>NC_137562.1:7226163-7916421 GCF_963082525.1 Nesoenas mayeri
AGGGATAAGGACTTCCACATCAAGCTTTGTGTGTGAGATACTTTGTTCAAGTTCATACCTGAGCTCATTTCACAACTGCTTTCTCACACAGATAAGCAGAATTCACAACGGAATTTAGGCAATCCTCTGATAGAGTTAGCATGTGTATAAATAACAGCCTTTACATGCCTTTGTGGTAAAGAGGAAATTAAGGAAGCCTTTAAGATGATACCACTGAAAATTTAAGTAGTTACATATATCTTAGCAGAGAAGACTCTTGGCAAAACATTAGAAAGATCAGTTCACACTCCAAGTACTCTGAAGGAGATGGTCACCAAACAGCAACTATTTTGCTTTCTCTATTTGTTGTGCTGTGGGATCCCTGACTGCAACTACTACAGATTTCCTAAACCGATGTATTGCAGGAGTTCAGGCACAAACTATAAGCCAGGGAGCATTTCTAGTTCAATCTGTTCTACAACTGGCTGATCGTATTTAACACTTAGCCAGTATTTAGTTCTACTAAGCGACCTTGCTGCAGCAGTTTCAGTGGTGTTCACACAACACGGATATTAGAAAGTAAAATTACGATTCATGGAACACACTGCTAGCTTTCAAAAGTATTCACAAGAGAACTGAAATGATAGAGCAGCACCACAGAAAAACAAAAACCCCTTCAAGGCTGTTGAACTGTAGAACTTTAAAACTGCTTTAATTCCAGAATGATACTGAAACAACAGATGGTTCAACAAGCGTTTTCCGGAAGTGCAGTTAGGTGACAAAGCACATTTCTTCCCCTTCCCCGGCCCACCACAACTTAACCCTCTTCTGATCAATGTGAAAACAACACAGCTAATAGTAATACCCCAGGACAGCCTCGAAACAATACACCGTGCCAATGCATTTATCAGCCGTGTTCACTGACAAGAGACCTGCCACAAGCCTCCGCTTCTGCAAGGGGAGAAGGGTCCACTTCATGTACTGCAGATAATGCAGCATGAGGTTATCTTGGAGCATCTCAAACTGTATATAGACACCAGCACACACAAACTACAGAAGTGTCGTGTGTGGAAGAATTTATGCCCAAGCAGAGACATCAGGAAAAGTTTGCAGAAATGCAGCAGTAGAGTACAGACTGTTACTGCTTTAGCTAGTAACCAGATGGCAGCAATCGTATGTCTCAGAAATGAGTGACCAGAACTGCTCAGCGCTAAGCCTCTCCATGGATTATTCAGAGGAAAGCACCCTTCTCTTTATGCATTTGTTATACTTGTTTTCCACAGAACAGCAAGAAGGTATGTGGGAGTGAAGAATACATTGTTGCTTAGCAATGAGATGCTCATAGCATGGTTGATTTTTAAAAGCTTTTGCTAAATATACAAGTACAAAACAAAGATAAAGCTACATCAAGTACAATGGAAAAGTAAAATTGCATTCCTAAGAATGGAATTACTTAGGCCAAAAATTCCATTTCTCTCTGTATCTGGTACGCGACAAAACAAATACTCAGGAAAATAGTATAAGAAATGTTACAAGTATGAGAAGTGGTCATTTCCATAGCATCCTCTCTTAATTGTGTCAGTAATTTCAGGACTTTCTGAGCCACAAAGTGCATCCATATCATTACTGTATCCTCATGGAAGTATCCTCCATTAATTCATAGTACAGTTATGCAATGTGTTCCAAATACTTCATGTTAAAACTGCATCCTGGTGATTTCATTGTCCCCCTGCTCTTTGATTGTTCCTCCTTCACCTTCTCTTAACTGATACTTCAGGCACTGCACTCTAACAAACTCTCTCTGAACCACTTTGTGGCTCAGGGTTTGGGATTGACTGTGCTGCTGGGTGTGTGGAGAGGAGGAGGTACCTACACAGGAGCATCTCCAGATGTTCGGCTGGGACCTCCAGCTGCAGGACCCTGTGGCAGCACCGCTGGCAAATGGGAGCTCCAAAGCTACAATCTGGCCCCCAAACTTCCCAGCAAAATAAGATGCAAAGTTTTCCTGACCAGCTCTTAACACTAAAGTATATATTCAAATACTTAGGAAATAACGAGAAAAAATACCTGTAATTTGCTAAAAGGCGCAAAGATTGTACCATAAGGTCCTGTCAGCTCCAAAGTACATAGGAATGTCAGGTTTGGCCAGCTAACAATAAGAGCATCTCTATACAGAACTAACTGCAAAATTTTCTCTTTTTTAGAAAATTAAACAAAATACATAATTTTTACTTAAATGTACAAAAAAAAAATTATATTGAAACACCAATGAAGACTTGGTTGCAGTTTGTATTTCTTTTCTCAAAAAGTGTTTTTAAAAATCTTAAAGTCAACAGATTTTACGAAAATCTAAGTTCATGGCTTAGATTATATTCCATAAGATTCTTTTCCGCTGTGATTCACTAATATTCATGCTGATGAAAGAAAATCTTATCTACTTTTTCTGCCTAATTAAAATGTGAAGAATGTACAAAAATGAAGAAATAATCAAGCATATTTTTCTGGTTCTTTTTTGCTGGAATAACATTTTGAGAAGAGGTCCTTCTTGGTTTTACGCTATTAATAATCCTCCATTTGCAAAATCATCAGTGTCTGCACAATTAAAAGACTGTAATTTCAATTACTGGAGTATGAACAAGTGGGATGAAAGCATGAGTTATGAGAGAGAAACACTGCTTTTCTTCAACATTTCACTATTAAATCAGGAAACTAACAATCTGTGAGTGGTAAATGGACTTATTTCTAAACAGAACATTGGGTAAAATTAGATTACACAGCCAAGTAATTTCTGAAGCTAAGCAGATTTGAAGTGCTATCAGCTGGGTGGACAAGTTGCACAGATGGTCTTATGGGAGATTCTAAGCACTGGCAAAGGAGATACTCAAGGAATACAGTACTTCAAGTATTTGGGCTGCTACTCTACTGTGATTTTCACCACATCTTCTGGCCTCTGTGATGGAAAGATGGGAGATGAAATTCTTTCTTACACAGATTAGCAAAATGCATTGTTACAAGATAAATATAACTGAAAATAGCCTTCCTTTAGACACTTAAACACCTCTTCTGCAACCAACAACAAATGCCACCATCTGAGACACAATTGTACACAACCTTTTATACTTGTCTTGCTGTGCAAGTTAAGGGGTTTCCAAAAGCCTGCAGTAGAAACACAAAGGGCTTTGGACAGATTAGTAGTGACAAAAGTTTCTGCCTTTTGGGAGAAACAGGAGAAAAGCTGAAGAAAGGGTCAAAATAAAACAAAACACACCACCCAGAACTCTCTTGAATTTATTCGGAGTTGTCTGTGGACTGGAAAGAGCAGGACTATGAGAGACTGACTTTGAATAAGTCCTGAAATGTTGAGAGAAACAAGATTTTCATCACCTTTGGAAGCACAAAGCATCTCTGAGACACCTCTTTCTCCCTGCAGAGAGAAAAAACTTTCGACTGAGGTGTGTTATGAAGAGAATTACAAATTTCCAGAACTGTAGGAGCCCAGCATAATATAAGAAGTGATAAAATATTTGATTTTCTGTGTGTAACCCAACTTCATTTCGTAATGAGCTAAAATATAGTCAAGCCACAGCACACAATTTGCAAGTATGGGTTTACTTGCATTTGCTACAGCAACTTCTGAAGAAGAGGGGACAAATTTTATTTTGGAGTCGATGAGCTTTGTGCTCTCATAATCAAGCTCTCTTCAAGGTAACTGTCTCCTGAGGGCAATTTAAGAACAGGTAATCTGAATAGCATTTACATCTCAGACTTATGATCTGTAACTATTGCAGATCTCAACAGAAAAAAAAAAAAGAAAAGGAAATGACAGAAACACTCATGGTTGTAAAAGCCTGCCATTAGCAATGAGAAATATTTTCTGTAACATGTTTGATTTATAGTATCACATCTTAAAGATGGAGCTATACTGGAGTAGCTGGAGCATTCCAGAAACTGAAAAAGATTTGACTGGGTTTGTATCTGCTCCCTTCGACACCAGAGATGTATTAATTTCATCAGACAAATGCTCTGAACATGATTTTTCAAACACCAAGTCACCAATACAACCATATTTCAGTCAAGCACAAAATGACAATATACACAGTGCACAGAAACTGATTAAACCAATTGTCTCATAACTTTTTTTTTACTGAAGCAAGAATGACAAAATATCACCCATGAAGTCTTCACACAAAAAAGTTTAATCAGGTAGTTCAAATACCTCTGAGACAAGTTTCACAGCGTAGCTGTTGGACTGATTATTGCAGCAGTAGAAAAAATCTGCTCAAAACAGAAAATCTTCTTTTAGAAACAGTGCAAAAGGATAAAAAATGTGCTGGGTATATACTTTGTATACTTCTAAACAACAGTTTTGTTGACAAGCATCTTCTAGGGCCCTTTGCTTTGCAGATACTGTTGCCACCTTGTTTTCACCTCCTTGCACTACTTTCCACAACATGGAATTTTCAAACAACAGAAACTGCAACAGTAGATTTTGCATGAAAACTGACTGCATGGGATATTTCACTTTTAGAATGCTGGTCCAAGTGTCCCCTCCGCAGTTAGACACTCCAAAACAGACATGCAAGAGAAATAATTACAATTTAAAAAAACCCCCAGCATCTTTTTTTAAATATATGGACATATATTATAATAAATATTTACTGGTCCCCAAAGGGGAGAATGTATCTGATATTTGCCATTAAATTAGGTGGATGGGTGTTCCTGGTTTTGAAAGTATGTACTGACATTTATTCCTGGTGTGGGTAAAAAAAAATACAATAAAATCTAGTTCTAAATAGCTTGAATAATTTTTGTCCCAGCTTCCATTTCTAAAATATCAAGAACCTGATAAGAAAAGTTATGAGGGGGAAGCTACTGTGAATTTATTTTAAGAGGAAACATCCCTATTTATAATCCCTTGTCCTAACAACAAAACTTTGCATGTTTTAAAATGAAAACTGCAGCTTTGCAAAACTGAGTTTACAACTTCCAGACTTCTAAATTCTGCTGCTTCTGCGTGCAGTGTTAATAATCATATAGAAGACAGATAATTAAACCATAGAAATCACTGCAGTTCCACCTCCCATCCCTTCTTGGTTAAAAATGTAAGAAAAACATAGCAAATGAGATTTTGTCTCAAGTGTTTTTCCCCTGCTATTAAAGATGCTTCTCTGAAAAGAGCACTTGCTGTTTTTATGCTATTAATAATTCTCTATTTGTGACATCAGCCCATCCACACAGCAACACACTGTGTTTCAGCGACTGGCTTAGATCGTCTGGCTGGTTTTAACGAGAAGATGGACTAAAATAATGGAAAGCTGGATCCCTTTTATTAACATATGTGAGGCTGAGAATTTGACTAGTCTGTGTTTCTCTTAAGCAGGTTAGTGTTTCATTAATAAGAGGAGTGTTCACCTATTTAACGAGCAATAAGCAAATCTGAATTAAAATTTACTGATGTGGTGCCCATCTGCCCTCACAGAAGTAGACATGAGTTGGATCAGCCCTATCATTTGCTAGTTAACACTATATATAGTCTGGTAGTAGCAATGGAGAGAGGATTGATGTTGACAGCTTGTCATGTGCAAACCTGCTACGTTCTGTACAAACCTGTACAAATCTGTACAATCTCTGAGACAAAAAAAGAAAGAAGGAATAAGAAAGAACAACCCCCTACACGTGATATTTAGATTATTTTCATGCTGCCACTGTTTAAATCTCTGAAATACTGTGTTCAGGAGTTCTCATTAACATGGATTTTAATGGAAGATATTTGTCTGAGCGGCTAAGTCGTTTACGCGTACGTAAGGCTGCCATTTACGACAAGAAGTATAATAGCATCTTTGAGCTTTTTAATTAAAAATTAATTAGAAGATTTAAGAACAAACTCATTGGGGGTTACTGTACAATAACATGTTTACAAAATTAGGTCTGGGCTTTTTGTTTTTGTTAAGTGTTTCAATCAATTCTATGTCTATTAAATGTAATTACGTATGATGCTTCCTCAAAATTATAATGTAGCATTTAAAGAGCAGCTGGGAAAAGTCTGTAATTTTAACTTCAGAACTAGGGTAACCATTAAAATGCAAATAGGTGGAAACAGCAGTTTGTTGATGAAGAGAACCCTCAGCATAAACATTTTATCCATTAATCTTGAGATTACAAAGATTCCTTCTGTTTTATTACTTTTACCAGTTAGGTTTCCTAGAAGATGTCAGAATCCCTCAAGAATAATTCACTGTTAGGAATAAAAGCCTGTTCTTACCACACAGGATAACACTGATATAAACATTCACTACTGTACATACACATATGCTAAGAATACGTTATATGGAAACATCTACAGTGAATAAAAAGAAAAAAAGAAAAAGATAAATAGATAAATAAAGATAAAGATAAATAAAAAGAAAAAAAAATATTTTGTTCCATTTTCATAATAGACTTACCACTTTGAAAAAGACGCTAGGTATTGCACCGTAGCTAAGTAGGTAGCTTAAATGGATCAGACTTTGACATTCTGACCTGATTTAGGAAGGCATTCAATCATTTGCTTAATTTTATTTTAAAGAAGGAAAAGAAAGAATAAGCTCAGGTTTCCGAGATGTATTTCTGGCCTGGGGATTTATTTATGCTAAATTTATTTATTCCAAAGCTTTAAATGGAGTTACTGTACTGCTTCTGTGAGAAGAGGATTTGATCCACTGCAATCTTAAATGGAACTATATGGATGAGCAAGTAAGTAATGTGTATCTGTTCGAAATAACTCATTCCACATATTAAAGTAAATTCAGTTTAGCATCAGTTTATCTGACAGAACTAAACCAATAGAGAAGTTTGAATAAGATTACAATTATGGATGTCACACTGCATTGATATCTAAGGAGAGAGATTTTCTAAAAGGCAAAGAATTGTGCACCGGTAAACAACAAACCCTGCCATGCGACATCGCCACTGAATGTACAAAAAGAAAGCAACATGTAAATCAAACATGTCACTTTTGTGAACCATACCAACACAAGTAAAGGATCAGGCAAGCAGAACTTCACCCCCACTGTGGATTTAAAGCTTTCCCTCCTAACATACATCAGGAAAATATATTATTATATGTTTCTAGCAAGTCAGTTCCTACATTGTCATTCCATTGCCCAACACTGAAATAGCTCACGAGTCCCCAACCTGTACATCCACTCCCTGCCTTGCCATTCAAGAACACTTAGTGTTTTGATTGTTTTCCAGGGCTGTTTGGTCCAATGATTTCATTGTCAGCATCATGGTCTTTTACCCCATTAAGCCCATTTCTGGATATCCTGCTGTTAAAATTAAGACCAAGTATTCTGACCTCATTGTTACCAACAAGAAACCAAAATCCCCTGCTCTTGCAGTTGATCAAAGAAATGGTCCTAGATTGTGTCACAACTTGAGATTGCTTAAGGCTGGCTGAAATGTGTATCACACAGTGTCTTAAACACATCCACTCCACGTTCTCTGTCCCAAGCACGTAATGGTCAACTGATCCATCCAAACGTACCCTTTCTGCTTGCTGTTTATGTACATGTTTTCTGTAATTATTTGTTTTCTTCTTTTGTAAATATTAGGCATGGTTCAAACAACACTCCATCCCACTGCCATATCATGCCAGGCTATTAAATCTTTGAGAGGTCATTTCCTTGAAGGCATTGCTTAGACTTCTGACATGCAAAAACTAAGGGAGAGAACAAAGAACTTAATCACTCAACTAACCACAAAAGGATTCACATCTTGTCTGATAAGTTTGTGACTCAGCCAAACAGTTCATTAACAAACAGATGTTTATATTAGATGCTTCCAGGGGATGATGAATCATTATTACACCCATAATGACAATGCTTGGCTATAGGCAGCCAGCCTTAAAACTGGATTCAGAAAAACGTCATCCAAAAGGAAAAGGCAAGAAAATTAATTTAGACTAACACTATGAAAAATTCAGTCAGGGAATGTATGCAAAAATAAAATCTTGATCAAGACGCAAAACATGGTAGGCAAGAAGAGTAAAGAGCAGCAAGAGGTTGTATCCAGGCCTTGTGCTGGGTGAAGCAAGTATTGTTTAAATCAGTTTCCCCAGAGGATGGAGCTTGTTGTTCAACATTCTGTTTTCAGCTCAATGTCTTTTAACCAAGGCTGCACTTCTCAAGGGTACTAAGTGACTTTGCCATATAGTCAACTGAATTTGTCACACTTAGGTAGCTACCATAATCAATAGTTTAATTATAATTTGTAAAACCACAGAAAAACAGGGAAAAAGCAAAATTTAATAGTTTTGCTACTAAAAGGTAATGAGCTTCAGCAAGTATTCAGGTGATACAACCTGTCCTGGGGAAGTAGCCTTTTAGAACTATACTGCATGCAGAAAATTCTATACTATTATTTGCTGCAATTCTGATAGTTTGTGGGAGTAAGGGAAATAAATTACAAGACATTGCTAATTAGGGTAAAGGTTGATAATGCAACATTTACGGAATTCAATCAGACTGCAGTGGTTACACGGCAGACAGTTCTATCATGCCCTGGGTGTGAAGTAGACATGGCCTCCAAGTCTAATTAGACATATTTTAGACTGAAAGGTAAGATTCTATCAGATGACCAGAAAATACATACACCTACGCAGCCCTGGGAGATTCGGGAATTCTAAAACACAAGTTGTAACAACATATACATGAAATATTAAAATGCTCCAGCTTTCACTCCTCCAAAGAAAATAATTTTAACTTCTTGTTTTCTTTCCCATATACATTTCTGGGTCCTACTATTTTTTTAAGCACTATGGTAGCTCTATTTAGAGTCAAAGTTGTCAAAAAAATACGCCTCGTCTCTAACTTACATTTATATTTTTGGGTCAGAGAGGGAGAATGAATATTAGTCAGCCTAGTTAACGTTCTGAAGAAAGTGTCAGTCCCAATGAAACTTAAGACGGCCATCTAATTTTCAAAGTCTGTGCAATGAAGAGTTGTGTTATCTTTTTCTTTTCAATACTCTGCCATATTTAAAAAGAGTTATGTCCTCTTATTAAAAGCTCAGTTTTCAGAAGTACAACATGCATCCACAGAAATGTTTGCAGCAGACAGAATCTCTTAATTTACTGTTATTCACAGAAGTCAAAGGCACACATTTATACAATATTGTGAAGATAGAGTTCACAGAATCACAGAATGTCAGGGATTGGAAAGGACCTCGAAGGTGTCCAGGTGTGTTTGAATGTCTGCAGAGAAGGAGACTCCACAACCTCCCTGGGCAGCCTGGGCCAGTGTTCTGGCACCCTCACTGAGAAGAAGTTTCTTCTCAAATTTAAGTGGAACCTCTTGTGTTCCAGTTTATACCCATTACCACTTGTGCTATCATTGGCTGTCACTGAGAAGAGCCTGGCTCCATCCTCCGGACACTCACCCTTTATATACTGACAACCATGAATGAGGTCACCCCTCAGTCTCCTCCAAGCTCCAGAGCCCCAGCTCCCTCAGCCTTTCCTCACACGGGAGATGCTCCACTCCCTTCAGCATCTTTGTTGCCCTGTGCTGGACTCTCTCCAGCAGTTCCCTGTCCTGCTGGAACTGAGGGGCCACAACTGGACACAATATTCCAGATGTGGTCCCACCAGGACAGAGTAGAGGGGCCGGAGAACCTCTCTTGACCTACTAACCACACTCCTTCTAATAGACCCCAGGTGTATTAGCCTTTCTTTCTCTTTTCATCTTTCCTGCAAAGAAAAAACAGTAAGGATGTAAACTAGTTATAAAAGTATGAATTATACAAAACCAGCTAATTATCTAATTTTGACACTCTGAGACTGTTAATGAGTAACTTCAAGAAAATGGCATATCTTTTAGTAGATGGTCCTCCTTGGTATGAAGTCTGCAACAAAAGGACTATGAGAAAGCCATATATTGCAACCCAGTAGATGAATCGAAATCATCATAAGTAGTTGGGAAGAAGAACTATACAAGGCAGACAGACACATTTACTTGTCTTGTAGTACTTCGTTTCTGCAAGATGGTGTAACACTGTTTAATCATTCGCCATGTGTACTCGTACCCATCGTTAAAGGAATAATTTTAATGAGATTTGAGTTTTATCTCTTGGAGTCACAACTAAGTGTCTGTAAGACTTAGCTTTTAGGAGACAAAACACTATTTTTTTTTTCTTCCCCTATAATAAAAAAAGCTATGTACAATGTCAAAATGCACAGTTTATGGAAACACATAAAAAGAACACATTTTCCTAGCAAGTCACTGATGCTTAATTTAGTGATGGAGGACGAGATCAAGGAATATATTTTAAAGCCGTTTTTCTCTTTCTCAAGATTTACGCATCCTTTTCTTTCTGAAAGCAACCACGGTCAGTGCAAAGCTTTGTTTCAGCATAGTATATAAAGCTGGAAAGAATGCACTGTTGTAACTGGGCTAACGTTATGTAGGGGACTTATGTTATGGATGCAGAGTTTCCATAATGTGCAATGGTTAGAAGTTGTCTGTTAAGAATTCTTTTCAGCCAGAAGTATTAGACTGATGGTAGTATTCAACAGAACTTAAAGAGTCTGGGTGCATCTGTATACTCTCCAGTTGTAGAGAACAATAAAATCCCATTCTTCATATTTTACAATTTTTCTGATTTAGTTTTTGTCTAGATCCACTCCATATATATGAGATGAATACAGGCGTGATACATAACAATTTACATGTCTTATTAGGGCTTGGAATAAAGACCCAAAGAACACTGAAAACTCAAGCTCAGCCTGAAACTAGCACCTCAAAGCTCTGTAGAAACACTTCTAAAAACTAAAAGCAATGAAGACAAAAATAGGAGTTTCATTGAAGAGTGTAAACACAGATAAAAGCTTACAATGACTATTCAGAGATTCATTCGACAATTAATGCTCTATGTCTGTGCAGAGCATATATTCCAGCAAATGACTGCAAGAATGCCATGAGTAAGAGTATTCAGAAAAATGTGATTATGCTTTGAAGATTTTGATTATTTGTTCCCAAACCTCACATGTGAGGTAAGGTAGCTTTGAAGTTCCCCTGGCATCCTTTCTAAAACTTCACTATTCGATACATCGCCTTTTCTTTGCCACTATGTTAACAGAGAAATAATTATATGTTCAGCACACCAGAAGTGACATGCTCCGCCATCTGCTTTAGCAAGGTCAGATGTTATATCAACAGAATCAAATTAAGATACGTCTTCAGAGGAGCTTAGACATCTAGTCAAATTTGCTTAGATGAGTCTTGGATTTTTAACTAAACCTATAAAAACAAGTTGAGGAATTAATGGAAGGAAATAATTCAGCTGAAGTACAGTTATTATACTAGTGAAGTTCACAAGGGCTTTTAAAACTCCTTTTGCTGTTTGAACCCTGCATATTTATTTTTTGATGTGATTCAGGCTGGAGAAGAGCATGCTAAACCTTGTGTAAACAGAATGTTCATGCCTCTGAAAAAGTCATCAAGATCTGCAATAACATAGAAGTTTTGACAGGTGCTCATGTTACTGTTTTTCTGAGCTGAGGATAGAACTTTGAAGAAGAGTGTCATGAATTAAGCTGGCTAGAGTAATTTGCAAGAAATAGGAAGAGAGGAAACAGTTTTATGATCTCCTGGTGCTTGATAGCTTTTATTAATTTCACATAACTTTTCAAACAACATGTTGGTTGGTGCAAATTCAGTCAGTCTCATAACTATGCCACAACATGTTCAGTTGTAGAAAGCCACAGAAGGTCTACAGGAGGGAGATATTGCAACCAAATGGCTCTTTTATCAGACTCTCCATTTAGGCTGTTCTTACACAGAGAACTAAGATACTTGGGTGGGCTGTAACACCAAATCTCTGGGAATTCAGAGAAGCATATGCTGTTTATTTTCTCTCATGCTTATTATTGTCCAAGTAAGACAAATGAAGAATGCAGATGTCCCTCTTTTCACCTTTCCTCTCCAGGCACATTTCTGATGACCACCAGGACAGCTACTTCAGTGAAACTTCCAAATAGATGCTTTACTGCATCAAAGGCCATCATGGCTCAGCTTGTGCCGATGTATCCTTGAAATGCCGCTTCACAGATTCTTGGCATAACACATTTTGTGAGTTCAGTCCATGCACAAATAGGCTATTAAATAGATCACCCTTGGGACACACTATAAGACCTTCCAAGTAGCCATTAGGGTATATTGTGTCAATCTGCCCTGTGGAGACGTTTACAAAAGGCTCTTTTGCAGCGTGCAATGTAATGGCTCCTTCAGGGAGTGTAAAAATGAATAAGATTAGCCACATTATGGAGTATTAATAGTATGGAAAGGTGATACATATTAATACATTATGATGAATTACCATGGAGGAAAAGCTGAGAATATCTAAACATGGGTTGGTTTAATTACATTTTGGTAAAAGAATTCTACTGGCATTAATAAAATCAATTATTTACTTCTAGTGGATGAAATGCCCCCCACATCCTTCCCCCTTTTTTTGTTTGTTGCTATTTTAGATAATTTTTGAAAATCTTTAATTTTGCTCATTTTTTACCCTGGATGTCATCAAAGATTACCTAAAATACCTGGGAGGAAGGGGGAATAATTCGATATGTCAACTACTATCAGACTGGTTTATTCAAAGCAATTGAACCAGTAATTACAATGAAAGTAAACAAAGAAAATAATATTTTTTTTTTTTTTTTCTGGAAAAGCTTCTGGCAGTGGTCTAATTGAGAACTGAGGGAATAAAAAGCTGCAGATAGTGAGTTTTAGGCCAAAGACCTAGACCAATGTCACTAGGATGGAATGTTTTCCCAAGGAGATTTACGCATGAAATTCAAACATGGTGAAGAATTTCTCTGTATGGTTTATGTAAGTCATGTACAGAAACCTACATTTTCAGGTGTTAACTTATTCATGGATATTTTTAGCTTTTCATTGGATGTAAGGGACTGTCTTCAAAGCCACTAGCATGGTCTAAAAATCCATCCAAAAAGTATCACTATGTACTTCTTTGGGTTGATGCAATAAGTGACACGCCAACACCTCTGAGTGAAAACATTTTAGTTAGAAATATTGCATAGAATTCCCAAAAGCCAGGAATATTGTGTTTCTCTACAATATATGACAGAGAATCTACCCTTGAAGATGCAATAGAAGGGGAAAAAGACCCACAACTTCCTATCCAGTAGATGAGATTAAAACATGTTGCTAGGTGCTACCTAAAAATCCTACAGACATAAGACAGATGGCAAAGGTTGAGGCATCTTCCCTTTCCTCTGCACAATCCTCTCGTAACATTAAAATGCACAGTACCCATTTTCATGAAACTATCAGATCCTAGACATATTTCTAAAATAAAAGTCTCTAAAAGAAGAAATGGAGATTCTTATAGGGCAGATTATGCTTGAGCAGGTTTTCTTTTAGGGTATTTCTTACCCAAGCCCAAATCTGGGTAGTACCTCTGTTCAGAACAGGTCTTAAATAGGAGGTTTCTTAAGGAGGGACACTAGCTTGACAGTCGAGGAACAAGCTTCTCTCTATACCTGCTTTCCCCAACTATAAAAGTGAAGAGAAATTACAAGAAAATAGAACATGAAGTAACAGCAAAACTTTAACAGATATTTTCCCTTCTTACACATAAGAGGAAGTACTTACAACATTTCCAAGAGAGCTTTGTATAGTATGATTGAAAAAAAATAATCCACTGACAGAGAATTCATAACCTCCCTACTGAGGCCATTGCTTATTTATCCTTACCATTAAAAAAGTTCTTCCTAATGTCGGTTCCTTGCTACAATTTAAGCCCATTAATTCTTGCCATTTCTACCATACCTGTGGAAAACAGTTTCTTTCTTTCTTTTTGCAGCACATAAAAGCTAAAAACTTCACTTTCTAGACTAAATAATGCCAAACCTTTCAGTCCGGCTTGTACATTTTTGATCATTCTTGTTCCTCTCTGGCCTGCTTGCATTTTGAAGTGATGTGGCCAAGTTGCCCATATTACCCCAGGTGACGCTTTATTAAAGTAAACTCTATCAAAGTGCTGTAAGTATATAAATCACTTGGTCTTTCTCTTAAAACACACATGGGAGCATACACACTTATTTTCCTCCTTTCTGAAAACAGGGGCAGTAGACGAGGATGAAAACTGCGTTTCTCCAGAGCAAAAAGGGAGCCCTCTACATGAGAAGCGTGAAGGTTGAGTGTGCCCCACAGAAACGAGCAGCTTCTGCTGACCCAGATCTCTTTGTGACCTACACATTGCATTTCAAACTTCTCATCATTTTGCATCCCCAGACACAACCGCTGTTGTGCACCCCTGGGCACACTTAACCCCTTGCCTGCTCCTAAAGGCTGCTGGTAGCCTGAGCTCCCCCTCTACCTTGTGTTACCACTGCAAAGCTCTTACTGGGCAGAGATGTGCCCCCAGTGAGGGTCTTTACCCCCTTTCACAGAAATCCAGCAGCAGAGATGTAGGCTGTTCCTCTGCTGCACAAATCTGAGTTACAACAGAGCAGCCCAACTCTCTGTGTCCTCCTGTCCTTTCAGGAGAACCCAGTTCATGTCCGTGTTCTAGTTTCCTTGCTTTGCTTGAGTGTGCGACCGTGCACAAAATCAACCAACTGTGAAAGGTGAGCTAGGCTGCTTGTTAATTGCTAGAGCACTTTCTGTCTCTATAGTTTTTCTTAAAGAAGCTGCAAAATAGCAAAAGTCTGCCTTCATATCCATGCACCTGTAATTGACTTAATGCTAATGGTTACTAATGACTGAGTTCCATGCAGCAAGTTAACAATTAGGAACAAGGACTACAAGCAACACTGTCTTCCTCTAGCTAAAAATTAATTCATACTAAAATGAAGCATTTATTTGGGACAAAGTTAATGTGAAGTTAGAAACCACTATAGCTACTGTGCTGGACAAAACCAGAAAGGCAAACAATGCCCCATCATCTTATTCTCTGTAATAAAAACAGATAGCCTTTACGTTTTCTATAGCTACAATTGCTATAACTAAGTT
This sequence comes from Nesoenas mayeri, assembly GCF_963082525.1. Taxonomy (NCBI): domain Eukaryota; kingdom Metazoa; phylum Chordata; class Aves; order Columbiformes; family Columbidae; genus Nesoenas; species Nesoenas mayeri. Next base: position 7,241,157 of record NC_137562.1, read on the forward strand.
GATGGCAGTCAGGGTGAAAGGTATCTATCCCTGTATTGCTACAAATTAAACAAAAATCACTTACAGAAAATAGTGAACAGAGCCCTGGAGAGCCAAGGAGGAGCTTAGCACGTTTCAGAAAGTAATTTTCTGCAAGAATATTGCATAGGATAATAAAAACTGCAGATAAGAACCCCATTTTAGTGCATATCTTTCGTCTTTGCTGTGTTGTTACCTCAGGATTATGGCAGTGTTTTGGGAAGATAGAAGACAAAAGAGAAGCCCCAAAGAAGATGTGTGTCCTCATTACTAAGACATTGTGATAAGGGGTGACATAAAAGTGCCTCCATAGAGTGAATGGGATACTCAGTGGAGCCCTTCTGCCAGGTGTTGTCAAGTTCAATTACCTGGAGGCTCCAGCTGGAAAACTTAAACAACTCTGACATGAGTCTCCACCCAGCAAACCTGAGAGAACTATATTACCTCCCCTAGGTGCCTTTGACAAGTAATATTCCTGAAAGCTCTGGCTTTACTGATTTAAAACAGAGCATGCTGGAGTGAGCACAAAATAAATTTCAGATAAACTACACATAAAAATTAGCAATTTTCCCTAGGTAAGACCCTGGTTTCCTTGAGTATTCTGCCAGAAATTTTGACCTCCTCGCTCTCCCCATTCTTTACCCTCTGGAGTAAACAATTAAGTAATGCTTAGAATGGTTCTTGCTCTCCTGTTGCACATTCTTACGCTGTTTGTCCTCCAGTGCTACCTGATCTCATCAGATATCTGGGTTAGGGACAATGTTTTCCCCCAGAAGTTACCTGCACTGATGGAAGTCTGTGTTGCCCGAGTATGGCCAGTGCTCCTGTGGATCTAAGCCAGCTCTGTAAACCTGGCCTGAAACCCAGGCAAGTCCACACCTCACCTCGAAGGCACAGGAACTCGTAAGAGAGAAGGAAGCACAGCTGCAGAGTTTAGTGCTTGAGTCCACTTATATTAAAGCTCTCAGCAAAGGCTTCAGTTGTTCCAGGTGTGTAGATTCAGACTCATAATCTCTCTACTCAAGACATCAGCTCCAAGAAAAGGTACGCATGTAAGGATATTTAGAACAGGAGTGGGAAAAAAGACATGTTGTTTGTCTCTACAACCACGATATAGAAAATGATTAAGAAAGAGAAGGGTTTGCTATTCTTTCTCCCTCTGACCTGTTATTTCTGCCGTCTCCACCGTACCACATACCAATGTGGACGATGCAAAACTGACATGAGTCTAAGCTGTACTGGACCACTGTTTGCATCTGTGCAAAACATTTCTTCCTCATCTTTCAATCTTTCTTTTCCATCTCAAGGAATCAAGGCAGCACTTTTGCACAGTAGGACTGGCAAATAAGTAATTTGAACATGGAAAACACCGGCTGTCTCAGGACAATAGTGTTTTGTTCTTCAAGAAGTACCCTTGTACTGTGCATCTCCATAGTGGCACTGGGCAAACTGACAGCAGCAAAGGCTCGGTAGCAGGATGCTGCTCAAATGAACAGCCTGCAGGAATACATCTCACAAAAAGCACCAGCTTTCTTCCTGGTGGTTTGAGTCTTGATTCAGTTGTTGCAGGTAAGGAACTGTTTAAACTTTAGTGAAATACACTGAATAGATGAAGCATATGTATCCAAAATTCTAACAGACAAGGGAGGCTGTTTACTTAGAGTTCCTGCCCAGAGTGCCCCATCTGGCTCTCTCGCTGGTGTCCTATCCTTACGTCTCACAAGATGATGCACGAGCCACACTGAACTTTTCATGTTTAGGCTGGGCAAGTAGATTTTGCCTGTAGCTAGTTAACAATCTCATGTGTAAATCTTGACTAACTAAACAATGCTTCTGAAACGATAAATCTCAAAGTAGTGACAAATATTACAACTGCTCCCAAGTTTCATGGAACTGAGCAACTACACCCTCTGAAACAAAATTAAAAGCATCTAACACACCTCACTATGCATGCTTTTACAACTATATTACAAAGTACTGAAGGAAGGGTGTGTCAATAAGAAGGGAAAATCAGTTTTAATAATACAGAAATTCTGAAACAGAAACTGTCTCACGTGGTACCAAATCACGAAATATTATTGAAAGTAATTTGATTATGTTTCTAAAGCACAACTATAGATGCAACGGAAATCTAAGCTTGAGTTAAATGACATTTCACAGTATCACAGGAAAGGCTTAAAAATTGTATGATGAAAAACAGAATAATCATAAAGCAAATGAACAGAATGCAGACAAAAGTGAACATATATGTTAATTTAAAGCTCAGGATCTAAGAGAAATCTGGCTGGGATTATTAGCTCTTTTCAGCCATGTTGTAACTGCACAGAGCAATTCCTTAGTGTTTGCAGAGGAAACCACAAAATCTGTGCATGGAGCAAAGCTCCAATGTAGCAATAAATGATCTTGCTGGACTTGGCAGAAATTTATATCTGTACAGCACAGAGGCCTGGAAACTGAGCAAATCTTCACTATCTCAGTAATAAACAAAAGGAACAGTGAGCTTGGTTACTGGCTTCCTAATCTGAAACACCAAAACCAGGGACTTTATGCAAGTGACATAAAGTTCCTACACGGAGGGGCAGGAGAGTCATGTTTTGGCCCAGTCACGCACAACATTTAAGAGATGAATAGCGGTAAAAAACCTTGACCCTGAACAAAAACTCAGGATCTCATTTTAGGTGATGAAAATATCAGTCTCACATCATTATTAAAGATAAAACAATGGCTCTGTCTCTCAGAGTTTAGAAACATTTTTTCCCTAACATGTACTAATTCCTTATTTTTATTTATTAAAAATTATGTATTCTTTGTGTGACATATCAGCATAACTGAATAAATCAACTCTAGCACGTATACTAGTCTTAATGGAAAACATGTTTATTATGCATGAGAAAATACTTTCAGAATATGCTTTATTGATACCTTAAACAACATGTTACTTTCAATCTGAGAAAGATGGTTGTTCTTGGTATAAATTCAAATTAAGATTAGTGACCAGCATTGCCAATAAAATAAATGCATAGTTGGGGAATATTCAGATCTATCAGTGGAGCGCATACTGTACTGAAACAGCATTATGTCCTTGCAGGTATAGAATTTTAAATCAAAGTAACATTATTATCAGTGTCTAGCTTCATGCACTTTGCTTCACAGACACTATTATGCATTGAGCAGCAATTAGTGAGTCACTAGGGACACCTTCCTAGACTCTTCAGGTCACAAAAGCTAATTAACCTTCCTCCTGAACAGACTAACAATAATCAGTGCCAAATTTTATCCTCCTTTTTTTTTTTTTTCTCCTTAAAAACTTTAAAAATATTTGTGGCAAATTAGGAAAGAATGTAAAGAAGCTCTCCTGATAAAAACAGAAAATCCACTAAAGAGGTCAAAGAGCTGAAACTGCGACCCGGCTTTGTTTGTTTCTGCCAGTGACTCCTTGTTTAATAGATTTTTTACAAAGCTCTACAAAGGCAATTTAATTAACTATCCGTTTACGCTACAGGTAACAGCAGACACACAGCGGCGACTGACATGTGAAAACAACTGCATTTGCTTCGACATGCTGTGGAAGTGCAATAACATTCACAACTGCTGCACTTGGAAAGAAGCAGCATCCAACCGTCCAGGCTGGTGACACAAAGTGACACAGGGATTGCGTTCTGTCAATATGCACGATGTTATGATGGGTCAAGTGGGATGACACCACTGGAGATGACCTAACTCCATACAATGCTGTCATGCTGTATATGTTAGTTTAAAGGAGATGTTACCATATTTTGGAGGGATTTACCAATACGTCAACTGTAGTAGCCTGTGTCTCCAAACAGGTGGCCAGAATGTAATTTCTAAACTGATGTGAAATACTGGGTATTTATATTGGAGTCAAGTGGAGCATCCGTAATTTTTGAGAAGTTTAATGCATAAACTTAATTCTACATTTAATACCTCATGCAAGAAAATAAAATACAAAAGCAGATTCGTGCCCAGAAGCAACTGCTCCTGAGAAGAAAACTGACAGCCTGAGCCACCTTCTATATAATGCCTGTCTGATTAAAGGAAGGAAAAGATTTGCAGTTTCCCTTTGTTTCCTGGATATAAAAGGCCCATATAGGAAACCTTCACATTTCACTGCAATTACATTACCCAGATCACAGCCATGGTGTATTTAGAATGATAAAGTACACAGCACATCTCTTGAGCAGGTCAGAGGACATTGTCAAGATTTGGACAAAACAGGAGGAAGAAGTAACGTGTGGGAACAGGTTAGAAGAGTTTTTCTGCAGCTTTTAAACACAGCAAAACATCTTCAGATCCCAGTGAAATGTGCCAGGTAAACTTACGCAAGAGAATCAATTTAAGGTTTCCAGCATTCTGCTATGCATCCAGCAGCGTAAGTCTCGAGACTTGAATTATATCAGAACAGCATGGCATATCTGTACAGCTAATGTTTCAAACTCCTGTGTGATAAATTAAAATAATTCCACTCGTCATACTGCAAACAACAAGCTGTTCAGAAGACTTTGAAAAAGTACTTTCAAGATAAAATATGTGCTTGTTGTTACTGTGTCTTTTTAAAAAAAATGTCATATCTTCTCCACAGCTTCAGTGGTAGAAAAACATTTAATGTAAAATGTGTTTTTCTCTGACATTTTGATGTCTTGCGAAGTGATTTATTATAGATCTTGTGGACATTTGAATATTTAATTAAATGTCAGAAACATATTGTCTGTCCTCGTATGAATGAATATGAAAAGTTTATTCATAGTCTATTTGTTATTCTTTTTCTATTTCTCACACAAAATTATCAGTTAGAAAATAAGTCATCAGAGACACTTACAATTTTTAGGGGTCAGAAATCTAATTAACCTCAGCAACTGTGCTTAAAATGGTGAATAATATTAGACAAGTTCCTACAGGAATCTATAGAACCATTCAGACTTAGGGGTATATTGGCAGCTGTTTTTGCAACTGACCTTTAAACCAATTTTCAAAACATCCATGAAGGCATGATGTAAGAGCCTGAGAACACAGAAACCAGGCTAGCATTAATTTCAGTTCTTAGCAAGCACATTTCGGACTTCACACTGGAGGCCTTAGTCTGAACTTGGCTTATTTCCAGGAACAATTCCATTAAAGTCATGGGCCAGTGCTGCAAGCCCTGCTAAGAGCAAAGAGTGTGATACACCTGAGAGCTGGCAGTCAGCTGTAGTGTAATGAGATATTTGTTGTTTTTTATATTTAATTAATGAATGAACAGAGAAGCAGCAATAAACCGTAGAAGGCTGGAAAATATTAATCTGGAATGATTTCATTGTATTTAGGTTAGGTAGATATGAAATAAATATTCTGGTTTGTCTTTAGCTGTGAAAATTTTGACCAATTTGGATAAATCCTAAATTCTCTCACATTGCAGGATTTACAATGGGAAAACATTCCTTTTATTTTCAGTTTTCATCATAACTGATCACTCTATAATGATGACAGGGGAGAATATCTATATTTTTTTACTTATCAGTATAAAGAGTGGCCTCTGGTTACTGACTGCCGCCTGGTACCATCCTGTAGGGAAGAACATGTCTCAGACCCAATAAGCTGACAAACATTAAATATTGAACAAAGTGGACTGTAAGAGACCATGTGATTGTAAATTTCCCAGTAGAATAGAGAAAGAATGTTTCTTATAATTTAAGGGGAAAATGTGCAGATGGAAAATCGAGCACAGTAGATAAATGGTTTTAATTCACGATAATTCTATTGATGAGCGCTTGGTTTTATTTCTATATATCTGACATTGGATCAACATAACACACGCTCAGGCATCAAAATGAATAACATTGCATGTGAATGTTACAGTTTGGGCTCAGAAATGTGTTTAAACCCTAAAGTACTCAGGTAAAACTCTCAGGTATTTGCTGAACCATTATGTGGCCAGTGAAGAACATCTGGTCTAAATACAGTAATGACAGGTCCAGGTCAGACGTGACCCTGACTTCAAAGGCAATCAATTCTGGACAGCTTGTGTAAGAGACCTTTTCTGTTTTACAGATCTTGCCTCATCATGTGCTGTGAAATAGGATTAATCCTAAGGAGAGGAAACAGATACATTTCCAGATTGAAAAGCTATTCTGATTGACCTGAGCAAAGATTTACACAATTTACATCAAAACGGACAACTATACCAAGTGGTGTCTCCAACATTACAAAATCAAGATGATCACTCTCTTTGTTGATTGCTCTAGATCAAATATAAGGATGTTTGAAAAATACTGTAAATAGTATAGAAAAATTGTGTCAGAGGTCCAGAAAAGAAAGACCATAGTATTTCTAATAATGTCAAAAGCCAAGCGGTTCTTCAGATTATCTGGTTAATGTTGCACCGTGTTTCCTATATTCTTGATAGAAACTTTCACTGAAAATTATTTCTACATTAATCTTTCTTTTTACCATCTGTAATTAAACAACATTCATTCTAATTCATTCAGCTAAATTCAGAAAAAAAGCATTCACAGTCTGCTGGGAATAGTTGACTAGTTTTTGTGTTATTTTCACCGGCATATTCAGTAAAGCTCACAGCACAGCAGAAGACTTCATTTTATTGAACATTAAAATCTTGTATATGTTATATTATAATCTGCATTGTATTTTAGGAGAAGACAATCCTTCAATATTTGTTTATGTATGTCTTGTTTGTTTTTCTCTGTGGTACAGCAATTGTTTAAGACTGACACTTTTAAGCACTTGCTATTTTTATGACAAAAGTACTGAAGAAAACCCAACAGAACTAGACATTCAGTTAAGGATAATTGTATTAATTCTTTCCACTACAGCAGCAGATGAAACAGTGAAAAGTAAAATTCTAACCGAGCATCTAATTGACCAGGCGCTGGAGTGTATATGTGTGAGGAGATTCAGTTGCAAACGATAGAAATGTACCGAATTCTGTTCAGATGGGAACCGCCTATCTCGGATGCTTTGAGCTTCCTCTGTCTTTTCAGGGGTAGTTAAACCTGGGAAGTTTTAGGCATGTAGGACCTGTGATCTAAGTAGAGCTGAGGATCAAAGGCTGAATCAAAAAAGCTTTCTGCAAATTTTCCTTCAAGCCTTCCATCATCACAAGCTCTATCTGTTACAATTTTGCATCTAATATCAGCGTGGACATCAGACTGATACCATTACTTTGCCTCTCCCTGTGTATTTCAGATAATAATGTTCATTATTAAAAAACCAGCAAAAGCTATAAGATTGGATGTTACTTTAGTAAGAAATTCTGTTCGCAGTTCTCTACTAATTTCAGATGTGAAAAAAACATACACAGCTTTATGAAATAAGGAAAACAGAATTAGATAATATTGATAGGAGTCCTAATGCACACATCGACATTGTTGTGTCTGTTCTGAAAGCCGTAGCTGATCTTTGCCACAGTACCAGTGCCAGTACAGGTTGCTCTGACAACAGGATGCACAAGCAACAAGATTCCACTCAAGACAAAACATTTAAGAGGCAAATTTTACCTCTGATATTTATAGCTAAAAATTCGAGCACACACTTAGCTTCAAGTATCTCAGCAGTTACATTGATTTTACCTCTCCCTTCTCGCAACAGCGGTCATTTACCTTGACTACAACAGAATAAAAACTACCCATAAGTAAAATTTATTCTACTGACTCCAGAAGAGTTACTCATCTGCTCAGGTTAAATGCCTTGTTAGGGAGTTGCTGGTGGATTATGGATTGGTGTTAGGGCCCATTTTATTTAACATTTTAATTACTAAGCTGACACAAAAGCTTGGGACAATGCTCATGACATTTGGTGCTGCAATGTAGTTGGGGGACATCATCAATAGTGAAGGAAGAGTGTAATACCCTACAGAAAATTTGGATGACATTTAGAACCAGAGTAATAGAAACAGGATGAAATGTAATAGCACAAAATGCACAACTCAGGGATGAGTAACAAGAATTTCAGGTACAACCAGGGAGCTCATTAGCTTGAAAATGACAGAGGTGGAGAAAGACCTGGCTATATTACCTGATCACAGGATGACTAGGAATCATCAATATGGCCGTGGCCATGAAATGGCAAATGAGACATATCAGAAAAAGATCCCTACTGGAGTATGAAAATTGAACTTTATATGAGCAAGATCTTAATCATAGTGGGCAAATCTGCCAGAATCTGCTCTTTTGTTTTATTTTTTTGTTATTTTTGATTGAGAAAGACCTTTATTGATACCTGTATTTGTCATAGACACAAATATTTACAAAGACTTTACTAAAGCTACAAAAAAGCTAGCAAATAAGTTTCATGTATGAGTTTCACACAGATTAACAGAAAAAATGAAATGAATGTTAGTTAACATTGGCTTGTGAGGGTTTACATGGTGTGAAAGCACATCATGGCAGTCCTTCCTTATAACACAGCAGCTGTATCAAGCCCAGTTGTTTAAAAATGAGGAATACAGGTCAACGTGTGGCAAGTTAGATATTCAGATACCCTCACGGTGTTCCAGAAGGTGCAATCGTGGTACTAATGCATGGCTAGGCCTTCAGTTCTGTATTTTAATCTCATTATCAGAACACACATGTACCCCCTGCATACACACCACTCCACGCTTCCACTAGGAAATGCATTTTGAGAACAGAATTTTCAAGGCAGATTTCATCACCACAGGAAAAATTATAATGGAGTTGATCCAATCTGGCCAGAAACAACTGTATTACCATGTTTTCCAGTGACATGCTGAACACAAATATGAAGTGCTGAGTACATAAGCCGGGTGAATTATTACACTTCTCTAAATGAAAATTGTCTTTGAGAACTGCTTTTCCAAACATGGACTTTGAATTCTTGACTATTTTAGTTTTTAAATCATACAGAACAATGGTGGAGTTAGAGATCAAATTACAAGTCTGTTCTATGAAATCTTCATACACTTTGTAACATTGCAAGGTAATGATAGAACCTTGATAATGATTCATTTGAGTTTTGATTCACAGTATTTATTTCTTGGACCACTATTTTCTGGGTGATGAACTTTCACATGGAATATTTATCTACATAGGAGTGTATTTAACACTTACTGATAGAAATGCCAGTAGATGACACTCAGAAGCATGTAGCATGCGTCAGTTTTGTCACATCACCAAAACCTGCTCTTGCTGTTTAAGGCTTTTCTTTGTCCATTTCTTAGCCTTGGTGTTAACAAAACCTTTACTTTTTAGGTTTGTTACATATACACAGAAAACAATCAGGCAGTCAGAGAATATGCTACTCAATATACGTAATGACATTACAGTTCATATTAGAAAAATGGAGGACTACACATACAAACAAATTATCTATACAGTCTTTTACTCTGGCGTGTCATTTTGAAAAATCTACTGGTGAAATTCTGACCTAGTGGCCTAACAAGTTAATATGATTTGTCATTTCACTAGGCTCAGATGCCATCTTGATTAATATGTTATGGTTATATCAACTATAACAAATCAAATTATCAAAGTTTTCAGATCTGTTTCAGTGACTCAGCTTTCTACAAGAAGGCATTTTTATTCTCTTTATGGATGCCTTTTTTTTATTTGCAGAGACAGTCTATGCTGGGGTGGAGGATATAAAGGAATCAGCATAAGAGAGAGAAATATCTTTAGATTTTACAGACAAAAACTGTTTTCCTTTGTGTACAAATATTGGAATAAATGTGAGTGAATTATATACTCCATCCTAGTCATCTTAACTCAGAAAAATTGACTGGAAAATCAACTCATGTAGTAAATTGTGTTAGCAGATAATGCAGATTTTAAATGTTTTATAATTTTGAACAAGTCTAGAGTACTGCAAGGTTGGTTTCACCAGAATTATAAATCTGCATTTTTCCATGTTGCATATTGTATTCTGGATTTTGCATTCAGATTACATTGTCCTGTGAACTCTGTCCAAGGGAGTTACTGTGCAAATCTGTTCTTTCCTCTCTTCCTGTTTGATGCTGATAATGCTAATGTTGTTGGTTAAAGCTCTGCCTTCCATAGAGCTTATGAGGTAATTATCTAAATATTCAGACAGTATCAGGTCTAGAGAAAGAAGCAGCAACTATTCCCATGAACTGGGACTATGTATTCAAATTTGGAAGATAAAATTAGGCACCCATGCTGATATCCACTGAGGTCTGCTAGCCCACTTTAACCCCAACGGGTGCCGGGGGAACGCAGCACTTCCAAAATCCAAGTCAAGCTTCCTACATACGAATTAGGCATCTAAATATTGGTAACCAAGTAGTCCCAGCCCACTAGAAATTAACGTCCATTAACAATCAGCAGGATGCTGAGAGCTAATTGAAGAGCTGGGGTCTTGCCTCTCATGTTTATAGACTCCATAGGTCATATTCTTCCACTGGCATCAAGAGAAATTCAAGCAGTCACTGACACATGAGCAGAGTCAGGCATTTACTGAAATTCTCTTCACAACTCTTTTAGTGGGATCAATCAGTAACAGGTATATATAAAAATATATCTATATAATTTTATTTTAAAAGCAAGATATTAACAATGCTAAACAGCACCTGAATCGCTTAACATTTTACTCAGCTCCTTTATTTTTAATTAAAATTTAATCCCAGACACACATGTGCTACTACCAAGTCACAGACCACATTTTAATAGGCAAGTTTTAAGCCCCTGAAAGCTGGGATTTATAATAGAAATGCAGAGTGACTACCATGAATAGAGCCATATAATATAGAAGAACTACTACTGAAGGACACATTTTTTATTACTAGCTCCTTCTTTCAGCAACTTTTTCTTTCAAGTATCCCTTCTATAGTGGAATAATTTTGTATTCAGCTGTAATCTTCATGAATTCACTTGGTATTCATGTAGATGCCACATGTATTTCCACTGATTTTCCACTGCTGTTTAGGATTAGTTAATGGGCACTTAAAATAGAGTGTTACCCTGGTGGGAGTAAAATAACTTCAATCTTGGTGCACATGTTTCCAAGTCGAAGTATAAATGATGACATTATATTGAGCAGAGCTCAGTTGGTTGTTGGCTTTTCAAACAATACGCCAACAGCCTCTTGAAAAAAATAAGGAGAGGGCAAATTGAAAGAATCTTTTATCTCTGAGGAAAAAAAAACCAAACCAAAACGAACCCAACACTCTGAACAAAATAGTTGCTTACTCTATAAGTACAAGGGGACAGATGCTGCTGTACTGAGGTCAATGAGGCTATGCTAATTTACAATTATTTGTGAGGATATGTTTTGTTTAGTTGCTTTCTGATTGTGGTGGCTCTCTACAAGCAATTATCTTTTATAGTGGGTTCAGTAATTTTACTTGTTTTCTACCTTTCTTGTTAGAGTGTGTTATAGTGGTAACAAATATACTTTACAGCCAAGAAAAATGGTCTCACGTTCATTGATTAGTTCTTATCATCTGAATGCAAGTATGAACAAGAATTCTTTTCAGGCAACTCAAAATAACCAAGGAACACAAACTTATGTTCCAGCACATTTTCTTAATAAATACTGCATATGACCAATAACTACTAGTTTGCCTCAAGCCTTTTGCTCTTCTATTGAATGGTACAGCAGGAAATTAATACAAGAAATGAAACAATTCTAATATTCCTTTTGTAAAAGATTTGAAGGCTAGCTGCGTTAAGCATTGCAGATGCAGTCTTTAAATAAGTCATCGTTAAAGACCAGAATATTCCAGCAGTTTTGTAAAGTGCCATTTAAGACATCAATACAAATTCTGAAATAACCTTTTAGTTTACAGTTCAAATTCCCTGACAGATAGTTCAGTACTCATAATATTCGGGCAATAGAAGAGGAAAGATGGTATGACAGAGGAAGGAATGACGCTATTACTAAACTCTCTGAGTTGCCCATAGCCTTACAAGACCTCTACTACACCCAGACTACCTTCCATTTAGATAGACTCTGGTTCTAGTTTCCACATTAAGAGTCACTGCTGACGTGAATCGGGAGGACAGAGGGGAATATAAGCATTTATCAATGCTTCGTGCTGAATTTCAAATGATCCCAAGGAATCTGGATGCTAGATGCCCATTAAAATTAATAGGAATTGTCATCCTCCAAGTCTCTGCGGTTTTGATGTCTCAGCTCTAACATTCTGTTTGTTTGTTGGTTTGTTTGAAGTGCGTGTACCCTGAACTGCACATTGCTGCTAAGATCTAACATTGTTTTCACCAAGACGTGATAACTGTTTCTGTGTTTGCACTCATCTTTTTTTATCACCATGCACACCTTGGGTCAATTCTGTCCCCAAGAGATAATTTCAGACCGCAAGTCTTTTAAGCTGACTCTGCTTTTTTTCACACTAGAGCAGCCAAGATATTGTCATTGTCCCAGTGTTTTGGTACTAGGATCCTGTCATCAGTTTACACTTTTGATAGATAAAGCTATAGGGAATTGTAATATTATTCATATTTACACCCCTAAGAGATACAAACTGCAAATTGAGACGGGAAACTTTGAAAGCTCTCCCAAGAGGCAAAATCACTTCTTTTTCTGCTGATTATAAAGAAGATTGGCTGGCAGATGTTAATATTGGCAGTTACTCTCTGACAAATTTTCTCTAGGTACAGCTAATCAATTTTTGCTGCATGGAATGAGAAATGGAGCTTGAATATTCAGATGTCTAGACATGTAAATACATTACTTTTATAAATAGATTTAAATGATTAATACCCACAAAAAAATAAACATGAAAAATGGATAAACTAGAAGTGCTGGGTGAAGATTCATGGACTACTTAGATGATGAATAGCAAAATTTGTCCATACGTTAGGAGGATGAAATGACCTATGCAGTTATCATGTACGTATTTAAACACAATGCTGGCCTTTCTAAAGAAACCTCTCAACTTAAAAACTCCCTGACCCTAAAGACAGTTTAATGGCATTTATTTGACACAGACCTGTTCTAAGCAGTGATATTGTCAGTGTAATAAGCGTAATGCAAATTGACCCATTAACACCGTAGAAATAGATATTTTCTCTGTGCAGGGTCCTGCAAATACTTTAATAGACCCAAATGGGATGCTTTGAAGGCTAAGGTTTTTGGGAGTGACAAAAGTGATCCCATAATTGCAACATGATTATTTCATTCGTAAACGTTCTTAACCCATGTCTGTTGAGTATCATTCTCTGGAGGAAAAAGATGCAATTTCCTCCCTAGAGATGAGCTGTATCATCACAGTGACCATTTCCTGATGTGTTATTTACAGCTTTGATCTGCCCATGGGAGAAGCTTGTGACTCTATCGTGCATCCCCAACTGAGCTACCCTGATAGCTTTACACACCAAATCACATCACATTCCCGTAAGTGACTCTGACAATCCCTGGCGGACTGCCACCGAGCAATTGCATTATCTCCAGGTAACACCGAAGATACTACCTGCTTTACCAGCATATCTGCTCACTTAGCTATGGTAATGTGATTACCCTTATTATTTCTGAATCGGTCCACCGTGGCAAATGATGAAGCACCACATGGCTTTCTGAGAACGAGAGCAACACGTCTGTGTGGTGCAAGAAATGTTTCTGGATGGGTGGGTGAATTATGTATTATGATTCATAGTTAAATACCAACCTAAAAGAAAATTCTTTCTATGGAGACTATTTAGACTGTTTCTATATTTTATAAAAGGCAATGGATCAAAGAAGAAGTCTGAAGCAGCAATGCGTACTTAATGATCTGTTCCAAGGAGTAAATTATGGCTGGAATTGTCAGGGTATTAAACTTAGCAGAGCAGAGCTTAAGCAACAGGGATGGAAGTTTTCAAAATATAGTTCATTCTTTTACAGTGACACAATAGTAAAATAAAGTAACCTCTGACAATATGATTTATTGAAGAAACTGAACAAAAGATGTTGGAGCTGGTGTATACCAAAGTTATTTAGGTGTTCTATTACTTTTAATGAATAGCCAAGATCAGTGAATATATTCAGTAAGATAAGGCTCAGTGCATTTCTGATAAGGGAAGAAAGGTAAAAAAAACCAAACCCTGCATCAATTTTTCATTCTGAGATTTATTTACTGGCTTTTTATATATATAAAATCCCAAACAAGCAACAAAATGAAACATCCTATTTTCTCTCTGGCCCTTTTGTCCATTTAGAACCGAGATCTGACTGGAAAAATATATTTGTGTGATAATGTTTCAGGAAAAGGTCAGATACAAATCAGATGAGAGTTTCAGAAATTCACAGGTGTCTGTGATATGTTTCTTTGTTCTCAATGGGGCATGAGGCTAAGACAAATCATGGCCTTTACTTGTAGCTAAAAAGGGCATTTTACAGCAATTTTACCTGGGCAATGACCTGTGGGTTAATCCATAAAAGACTATCAATTTTTATTAGGGCTAAAACTTCAGTGACTGGACAAGCCCGAGTAAGTGGTCTTGCTGTTCTCAACTTGTGCTGTATATAAAGACCATGATGGTGTTCATGATCTTGGCTTATTTTGCCCATTTAAACACTTGTAGCTTTTCCACTGTTAATGAGGGTGAGAACATGACCTCTTTCGCAAAGATGAAAGGACTATATAATTTGATTGTGTGGACCTACTTAGAAATGGAACATCATTTCTTTATACTCTATTTTCTTCTTTCCCTGTGTTCCAGGGCAATACTTGTTGCAGATGCTGGGGAGAATAACAGAAATGAAGTATTTCCATTGCTCTTTGATGCACAGCTGCACAGGATTTTCCATGGGCTGACTCAAAAATTATTAATAATGAAGTTTTTGGTGGCAGCTGAAAAAATACATCTGTTAGAACTCATCTAGGCCTCTTTAAAATATGTGTGTATAAACACAGGACACTGATAACTGTTTTAAAACTGTTAAAAGATATTGAATAGCACACTGATGATTAATTTAATAAACTATGACATACTATTAGTTTGGTGACTAAAATCAGCACTGATAAAATGGCACTTTTCAGACTGAAACCACAGAGTCCCTCAGGTTCTGTACACTTATATGATGAAAAGATGGTCTTTGTACAAAGTTGAAGAGTGATGGTTCTAGTAAGAGTTACAAAAACGACAGCATTGTCAAGCTCTTCGCACAGAATCATTGTAGATGGAGGTTACAAGGAAGAATTAGAGCAGTATAGTGCAGAAACTTCATGCACTTTCACAGGGATCACATTCCTGGCATGCAAGGAAACAAGGTGCCTCTGGGAAATTCTACTAAAAATCTCTTAAAGCTGACATTGTTGGTGAAACAAATGGAGAATATGATGACAGAATGTAAAATCTGAATCATCTTTATTAATAATCCATTAAACAGCCTCATAAATATATAAAGAGCTATACAAGACCTAGATTAATATAGTACTTCCTCCAAAGAGATCACTCAAGTATCTCGATTCTTCTCCCAGCTGAAGTAAATGACAAAGCTCTCGTGACTTCATGCCCAGTCAGAAACATAAAAGTCAGAGCACGATAGACTGTTTTAGAAAGAAAAAAATCCTTTCTTAAAATAAAAATGGGGGGGGAGGGGCACAGCAAGAAAATATTGGAAGCTGGAATGCTTCAAAAGTATCTGCCACAAGAAAAGAGAGCATGAGGTTGAGTTTCTGAATCACATGCATGAAGGACAGATCTGAAGGAGAACCTGAATGACAGTTTAGGAAGTTACACCATTTAGAAAATCCAAGCTCTATGGTGCCTGTGAAGTTCAGTGCTAAAGTCTTGCCTAACATCAGTTCTGGAAGAGATTTTATTTCTGTTACTGACACCTGAGGTCAGATGTTGACCAGCCTGATAGAGGATCTGACTATATTAATAGTGTCTACTCAAAGCAGTTCTCCCCCTTCAGCCCTCTCAACCCCATGAAGGAGACACTGTGATTATTACAGCATATCTGAGACCCCGGAGCTATATTTCTCTATTGATCCAGAGCTCTCACTGACATTAACAGGAGCTTCTCTTCGTCATGTATGGACTATATAGTATCTTTAGAGAATCTTGCCAGTGACTGTAAAATCTTTTAAAAACTATAGTAAAATAACAAATAATGTATTTAACGAGCTATAAAATAATGACAAAATGCAGGTGAGTCTTGATCATTTATACTCCTGTGTCATGAATTACATGTGACTTTAATTCTAATTCTGCATTGATAATTGACATTGTAAACAGTTCAAGTCAGTTAAATGGGAAAGTATTCTATCTGTTCAGGAAAAAAACCCTGGTAAAATCAGTGAGGAAGAAAAGGTGTAAAAGATATGTAATGAATAACAATTAGCTGTGGTAATGTCCTTGTAAGACTTCAGTGGAGGGGTTTAGCCATCTCACAATTCATACATCAGCTAGGGTCTTACATTTAGGTCTTCTAAACACTGCTCAAGTGCAACATGGAAACACAATGCAGCTGGCAATGTCACACAACACTCCTTTAACAAGAGTAACACTTTCCTCCTCTGCAATCAGATTTGCTACAAGCGGTAGTATCCTTGGGACAACTTGAGGTATGTTTGCAATTTACCTGAGTAGGTCCATTGTTCTGATGCTGTCATTCTTCAGCTTTTGGAACCTGCAATGTCCTTTTGGCTCATATGTCTTTGTACAACTGTCTGACCTGTCGCCACCAATTAATGACAGTTAATAGGTCCCTGACTACTGAAAACACTTGAAGCCACTAATTACAGCCTGTTCACACTCTTCTGCCCTGCAGGAGCAGAGCTGCTGCTGACTCTGCTGAGTAACATTTCATAACCCCTTTTTAGAGACTTGGGAAGGCTGTGATCAAGTTTCTGAGAAAACATTGATCTAGTATTTATAAAAGGGCATTTTGTAGGAGTGTGTAAAACATGTTTTGCGTCCATTTATACTCCTGCATAGTACGTGGGCTGAACCACATCTTACAGTTTTATTTTTAAGAAAGAGTTTGGCTTAACTAAACTATGCCTCTTTTTCCCCCTTTTTTAGTGCGTCAAAAATAAGCAGTGGTGCCAAACTGCATCACTTCCCATCACTGAAGGAGGAGGGGAAGTCCTAATTTTCATCTCTTTGCTGCTTTAAAGCCACATCCCAAACCTTGTGGTACTGCTGTAATGGTTAGTGAAGAGTTTTCTTCCTGACATGGATTTAGTTCTTGCATGAGGGGATATTTAAGGATGGGAACGGATTTCAGAGTTTTAGAAGACATGCTTCTTAAAATGGCAGCCATCTCAGATGGAACACTAAGCAGCACTAAATGGATTACTGTCACAGCTTATTTCTCATGCTACAGCAAACTTGAGACCTCACAGAATCACAATATGGCTGAGGCTGGAAGGGACCTCTGGAGGTCACTTGGTCCAAACCTCTGCTCAAGCAGGGCCACCTAGACCCAGTTTCTCAGGACTCTGTCCATACGGTTTTGACTATCCCCACAGATAGAGAATCCACAGCCTCCCCAGGCAACCTGTTCCAGTGCTCAGTCATCCGCACAGTAAAAAAGTGGTCCAGAAAGTTCAAACAAAACCTTCTGTGTATCAGTTTGTGCCCATTGTCTTTGGTCCTGCCACTGGGCATTGCTAAAAAGAGCCCAGTTCCATCCTTTTGTACGGTCCTTCCAGGTATTTACATACTTTAATAAGATCCCCCTTCCCCAAACTGCCTCTCCTTTAAGATAAAGAGTCCCAGCTCTCTCAGCCTTTCTTAACATGAGACATGCTCCAGTCCCTTAATCATTTCTGCAGCCTTTCTCTCCAGAATGTCCATATTTCTCTTGTACAGAGAAGCCCAGAGCTGAACATAGTATTCCAAGTGTAGCTTCATCAGTGCTGGGTAGAAGGGAAAGATCACCTCCCTCGACACCTAATGGAGTCCAGGAGACCATTAGCACTCTTTGTCACAAGGGCACATTGCTTTAGGCATGACAGTGCAAGGGCACTGTGACTTTGTGAACAACAGCTGAACTCACTGACAAACAAGAGCTTTTTCTCACTAGGCTTCATACATTCCATCATCATTCTTAGGGCAGAATGAAATGCTCCAATTTTACATTTGGTATCCTGGGTATCTAGAATATTTCTCATTATATATCTGAAATACACAAAAAATCAGAATTGTTTCTTAATTTCTCTGTTGGTTTGAAGCTTAGGGAACTTAGTGAAAAAGGAATTCACACACAATTTTTTGCTTTTTTCGTGTTTTTACAAAACTTTCTAGTTTGCTCAACACAATGGTACACAAAGTTTTCTCTCTAGTTTCCTCTCCATAAACAAAGATGAACACAATAAAGAGAAGTCAGGACATACTGACATTACCCCACTGCCAGTTTTCTCCCCTTTCCCTGCCATCCTCTCCTGAACATCCAAGAAGTGTTGTCCAGCTATATCTGAATATTATGCAGTGTTTTCATTCTCAGCTGCACCATCAGTAAATTGATAGTTTTAAGGATGTTGTACACATTATAAAATACTGCCTCTTTTCCCTTTCTCTGGTGATAAGAACTTTCTGGGTATTAAAAAAAATACTATCAATATACATTTATTTAACATAGGTACAGTCAGGCTAACAAAAGCAGTAGGTGTCCCATTTCCAATTACCCAAACATTCTCTGCCACAGAGGGCTTTACTTCCCAACAACAGACAGAGAGATGAGGAGTCCTCAGGCTTTCGCCAACCTTTCATCGCATGCTCTTTTCCCCTCCACGTAATTACATGCTCCAGCAGCCACAATCGCGGTGACTGTGAAGGGAAGCAGTTTCCTTCAGGGTTATATTATGTTGCCTCAGGGTTCAAATGAGAAGAGGCAAAAGAACAAAACACCTTTTCTCTTATGATACGCCTCTGGTGTTCACCTCCACATTGGTCATAAACTCTGGTGTCCAGCACTAAAACTCTTCTGAGAGAAAACAAATTATTTCTCACCTTATGCACAGGGAATTTTTTAAATCCTGAATACAATATCTTGAGGAGACTACAGGCGCTAGTCAAAACTCACTAAGTACGCTTTGTAGAAGGAGAAAGACCACAAAAGTCACTTTCAGTTAAGCAGAAGAATTAGCAAGTGACTCAGAGATATTCAATATAAAAAAACCTGATCTACACTGAGGATACATTTCTTACTGCCTCAGTGCACATATTTCATCTTCATGATTTACAAATACAGAACTCTGGGTAATTCTAAGTACAGACTGGGCTACTTCTGATTTAAACAATTTTGGCAGATTTATGCTGACTAGTATAGATGTAAACTTTGGAGAGTGGTTCTTAGGTGAAAAGGCTTTTAGGAGGTCAGGATGTTCTTGAAGAGGTCTAGGGAAATAGAAAAAAATTGGAAAGAATTTTCCAGCAAGGCTGCACAGGAAGATGCCTCACGGTGAACAGGCTGAGTGTACCCCTCCAGCAGTCTGTCAGGAGGGATAAGCCATTCTCATCACATGACCCTATTTTTAACATAGGTGCAACTCTATCAAGAAATCAATAACAAGTTAATTACCACTTGGTCATCTCTGCATTGCACTCATAGTAATGACGATCAAAACTTCCTGTAGTCCAAGTTATACAAGCTCTTTAAAAGCAATTGTTTATGCAGGAGTTCTGCATGTTTCCGTGGGATTGCTCTTGGGACTGGGTACCATTTCAGAAACAGCTGTACAATCTACCCTTACAGTATCACCAAAGCAAAATTATCAGCCCTTTTACTCCAGAAATACAACAGTTCTAATTCCACCCAGGGCGGGCAGAGGAAAATATTCACATAAACTGGGTTCCTGACTTCATCTCTAACAGTGCTGGTGCTCCCAAACCACAGCTGAGACATGAGAGACTGGAGCCTCCCCCAAAATTCAGTGTTTCACAACAACTTTCATGAGCCAGGCAAGAACAATGTTCACAAGACACAGCACAAACCAGCTGTTGTACACTGAGTATTTGATGTGTTCTGCCCCCTAGAAGTATATTTCTGGAATGAGGAACAATTTAAAAGAAAAAGAGCACCCTCTAGATTAACATATTTCCACTTCTTAAAAAAATAAATAAAAAAAAGAGTGAGTAATGAGTACCCCAAAATCTCCATCAGTGTAGTATAATGAAGCATGAAATGGTGTTCAGACATGAAATCCATCTCATGAAAAGCATTTGATGGACGTGAATTAACTGTTTAAGCTAAAAATGATAAAACTTCAGCAGTTTGTACAAGTAGATTGCCTAGTAGGTTTGACATTGTGTCTTTTTTTTTTTAACTCCCTGAGGATTTGTGCCACCACATTCATCACTTTATTACTGATTTCTTTGTTTCAAAGAACAGACAAAAGTCATCTAATAGTTCATTTTATTTCTAAAATACCAGTATCAAATCGGAAATGTTTCCAAATCACCAGAAGCTGAGCTTTCCCCGGCAAATTCCTAGTTCACATTTGGAGATTATTTCTAAATCTTATTTTCCAAAATAGCTTTGTTAACCAATGTTTCTTCATTCTTTTGCATACCACTTCTGTTGCTGAAAAGATACAACAGAAAGCATTAGCACCTAGAGCATTAGGATTTTTACCTCACCTACCACATTTATCCTTATCTCCTTGGTTTTGCTAACAGACTTCAACACAGAGTGCCTATTCTGGGGAGATTGTTTCTTTCCTACTACTATTAATAACCTTCCTACGCTATTTATTCTATAAATATCCATGGTATTATAAATATGATGCAAAAAATACTCTGTGAACATGTCAATTTACAGCTTGTCTGTTTTAAACTGTCTCACTCATCCTGTGAAACTGCGGGTAAAGCTCTTGGTGTTGTGCAGCACAGAGCGGCAGCCACTGAAGAACTGCAGCAAAAGGCTCTTTCATTTGGAGGAGCCAAATAAACTTTTTGCAGGTCCATGTAACTTGACTATGACATCCATCTTCGCATGTAATTTATCTGCAACCCCTGTTTAACATCAGAACCAGAACCACCTCACTGTTGCTGTGTGCTCACCACATGGTTTGTTACCCAGAATCTGTGGATCTATCTTGTGAACAGGCTGCACCATCTTCCAGTGCTCTGTTCCATATTCATAGTGGTGCTTTCTAAACCAGGCACTGTCTCTAGCTGTTACTCACTGCAAGCAAATAATGGTTTCTACCTCTAATTTGGACAGTAGCAAGTAACTTTCTGTTTTCTTATACTGTCTCCAAATTAGTTTGTGACTAAAGGATATTGGGTTCTGCAACGGGACCAACTCATTCATATGGACCAGGGGTTGGTGCCCGTTAAAGCCAAATACGTGTACAACAGGAACACATGTAAGCTACACTGGGCAAGCCATAACAGGATTTTAAAAATTAGTATTATTTTTATTTTCCCCAGGAAGAAATTGGGTAAGATTCAAAGCACTCTCATTTATTTTGCTTGAAAAATAAAACATTAGCACTTTCCAACAGGGGCATCTTCTATCTGCACTTTTTTAAAAAAAAAATCAGTCCAGTAGGTAGAGAAAATCCCTGATTCCAAGTACTGCAATATAAGCTTATCTACAATAAAAACTTAATTAAGGCAGTCTTGGTCCATAGCAGACACAGAAATACGCAGCTTCTCAGTCAGGATGTTTGCCACAAGATTAACCATCACACAGCAAAGGATGTTTGACAGAGGATCATCAAGAATCTGCCTCACTTTCCACACAACAATTTATCCACAGACTTGATTGTGATCTCTTACTTTATTTTAGAAAGAAAATCCTTCTCTGAAATATTGCTTGCTACTGGAGCACATGTCATCTTGTCAATGCATTCATCACCATTATCACATTCTACTAAAAGATTGGCAAATTTGTTCAGCTGTGTAAGATATATATTATGGCAGTTGACAGATGATTTCAGTACTGAAATGAATTTTTTGGATGTACTGTATACTTTGGCACTCCATTATGCAGCACAAGAGTGAATTTTCTCATTGTTATCAGACAAACAAACCTAGAAAACCAGTAGACATCGGGGAAGAATTATTCCTAAAGCCTGAAAATGGATTTTCTGAACACTATGGTTTCAGTTCTAATTCCCTGATTATAATATGACTTCAGTCACTGATGGCTCAGATTTCTATTCCAAATGGCTGGAAAGAGGTTTGAGAAGATGTCTTCTGCTCTTCTTTAACTCTCTAGAGAAGATGCTGGTTAGGGAGGATGTCTCCTTGCTCATCAACTCATTTCCATAATGGGATTATGATGCCTAATGCAGTTAATGAGGAGCAAGAAGAAAGGCAAAACGGTAGGGAGAAAAGCTTTTAAGGGATTATGGCTCACAAAGAAATACCTTTTCACTATTTCTCCTGCCTGAAACCTGAGAAAGAAACCCAGCTTCCTATTAACTAAATCATCAGTTTTTAAGAAGAAAATCTCACACAGCAGTTATACAGCCTTGTCAGAGCCTCAGAATCTGCAGATTATGGTTGATCCAGTGGCTGGAGTGACAGCTTTCACACACCAGAATTCAGTCTTTGTTCCATTGAAGATTTCTTATGCCTCAGTTACCTCTCCCCGTACTGTGCTTAACACCGCTTCCCTACCTCTCTGGGGATGTATGAATGTAAATAGATTAAATGTGGAGTGGTGCAAGGCACTGTGAGGAACTGCATGGACAAAAGGTGCCATAAAGATTGAAAATCTTCACAGCAATCCTGTGAGACAAGTTAAATGGGTGGTTACTGTAGATTTAATAATCACCACTTGTGTGAAAAAACGATTATATGGCAGTCAGAAATGACTGTCAATTTTAGGAACTTTAATTTGGCATTCTCAGGCTTTTCATGGCATCACATTAACCACTAGAGTGGGGAGAGACAACTCACCTCTCTGCGTTTTGGATTTTGCTGAGACAAATGAAGGTGCCCAACTGCCTCATTTGGGATTGGAAGGCAGCGGATGGACTCAGAGTGTTAGGTCACCAGCTTTGGGAAAAGCTTGAAGTATGTGGAAGAAAGGCTCATATATCTGATGTGTGTCTCTGAAACACCTCATCACAGAAACTACATCTTTTAATGATAAAGTTGTGATTACAAACCTCATTAATTTTTACTGAGAAGTAGCCTTTTTCAGTAGCAGGATGTATTTGGAGGTAGGCAGCACCTCTAATATCTTCATTTTGACATGTTCTCTTATAGAAGGAAGTAATATAGATAGCAGATGTTCAGCCTGCTTGTTAGTACCTTACCTTTTCCAGTGCAGGGTGCTCTAGCTTAAGTGATTCTTCAATTATTTTCAAGACTGAGTGCTTTGTTTTGTTTGGTGTTTTCAGCGTTCCAGTAATTAACGAATGTGGCAGAACATTTGTCTTAATTGCACAATGAAAGCCCCTCACAACAGTAATTGCTCTATAAAAGTACCATAAAACAAATCTACTTGGCTTGTGAAAAAGCACCCTCCAATAAAAAATTGATGAAAAAGAAAATTTTAAAAGCCCATGTTCTTATCAGAAAGCTTCTATGTATAAACAACAACCTTTTCAAAGAAGACAAAGAAAAAGCAACCACAAGAAAAAGTGAGTAGCAGGTTAGAATGTGACTCATAATTGGGATCTGTTAAAAAATGCTTTATGGGATCACGGTTCTGTAGTCATTAACTAAACCTGTTTAAAAATATACCCTGTTCTAGAGTGGAGGTAAAGACAACAATGGAAGAATGGCCTCTACAATATGCAGACATCGAAAATAAGAAAACAGGTAATAAAAATACATTTCAAAACAACAACATTACACCAAACATACCCAGAACTCAGTAGCGGTCCCAATAATTTTCAGCTGCTTTAAGGAACGATGTATGTCACAGAATCACAGACTCACTGAGGCTGCAAAGAACCTCTGGAAATTGGCCAGCCCTGTCTCACTGACTGAAGAAAGATTACACTGAGCAAGTTGCTCGGGATGGTATCCTGTTGGGTTTCAAATATATCCCCGAATGGAGATTCTGCAACCTCTCTGGGAAACCTGCTCTAGTGTTTGACTTTCTCCACTGAATTTTTTTTTTAACTCTTTGAATGAATTTTAGGTATTTCAGGCTTTGTCCATTATATCTTGTCCTTTGGGCACCACTGAGAAGATTCTGGCTTCATCTCCTTTTCTACCTGCCTCCTCGCTTGCCTGGCCAGTCCTTGCATTGCAGCATTCTGCTTGGGAGCCATCCCACCACGTTAAAATAAAATGATTCTGCTTTGAATACAGCACAGCTTTCTTGGACTAATGTTGAAAATACAGCTTCCATTATTTTTCACTTTAAAATTACAACTTATGTTCAGATGTCCTCCTGTGTAGGTTGCTTCTAATTTTTCGGGAAAGATGTATTAGTCTACCTTCTTCTAACCTTTCCTTCCAGCCAAAGATAGGAACATTAAAAGAGACAGATGGAACAATTGATAAATCTTTTTGGAAAATTTCTGTTAAGAAAGAAGAACTGTATTCTTATGAATCAAAAAGCCATGTATCGGGTGGAAATAAAAGTGATAATCTTTACCCTGTGATGCGAGGCAGCCAGGATGAATCAGCAGAATTGCTCCACATCTGTGTGCAAGGCTCCTGAGCAAGACATCCCTTTAGAGTTTTCAGAAATTAGGTGACCACACATTTCCCACCTTACAAATAATCACTGCACCTTCCTTCTGTAAACGAGGGGCTAAGATCTCGTACCTCGAAAACATTTTTTTTTCAGGGAAGAAAGGAAAGAAGAACAATATCAAAAAGACAAGGACATCCATTCATCATTCTGCATAGCAACTGTAGTTTAAGAAATTGCCTTGAGCACACACACACTTAGATGTCACCTCAGTTTTGATTTTACCCCCTTAATTGGTTCAGTGCATTAATTGTAGTGGCAATGGCAACAAAATGCGATGTTAGATATTTTGTTAATAATATCAACTTTTAAAATAAAATAGAAAATGCCTAAAATGGATTTTAAATGTTTTCTTGATAATGGACAAAACTCCTCACCTCATCAGCACTGAGAGGAAAAGCCCCTATAACCAGACATAAACCAGACTTCTATGTTCTTTCTTCTTAATGTACATTCCTTGCATGACTAAATCTCTCATTTTAGCCACTGCAAACAAACCAGTGGAACTGCCATGTGAAAATGAGACTACATGCAGCCAAGACCCTGTATCTGTTTCTAAAGGATAGTCAGTGCCAAACACTTCAGAAAAGATCAAAAATACCTGAAGTGTATAATTTGAAAACACCTGGCTCTGTACTATTTGAATCTTCACCAAGATTTTCTTTACACTGTGGAATAAATGGGAATTCAAGTCTAGACATTAGACACAGTCCTGTTGATTTTTGTGGGATATATGGAACCAGAATTCAAAATTATATTTACAAAAAAGCAAGAGATTCCATCTTTCTATTTAGTTCAAAGATTTTCAATGGAATTTCACAGATGGCAATCAAAGGGCCTTTTCTGTGCGGGTTTTTTTTTAATAATCTAAGAAAAAAAAAAGGCTTGTCCTACTGCTTTCTTCAGATTCTTGCCTTTTAGGGTAAATTACTTATTGGATATGCAAGTTAAAAAAGCTATCTTAGGAAAACTTGCATGATAACCTGAGAAAGGATATGAAAATATCTGTATACCTTTTCACACCAAACAAAAGGAAAAACGAAAGTATTAATATAGTTATTTTTTTCTTGCCACTACCACTTCTTTTCTGTACATCCCCCTGCTACCCATCTTCCCAAACTTCCCCAGTAAGAATGTTGTTGTTTGCTTTCTTATATTTGGCTGGTGGGGGTGGGGGGGTGCTGGGGAGGGGTATATCATTTGCAGCCTATGTAATGAGTATTTTTGTGGTTCATTTGCATGCCCAAATTACCCATGGAATTTTCCTCTACTCTTATGTTTTACCTTTATGCACTAACATCTCTTTTCTTCCTGAGTTGTTCGAAGAGAAACAGGTCATACACTTGGATTAGAAAGCAACAGTCTGTTCATTTCCTGAGTATTCTAAGAGCAAACCTTAACAGTCTGTTATCAGATTCACCACCCCTTTGGCTTAGTAGAAACAAGAACTTAAGATCTATAGGAGTACAGTACGAACTATTGAACTAGATTCCAGAAATCTTTCATTAGAAATATAACTTAGCCTTCAAACATGTTGGTTTTCTCCCCAAAAACATCTAATTCATATAGGCACTAAAAATCCAGCTGTAAACCATAGGAAATGGCTACCTAATACACTCCAATTGGAATATAAGCAGTATTTGCATTACTCCCATAAAGGTTCCAGATGTACCATGTTATCAAATATTAAGAAGTATCTCATAAGCAACTTTGAAAATATAGCTAAGTGATATAGAAGAACAGAATACCAGAAAATCATTATACACTTTTTGTTTTGTTTTTTTTTTTAAAAAAAAGAAAGGCATGATAAAGCTGTATACCAACTCTGGAATGTTTTTCTAACAGAGTTCTAAATAGTTTATTACTTTATTAATAAATATTATGTAATCTTCCTTACGCCATGTTAAACATTTACATTTATTTTGTTCTTAAATGCAAGGTCCAAGTGATCTCTACTATGCAAACTAATTATCTTTCAGTTTTATCTCTCAAAAGATCAACTTACTATTCACATAAATAGTGCATTTGGAAATACAGTCAAAGGTGTAGCATTTGAACTGCTAGAACTGGATAATATTGAAAATTTCCAGAAGCTGTAATACATGGTATATAATTTTGTAACACTCTCGTTTGAGAAGGAAATCCAAAGGACGGAAAGGTACCTGAGGAGCCCAGGTAGAAGAGGTGGACATGGTTCTTTAAGAGAAATGTTCTATTTGAATGCACGCAGCAGGGCTTCTTCAGCATTCACACAAACCAACACAAACACAATATCACTCAATGAAAAAATTACAGCAAACATTTCAAAGAACAAACAGTGATCAATCTCAGGGAAGCATTTACTTATGAATAATAGATAAATGTGAACAAAACAGTGCTCCTTTTGATACTGTTCCAAACGCAGGAAAAAGTGGTTGAATTTACTTTGTAAATTATTCATTCAGAAATACTGACTCATTAAAAAAACGGGGGTATTTGCATGGTAGGACCTTTTATTCATTTATGCTGCCTTTTGGTGAGCTTATCACAGAATCACAGAATGTTAGGAAAAGGAAGGGACCTCAAAACCTCTTAGAGTCCAAACCCCCTGCTGGAGCAGGAACACTTGGATGAGGTTACACAGGAAGGCATCCAGGGAGGTTTTTGAATGTCTGCAGAGTAGGAGACTCCACAACGTGCCTGAGCAGTCTGTCCCAGTGTTCTGTCACCCTTACTGAGAAGAAGTTTCTTCTCAAATTTAAGTGGAACCTCTTGCGTTCCAATTTGAACCCGTTACACCTTGTCCTGCCATCGGTTGTCACCGAGAAGAGCCTGGCTCCATCCTCCTGACACTCACCCTTTACATATTTGTAAACAATAATGAAGCCACCCCTCAGTCTTCTCTTCTCCGAGTTCAAGAGCCCCAGCTCCATCAGGCTTTCCTGATAAGGGAGATCCTCCACTCCATCATCATTGTTGCTCTGCATTGGACTCTCTCCAGCAGTTCCCTGTCCTGCTGGAACTGAGGGACCCAGAACTGGACACAGTATTCCAGATGTGGTCTCACCAGGGCAGAGTAGAGGGGAAGGAGAACCTCCCTCGACCTACTAACCACCCCCCTTCTAATCCACCCCAGGATGCCATTGGCCTTTCTGGCCACAAGAGCACAGTGCTGGCTCATGGTTATCTGCCATCTATTTGAAAAAGCTCTTTCTGTTGTCCTTGACCCCTCTCGCCAGGTTTAATTCTAAGGAGGTCTTAGCTTTCCTAGTTGCCTCCCTACACCCTCTGACAACAGCCTTATATTCTTCCCAAGTGGCCAGCCCTGCCTTCCATGATCTATAAACTCTCCGCTTCCACTTGAGCTTACCCAGGAGCTCCCTGTCTAACCACGCAGGTCTTCTGGCTCCCTTCCCTGACTTCCTACGTGTCTGGATGCTCTGATCTTGTGCCTGGTAGAAACAGTCCCTGAACACTAACCAGCTATCTTGGGCCCCTTTACCTTCAAGCAGCCTTGCCCATGGGATTTCTCCTAGCAATTGCTTGAAAAGGCCAAAGTTTGCCCTGCTGATGTCCATGGTTGCAATTCTGCTTGCTATTCTGTTCCTGCCACACGAGATCCTGAACTCCATCATCTCATGGTCACTGCAACCAAGGCAGCCCTCAACCTTTACTGCTTCAACCAGACCCTCCTTGCTAGTGAGGATGAGGTCCAACACTGCAATGTATTATGCATTGTCATTTTCTGACCCAGGCCCCAGCCCAGTGTCTGATCTGTTCTGTGGATCCCCTGTGCTTTCCCTGATCCTGGTGACTTCTGCAGCAAGAAAAAAGTAACAGATGAAAAGATAAAAGGAAGTAATCTCTTCTGTTTACAGACAAATTACATTTTTCTTTGCATGAATAAGCTGCAATTCCACCAGGCTTGTGTGGCCTCCATGTTTTCAGGTGAAAAAATTTCTTTAGATGCAGAAAAAAATAGTTATCAATTAGGTAGCTGCAAGGACTGTGTTTGAAGTATTATCCAGGATGCTGTTTCTTATGATTAGATGTGATTTCAAAACAATTATTTAACATAATTTGTACATACATCTAAGATAAAATCGTACCTGATTATGATAATACCTAACTATAGGTTATCAAGTGTTATGATTCATGATTAAGACATTTAACACACAAAATTGAAGATGCATAACAGACTTCATCTGTGGTACACCTGTTTATCAAGTCAATTTAATATATTTTGAACTGAGATTGTATACAGAGGGTGAAGATGGAATGAAAAAGCTGTATTTTGAGCATGAATTATATGTGGGTAATTTATTCAGTCTTTCTCTCCTATAATTGTAGCTGGAAGCCTCAGAAAGCTTCTACCAAAGTTTTTTCTATTGGCTTGAAGAGTTATCTAAGAATATTCACTGTGGGGGGAGAGGTGTGTTTGCAGTTGTGATGCACTCATGGATGCAGCTTTCACATACTGTGGAAAACATCACTCCAAATTGTTGATTACTGACTGTACGCACAGGTCCAACTCGGCTGAGGTGCCATCAAAATTCATGGAACCACTCTATTAAATCCAGTGCACCTCAAGTCAGACTCACATTCTATTTAAAACATGGCTGAAATTCCTAGGGCAAACAGCTATGATTTTACATTTTTTAATACTTTTAAAAAATGAAAACGTTGACCTGATTCCTATGATTTTATTTCAATGGCTGGTTATAGCAATATGCTAGTAATTACATTTTCTCTTCCTTGCAGATACTAAATTATTTCTATTGAATAGTCAAAATTAAAAAATCATTCTGCATGCTCTGCCTTAACTAGTCAAGCTTCAGTTCTTTTGAATGTCACAAAAACAACATAATTAAAAAGTCCAATGTCCAAAACCTACTAAATACCAAAACTGTGCTTAGTCTTTATTTACTTTATGGTATGCTGAGTGCACATTCTTCCAGCTGCTAAGGATGCACTTATAAAATTCATAAAGCTTAATTCATATACCTAGAGATTAATTAGTTAAAGAGGATGACTATTGTTATAGATATAGGAAGTATTTTGCATGAAACCCACTGGCCCTTGATCTATGTGAACCTAGTGTTAGCCAGGACACAAAACACTACGCAAAAGTTGGGGAGTCTGGAGGACTATTGGAAGAAATAACATAAAATAACCTCAATGCTGATTA
The DNA here is from genome assembly GCF_963082525.1 of Nesoenas mayeri. Classification (NCBI taxonomy): domain Eukaryota; kingdom Metazoa; phylum Chordata; class Aves; order Columbiformes; family Columbidae; genus Nesoenas; species Nesoenas mayeri. The sequence goes on from NC_137562.1 coordinate 7,270,891, forward strand.
GACAATAAGTTTAAAGTCTGTATTAGGAAAAGTCCAGAAAACAGCAGCACCATAGATGCTGGGAAGCCTGTAACAAAGCTGAAAACAGCCAAGAAGTTGAAGGAATGCTGGATATTTGGAACCTGCATAGCAACCTGTTGCCAACAGCTACATTACAAACACAAATTTCACAGCAAATCCCACTTACAGCAGGATGCATCCCAGAGTACCATAGTCTGTAAGCCACAAGAACATGAAGTTTGCAAACACTAATTTATTCAGTTTCTAACTTGAAGTGAAATGGGGCCTTGCACCAGATACTGTCATATCTATGTTTTTTTCCTCTCCATAATGAACTGCTATCATTTGCCTCTTAAATAAACGTGCTTTTATCAAGTGAGCACATTGTGTTGGCTTGCAGTCAACTGCTGGCCGTTTAATAGTTCTTTCATTGTATAGTTCTGTTCTTTACAAACTAAGCCCCAGTATGACAATAATACAGGAGTGATGTCTATTCAGTGAATGTGAAAGTCAACTTGTACTCTCCTCATGAGCCCTACTTTAAGCATTTGTAGGCCTTAATGATCCATATGGTGCTGTAAAGTTGTAGGCAGTGGGATAAAATACCCTATTTTTACCAATAACTTTACTTGAAAAGAAAACTGATTTCCAAGGGACACAGGTGAAGAAAATGCAGAAGTTATTTGAAAAGTGTTTGCCACATTGTCTAGAAACAACAGCTATTAGAAAAACAGCTTTGGGCCACGCAGCTGTAGTTAAAATTTGTTTATGTACCTAACAGACCTCAAAGCTAGCTGCAGCAGACAACCCATTTCAGCATTCAGAAATGAGAAGAATAGCACAATTCACCAATAGAGATAGCTCTTTTGCCTTTCTGTTTCAAACATCACACTTATTCATACCCTTAGCCAAACTCCAAGAACTATTCACACATTAAGACTCACATTATTTTTAAGGCGTAAGTAACAGTTCTGAAGGACAGAGAAGTGTCACAACTTAACTTGTTGAAGCAAACATTTCAAGTAGTAAAGAAAAATATCCCCACAACATCTCTCTGCTCCAAATAATACACATGCTGTAAGTTGATATTATGTGATGGGAGCTAACACCTGCCCACAGTATATACCCAGACATTTGTTCTGCTTTGTGACATCTATCATCTAAACACCAACAGGGACTGTTTTTCTCTTGCTTTGTAATTCTTGCATGCCTGCTATCTCAGATCCTATATCTTCACAAGAAAGTTCTGCAAAATTCCTATCATTGCTTCTACACTGCTATATTTACAATCTGACTGTAAATACTACTGTATGGTCTAAGCCTGGAAGCAGCAAAGTCTGCTGCTAACAATGATAATACTGCATCAGCTTCAGCGGGTCAGGCCTTCACATAGGAAAGCCAAAATATTCAGTGATATGCTCGAATTAGAAGATTATATTACTCTAGAATCAGAGGCACATGCAGAAAAGTAGTCAGGCCTCCAACAAATTCAGTACTTCAGCTGAAATGAAGCATTGAATAACAATCTAGAATTATGTAAACCTGATGACAAGGAGGCAGAAGCCAAATGACATCTAGCTGATTTCTGCAGATTAAAGTTAAAGTAGGTTAGATTGTTTTAAATGTCTTGGCATGGTGGGTCTTCTGAAACATCAATTTCTTGAGAGGTGACAGAGGATAGGAATAAAACAATTCTACAGCTATTTTAGCAGTTGTAAGCATGTCCTGAAGTATATTTTTGTTTAAAAAAGATCTGGTTTAATATTTATAGAGATGTGTATTCAGCACTGTAATCCCTTCCTAGACCATCAGCAAATTATTCATACTTAAAAGCCTCGCAGCTTTTTCATGGCTTATTTTCATGTTTTTCCTATGACAGAAGGAATTAATCATAGCTGTAATGGTTATTTGGCAAGTGCTATTTAAAAACAACAAATGCATTTGAAAGATTATTAAATTTGCCTGTCCCATTTAGAGTTTAAAAATAATAAAACAGCTATTGTCTCTTAAAGCGGAAGCTGGAAAGGAGAAATATAACAAAACCAAAACAAAACAAAAGGAACAAAATCATCCCTTTGAAAAAGTGCCCAGCAATTAGCCTAATGTCTTTAGAAGTAACTTGTATTATTATAATGACACCAAAGCTGACTAAAGGACAAAAGGCCCTGAGATCTCAAGGCAGTGTTGCAATTGCCTCTGTCTAAATATAAGCAAATATCTTGCCTTCCTAGTGCTTCAGCTTCCTGAGCCATAAAATGGTACCGATGATATTTTCTGTGAAAAAGCCAAGACTAACTAAAAAAAAATATCCTGAGATTTACTAGTAAAATCTCTGTAAGCAGCAAATATTAGTGGTTTTGCTTGGTTTGTTTAGTGTTCATTTGATTGTATTGCACAAAACAAGAAAATCGGTGTTTACATGCTCCAGCTTGCTTTTCTTGCAAAATCACAGTAACTCGGTATCTAAACTCCTTCAGTATTCACCGGCATTAATACTGACAACGGTTTTCAAAGAAAGCTCCTTTTTTAAAAAACTATTTCTGATACTCCTAAATAATTCCATTCAAATAAGAGAAATGTGAGCTACCAAATTGCATTTGATTAATAGGGTTACTAGAAGCCTTTACACTAACATACCACAGGAGGGAAGTGTGGATACTCCAGATTCCTTCCTCTGAAAATCAGCGCCCAATTTTATTTTTTTAATCTAGTTAATGGATTATGAATGACATGTAATTATTTTCCCTCTGAAAATCATGTTAATTTTCAAGAGAAAAGACATGGCAATAGAATTAGCTATTGAAATGTGATAATGTAACACTGTTTATTGGTAAAACAGAACAAGATTTCCTAATCCTCTGTAAATCATTTCCATCAATCCAATCATAGGTGACACTGCTATATTAATGAGAATGTGCTCTGTCCTCCAGGCACAGTGTGCACAAAGCATTTAGATTTTTGTGTAAGGCTTTTGGAAGAGATTTTAACTTGAGCTGGACTTAAGAACTAACAACCAACTACCAGTAGAGTTCGGCTTTATATCTCCTGTGGTCTGGACCTTCTTCTGAAAGACTGATGGACTTTTGATCAGACTCTGTGGCTAAACAGGGCAATGAAGTGCAAATGCTCAGCATCATGATTCAATCTTGGAGCAGAAAGTATCAGTTCAGCTCAGTGAAAACATACCTATAACAAATGAAATCCTCCCTCCAAGTCCTCATAACCCAATTATTAATCCCTCTGGTACAGGAGAGAGTAGATGACTGTAATAGTAAATGCTCTAAAGACACATTTCTGCTGACAATTCCAAACATTCTAAAAATCAACCAGTAATTCTTTACTGATCTCCATACAGTCCTTGATAAATCAAATCATCTTGTGTTCAGCGATGTCCATTTTCAAAAAGCCCACTGCTGCAAAATTCATACAATAGTTTAACGACAGTCCTGTCTGCTTCTGTCATGTTCTTCTAATTAACATTAGTGTACTTAGTTCTTAAATGTAAGGTTGTAGCTTGGAAACAAAAATCAGACTTGATATCATGCTGCATTTTATTGACATGACAAGTACCTCAGGTTGTTCTGCAGAAAAAGGTCAATTATTTTATAGGTAAATGTTACAGTGTGACAGTATAGGTAATCCATGAGAAGAAATAATAATAATCCAGTTTCTATTTGAGTCCTGCTGCAAGCAATGACTGGGAACACATTGATTACCACGGTATAATACATGTTTCTTAATTTTCTCTTTCCAATATTTATTGACTTAAACACAAACCCAAACTCTATGTTTATTTCTATCAATCCTCATTATTTGATTTAGATTTTTCAGTATCGTGGTTTTGTAGGAATTCACTACATTTTCATGTCAAAATTCAGATTTGTGGATCCACCTTTTCATGCAAGAAGGTGCAGAACTCAAGTAAGGCAAAGTTATGAACGAACACAATCTGTGTGGACTTCACACTATTATAGGATTATAGGTTATCAGATTTCTAAGTGGTCTCCAAAAACCCCTAAACTTCAGCTTTTACAAAGAACATATTTTATAGCCTACCTCACTGCATACTTAGATATCTAGTATCTAGTAAATTAGTACTGTGATGTCATGTTGAGTCTTCAGACAGGAAAACTGAAGCCATATACAATTGGAGCTGTGAACTTACACATCTATTTTCCTTTTGAATCAATTTTACAATAGCACCTGTTCACCTGTATCAATTGCAAAACAAACTGGCAGGCTGTGTAAATATTGTGTGATGGGAGTGCAGCTCAGTTTTGTGATGATGTTAAAACTAAGTCATCTATGGAAGTGATGGTCCAAATCCAGAAAACAGCCTTGAAAACCAGCAAACAGCTGATTCTGCCCCGAATGCACGGAGAAAGAGTATAAGGGAAAGTATAAAGAGGAAATGACAATACTTAGAAAAGAGGAGAGCAGGGAAATGCAGAGATTTCCTTACTACCCTGCTCACCACAAGATACCACTTCCACTCGCTCCTCTCTTCAACATCATTATAGTCCTCCACCTCTCTTTCTTCCAACACTGCAAAGCCACACATGATAGGTAATATTAATCTGTATGTAAACCACAGTCTATTTCTTCAGGATGTTCAAATTTCTTGTTGTGTATGAGCACAATGGATTGTACAGCCCTTCATCAGCAGATGATTACAACAAAAAGATTTTAATGTTCTATCTTCAGTTTCTCTTGTTCACTAACATGATGCTGTGGAAATCTCCACTGATCTTCATTTAGTGTTTTGAATAATGCATTGAAGATAAGTTTTGGAAAATATTCCTTACAAGTGGTTGCATGCATTTCACAATAGCACAAATAGTTAGAAAACTAATTTCCTGTGAAGCACAGTATGTTTTCTTTACTAATAATGGTGCTCCAAGTTGCATATATTACAATACTTTAAGTCATAATTCAGGATAGTATTCTGTGTCTTTATTTTTAGATTTCATTAAACTTGACATTATTGAAGAGCATTCATAAATTTTGCTGAAATTCAATTACTATAACAATTGGTTCTTGTGCAGTGTCCTGACTGAGCCACTGGTAGAAGTATGAGGATTATATACTCTCACCTCATTTCACAGGCAATAATAAAAGAGGATGAGATTAAATCCCTTCTATCTAGGTCTTTAAATAAAGAAATAACTAGGGATTGCAAAGATTTTCTTTCACTCAGTCATTTCTCTGCATTGAGAACAATGAAAACAATTAAAAGTTTTGAATCTCTAATTAGGAAAAAAATCTCAAAGGAAAATTTCTCCTCTATTTGCTTTTTTAAACACACTAATTGAAATTAGAAATGGGTGGTTCCGCATGTTTTCTACTTCTGAAAGGTAAATGATCACATCTTAAAAGAATCATTGCTCTATGCCATAGCATCCTCCAGCCTCTTCCTTTCCTTGTTACTATAAGGTCCAACCTGCAAGTTCAGGGCAGGATGTGCATCAGCACCATGCAGGGGGATCCACATCCCTGCTCCTCCAAAAAAGGAGCAGGTTTTGCCTGTGGTAGACATACTTTGAGACTGCGGTCAACTTCTATGACTCATTTGTGCTCCCAGGTCTTATTTGGCTCACCTGAGAATTTGGACTAATATTTTTCTGGGTTTGGGAATATTTTTGCCTACTAGATTATCTATGTCAGAAAGTACTCTAATTTTTTTTCATTTAATTCTTTAGTAGGCATAATAAAAATTCTTATTGTCCTGTATTTTAAAAGAAGTTGCAGAAAATGTTTCTGATGTATTGTTTTCTTCAAATGCCTCATTGGTTATAATATCAGTTGAGGATCAGAGTTGCAGAACTAAACTCTTTCCTATCAAATCACAGATTGTGTGCAAATTTAGGAAACAATTATTGAGATACTTCCAGGTTAGAATGCTCAGTTAATTAACATGTGCTAAATTAAGATTAACTTTGAACCTTGGAAATGGAAATACCAGTGCCCTGTGAACCACATAACCTGCAAGTAGCAAGAGAACTGGATATACCAGTCTTAGGAGTACGGGGCACTTTCTTCTAAACTGTTTACAGTTTTTAATTATTTTCCCTCTTGATAACTTTTCCCTAAATTTATTTGTTAAGATCAGATGCTTATAATCATCAATACTGGAGTTCAATCTAGGAAGATTGTTTAAAAAAATTTGTTACTCACTATATAGGAAAATATTAGGAACAAGGTAACAAGTTAATAAAAAACCTCATTAAAGTTCATCACTAGGTATATAAAACTCAAGCTATTATAATGTAACCCTATTAAGAACCCTAGCTATATTTGCTGAATATTATGACCCATTTTGGCAAGGAAGAGTGACAGTCTCAGCTTTTTATCAAAAAAACCCTGTGGACACCCTCAAGAAAATCCTGAAACAAAATCTTACACTGAAGTCCATGTCTACTTATTGTTATCATTATATACTAAATGAAATCAAACAAAATTCAAATATTACAAAGCTCAAGAATAATGCCTATTCTCAGCCATTGAATTAAATATTAATTTCCTGTTATTTTTGACATTAGATTTCATTTTACAGTAGATGTAGGTCACAGGATGACTCTATTAATCTGACTGCCTCCGAATAATAACTTCACCATTACAGACATAGGGCACAATGGAGCCCATTTTTAAAAATAAACCCTCTTATTTATTAAGAGGACACTCACTGTAATATTTTGTCCAAAGAACTTAAAATCTACAAGACACCTTATGGTACCAAAGCTCTAAGGGAAGTTCGTCTTTAACAACACATGTATATGAAACATCATTTTCTGGTTTATTAAATAATATCTGTTAACTTAGCTTTATTTTATTTTAAATGGTAAAGAATGTCTGACCTTTCAAAGACTTTCGTTTGCTGCAGTTTAAGAGAAACATTATAAATGCCATAAGATACTGCTGAATGGGAAACACAAAGGATTCAAAGAAATTAAATTTTGATAAGAATACAAAAGACAACTTGAGCTGGCTTATGCACACACTCCTTGCTATTGTATTAGTTTTCTATCAAAATGCTGACATTCAGAACATTCAAGAAATATGACTGCCCTTTCTGCCTTCAAATTTGGATTTATTTCCTTCCCATGCGATGTTTATTTGACCTTGTATTAATGTCAGACAGCAAAATCATGTTGTGATGAAAATGAAATATGTTATTTGACTTTTTGATTCACATATACAGCACAAATGTCATTAGAAGGGAACGATATTTTAGATTTACTGATATTCTGCAGATATTCTAAATATTCTTATAGCCATTTGGAATCTCTAGTTTGGTACCCATACCAGTTTGATGCAGATACTTAGGGCTGTAAATGTTAATAAACTGTAATCAATAATAATACATTTATTTCCTCCAAAGATCTCCAAATGCTTTAGGAGAGAACATGCCATTAAAATGATGCTATTAAAGAAATCAGGAAGATCACACTACATATACACAGGGGCGAAAATGCAGCTCATCCTGTACTCTTCGCTTGAAATTGCTAGAGATTTTTGATCCATTTATTTTTAGAATTCCAACTTCAGTTATTCAATGCTCTAAGTGCTCTGCTATTCTGCATCTGGACTTTTGACATCCTACTACCCAGGGAAAAGCATTGCAGTGAGAACATTCATTAGTCACCACCTTGACTCAGAAGAATTTCAGTTATTCATTCTGGTTTTCATTTATTATTGCTTAATAAAATCATTTATGATAGCTGACAGAACATTCCATAGCTATTTTTCACTATGTGAACAGTCATCCCAAACATATGTACTGCAGTTTCTTTTAAACCCACTATATTGTCATATAGTTATCTACCAGCATGAAATTCTGATAAAATAAATAAAAATAAAGATTTCCCAAATGCCACAGGGAAACAATCAAATCTATTTTGAATTCCTAAGTTCTCCATTAATTGCAATATATTAGGATTTTTTTCTGCATTTAATCCGAATTTTATGTAGTTCTAAATGTAAGATATGCCACTTTGTAGTAATTTCAGGCTGCTGCATCAGTTGACTTGACAACTTTTTCTTCATTTTCATCGCTGTTTGCCAGGTGTTTAAGCTGACCAAATGACAACCTTAACAGCAACAGTTTGAGATGCATAGCATGTGAGCTATCAATTGAAACTTCTTAATTTGGTATTATTTAAAGTGCAATATAGAAATGTAAGCTGATGTGAATAGCACATTTTGCACAGGAGCTATCTGAAGGACATGTTTAAAAACTTATTATGCTCTACTGTGCATGCAGCGCTCAGGTGGTATTCTGAGAACCATTCCTTAGCATAATTAACAATTCCAATAATTCATTAAATTATAATAAATTGTTATAAACTAAACAAAAAAAGAACTTAATATAAAAAAAACTAATGTCACAGTTTGCATAAGAATTAACAGCAAACAACATGCAATTTTGTCCATTGCTGAAAGAGCAATAGGACTTCAGGCACTCAATACTCTGCTTTGAGGCACATCAGGAGTTTTATTAAAGAAATGCAGTACTTGACATTGCATTCGGTTGATCATCCCCAATTCCTCTCTCAGCAAGCACATTAGTTATTTATAAGCAAGCGTGTATATGACAATCAGCAAATTCCTGCATGACATCTGACAAAAAAACTCAGCAGAGGAAAGCGATCAGGGAGCTTGTACGCAGCACGTACCTCCAAAATCTGGGTGCAGCACAGCTGCTCTAAATTTCTTCTCAACTCATTACTTATTCCTACATGTTGTTAATTGACAGTTAGTTTTAGAGGTTCAGATTTTTGATGTTAAATAGGCTTCTTTTGGTCTTCATCTATCTTTGCAACTGATCAAATATTGGTGCAGACTATACACTGCACACAGATAATATTGTGTGAAAGATTAAAGGCCAGAAGGACCACACAACTGAGATCTGCCATTACTTATGAGTCCGAGAAAACTAGAAAATCCATTCTGCCCATTTATTTTAGCTGAGTCCCACTTTCTCAATGTTCCTAAGAAAGGTTATAAAACTAAAAATTACTCAAACTCATGGCCAGCACATACTCCAAATTTCCAAAAGCAGTCATGGCTGGATAGCTATTGTCTACCATATCCACAAAGATCCATAACAGAACAGTGCACTTTGCAATTCTATATGTTAGTTAAGAGAGTTCATTTGTTATAAGTTGATTAGCTAATCTCATGATCTGTAAATAAGGACTGAGCAAAAACATGTTCTTGAGACCAACAATTCGCTACTGAAGGCTGCATCAGTGCTACCACAATGGCAGGAGACCTTCCAAGCAAATTCAGAATATATTTAGATACAGAACAGATGCAGATGGGAATTCAAGCTACACATCTTTAGCATGACTATCTAATATCATGCTGACAAACTTGAGCTAAAGTGGATAAATTCTTCAGGCTTTGCCAAAAGGATGGACAAAGTAGAAAGTACTTTAGAAAAAAAGCAAAGGAGTCTAAAACTGCAAATACATTTTTTTTCTGTTAACTGCCTTTTTCCCTGAAAGACAAGTTCAAAAAGAAATGCATATTAGAAGAGTAACAGATAAATTATTCAAATGGATATCTTTTGAAAGAAGGGAACTTTTAACCTTAAGAGGGTCAAGATCAAATAGAAAGGCTTCAGGACCTGAGAACAATGACATCAATTTAATTATAAACATGAAAAGAAAACCCTTTAGAGTTACTGACAAAGTTTCTTTGAATAAGTAAATGCACGGTAGTGCAATATTTATCTAAGAAATAGGACAATGCTCGGATAGTAAGAGAAGCAGTGAGATATATTAAGGACTAACAGGATGCAATATCATAATCAGCCACAGCATTCTTAGTTCTTAAACCAAATGAAATAACTCACTAGAGCCAAAGCAGCCACTGTCTCCACTTCAGCAGGGTGTGCTGATGGAGGCAGTGATGTCTGGGGACATCCTGGACTTCAGAAAGTTTGAGAGAGCAGCCTTTAAGAGGAAAACGTGCTGTACAGAAAGAAATAGCAAGAACAAGGTGAAAAAAGCACAGTGCTTGCATGACATCAAGGTTCTAGAGGGGGTAATTCTTGCAGAAGACAGGGCTTTTACAACGTAAGTGAGTCCACCTATCCAAACTAATCTATACTTGGCCCTTCTGCCCTGTTAGAACTGGCACATCACCTTGTGAGCAGGAACGGTGCCACGGGAACAGATGGGAACCGCACAGCCGGCCAAGAGCCCGTGTCTGAGCATCAACTGCGTTTGCTGAATACAAGATCTCCAGCCAGCGGTACCAAATAGTACAAATTCAGAATCTCTGATGGAGGAATAATCACCTCTAGCCACAAAGCACTTCAGCTGATCTTAACTCGGCTGAATTGGATTAAACCATGCAAAGGTATGGCTAAGGAAGGGACTGCTTTCCTTTGGTTTACACTGTGAATCTCATACAGAAATCTTATCTTCATATGAGTGCGGAACTGCATTGCACGGAGCTAGAAGAGGAGTTTCCTCATTCTTGCAAAAACCTGTAAAAATTTCAACAGGGCAGAAACCTTAAATTTTCAAACTATTCCTTCCTGTCTGCTGCCTTCCCTCACAAAGTAAATACCCAAAACAAAGAAAATTAGATGACTGAACCCAGAAATGGGACAAAGCTTTCTACACTTATGGAATAAGGAAACCATGGCACAAAACATCAGAAGTAAAAAGCATTGGAAGCTTTTTGCTACAAAGCTATACAAAGTTAGATTCAAATCAATATTATTAGTGGACAATATACCCACCAGGGAAACACATTCTGGTGTAATTTGAATATGAAAGGTAAATGCATACCCTTGTAATGTAATGCTGTTGTACTCCCTGTGACAGTAGCTATCAACACTAGACATATTCTTTAACTATTTAGTGTTGAAAAAGCCTAAAAGGCCTATACTCAGAGAAGAAGGTGCTCTCTGTGGTTTTGTGCAGGTGTTAAGAGTAGTTTTAAACGGGAAGACACTCAGGCACAATGACCTGAAACCACTAAAGTCAACCAAGAAATACTTGACAGGTTGGAAAGAAAATCTAATTCCTTTGAACTCCAAGTGAGCACAGAGACTACCAAACTGTACTGTCTTATCTCTTTTACTGAGAAGAATATGGCTCTTAGAACCAGCAGGAATTAAGACAGAGAACTTTTATTTTTCTGTAACACCTTGCAGGAAAGCAGTTAGTAAACACAGTTTCCAGAATAGTCCCATGGAAGTTACTGCGGGTGGTTATGTATATAAATCTGGGAATGTGGTATCTTTACAGCATTAGGGCCTTAGTTTGCATGTGTCATCTTTAAAATGCCAGTGGGAATCATGCAGTCCTTGACAGGGTGATGACTGAATAATTTCTACTCTACTTATTACTTAGGCAACACATTTCAAAATATAACCTTATTGGACAGCCTGACAACATGTTTTTATCATAAAATCCAAAACCAAGTTTAGGTGAAACTTTCTGATTCATTTTTAATGAAAACCTGCAGCAGCCTTTCAGCTTTCTATCAGAAGTTATTTTGACCAAAAAGAACCTTCCCCCCACCAAGCATAATACAAACATATTGTCATTCTATATCCTTAAATAATAGTTTTAATCCACCATTTACAAAATATATTTCCATATGATGTTTATACTGTTTGAATTTTAAAAGCCATCGTTTAGGAAAGTCATCTTCCACTTGATATTAATTTTATTTGCTGTTTTCATATTGGGTTTAGAACAAAAAATCCAATTATTTTGCCTAGTACTTGAAACAGACTTTCAACAAAAAGTATGAGCAAATAATTATAATCTTACTGGAGAAAAAAAGGTAAAAAGGGAGTGAAAGGTAACTGACCACCAGAAAATTATCAAAAATTAAAACAATTTTGCAAAGCTAATCACTTTGCAAAACACCTGTGAAGGAATACCTAGCAGGACAAATACATATGTTTGCAAAAAGTAGTAGTGGTGTTTCAAATGATACCTCTGACATTAACCCTTGAGTTACAAGATTAACTATTCCTTGACCATCCATTTTCCGGTCAAGCTTGACAGCTTAAAGGTAAAATGCACTTTCTGAAATGAATTAAATGGGAAGAAAACCACAAGATGTAGCTATGAAAACCACCCCACTCTCACAAATGAACATACTTGATACCATGGGGTGGTAGATGACCCACATAACAGTCCATATTCTTCACATAACCCACAACACTGTCGCTAAGTTGGGTTTTAGATAAGATCTGCATCTACATAAAAATAGCTGAAGCTGAATCCAAAGTGGACAAAGGCTTTGAGGTGGGCAGAAGGACTTTGACAAGTTTGCAATCGCAATTAAGGTTTTTCTGCTTGATGGAGCAGTTTAATTCATAGCTAAAGAGTGCTCCTGAATTTCTCAGCCATCCAAAGTTTTCACAATCAGGAACCAGTGCAGTACTCTTTAAGAAGGGAACAAAGATTATATCCGATCTGAGCTGCTGAGAACCGTGCATGTGCATGCATGTTTGAAAAGCTGCATCAATTGAACACATATTTAATTTACCCTTTCCTGGGAGACCATCCCAAGAACAATCTGAAGAAAGATAATGCATTTATAAGACAGAAGTTCTCACTGTTGTTTGATGAGGAGACATCATCTTACTCTGTCTGGTATTAAACTTGTCAAGTGACAGCAGTGCAGTGTGAGTGGGAATGAAGCCATCTGGCCCTGAGAAACACAGATCTCTCAGGTTTACCAAAACCTGGAGGTAAAAACAAGCACAGAATTTTCCCAACTCAAACATTCTGTTTTATTTATTTTCATTCTATTTAGAGAAACACAGCAAACCTAGTGAAACTGAAATTGCTTCCAACTACCTTCAGTTCACATTTATCCCCATTTTCCTCAATAGTTTCAGCTCAGTACTACTCCACTTAAGGATTTAAAACTGGTGCAGCAAATCAGAGCCAAAGTTTTAATTTAAAATTCTGTGTTGATCCAGCTTTAAGAGCTTGCGTTTCATCAGTCAGGGCATAGATTAGAACAAAGTCATCCATTCACCTGTTCACCTTCCTATCACTTGAGTTATCTTCAGCAGCCTGCAATGAGTCCAAAGCATAACTACAACTCACCTTGACACACCCAGATGAGTTTTCAGCCAGCTTTGATATGCCCATGGGGGATGCAGTCATGCATTTGGACAGCTAATCTTTATGTCTAGGAAGGAAAGTGTTAAATCTCAAGTTCTCTTGGCATAAAAGGGATATTGAGATGAAAGAATAATCAATCTTTCATAAATAATATACGTGGGTGGATACATTATATATTCAAAGCTACAGTCAAATGGTTGGGGAGAATGATAATTTATTCTGTTGAATTTCTTCAGAATGAATCCTGGAACAGATCAAACAAAAAAGTTATAAAATAGGAATTACAGGTAATGAAGGGCTCCTTGTTGCACAGGAGATCTGCTAGCTCTTATACATAATTAAAATATATGAGGTCAGGGGTAAGCTTAAGGGTGATTACGTCAGGAATCATTGTTATTCTTTTATTAAACAATACTGGACCTATGTTTATTTTACCAATGCATAGATACACAATATGAAATGACTGAGATTGAAATGCATATTTTAAATTAACATGTTTTGATTAAAAACAGAAGCAGCAGAGTACTTAAATATTTGTATCTTGTATCTGTAGCAGGCTCAGTCTAGATATCTAAATTACATGCCTTATTGCAATTTTATTTCAGGAAGCAACATTTCCAGTAATATATTTTTGTGGAATGTTGTGACAGAGACCAAGTTGTGATTTGCCAGGTTTTTTAGCCATTGTACCTTGGACAGCTGAGAATGTGACCAATCAATGGCTGCTTAGCTGAATAGCACCCACTACACTTAATCTCTACTTTGCGTAACTTTTGCTATGGGTACTCTTATTATTTGACCATCCATTTATAATACTGATTTATTATAACTGTGATGTGGTACATGTCTGTACAACCAAAACTACATAAGCCAATATACCTTTATACATATTATATATAGTATATAGGCTCAGAAGTTCTGATGGGGAAACCTGACAGGCAGGTAACTGGACAGTCACCACTGACAGTGTAAGTCTAATTTCCTTGTGGAAACAAAAGGGAAAGAACAAAAACCACACACACACACACCAACCATCAAGTAACATTGGAAGAAACTTCTAAAAAAATATATCTGGGGGAATTCCAACTTTGCTATCAAAATGGTGAAAACAAAAGGTCTTGAAAAAGCCAGGATCTAGAAAAGGCAGGAGAAAAGAAGCTGGGAAAGCTGGATGACTGGAGATGGACAACAGAGAAACAGGGAAACCTGAGATAACATCCTCTTATGAAGAGGAACTGTCAGGGAAAAGTAGAGATTATTGTGTGAAAGTCCTAGAGACACAAAGGCTGACAATCCTCTTCCTGCGGCAGATGTTCAGCTGCATTTGAGAGAACGGGGCTGTGATGATTTGTCCCGTTCAATTTCTAAGAGAAAACAAAAGGAAGGAAAAGTTTCTAATATGCCTCCTGTTATGCTTTCAACCCAGATTACCGTCTCTTCAAAGACTAGTGCACACTCAGTTTTCCACATAGTTTTGAAGGAAATGCATAAATGGAATTTTTAGCATTTTTATGCTTCTGTGTGACAGACTGTCAGAAAATTAAAGTAGCAAATTCAAGAAGGGTTTTGTCTTTGTTTTCTGGTTCTTTTTTTCTTGGCATTCACTCAGAAAAGCATAAACAATTCTCTTTGTAGTGGCCACATAAGGGTTTGGGCTTTTTTTGCTGGAGAAAAAAAAAGAAAGGCAACATAACCAGGGAGATAAGGAGCTCTTGGATCCCTTTCCAGCATGAAAAAACAACACAAAAAAACCACCAAAAAAACCAAGGGGGACATCTGTGAGACAGTGACCACCTTTTCCAGGTTTACTTCACACTGAATTACATTTCTTAAACAAATATTTTATATCTAGTGGCAAATTCGGTGAAGGACCAGTCCGCATTTCAGATCTGGGTCAAGTTCTTTCAAGAGTCAACGGTTTCTGTGTGAACAAAGAGCAGGAAAAGGAACAGGTGGCGGCACCTTTGGAAGCCTTTAAATTATTCTTGCAGTTTTTGGTGTTCCTCGAGTTCTGATGGGGAAGCGATGACCTCCAGCACAGAGCTGACTGTCAGCACCCATCCCTGGGAACAAACCAGGAGTGAAGCAATGGACTGTATAGTAAATGAGCAAAAGTATAAGGTGATGAAAGTGTAAGGAATGTAAATGAAAGAGGTAGATATTACTGTTTATTCATAGCTACAGTGTTATAGAGAATAGATTCTACAGTATTCAAGAAATTTATATTAAATATTACAAAGAAATGGGAATGTTTTGATGGTGTTTTCAAGTATCTGAGGAATTCCTATTTTTCTCCATCTCAGTACACATCTCAAACTGAAAAGAAATATACATGGCAAAAAAAAATGGAAACTGCTGTATTCTGGTGCTTTTCAGGAATGTTTTTGCAAAGGATCATGATCTCCAA
Source organism: Nesoenas mayeri (assembly GCF_963082525.1). NCBI lineage: Eukaryota > Metazoa > Chordata > Aves > Columbiformes > Columbidae > Nesoenas > Nesoenas mayeri. Next base: position 7,286,407 of record NC_137562.1, read on the forward strand.
ATGCAGAGTTGATATCCTTTACATCCTTGTCAAATTATGTCCCTCTAAATCACTAATCAGTCTGTGCTTACTACTCCTTTCTAAACCAAACTCATTACTCCTAAGGATAAAAGCTAAAAAAAACCCCACCAAACCCCAAACAGCCAACAACAACAACCCCCAAAAAACCCCAAACAAAAGAAAAACCACACAAAAAACGTACTGGCATCCAATATACAAAACAGATAAAATGTCCCATACAGTCACACCCCAGGCACAACCTCTAAGTGATCAGAGACCATCCCCTGGGCTTTGCCAAACACACAGGAGGTTGAATGCAAAGGACAATGAAGATATTTTTGAAGTACAGCACAAGTTTTTCTTCATTTCTCCGTCTATTCCATTCTATCAAGCCAGTGATTTTCCAAGCAGGGTGCATATGCAAGCAACATGGATGTCTCCCTTGTGAGCACACATAATTATTAACACAAAGGCAGGTCTCCTATTGTTTGCTACACAGAGCAAGAATTCTTTTTTTTTATTTATTTTTTAAACCAGGTTTCTTAAATTTGAGAGGAATAGTAGTCAATACAGGATTTCAGAATCTGACAGTTTAAAATAGTATTTGGAGAACCAGGGAAAAAAAACAGCTAAAGTTTTGTCCATCGTTTACCATAAATCTACTTAGGTTTGAGAAAATCCAAACCACTCCACATAGCACATTGATCCTTTGTTTTGACATGTTCTGTCTTTCCACATCTTCTTTCTAATGACTACTGGCATGAAACCCCTCTCGTTTTCAGGATTCATTTCAGAACTGACTACTGTTCTTTTACATTTTATTTCTAACATTTTCCTCACTTCTAAACTCCTGCTTGACTTTGATTGAATTCTAACTTGCTAGAGATTTTTGTGAGAATTTTTCCACATCCTCTTTCAAAACAGTTTCCAGAGGTGGGAAAAGATATTGTACACCAATCTTGCTTGCCTTCGCTGGATGCTTCAATCCTTCTGTCTTTCAGATTTTTATGAATTATTCTGATTCAGTGCCCAGTCCAGTTGTCAGTAACAAATGAATTTGACCACTGAGTTCAAAGAGATCAAAACACCAGCATGACACAGCGATGCAGCCATTAGCTTACTTCACTTGTGGCTACCATAGTGTTACTCTTAACTTAATCTTAATTTACAATCACAAAAAAATAGGATCAGATCCCATAAACTTGAATCTCAATAAAATTAGTATATTTTGTTGCTGAATATCTAGGACCTGATATCAGGTCAGAGTAGAACACTTATTAATTCTGGGATTTCCATAGCTCTGCTGCTACTTTCCCCCATTGCCTTCTGTCGTGTCTCCACACATCTATCAAATCGTTGTTTCCACTCACTAACTGTCAGGTAAAACTATGGCACTTAATAGGAAGCACAGCAATGAAAGAATTCCTTTATGCATTCTTTTTCCCCCAGACCCACTTGCAAAAACACTGAAATAGTCCCAGAATGCTACAAGACTTCAAATGCCAAACTGACAGTCTTACTTGCAATGAACACTCAACTGTAAATACTACCCAAGAGGAACTTGAAGATGATGCTGCATCAGTGACAGCTGTAATAGCTATTTTAATTAAAGAAATACATCTTTGAAGAAAATTGATGAAATTGGAGAATAAATTAAATGCATGAACTCTTGCATGCATGAAAGGGGACATTAAAAAGTAGGGATTCATGAGGTATTTCTGAATATTTAGAACATCTGTTCAATGCTAAATTTATGCATCTTTGTAAAACCTTTCAAAAATTCAATTCCTCAGTGATATCTTTACCAATTCCTAGTTCATAATGTCACTGATCTTAGATGTAAAGGAACCAGTGATCACCTGGTTTGGTCTTTTGAGTCAGTAGGAGGAAATGCTTCTGTTCTACAAGTGCCAATACTCATATATTTCTAGAATGCAGGAATTCAAAAAAGTCCGATACCTATGTACACAATAGCTGAGATAGGGTTTGGTATTCATTACGTGAAAATACTCATTTTCTGAGTAGTGTTCTCCTGCTAACATTAAAGAATTATCAAGAACAATCAATACAGGGGTTTTTTTTTATACAATGGTGATACAATGAGCCTCCAAAATTAAAATATAATTATTTCTTCAGAATTATTAATTAAAAGATATCTTCCCTTAGAGTTTCTTTGCCCCAATATTGAAATAGACTAGGTTAGTTTTTCTACTTTCTAAACCTTGTTTTTAGGGGAAATGCATATAACCAGTACTTCATATATAAGAGTTTGAAGCCAGGAAATGATTGACACATACCAGAGCACAGTAGATACTGCACAAGATACTGATACACCACTCATGAAGGTGCTCATATTACTCTGAAACCCAATACAGACTATTCCAGGATACATCTGAAATATAACTTTAACCCATCGGTTGCCAGTACTACTATAGCTCGGGGACTTTTTACATTAAGGACAGAGATATTAGACTTGAGGTACCTTTCCTTCTGTAGCTCCAATCTGAAGGTTATATATATTTATTTTTTTTTTCACCTCCTCAAATCTACCGAAGTATTGAAGAGATTTTGAGCATTCTGAGCTCTAATCCACTGCCCTTTAGAAACCCTCTACTACCTTTCACTTAGTTTTACATTTTATTAAGTTTCCCTCAGCATAGTTTGCACGCACATGGGTACACTTAGGCACATAAAACAGTATTAAAAGAAGCATTTACAGAATTTTATGGCAACTCAGAGCAGGCTAATGAATTCAGCCATCTTTGGGCAGGAGGCACTGCCAGCCACAAAGTTTTTAAGTGACTATTTCTGCTGCTTCAAGATAACTAGAAGGCATTTTTTTAGCTAAATGATTTTGTGGTGCTCTCATTGATGATGTATAACTCCATTTACAGTTGTAATCTGAGTAACAAAATGAATAATCCATCATTGTACTATGAATAGTAAATTAACCCAGATAAAAGTGTTGAACATCCAATCAGAATCATTAAGTAACCAGAAGACTAAGATTGGTGAGGACACATTGGAAGCAATTATAACTAATGAATATATTAACTTCAGGCATGAGAACAGCATGGCTGATATTCTAGTCCATCAAAATAAAATTAGATTGTAGGTGAGCAGACAATATGGAGGAGTCTCTGAAAATAAACAATTATCCATTAAAATAATTATTTTGAAAAGAAGACTTCCTAGTAATGATATATATTACAGAAGATATGGTGGCTTCACTGAAGGTGGTGCTGTGTAAAACAGAATAAATGAAGAATATGCTGTAACAAGTAAACATATCAGCATTGCAAAGAGTGGGGGAGAAGAAAAGACAAGATTTCATGGGTGATACCACAAACCAAAAAATAACAGAACCTTAGCAGGACCTTTTCACTTTGTCCCTTCAATCCAGCCATGCAGCAGCAAGAACACTTCTCAAGTTTCAGATGTATATTTCACTCACAAACAGTCCCACAGCTAATGAGCAACACATTTTCTTTTGACAATCAGAATTAGCTCTGATGGTGGGTCAGAAGGCAACCTCACATTGTGAAGCGAGAAGAATAGTGTGAATTTCCCAACATTTCCACTGCCCTGATACATTTTGCTTATGCTAAAAATCTCATTTAACCAGGGCACTTTCCTTTAATTGTCTGCCTCCTAGCAGCCAATATTCTAGCCTTTAAATACCATCATTTTAAAGATACTACACAGTCACTGCTTATGGTAGGAAAGACTCATTCAGGTATAGGCACACAAATGTATGTTTACACTTTTTAAACAGTGATGGGTACAGTGAGAGAAAAATAGACCCACTTCAGTTCAACGCTTATATAAGCTTTACTGATGGGTAACAAACTGTTGTTGGACTGTTGAAGTGAAGGACCATCATAGACTGGAGCTATCCAAAGAGACATTACTATGGCATCAAATTTGTGAAAAACTCAATCCTTTTCTTGCAAAGTGGAAATGAGGAAGAGCAAATGATGAGTTTCTGTCTTATTTTAAATATAGGTATCACATACCCTTTTTCTTTTGTTTTTTCAGCAGTAGTTGAGCCATAGATAGACTTACACAGGGAAAGCAAATGCAGTGAAGGAATCAAATGCTCATCTAAATTCTAATCGAAAGACATTTTTCCTGTTTAAAAATACTAAACTATTTTAAATTTCTCCTGCAGATTACAGAAATACTAAAATCCCATTGGATCAGGGCTACTGAGACTGTCTGTCTTACACATCCACTTATTTTGAAAACACAGATGAAACAGCTATTTCATTAAAATAACACCTAGCATTGCAGAGCCATATTAAAGAATGGATGAGTCCAGGAGGTAGTGCTTATTATTTACTGATGTGACACCTGAGTTCAGGCAACAAGATGGGCCCCACTGCGTTTAGTAGGAAATATACACGTATATATTAAATCTTTTCTACCTATCACCAGCTGAACCAGATGCTTTTTCCAAGCAGAAGCCTGACAGCTACACTGAAATACATGAGAAACACTTAAGGCATCTTTTCACCTTAATTTAAGTACAAACACAGCTTATTTTTATTCCTTTCAATGCTAGAGTGGTGGTGATGTTTTCAGACCTGGGATTTTGATATTCCTGCACAAACTCAGTTATCTAGTGCACTATGTAAATCTGCCCTGGGGAATTTTAGGATGGACCATCATCATCCTTTGCTTAAGTACCAGACTAAAGCTTCTCACTGTGTAGAAAAGGCAGTAGCAGCAGTTAACATTTATCTTTAAACCTTTGCAAGAAAACTTCCCATTTATCATTTGATATTTCTTGTAACCTCAGAATAATGTAAACAGGTTAAGTTTTGCAGCTGGAATTTACTTATCTCTTCCTATTGTAAAGAAAAATATTTGATGGCAATCTTACACAGAGCTTGAGAAAATCTGAGATAATTTGTTTTAAAAGTCTCCCATCTTACTATTTTTAACTACTTTGCACTCATATCTGTCCCTTTTAAATACGTAACTGTGATGAGGTTTTGCCACATATTTCTTCAGTATTAAACATTTTAACTCAAGATTATTTCCTCTTCAAAAGAAAACGCAACTTTACATCTCCAGTTCCCATGTAGTTCTACAAAACAAATAATGATACGGCTTCTCAAAGGCTCCTCTCACATATGAATTAGGCACTGAAACCCTCCACGGAAGATGCACACACTGCGGGCTGCTTACACAAAGATCTGTGTAAAATCATGTCTTTACTTCAGTGTGTTGCAGATCCATCATTATGTGTTTCACTACAAGAGAACCATTCTGAATCCTTTCAAAGTCAGTTACAAGACTTTCATAGCTTTTTTTTTTTTTTTTGGTGCAATCCACTTTATTTGGCCCTAAATATCACATCCATGTTGTTTTGAACTGTACTGAATCAGGAACACCTAGAATGAAGCTGCACTGATGTCAATGACAAGTCCTAACTTCCCAATTTAAATTGACCCATTTTCAGTTGAAAGGAATTCACTTAAATCACAGCACAAACTGCAGAGCCCTATTCATGTATTCGAAAGATTTCCATGACCTACCACAATTAAAATGTTGCCACTTGCAGAACATCATGTAGATGCTCTACTTGGAAGGGTGGTTTGAAGTACACTTGATTCTTACTATAGACAATAAAATGAAAATGTCTGAATAGAAATAGCTCTGTCTCTACATTTTATTGCAATCAGCTAGAAACAAACAAGAGAAAAACATATTTGTCTTTTCTATACTTCTAATTTGAAGGCTATACTTAACCTTTTTGTATTATTGCAATTTGCTGAAAATCAGAAACATTGAAACATTAAATTGAGCTTAAAAATGTTCTTGCTTATCTAAAAAGAAATGCATCATGCAGCATCAGACATTTCATTATAGTGATATTTTTCTTCTCTCTTTTTCTCTTTGGATCTTTGCCCTTCTGTAATTATACAACATTAATTTCTCCTTAAACAAAAAGCCAGATGTTTGCAGGCTCTGATCTCAGACTGATTTTCTGCTAAAAGCATCAAGTCCAGCATTAGCTCCTAATGGGTGTCCTCCTTCCATTAACCCAGTTGCAGGTAGTGCTCCCAGAAGAAGGAGCTGTCAGGGACCAGTTTGGAATTATATTTTCTAGGAAGACATGAACCATTAGGCCCTGGCCAGGGTCTAGAGATGTGCTCGAATAAATACCAAATACACATTCAGATAAGATTTTTGTTGTTGTTGTAAAAACCCATTCTGGAATAGCTAAAAGTCTGCCTCTGTGAATTGGTTGCTTCTGTTATTTTATTACTATGAAAGCTAATTTGTAAAAAAATTTTTTTTCGTTACTGCAATAGTGTGGAAGGTTCAGTCGGAACCATTCAGATTTGGAATAATTCTCTCCTGCGATGTTTTATGTTTTGTGATCTACACTTGTATACGAGTCCCACTACTAGGATTAAAATCCATTTCTTTCAGTCTGAGATACTTGTGGGCAAGAGGCACTGATAGACTGTCAAAGGATAAAATAGATGCCTGGGACCAAACCTAAATACCATACACGAATATTAACTGACCAAGCAGGCATGGCGTGAATGTAGTCATTAAGTCTCAAATAGGAACAAAAGAACTTCATTTTACTTCTGTGTTTTTTTTTTTTTTCCCATAGATATTAAAAGCAGACTTTCATTTAAAAAGAGGGAAATTATATTTCTGCTATCCATTTCCTAGGGCTTTCTGAATAAGTCTTTCCAGAAAAACACAAACCCCAAACAAACACACACAAAAAAACCACAAACAAAAACCACAAACAAAACACCCACACAACACACACCAACCCAAACAAAAACTACCACACACATTTAATCTTATCTACTGATCTATTTCTGGAAGTTGTGATGTACAAAACACAACGTTTATGAGATAGATTTTGTTAATGGAAGCTTTTTAATGATATTCCAAGAAGCTGTTTCCACTGTACTAGCAGGGATAAATACAAAGGAATGCATCAGTAATCATAGAAACATAAGGAAACATTTAGAATTAAATTGTAGTGGATCAAAAGTAGACTAACGCTTCTATTCCCTTTGGATACATTTGTAACATTTAATCTAATCATCATTCAGCAATAGATACAATTCCAGCCTACATCAAAGCAACTAAAATTCTGCTTTGATGGTTCAGTACTAGCTGACAGCACAGTGACAGGTGGCCACAACCACAAGCTAATTTGAAACAAGCTGCAATGTTGGTTGAAGACTTAACTCTGAATTCTGTGAAGCGTATTTCTTTGAATGAATTGAGAAATTCAGTTGAGACCAGACTACCGTAAATTTTGAGTACTGTGCTTGCTACCCCTTCCCCATTGACAACTGCCTTTAACAGCTGCTTCAGTGAGTATATTACTCAGCAGCAGCAATAATATTGCTGCTTGTTCAGTCCTCATTTTGTGTTAATTCAAAAGAATGAATGAAAATTGTCATTGTAAGAATTCTACAAGACATCAGAGAATTGCATTAGCAACTGGGCAAAGGTTTTGATAAACTGAATTAGGATACACAAAATGTCATCAGCTGCAATGGTGTGGCTTCCATTGCCATGTCCTCATCCCTGGAAACACTGGATTTTCCTTACTTCATAGGAGTTAAAGTACTTTTTAAAAAGTACTTTTTCTGCAGTTACTTTTTGTAAGTAGTCTACTTCAGAAATAATTCTTTAGCAAAGTCTGTTACCATAAGTGTAAAATTGCCAAACAGGAAAAGATTAATTACATGAGTTAGAAGCTAAAATTACAAGTTGCAACAAAAATTGCTCATCCACTGTAAAGTTTCAGCTTAGATGAGGCTTTTGAAATATTATGGGTTTATTATGTAAGGAAATACTTGGTGGTTTTTGCATGCAGCTATACACTTTAGAAACAAGATACACTGTTTCTAAGCTTAATGGCAATGAAGACAAAAAGAATCACTCAGTAGTGAAGGCATTATTCAAGAATTTAACACTCTGCTTTGCAGAAGAGTCTCTGAAGTAACAGAACCACAGATTGTTAGGGACTGGAAGAGACCTTGAAAGCTCATCCAGTCCAATCCACCTGCCAGAGCAGGAACACCCAGATGAGGTTACACAGGAAGGTGTCCAGGTGGGATGTGAATGACTCCAGCCTGTTCCAGTGTTCTGTTACCCTTACTGAGAAGAAGTCTCTTCTCAAATTTAAGTGGAACCTTTTGTGTTCCAGTTTGAATGCATTACCCCTTGTCCTACCGTTGGTTGTCACCAAGAAGAGCCTGGCTCCGTCCTCCTGACACTCACCCTTTATATATCTGTAAACATTAATGAGGTCACCACTCAGTCTTCTCTTCTCCAGGCTAAAGATACCCAGCTGCCTCAGCCTTTCCTCATACAGGAGATGCTCCACTCCCTTCATCTTTGTTGCTCTGCACTGGACTCTCTCCAGCAGTTCCCTGTCCTTCTGGAACTGAGGGACTCAGAACCGGACACAATATTCCAGGTGTGCTCTCTTGACCTACTAACCACCCCCGTTCTAATACACCCCAGGTACCATTAGCCTTCCTGGCCACAAGGGCACAGTGCTGGCTCACGGTCATCCTGCTGTCCACCAGGACCCCCAGGTCCCTTTCCCCTACACTGGCCTCTAATAGGTTATTCTCCAACTTATACTGGAAGCTGGGATTGTTCCTACCCAGATACAAGACTCTACACTCGCCCTTGTTATATTTCATTACATTTTTCCGTTCCCAACTCTCCAGCCTGTCCAGGTCTCTGGATGGCAGCACAGCCTTCTGGCCTGTCAGCCACTCCTCCCAGCTTGGTGTCATCAGCAAACCTGCTGATAGTACACTCTATTCTCGCATCCGAATCATTGATGAATATATTGAGTAATACAGGCCCCAGTACTGACACTCGAGGCACTGCACTACATACAGGCCTCCAACTGAACTCTGCCCCATTGGCCACAACTCTCTGACTTCTTTCCATCAGCCAGTTTGCAGTCGACCTCACTATCCCATTATCCAGACCCCACTCCCTCAGTTTAGCTGTAATGATGCTGTGGGAGACAGTGTCAAATGCTTTACTGAAGTCAAGGTAGATCATATCCACTGCCTTGCCATCATCCATTCACCTTGTTATATCTTCATAAAAGCCAATGAGGTTGGTCAAGCACCTCCCTACACTCTCTGACAACAGCCTTATATTATTCCCAAGTGGCCAGCCCATGTCATGAACAAGTTCATGTTCATCTGCCTCAGCTTTGTACCACGGAGATGAACCTTCTCCTGCACCTCAGATTCCACCACAGCAGCAGCCACAGAAACACAAGCACCTTCAGGGGCTTACAGGCAACCAAGAAAGGTTTAATTTTACAGAGCTGCTTAAGCTAAAGAGCTTTACTGTGTAATACAACAGGGTGTGCAAAATACCTCTCTCAAATGAGGCTGAAATGGAGGGGTGAGTGAAGGCACGTTGCCCGCAATCCAGACCTTCTCAGAATTGCATGGTACCAGAGGTCCCCAGAACTTTGCACAGCCTGTCTGGAAAACCTTTGTACAACACTAAGAGCAGCATTTTTATTAGGAAGAGATATTCTCCCATCATTAATCACAGCAAAATGTATTTACCCTTCAAAATATTATCTATATGGCATTAAAACATAACTGCTTTGAAATTTGGTAGGTTTCTTCTAGGAAATAGTGTAAACCACAACAAATTAAAAAGTCCCTTTCATGAAGCAATGAATTAGAGTTACTTGTTATCAAAATTCTGTGAGCACTCACATAGCAGAGAAGAGAATTGCAAAGAGTAATTGGTAGAGACAAAATTCGCTCTTAATAAAAATCCTGTAAACTGAAGTGAATCAGAGAATCAATTTCCTACATATGATTTATCCAAACAACAGGAGCATATTTGTAGAAATAAGCTGTAAAGAATATACTATCTTGGAGGGTTGTGCTACTTCGAAATTTTTACAGGTGTAATAATCAACTTTGAAAGATATTTAAGAAAAATAACTGCCAGCAACACATTGATAATTAATATAGCAGACACTTTCAGAAGTCTTGACACTGAAATAAAGATTAAATTTGAATTAAATTAGTTATATTTAAATTTGTTACAAAAATTACTGGGTGAACATTCTCTGCCCTTCTGAAGTTCCTATCTGCCTACAGTTTTGTGTAAATTGTGACAAAACAGACAACCTAGGAGATCACAAATCTTAGGTGCTTTCTGTATATCGTACTTCATAAAGTCCTCCTGTTAATCAGATGTTTTTGGACTGTAACACTAAAGAGTTTTGCTACAGAGGCCAAAAAACACACCATGTATTTTTTTCCTTCAGTTTGTTTTTTAAATTGTGTGATTTGACTCTTCAGATTAAAAAGTATGGACTAGTCAATATAATTACATATGCTGGAAGTAGTTCAATTTATTTGACTTCAAAAGATACTGTTTTGAAACCTACATTGTCCTCTACACAGACCATCTTGTAAATAACACTTTAAATTAGTTCATTGCTCTATGCTATATTACATTAAAGAGAGGTTAATAATGGATTTGGATTTAAAAGCCCAATAAATGACAAAGTGCACACAGCATAGAAGGCATTATTATGCTATAAATTATGTTGCTTTCAAGCTCAGGAGTTTGTGTCTAATGAAGAAAGCTTTAGAAATGTAGAAAAGCCAGTAACATTGCACAGGATGTTAGGAGATCAATTTTGCCTTTTTTTTGGGCATAGTTTCAAGTTGTGGGCAATTAATAATCTTGCTCTTCCAAGCAGCCTTCTAGATCACCTGGGAATGCTGTTATTCAACTGCTATTTTGGAGAAAACAGTGTTCGACTTTTCAACCCACAGCTGGATGTCCACACAAGAGTTCAGCTGATCCTCACCTAAAAATCCTTCCCACTGGCTTCTAATGGCCTTTTTTCATTTTGGTTCTGATGAATTGGAAGACAGTAATAAACTGACTTCTGCAGACAATGAGGGGAGCACCAACTTAAAATGAAAAAGCCCCAACTCTTAGAATCTGGTTAGGTAGGTACCACATTCTGGAAAGTTTTAGAATTAGCAAGAAGTTACTATCTATAAGAGCTTCAGGAAGATTATGTACTGTAATCTAACCAAGGTTTTAAAGGAAGTCTCAAGGTTTCTCCCTCAATCATGATAAGCATCTACTATGTTTGTTCATCAGCAACAGAAACACTGAAGTACTTGCTAGGACAGTTTCTAGTAGTGCTGCTTTCTCCCAGATGACAGAAAGCAATACGGTGTGTAGTTTTTAAGGGAGCTAAGTTGTGCCACCACACGAACGGCTGTGGAGGTGTGCATGGAACAATGTTCTGACACTTTTATTGTATTTTTATTTTTTTTTTTTTGTTTAAACCTAAAGCAGAAGAAAACAAAGGCTTTGATAATCATCTATAATCCCCTCCCACTAGTATACAAGTTGGACCATCCTCCTACAACACAGCTGTTAACACAATGGTCATCCCAACATATAATCTGTCTGTATACGATTAGAATGAAAGCTCTGCAGACAAACCAAGAATTTTGTAATCCCAGCCATTATAAGAAGTTCATCACTTGCAGAGATATTCAAACATACGAAAATATTTCATTCTGTTTCAAGTTTCTGAAAGACTGTTATCATAGACCTTTGGAAAGCTCAGGCTGCAGTTAAACAGGAGGGTCTGGTTGAAGCAGTAAAGGTTGAGGGCTGCCTTGGTTGTCCTGGGGAGACCACATCTGGAATATTGTGTCCACTTCTGGGCCCCTCAGTTCCAGCAGGACAGGGAACTGCTGGAAAGAGTCCAGCGCAGGGCAACAAAGATGATTAAGGGAGTGGAGCATCTCCTGTATGAGGAAAGGCTGAGGGGGCTGGGTATCTTTAGCCTGGAGAAGACTGAGTGGTGACCTTATTAATGTTTACAGATATATAAAGGGTGAGTGTCAGGAGGATGGAGCCAGGCTCTTCTTGGTGACAACCAACAGTAGGACAAGGGGTATGGGTTCAAACTGGAACACAAAAGGTTCCACTTAAATTTGAGAAGAAACTTCTTCTCAGTGAGGGTGCCAGAACACTGGAATAGGCTGCCCAGGAGGGTTGTGGAGTCTCCTATTCTGGAGACATTCAAATCCCACCTGGGCACCTTCCTGTGTAGCCTCATCTAAGTGTTCCTGCTCTGGCAGGTGGATTGGACTGGATGAGCTTTTGAGGTCCCTTCCAATCCCTAATATTATGTGATTCTTTGATTCTGTGAATGTTCAAGCCACATTTTTGTACCTGTTAAACTGCTTTACTGAAGAACACTCAACTGAAAGTGAACCACTGGGGTTCTAAAAAATTGGAAAAGTCTAATTTTTGCTTAAAATGGGCAATTAAAATAAAGCAGTTTCCTAAAGCTTTTATCTTTTACTATGTAGACACAATTAACTGTAATACTACCATGCACCCTCCTTTTCAGTCTGGGAACCGTAACCCAGATCCCAACCCATTATCTTGTTAGAGAACTTATAACTGACAACTTGTTCTTAGGTAAAGAATTCAGTATATAGCTTCACTTGTCAGGAAATTATGACATAAAATTTACATCCTCATGTTACTGATATTCACTTAAAACAAGTCTTACACTCCACAGAAAAGCACCCCAACACAAACTCAAGACCATTGAACACTGTTTATATATTTTCATTTAACAGGTTACCCTTTGTTTTGATTTCTTTCTTGAAGTCTAATTACTCCATATGTACTTTCACATTTTGGCTGATTTGCAATTGTATTTCTCATTATCATTTTGTGAGGATGTGCTGCTATTTCCTCTGGTTTCATACTCTCTTTTATGTTTTGCTTGTACAAAATTAATTACATTGTACCTTCAAGCATAATTTTAACAGTGTCTCCATTGCACTGTGTCTGCCTTTAATTAATGCTCTTCTAATGTAGGTTTTAGAGCCAAATGGTGCAATATTCCGTGCATCAAAGAAACAAAAGATCTAACAAAGCTGAAATGAAAGGAACTGACAAAGCAGCAGACAATGTATTCTTGCTTGAAAAATGTCACTTCAATTTTATTTTAGATAGCAGAACCAAAGAAGATTGTTTCTACTTTTTCCTCATTCATCAAACTTTGTGGTAAGGCTCACTGCAATCTTGGAATAAATCTGTAACTTATGAAACAAGATTAATTTCTCAATTGTCCATATATTACAACTCCATAATCTACATCCTTCTGGTGGGATTTTTTTTTTTCCTTATATAAACACCTGGCAAGTCATGGAGCTCACTCAAACACAATATTCACACACTCTCACAAAGTACATTGAGGCAAATAACACAGGAGTTCTCTCTGGGTTCTCTGTTCAATACGGCAATGAGCAAGGAATATTTCATGGATTGGTCCATTTGCACATTTTTTGAAATGCATAGTGTTCTCTAACCGCTGATCTAATACATATTCAGCCAGGAACGTGGGCTTACCACAGACATCGAGGTGTACATTGATAGTTACATAGGACCCAGAATATTTTCAACTCATTCAGATCTTTGGGTTTCAGAGACTTCAAAGCAAAGCCTTGGGTATTTCCTGTTTCTATTAGGCAGAAAACTTTTTTACTGAGGTCAGGAGTTTTGTCACATTAAGTTGTCAAACGCATTTTCAGTGTATAACAAGCATTTTAAAAAGTGAGATTTTTTACAACTTTTGATCAGTAAAAAACAATTTGTCAGCTCCATACAGCTATTTACTTAAGTGAACTTCTGTAAGTACCAAAACCTAAACTGCACTTTATTAGATGTTCAGATAAAGGTGACAATGGGAATGGTTAAAAACAAGTATCTTCCACAGTTGCAGAATCTATTGACCAACAGTGCTTGTACATATATTGACTTTATTATGCCCAAAGGTGGTGCATGGTTTTCAATAAAAGCATTTTCTAGGACATAAACAGAATATTTGTGAAGGAGATCATTATAGGTAATTAAAACATTAGGGATTTCTTTTTGTTGGATGGAGACACTCAGTATTAAACCTAAAGTATGTATCTCAATTTTGGTTTTTTGATTTGCATTTGTGATTCAAAGGGTCAAATTAAAATTATTTTCACTTGAGAAGGAGGGGTGTTTGACAATTATTGTAATGGAATATATTTTTAATGGGGACAAAGCTTGTCCTGGGATTCACAAGAATGGCTATCGCTGACTTTGATCAGTACTAAATCCACAGATCAAAAGACATAACTCATTCTCAATCACTTCCTCTCACTGTTTGATAAGCACTAGTCAGCTGAGACGGTTTTCACACTGCAGGCACCCACCTACATTGATCATGACTATCAGAATTTACTTGAAATTAAGTGTCTGGTGGTTTATTTGTTTATTTTTATGAAGAAAAGAAAACATTGAAGCACTGTGTATAGAAAAGAATCAAATAAGTTTTGTAATCGAAGAGGTAAAGGAAACAAAGCTAGGTGGATCACATTTAGAGCCTAGCAAACTCGACAATGTCTCTTTAAGATGAAGGAATAATACAGTTAGTCAAAGTTCTACCTTTCATAGTCTTATAATGTCAAGAGAACACTGTTTCAAAGCATGACATTACACAGGCTCAGCCTTTTCAAGAACACAAAATCTTTGATATCAGAAACAAATGAAAGGAAGAATGTGACTCTGTGAAATGAAGCACTCCACACATGTATATTTTTAGTGCCATGTGTTCAGACTGAAGGGCCATATGTCCTCACATTAGACAACACAGGAAAAAAGGCATTTCCAAATCACCTTTGAAATTTCAGTTCTTAGACAGTAAATTTGAAACTAGCCAGTAGGCAGGGGCCAGAACCACATTTTGAAACATTAAATACCTTAAAAACACCTTTTGTATCTCAGTTTTGCTTTCATCCCTGAATCTTTTTCTTTGAAGATTTAACAATGGACCATCTTTTTTACTCCTGCAGCTTCCTTCTAAACCCTGAAGGAGAGCTTTCCATACAGTCAAAAATATGGTAGTTACTTTTCATATGCCAAAAGATCAAAATGTTCAGGGAACATAAAGATTCAATTTAAATACCTTGCATACATTGTAGATGTGGTTGAATTACACTTTTCCCTTTACCCTCTGCTAATATTTGTTCTTCTAACAAAGGCAACAGTCATAATAGTCTTATATCACAGTGAATCCAGAATATATTCCTTCTGCCTCAGTATCATAGCAATGAGCACTTTCACACAAAATAGTTTGTGCCTCAATAACTTATTTTTCATGAGACGAACAGTTATAAATGAAACACTCTACAGTTATAGTTTCAGCTACTATTCTATTAAAAGCAAATGTTCTAGCTAGGGTCCAGTTGTGAAGTCAGTTTGTTTATTAAAGAAACACTTCAATTTTACTGCTCATTTTCTTTAATCAGGCATACCAAGAAAAGATCTTTTTAGCTATACCACAAGTGATGTGCACTCTCCCCTGCATCATCCAGCTCTTTAAACAACCCCAGACTACCCTGGATTCCTTCAGCTGGCTGTTGTAGCTATGTTAAAATACAGAGGAAGAAGCTGTTTATTTTTTCATGTTGCAGCCACAGTGCAGTACAACTGACTTTCTTGTTACTGACCAAGTAGTGACATTAGGTCACCTGAGTGAAAGCCAGAGGATGTAGATGCTCAGGTCATGTTCAAACATGGAGAGAAAGAAAAGCCAGAAAAGTCATTGCTTAAGCATATCCATATGTGTACCTGTCTACACTGTCTGCTCTTGTTAATCTACTCCTACAACACGTACATTTCAGTCTCTGTGGAATAGGCCACCAGACAAATAGTTACAGAATTTCATAAATATACCACTGCAAAAAGCCACAGCTTTCAAATGAGAGAACTGGCAAACAATGTAACTCAACAAGTCTGGCACAACCAAAACATCCTGTGCAAAGTATATCCAGTCTTTCTCACTGCAGTCAGTTGAACAATTGTGACTGTGCTCTGCATCCAACTCAAAGAGGGCATCTTAAAACAACCCCTCAACATGAAATTATTTCAGATACTTCCTAACTTTCTAAGTCCTCTGAAGTAACTCCCAAGTGCTCTAACATCTAGCATATGCACATAAATTCTGGTATGCTTTGATCTTTTCCTTTACAAGATAGGGGCTGATATTATATCACACAATCTCTAAAAGAAAAATTAAAGGAAATTAAATACACCGCTAATTTTTTCCTTTTTTTTTTTTTCTAGGAAAAAAAGTCAAATGGGTTACAAAGTCTCTGGCTCAAAATGGAACTGATCAACTGTTCAACAGTTGGAACTCATGTAGTCTTATTTAATGATGTGCTCTAATGGCAGCCTTTCTATGCTTCATTTCCCAATTGCAATATACAATGACACAGAGGACAAGCCATGTAATGTACTGTAACAATATCATAGATTGATGCAAAGCTTTAAGGGAAAGAAAGCAGTGCCAAACTGTTAACATTTATAAGGAAGGAGACTGACGGATGGGTGGTCAGTGGAAACCAACCCCCGATGGATACAATATCCATCCTTCTACAGCTGCACAAACACTTGAAAACAAATTTCTTTCAGCCATTGGGGGCTTGCTCTTCAAGAGTGATACTGAACAATTTTACAAGCACGGCCACACACACATGATCATCTGCAATATGTTCATAAGTGTACACATGAATAAAATCCTGTTTCTGCATTTAGAAGTTCATCTAAAATCATCTGACTTATTGTATTCACATTGAAATGCCATTAGTGGTTAGCAACAAAGACCAGTTTATTACAAAAGGACAAGCTTCTGGTACGTGTGGGGCATTTCCAGAAGAAGGTTTAATTAACTGACATAACAAACAATAAAGATATTCATCTGTTAAACTCAAGACATGTAAGCTCTTAAAATAAGAGGGATATATAGAAACATTCAGTCACTTCCAAATAAAGATGGGTGTTTATTTTCTAAACCTACATATAAAATCAAACACTAAACTCTTGGTGCTAAGATCTCCACAAGCTAAAAATTTGAACAAGAGGAAAGATCTTAGGTATAATTCTTCTAAATGGTGAAATGTATACTCAGGAATACCAGTTAACTTGGTACACGGATACAATAAAAGACTTCCTCATACCGTAGTGGGTTCATACTCAAAGAGTTGTAGGTTCATATAGTGAGAAATACCAAGTAACCTGAAGCCATACTGCAATGACTAATGACATCACATGTATCATTTTAATTTCTTTTTCTTAAATCCAATGCTGTTCTTCAAACACCTTTCCCCTTTGAAAGGGCATACACTAACCACTCCTGCACGTTGATAGAAGCCAAGCATTTACCACACTTTGCTCAGAAGGGCACATTCATTTTGACTGTACAAAAAACTTAGCTTTCTGCCACTAGTCAAGTCCACTCACTTTCCTCTGCAGAAATATGTAAGGTCTTACAGTCCTTTTTGTGTTTGCTTTTCCTTCAGGCACCCCCTGTTTTCATCTCTGCCAACTGAAGAAAGTAGTATGCATTTTCATATTGTTGAATGAAGTAAAAATCCACCTTAACTACATGTCTCTTTATGATAATGAAATGCGTACACCTTCCTAAGCCCTTGTGTCATACACATATTCATTGCATGTACTGACTTTAAAGCACATCAGTCTGTTTGTGTAAATTAACAGGCCACACAGGCAACAAGTTTCTACTATGAAACTGCAAAATTAATCATCCCCTCGCTAAATAATTTGTCCTACATAACAAAGAAGTCTCACACTTCCTCTAGAAAATGGTTTCTTACATTATTTTCTTTAAGTCCTAATTGGCCTTTAGGAGAAAGATGCATTCTACTTTGTCAGTCTTGGATTTATATAACATGCTCCTATTTTAAATCTCTCTAAAGGTATCTTCGCTCAAAGCCACAGGACATTTAAGTAACAGTTTCATTTCAGCCTGCGACCTAAAGAAACTAACATATTTATTAAAACATTTTGATCCTTCAGAGACAGATTAATAAGAACCTTGTGACAGTTCAGCATGATAAAATGAGTCAATAAACAGAAATGCGTGCTGACCCTAGATATACTGATCCACAAATAATACAATACATATTTAGTTTGTCACAAAGAAAAATCACTTGAAAAAGCCATGATCATGATTAAATACTTTCTGCTGTCTCTCAATTTCTATATGATATGGAAGTTCTCCTTACAAATTCCCCTGAAAATTAAAGCCCGCCAGTCTTTTTTGTACATAAGGAAATCACAGCTTTGTATGATATCGATATGGAATAATGAGTCATCAAAATGCAACATGAAAAGGGTTTAAATATTGTATGGATTTTTTGTGTAAAAATAGAGCACTAGATGCCAGAATTGTTCAATGTTCATTCCCTACAAAACAGATGGTTCAGGCTTGCCTGACTAGCTGTCATTTACCTACAAATTATTATTTGTATTATGTATTTGTTTTACAGTAACACCTCAAAAATTCAAGCTATTTCATGTGGTTGTCAATAGCAATAGTGGGCCTAGATTTAGACTTCGGATATCCTTTCCTGTCCAACAACTTCGTTAAAATTGGAGCCCAAAAATCTAAATCTAATTTTACTTCTCAAATAATCCACAAATAAAAGTTATCACACTCAGCTCAGCAGATGCAGTGACCAAGCAGCCAGAAGTGACCTTGTAACACAGTTCACTAATTTCTTCATCCATATAGACATTACCTGAGCTATCGCTACATTTTAGAGATAAAACCAAAACACATGCACGCATAGGTAATCAGCATCATTATGCCCAATTCTTACACATAGGACAAGTGCAATAACCAGAAAGAAAGACTTTATACTGAAACGTGGCAAATGCTGCCCTGTTCTTGTGATAAAAATCACTCTTTGTCTGTTCCCATTCTTGTCCATTTACTGATTCATGTCATGCGAAGGTGAAGCTTGGGAAATAACATGTACACAGATAGGCTTCACACACATTCCTGCTGCTAAACATTAAATAACGGAGTCAATGATTTTTTCTTTCTTACAGTTTTTACATCAGTGCTGTCAAATGACTTTCCTGATGTCCATTATGATTTATTATGTGAGATAATACTAAAACTAATTTATACTAATAAATGTGAATGGCTCCATTAACATTGATACATATTCTAGTTTATACTACCAAAGAATCCATACTGGTGTACTTAGAGGAATTTCAGGGCACTGCCTAATGAAGATAAAAGGTCATTGTGAAAACTAGCAGTAATGGAAAGTTTACAGTAGTCATCCTGAGCTTCCAAATGCTGTACATAAAACTTAATGTAGTGTACTGTATTATGCATTAATGCTTAAAATAACGGCTCTTGAGATTCCGGTTATAATGATCCTGATCTAATTGTGAAAATAACTTGTCTTAATACATTTTTTCCTCCAGTCGTTACATCCTAATCTACTTTACCTCTCTTCATCTAACCCATCAGATCAATTGTACTTTATACACAGGATGAACTGGAATGCACCCTAGAAGTTTTTCATCGCTTCGCACAATGAGATTCATGCTTTGCTTTCTCTACCATGGATGTAACAATACTAGTTAATCACACTACATTGAAATACTTACCATGTAACAAAACATTACACAGTAAACAGTAAGAAGCAACAGTAAGTTAAACTGTAAGAGAATAAATCAATAATTGAAATCACATAAAATAATTCCCATTTTGTTCATTAACTGGTGGTTTTGAACTCAGCCTGAAACAAATGCCAAATTCATAGTCTAGAACATCACCTTCTTTTTTTTTTTTAACCTCCATCAGAGTGTTCAAGAGAACAGATAACATAGCAGGTGCTGACCTGGTGCATACAAACCAATTTTCCTTGTTAAGTGACTACAGGTGTGTCATTAGGGCCAATCTTTGGCACAGAACAGAGCCATTTAATTTAGAAGGCTCCTGTAGTCTCTTTCTCATTTCAATAGTAAGAAAAGCCAGAGAGCTTTTCAGACCTTACAAAACACGCTTGCTCCGTGCCCATGTATTACCAACCTTATAAGCACCTTTGCTACCCAACTACATCTCAGTTCAGATGCATCTCACCACCATATTCTGTCTAGTCAAATGTACAGCTTGAAGAAATGAATAAAATACCCCACAACTTCAACAGAAATGTTGTAGTATCAAAATATATTTCTTCTTCAGGTACGATATAACAACAGTAGCTTACGATGTTTAAACTTAAGACTGGATGAAAAACAATCATTTCATGCTGAGAACAAGTGCTATTACATGCAGTCAGCTGTATCAAAAGCTTATCAATAACAATTAAGTGAATTTTACCTTTCAGAAGGTGGTAAAAAGCTTCTGGAATTTCTTGAAACCTTCATCATCTGAGAATGAATATAATTTGCTCTCTACGTTCTCTCCTCTTGCAGTAGACAATGAGCTTCTTCGTATAAAGGTGTCCTAAGTTTGGAAAGGAAAAGCTGTAAACCATGGAAACCCAGAAATGTAGTTTTGCATAGCAGAAAACAGATCCCATCCTAAACAATAGGAAGATGCACTCTAGAATTACTTTCCTGGATATTTTTTTTTAATTGCCTTTTTTGCTTCCAAAATACTTAAGATCTCTTCAAATCCTTCAATCACTGAAATATTTGAATGTATTTTATTATCATCTCAACATGGCACAGAAAGTTGAAGACTTTAAAACTAGGAGATAGTGTTTCATACTTTAGAGAGCTGCAAAACTGTTACCCTAACAAATGCAATTAAGAAAAGAGGACAGTAGTATTAAGCTTACGTGAATTTATTGCAATAAATGTATTTCTCTACATAGCTATTTATATAATTGCCTTCTCCGTAATATCTCAAAAGTACACAACACTAATTAATACACCTTTTCAATGCCTCAGTTAAGTAGGAAGCCTGGTTCTCTGTACATATACATTTAGGTAATGGACAGATAAAAGGGTCTGATCCAAAGTCAACTGCAGCTAATATAAAGAGTCCTGCTAGTTCCATTGGCAATTTCTCAACTGCACTGTACTCATAATTAAAAGCAGATGGGTGCTGAAAAAACAGCCCTGGTAACTACCACATCACTCAGGGTCACATAATGAGTCTGGTTCAAATCTGAGAAGGGAACTCAAGTCTTCTGAATTCCTACCCAGGGGTTTAATCACAAAACTACTATTCTTAATTTAAAATCAAGATATTTTGAAAAAAATATTAGTAAGGTGCTAATTTTTCACTTCAGGGGAATATATCATTACTCAGTTAACCAGCTTTTTTATTTCAGACCAAATAAGAAACCAAAGTTCTTTGCTATTGTGTTAATTAAGGATTTTTATTCATACCTCTAAGCAATATATTAACCTCTAAATTATATTGCAACTATAGTTTGAACAGGAATAAAACTAAAATACAA
Source organism: Nesoenas mayeri (assembly GCF_963082525.1). Classification (NCBI taxonomy): domain Eukaryota; kingdom Metazoa; phylum Chordata; class Aves; order Columbiformes; family Columbidae; genus Nesoenas; species Nesoenas mayeri. Next base: position 7,307,784 of record NC_137562.1, read on the forward strand.
TTAAGGTTTGCAGATCTGCCTATACTGTAGCTTTTTAACTGTAACCTTTGCACCCTGTTCTGCAATTAGTGAACCAGCTCTTAAGTTCTTCAGACACCGGCATTCGTGTGGAGCGCACAGCTTCTTTGTGAACTCTGGAACAACCATCCCAAGAAAGAAAAACAATTCTGAACCAAAACAGCAATACTACATACAGCACCTCTCTACCTGAGTTCCCCCCCACTCCGTTTAACAGGCCATAGCTTTTTAAGAAGATAAAAATACAAGCCTTTTTAACTTCTAAATTTCTCACATAGCCCAATTCTTCAAATAAAATAATACATTAATTTTTATTTCATGGTCCGCGCTCCACAGAATAAAGCAGACACACATCCCTTTTGAACACACCCGCAGACAAGAACAGCTTCCCTCACACCTCAGCTCCTTTGGGAGAGAACTGAACCAAGGACCAACACCTCCAGCAAGGAGAATGAGACTCAGACTTACCCAAGAGCATTACAAACCACCCATGGGACCGAACATGGAACCACAATCAGTGCTGTTTCTCTGATAGCCCCTGAAACAGACTTATCTGGATCCAGGGCTGTGCCACCCACAGGTAAAACTGCAGTTTAAACAACCAAGACATAGGAGAACATGGCTTAGCAGGGTCTGAGCTAGCTCTAGTTGAGCTAGCTTAGCACCACAAGAAAACCTTGCCAACTCCCAGAAACCATCTTACCTTTACTATCTTCTCACAGCTTGTGAGATAATGGAGTAAACAGCAACAGCTGCTCTGAAAAAGATAATAATGCTTTCCCTCAAATTAGAGGCAGCTGGTTGTGAACTGGAGCTGCACCTGAGGGAACAGGTCAGCACTTACCCCCCGGTAAATCCAGAGAGGGTTTCCCCTCAGGGGAGGGAGCAGCAGGGGCTGCTGACCAGCTGTAATTTCAAGCAGTGTTCTGCTTAGAGTGCATTCATTAAATAAAAGTTTAGGTGAAGCTTTAGATATCATTGTAGAAAAATACCCAAGACTTTTCTTTATTAGTCTTATACTGTGTTAAATAAGTTTGCTGTAGCTAGGGCAGAACAGATATTGTCCTGTTCTTGTGATGGGAAACACAGGAGAGAGCTTTATCTGGATTATTGTTTTTTGTGGGGTGCTTCCTGGTCTCCTGAGGGGCAGGTGTGTTATGTCACCCCAAGAACAAAATGAAAATTTAAGGTGGACTCTGTTGGAGGGCACTATATGTTAATAGCATTTCCTGGTTGCAAAATTTGTGTGAGCAAGTGGGCTGTGACACTAGAGCTAAACCTACCCTGTTCTGGCACTCTATATATACATAATTCTTATTATACTGAAAATATATAATAATATAATAAATATAATAATATACTTCTTATTATACATAATTTTTATGAAAAAGTGGTACAAGTGAGATTATTTTACTGGCCATTTAATATCAATGCTCTCTCTACTCATCCTGACAGTGCTCCTTGAAAATACTTTACATATTATAATACACTATAGCAGGTTTGCGACATTTGTATAAACCGCATGTTTAAAATCAGAATGCAGTACTTGTACATAATTGCTTCATGAAAGCTAGCAATTAAAAAAATCTCCAACAAGCAATTCTGTAAATACATTCAGAATGTATTCTCTTGTTTTTGTTTTGTTCAGAATAAACTTTTTCTTTGCCTTTCACATAGAGCTTTTAGAGTACACTTGAGTCATACTTTGATACTGTTCTCCAGAACCTGAGAGCTAGCAATATAAGGATTTTTAAATTGAAACTGAGATTCTCAAATAATCATAAGAGCCTCAAAACTGGGACTGTAGGAGAAATAAACATCACTAATCTAAATATCATGAGTGTGATAACACTGAGCAGGGATAAACCAGAGACTTATAGGTGAATGGGATAAAAGATGAAAGCGCAAGATGAAAATGTAAATTCCTAATTTATGTAATTTCTCTTTTAAACTTTTTTATTAGCTAGAAAGTCAAAATGGGAAGTTACTGATGAGAAGGTAAAGGGAGAACTGAGGCAAGCATTTTATTTGGGAAGGTTTATGCTTATCTGTTGAAAGTGAAACAGCTTATCATCAGAGTGGGTGACAAGTGGGTCATTGTTAAAAGATACCTGACTGTGCCAGACTATTAGATTGCTTACTTGCTACCGTAGTTTCACCACTTAAACTGGTTTTGTCACCATGTCGGATAGATCTTGAGCAGATCTCAAGCAGGTTCCTATGTTCTGTGTGGCATCTACAAGCAAGATTTTTTCATCAGTCAGAGCTGGTGAAATAAGTTCCAGATAAATGAGAAAACTTAAAATATTAATGCATCCATCATTGCATGAGGCTTTGATTTCACAAAACTGGCTCTTCATAATAGTTCTTTCTGATGATGCCACCACATATCCAGGCCAGTTTTCTTAGCCTGACATAATAATTTTTATATGATCGAAAGTACTGCCTGAACAACACCTAGACAAGACAATTGTATTGATCTTTGGGTAGATTTTTTTTTTAAATCCTCAAAACCCAGATGTTTCATTCTACCCACGTCAGCTATTGGATGTAACTTGAATCTTTGACAGGGTGTCCTGATGCAAAGTCTCCCGTACTGAGGGCAGTAGATGAGAACTGAGCTGCCTGGACACAGGTCTTCAAAATGCTGTTTGCAGCTTTTTGATTGGCTTGTTATAATTGCCTAGACAAATGATCTGGTGGTCACAAGCCTATAAAATTAGAACAGTGAGCGTCTTCAGATAATATTTGTGTAAATTTTAATTATTTAATGCTTTTAAAGTACTCTAAGAGCCTTTGGGATTTTTATTGCAGTATGTTAAAAGCATAATTATTTTATTTGTGCTAAATATATGACTGTTTATAGGAGTCATATGTTGTCTGAGACAGTGAGGCATAATATGATTTAACTTTTACTTTATACAGTAGATCTCTTTTTTTTCGTACTCAGTACTTTTGCTATTCATTTGATAATTTTCCATACTTGAACCATGTATGTGGTTCACGTATGATTCACTGTATGTCAAAATAAGACTAAATTTGCTTGGTAGGGGAATAAAAAGGAAATTGTATCTCAGGCAGTGGCCCTGGTGTTATGCTAATTGCACTAGTTTATTTTATACTATTTCAGTCTTAAAGTGGTTTTAAGACGCAGAACTTTGATCTTTTCTCCAGGCAACTTCATTTTCCCTTCTTTTTGCACATTATCAGAGTGATTTCTAAGAAAATAAGACTACACCACAGAAAATACTTCACAGTTAGGAATCAGCATACACATAGATCATAATATGGTTGGTCTGTGTAAACTGGCATCTGACAAATACAAATAACCCCCCTTTCAAATAATAACATGAGCCAAAATCAGCTTAGTGATCTGATGAGACACTGGCAAATTCACATCCTAACCTAAATGACATTTGTCACACTGAAGTAGGAACAATTATTAATAATTTTCATTTCATTAGGAGCGCTACAATGAAATGTCAACAACTTTAAAAGTGTAGCAGAAGTGTACAAATTAATTTTGATTTTCTAAAGTGTAATTATTTTTGTAAGTACCACACTGTGTAATCACTTTTGGCGCTATTACTTGTGCAATCAATAATACTTAAATGTACTTAGCTGTGTTCAAACACGTTTTCCTAAGGTCACCCCTTACTCGTCAGGAGGATTTGATGGAAGAATGTAACAAATAATTTTCCAACTGGTCAAAGGTGTAGGGAAAAACGTAAAAATCCATTTATGCATATTTCTGGTTTTTACATTGATTGCCACAAGGGGATGTTTGATATACGTGCACTTTTGAGACAAAAAAAGCCTGATGTGTTGTTCAATGCAAGTCCATTTTTGTACGCTGGATGTCAGCATTAGCTCTCGCTCGTAACGTGGGCACCTCCTGGGGCTCATCCTACTTTGCAAATGCAACCTGACTGCAGAGTTAATTGTATTCCCTTGGGCCAGGCAGTCAGGCCAGATTTGGCCTCACATTAGCCAGATGAATGGCTGGTAATCATCTAGAGAAGTACATCGTTCCCACTAGCTTAGTCAGTCCTCAAGTGCCAGCATTTATAATAATTTACAAATTTGTGATGCTTGAATACAGAAAGACCACAAGAAGATGTATCTTGATGGAAAGTTACTTTTTTACCTTGTGGCTTAAGACCTGTGCAATTTCAGCTGACATTCTGATAGGTACACACCCATGATTGGACAGTAGTGTTAACAGTATTTTGCTCATTTATTTATTATTTTCTCAGTTTTCTGGAGATCTCCAGAATCAGTTGCTCTGGGCACCTCTACCGACACTATTGCAGCAGGGTAGGAGCAGAGCTGGTTGCCAGTTCACCCCATTAGCAGCAGCTTCCCATGCAGAGGGTATTTAAGTTGGTTTCTGGAATCAACAGCAGGCCCTTAAGGGATCCATTTTATAATATAGCTTGAATAGGTTCTACAACCCAACTTTCAACTGTAGTTTAACTTCTTCATCTGAAGAATTGTGTCAAGATGTATTTGTATTGGAAGATAGCACTTTGAAGCAAAGCTGATGTAACCAGAGCTAGGAATGCAAGAATGTACTGCTTAAGCTATTAAAATTGCAGGTCTCCCTGTTAAAAATGAAAACCCAGTAAAAACAGCTTCGAATTTCCTCTCCGATTACCAAGTTATCCATTAATATTGAGGAGTGAACACAAGGTAAATGACTTTATGCCATGAGGGAAGCAAAGCCACAAAATATGTAAAAAGATGTGTTACAGTTCAGCAGCAACATGTCATGTCATCTATTGCTACATATAATTAAAATAATCGTTACTTAGCTATTTGTAGTAACATGTAGTAACCTGGACATGTTCCTGTGTGACCTCATCTAGGCGTTCCTGCTCTGGCAGGGGTATTGGACTAGATGATCTTCTGAGGTCACTTCCAATCCCAAAGATACTGTTATACTGTGTGATGTAAATTTAAGAATGCAGCAGATAAAGCATTTTGGGCACTAACTTGTTTAGAGGCTGGATATGCTGAAGTCCAGAGCAAAATTATTATAAAAGAAACAGTACATGCTTCTTAATGTTTCTAGTTTTCTTTCAGAAGTAATCTGCTTTTGTAGTCTAATATGGAACAATAACTTCCTTAATGCATTGTGGGCAAATTTCTTCTGCTATTTAGAAGTGCACTTTTCACATCCAGTGTAGGGAAATGTAGCTACAAATTGAGGAATTGCTTGTGTGAATGTACCTACTTAGTAATCATGCCTGAGAATTTGTTTGGATAGTTCACTTCGACTAAGCTTGTGTACAATATACATCCCTGTCTCAGATTTCAGTATTCTGAAGTTTCGTTTGATTCTTGGGACAACTAAGCCATGACATTTTTGCAAATACTCTGGATCCCGCAATTTCTAGGGAGTTGTAGTGGAACTGTGGAACTCAGTGAACTGCCAGGAAGCCAGGTGGAGCTTGTTCTGCTTGAAACTGAGCTATACTGCAAAAATGTTTGAATCTTGATGACATAGCAAATGCTGTTGTGAAGTGTTTTGTTGGAATTTTCAACTAAGTGCAAAGTCCATATATTAGTCTGTTTGCACTTGAATTTGGCATCATTACCAAAGAAAGTTGCAGATATTAATGGACAAAGAAGTTTGAAGCCTTCAATACCACTGTGTTATTTTATTCTTATTCAAGCTCTCATTACCTATGTAATATTTTAGTGTTATTCCTGTGATCACATCAGCACTATATACCAATGACTCCAGTGCAAAGGAGATAGCAATTGAAAAATCCCTTTGAGACTTAATCAACTGTACTCTGTAGTCTTAGCTCCTCGTTAGACTTGTTGGAGCATCTTTGAAGTACACAGCAGTGCTCTCCGTGCCTGTTCTCTTGGTTTCTTGAGAAGAAAATCTCCTGCAAGACAAACCATCACAGATTCAACTCTTCTGAAATACACATGCAGCTATAAAGTCTTTGGTTTCTCCTCCCATTTTTGGTAAACAAAGAATAAGCTTTAAGTAGACAATTTCTATTAAGCAAAATCAAACCTGAAAACTAGACTTCTTGCTGTTTTGAAATTTCTGGGTGATAATTGCATTCAATTGTTTGCATCTTTAGTTGAGTTACTGTAAAAATGTTCAAAATACTGGAGCAGATAACGATCTGGTGTTATTTCCATTTTGCCAGAAATATCGTTCAAATGAATTATAGTTTAACTTTCACAGCTCATCAGGTTTGGTTAGATACTGTGAATATCCAGAATTCTGGGTAGTTATCTCAGTTTAACTATGTGATGTTTCGAAGTTATATTGTAATTTGGATTGGATATTTAATATTATTTGGACTTAGATTCTTATTAGAGTGAGCCAATGCACTCAAGATTACAGGAAATTGATGTGGTAGATAACATGCTTATTCTTCTAGGAAGCAGCAAAGATAATTCTGTCTGCTCTTGCATGGGTTGCATCTGTTTATGTGCTTACTTGCCAGCAGGTGATTGTGCTAACCAACAAATGTGTCATGCACTGAAATGTAATTTGAGGATAATAGGTCTTATTGGTGAATAAAACACTGGAACAGGTTGCCCAGAGATATTTTAGATGCCCCATCCCTGTAGGCATCCCAGGCCTTAGTGGATGGGGCTCTGAGCAACCTGAGCTCAGTGAAGATGTCCCTGCACATTGCAAGAGTTGGACCACATGACTTTGAAAGGTCCCTTCTAACCCAAAATGTTCTATGATTATAGAACCAGGAACAGTTAACATTGCTCTGTCTGCAGTCCACTCTGAAGAAGATGTCTGAACCATATTCAATAGGTAAAATGGAAGCATTTTTTGTGTGACCTGTGGGATGCATCCTGAACCCTACAAAATAATTATGGTTTGGGGGTTTTTTTGGCCACAGAGTATTATATTGAAAAGGCAGGATCGGTAAGTCAAAACTGGAAAAGAAGAAAAAAATGAAGCAGACCTTGTCAGCTGCAATTACATCTTCTAGTCACTGAAATATAATATAATTCAATGTCTGTGTTAGCATTCAGCATTGTTAATTCATGGGTGAGTAATTTAGTTGAATTCTCAATGAGAAATTGAATTTGAGGTGACTCAGCAGGAAAATCAGTGTGTTCTATAATTGAATGGAAAATAGTTGAGTTATTGCTGGCAGTGTGCTTGATGTAACAAGCCTTTGTATTGCATGTGCCATGAACAGACTTAACAGTTTGACAAGTATTCCATTTTTTTCAGGTAATGAAGCACAATAAGATGCAGAGTAATTAAGTGCTGAAGAAAACTTCATGACCTAAATCCAATGCAAAAGCTTCTAATTTTGGCAGAAGCTAGGAAGTATTGATACAGACAATGTTTCAGATATAGAGTTTCAATTTAGGCTTTGGTGATTCTGCCTTGGGATATGAGCTGGTTAGAGGATGTTTCTAGGCCCTTATCAATTTCTTTTCTACGCTTCTGTGCTTGCTAGATTGCAACATTCACATCAACATCCAGCATGAATTTGAGTGGAAGAAGCGGAGTGAGAAATGTCCCCTGAAAGATAATTCACCTGATAGAATGGCTGGTAAATGTACTTCTCTCCTTTAGAAGCTGCATCACAGCACCTCGCGTGCCTTCCCCTGGCCTAGTGCGGGGTTTGACTGCAAACTGCAGAAAATTACCTTCTGTGTGATATGACTGCAACACTTTACAATAGGGAGTTCGCTTCTGGATCAGGAGTTCTGCTGAGAAAAAAGGTGAGGTTCAGCTTTGTCTCCCCACTACCCTTCCAAGGGAGCAGGCTATTGGGGCAATTAGTGAATAAATAGGGTTCCAGTCTCAAAGCTTAAATATAGTCTTCTGAGAAGGGTTTCATTCTAGACCTGATTTTTCAGTTCAGGCCGAAGATAACTCCCTTAAAACAAATTGTATCCGGGAATACTTAAATTCCTTGGTGTAACTTTATCTAGAATTTATTTTAGAAAAAGTCCACAGATACTCTGTGAGCCTCCAGTGAGACAAGTAGAAGTTGTATATGGTTTGGAGGCCATTTGGCTGCAAGAACATTTTACATATCTCCTCATGAACAGATGCTAAATCATAACCAGGGTCTTTACTCCAAACCAGGGTCCTGCTCAGGTCAGGATCAGAAGATGGCTTGTTGGCCTTTGCAGATCCAGTTCTAAGCCTGGAGTAGCCATTGATTCTGGATAACAATGATTAGAAAACGATGTAAACTTGAACAAACTTAGGAAGGGAATGATTAAGAGAAATCAATAGAATGGTTGGCATGAGTTGAAAGTCTGGATTTATGTGTGTCTTTAAGCTAACAGTTTTTTTCCTCTTGAACTAGGTTTGTAGGACAGTGGGCATAAGGATTTTTAGCAAGATCTTGACTGTTCTTCTAAGTAGACTTGTCCATGTAACTAGATTTGTGTTGTCAAGGGTTTTTTACTCTAAATGCAACTTTCATAGGCTGGCTGGTTAGATGATTCTCTAAAGATAATGGGTAAACTTGTAGTATGTTCCCACAGATGTAGTTTTTCCCTAATATCCAAGTTTTAAGCCTAATATTCAAGATCTGTATTAGTGTTTGGAGTGCCAGTCTCTCCCCTGTGAAATGTGTGATTGTAAATCCTAGTGGAAAATATACAAGACAAATGTCACAGCAAACAGGTAAAATGTGACAGCTCATTGCAGCTTTTGCAAAGGCTTGCTAAGTAGGAGATGATTATTGATAGCATTACAAAAATTCTTTTGAATATACAGGTATCTGCATTTTTAATATGTCAAATGCTTTTAAAAGGATGCTAAAACCTGATTTAAACATAAAAGCAGATGCATTCTTTTGAACAGGGATTAGAAAGCAAATAATTAATCATACATACCTGAGGATTTATGTAAGCAGCTATTTAAATAAGAATCATAAACCTACAAATGCAGTCTCTCCACCTATTTTGCATTCTCTTGAATTAAAAAAAGTGTGGATTTGTTTGGTAGATAGTACTTGACATCAAAAGAAAAATGCTAAAATATTCTCCTGGTGCCTTATAGAAATAAAAATATTCTTAACAAACATACTATACTGTTTTGAACTAGGTAGCAAATGCTTTACAAATCCTGGTGCTTGTATGCTGTGTTGCTGATTAGGTAAATTAGGCTTGCAGTACCTGGAGGCTGTGTAGGCCTCCTACATCAGTGAGGTTTGCCTCCCGTTCAGTAACAAGTTGGGAATTTGCATGAAGGTCACGAAGGAAAGATTCACTGGCCTGAACAGGCTTCTGAGTGTTCCAGGAAGTGTATAAAACTACCTGGTTTTGACTTCAAGCCAGGTGAAACCAAGTTGATTTCACAGTTATGTTTTCAAATCGCACATCAAACCAAAATCAAAAGGTCTGGATCTGAGGGAAGTGAAAGAGAAAAACAATTTTTTGCATGAACAGCGCCAGGATGAGATCACACAGAGTCACATATCTTTAGTGTTTAGTGCCAGTGTCCGCCACGTACTGTAAGAAAAGTCTGTACTTTTTGTTCAGCTGAGTGAGTTTCTAGAAGTTCATGACTTGAAGTGAATTCTGTGAGATAATGAAGGTTTTGTGAGTAAGGATATGTAATTCTGGCAAGACCTCTGGGATTTGAGGGACCAATAATTTACATATCAATTTATTGAATTCAGACTGATGTCCCAGAGCTGTAATAATAAAATTAAGCTTATGGCAATAAAGCTACCTAAATTTAATCAGGGCTCAGACTCCTGCAAAGAAAAAGCAAGTGACTCACTTTTGCTCAAAGTTTAGTTCTCATTGCATTTGTGTCCCTGTTACTTCTCCTGCCATACACATGCTTCATGCTTCTACTTTCTCTGCACTTCTCTGCCAGTTAAACACTCACGATGTAGAATCAAACTTCGATATAAAGACAGAGGATTAAACTGAAGCAGGAAGGAGACGGGGTGCCTTGCCATCTACTCTGAGGGTTCCCACAGGCACATGTTCCCTTCCTAACTCTTCTGTCAGGGAACTTAAAATTATCATTTTCCTTTTCTGAACAACATTCTAATCTTTTTGCTACTTTGTCACTGTGTTCCCGTCTTGCAGCCTCGGTTTTGTTGTCTTGGGTTTATTTTCATGGATTCCCTTTTCAACATCTCTGCTGATGAAATTGATCACCTGGGGTTTTAAATTCAACAGCTAGAAGAGGAGAGAGGATGTTTCTGCTCCCGGCCTCCACAGAATTCCCACCATGCCCCCTACACTGAAAGGTTTTAAATGTATCTCTCCTTAGAACATCTCATGCTGCTGACAGTAATGCTTTTGTAGTGTCTACAACTCACTTTATCTTGTTCTAAGAACTGACAGTGTCCCTAGAATACTTTTAAAAGGAGGACTTCTTGGATAAATTCTTTTACTATTGAGGCTTTTTTTTTTTAATTTTCCTCCCCAGACTGCATCTTATGAATAATTTCCTTGAACAGCTTATTTCAACAAATGTTACCTTATAAACTTTTAACCCTGTACCTTGATAACAGGTACACAGGACTGTAGAGGATAAGCACTCTGCACTATTTAAAGATAAAAGTGATGGAGTATGACAGATCTGGTTTTTTTAAGGTGTGGCTGTGAATCTCTGCTTAAAAAAAATCAATGGGGTAAAGTACCACAAGATGCATGTCCTGTGGATCCACATAGATTTTTCAGGTGACTTGTAATCTTCAGTTTTTTCTCCAACGTTGTGAATTTTCGTGTCCCATCAGATGCTAAGCAAGTCAGGGATTCATCCTAACATCAGAGATGAAAGATTCAGTGGAAAAAGATTTGCACTGAAATCTTTATAGTGATTGCTTGTGACTCTCTGCACTCTATTGAGCCACTTTTTTGAACTTCACAGTTGTAAAACCATTTTTCAGCTTGTAATTTGGAAAGAACTCTACATGAGAAGGCAAAAGGAGCATTTTCCACAGCAGTCTGATATAGCAGCTATTGAGAGCAGCAGAATGCTACAACTGCCCTGAAAGGCTTTGGTAAGTAGCTGTTTTTCAGCAGTCATTAAGTCTTGCATCTCAAGAGCTGCCTTATAAAGCAATAACTACCAATGCTGCTCTGAACTTCACTGAGTTCAGCTCACTTTGCAACCATTTAAGCCTTTGCACACTTTGGTACACATGTCTGACCTACTCTGGTCTATATTACTTTCCCTACCTGGAAAACACAATTGGAATTGTAGGGCTTCACTACAGGCACATGAAGAGCAAATAAATGGGACAGATGTTGACTCTTTCAGTACTGGAGGGTATTCATAAACCAACTGCCTACTGAAAGGGTGAAACCAAATATGTAAGGATTAAATACCTCACTGAAACAGAAATTATGACTCTTTTTTTATAGAAGCGAACAGGTGGTGCTTTTAATCCAACCAAAATTAACCCATGTTCAATAATTTATGCACTCAAATTGACTCTAACAAATGCTACTTAATTATGCATTCTTGGAAAGATGCTTTACATGGGATTTTAAATTGGAATCTGTATCCAACTATAGTTATCTTCCCACAGCAGTTTTAGTATACAATGAAGTAAGGAATTCAAGATATAAGGAATATTTGAAGTAATTTTGCCTGAATCAAGCTACAGTTGTCTACATAGTGTAATTATCACATTTTTGAGCAGTGGAAATTAAAAAAAACCCTGTCTTTTAAAAAAGCTGCTCATGTCTAAGAACATTCTCACAAAAGGAGATAAAAATAGAGCAGTTCATTAGATCTGTAACTTGACTCAGGAACACATGAATGCCATAGTCAGTCTGTGTTTGAAGCAGAAAAAAGGAGGACAAATACACTGATTGTCAGTAACCTCTAATGCTTTTCCAATATCTCACTCTGAAGTAAAAACAACAAACTGTGGAAAGATAGGTTTACCCAATTCATGCTAACAGACTATCTCTTATCTCTTTCCTTCCCATGATTAGTATTTGAAATAGTTTCTCATTACTGATATTACACGCATTTTTGTGTGCATATCTTGCTAATCTGTTGTGAAGAAAAAGTGCCCCTGCAAGATGATCAAATGTTATGCAATTTGGAGAAAAAACAGCTTCCTAAGCTCTTTCTGCTCTTAAAGTTTTACCATAAAGAGCTATTTCTGTACTTCACAGTTAGAAAAATGCAAGACAAGGTATTTTTCTTATACCAAGAACTGGAATAATACTGCTACTGCAGGAGTCAATTAACATTAGTTCTAATCTTGCTTGAAAAAAAAAATCACACTTTTAGCTTTCTGCATGTGAGACATCAATGAGATAGTTCACATGAATAACGTCAGGTTTTTAATTTTTACAAGACTGAGAAGTAGCACAGGTTCCAGGGACTCACTGCATCTATATAGATGGAAAATGTAGTTAATGTCAAACCTTATAAAAATTGGATCCTCTGTGATTTCAATGGGGCCATGTCCTCCAGAAAGTCTCATTGTTTTTCTGCACCAATTATAAATAATATCTTCATTTTTTAACTCCACTCTAGTGGCAGTTTATGAATGATACACTCTAAATGTCTTATTAGAAATGGACAGTAGTATATTTTCTTTCTGGGTAAGGCAGTAGTGCTTGTGTAATTTTTTAGTGTTCAGTTGATCCATTTTCAGTGAAAATTGAAGTTTTCTCTTTGGATAGTCCTGTTTTATAACGCGAGTATTGCTGCTACATGGGAGACCACTAACTCTGTATTTGCATTGCTAAAATTAGATGTATTTATTTTTACTTCTAGAGTTGACGAAAAAAGGCAGTGGAGAAAAACGAAAACCTTTGGAAATCCTGGCATCTCTTAGGAGTGGCCAACTTGAACACAGTTTTTGAGCAGTTTGGGTATCACTCTTGTGAAAGTTTTATCTGACAGGTTGTGGTGGGCTTGCTGGTGAGAGGAGAAGTTTCGGTGTGAGGAGCAAGCGAGGTTCCTTGTGAGGCCAGTTTGGGGGAGTTAACTCCTCTGAGTCATCCTTGGAACCAACTATGTTCATCCCACTCCCACAACAGTACTGGGACTTATGGAAACTGAAATATATCACTTCAGACTCTTGAGTATACAGAATTTTTGGGTTTCAATTCTTAAAATCAAGAAAGCTGCCTGACATTTGAAACTGTTTGTCAGACAGATCTTGCTTTACAAGAAAAATCTTGAGTAGTGCAGAAGCCTGAAAGACATTTGGGAACTGAGGGCAAGACTGCACTGAAACCCAAAAAATTCCAACTTGCTCCTCATCCTCAGCATATTTAAATATTTTATTCCAGTTCAAATATTGGAACATAGTGAAACATTACTCTTTTAAAAAAGTACTCACTGAAGACCTTCCATGAAAGGTCATGAGTTGTTAGCATGAAGAACATTATCTAACCAGAAGCCTGGATTTGCTTGTCATACCTTATTACACTTTTCTTAGCGTGTTTCTCTACAGAAAGGTAAGCAAGAGCTCCCTTCTGTCAAGGCATGTTGGTAGGCAATGGCAAAAATAAGATCCTGGGTGACATCTAGGGGATGGGGTAACAAGCTACCCACTATTTTTTGTTTTGGCAAATAGTTAACTGCAATTACAAATCTCTATTTGGCTGAAGTGCTTTAAATAATATTACAGTATACAATTTCATTTTACTACATAATAATCGCTAAATAAAATTAATAGTTACATTGAACCTTCAAAGCTTGATACTTAGCTATTGGTTGCTATTTACTATATGTTCTTGTAGTAACTGGGTAAAAAGTAGTACTTGAGGAAAACAAACTTTTCTGGGAAATTAGATTGACCACAGCTTTCCCCTGTCGTTTGTGTGAAAAGCTAATAGTAAATACTACCCAAACCATCTCATCTCTAGTATACCGTAGTTTACTGTCCCAAAGTCCAATTTTTAGACCTCATAAATTGTTTAGTATCTGCTGCTAATTATCAGCTGGTGTGAATCACTGAAGTCATAACCTGACTCCTAAATGAGTTTCCCGTAAGTCTGTTCTATTCATTAGAGGTCAAATTGATAACTGCTAAGAAGGAATATCAATGCTGCATATCATTCTATAACAACATAATTATAACCGAAAAAAACCTTCATCCTGCCTCTCTCCCTGTGCTCTCAATATTTTAAGTGTGGAATTCAAATCTCCCAAGGAACTGCTGTTTCTTAACAAGATGTCATGAGAGCAATGGAACAAATGAAAAAACCTTGCAAAATAATTATGCGTGAAATGTTTCTCACTGTCTTGTGTGTCTATGGAGTAGAGATCTAATGGTTTAAGAATTTGTTTTTAAAAGCTTGAAGATTTATGACCAAACCTTTTTCTAAGGACATTATCCATTACAGGAGATAGTGTTATGGAGAAACTTCATCCTTGGAAGGGAACAATAGAAGGAATCAATATCAACATTCAGATACTCTATGAAAATCTACTATTGCATCTTCATAATACAAAGAAAACCATCTTTTCATATTTAATGGTTGAATTATTAGAAAAAGCAGTTATTCCCATGTGCCTTTTGCTGCTGGTTAGCTGGCAAAAATGACACATTCTTTGAGATTAATAGTCTAGAAAAAGATTATACTGAAATGGTCTCATATCTTTTCTTACAGATAACAGACACTATCGGGAGCTAAGGCATGCCCATATCCAATATGACCAAGAGTGTGAAGCTGAAACTTATTTAGAACATTTTACATTTGAAAGTTTCTACTCAGTACACCATCAGGCCACATACATTTGAGGAAAGCTGCTGGAAGAATCAAATTATGAGCTAGAAATGTAATATAAACATAGTCTGAAACTAAATCATATACCTCATACATAGCATATTTTCTGGAAGTTATACTTATGAGCTTTCAATAAGAAATTAAATACAGTGGAAGGTTCAAGTGCTGTTCAAGTTCTTACTCTTTCTGTTGTCTTTAGTATTGTTTCTTAAAAATGCCGTTACTTTCTATATGGACAAAATACCAGTTTGAGGAAGTTTATTTACATGACCAGATCTTGCTCACCTGAAGTTCATGGTCCTTTATGCTTAGACTTGACTAAGGTACTTCCTTAACCTACTTTCAGAATGTTAAAACACATCTTTAATAACTTCATATGCTTCTCTTTATGAAGATGAATTCCTTGAAAAAAATTGCAGTGTTGCGTTTAAGGTTTCTTCAATTTCCTTTCAAATATTTTATTGCTTTGAAAGGGCTGCAGGAAAAAGAATCAGTCAGTAAAAGGGACAGTGTTAGATGTGCTGTTAATTTCCTTCCAAGTTTTCAAACAGAAAACTTAAGCAATACACCAACATACACAAGATAACAAGTGTTTGTATGCTTTGTTCTATGCCTGTTTTAACACCGAGATTTGCCCATATCTGAATTTTTTTCCCCTAGGTTGCTTGTATGACAACATTTTACTCTTCTACCACAATTCACTTCAAATTTATCCTGAGTTTCTGTTAAAGATTAGAAAGGCCCAGCTCCCATCTCAGAAAACCCTTCTCAGCTGAATTCTTATACCCCGAGGAAAATATCTCAGTCTTTTGCTTTAGGCTTTTTTAGCCATCAGTTGTAGGTCTTTTGTAAAAGATGCTCCAAGGCCATCTTTAACCTCTTTCTCTTTTCACTCTCCAGCTGCTGCACAGCAGGTAAGGGATTTTTAAATACATGCTAGTATCTGTGCAAAGGTAGTGCCTGACAAGTAACTGTCTTTATGCATTCCATATCTGTTCACAAAAATGTCTTGCGGTATTTTTCATACACTTCGGTATTAACAATTATTGCCTCATAACGCGTTTTTGAAAGCGAGTCGAATATTTTACTAGATTGGTCACTTATGTTGCATGTTATATGTTTACTCCTATTAGAAATAGGATAACAGTGTGAAATTTCCCTCCCGCCCCCAAAAAAGCAAACAACCAACAACTCCGTATTTACAGTTTAAACATTTTCTAGTACATCCAAAAATATTTGTCCCATTTCTGTTCACTAGAGTTTCTCTAGGAAATAAATAACTGGAGTCAGAAACCCAAATGAAGTGAATACTTTTAACTGTACAAGTTATTTTACGTTATCTCTTCTGATCTACATGTATAGCAACTCCTGTACCACAGAGCAAACAGCATTTCTCAGACAGAGGAAAACTAAGAAGTTTGGTGAAAGAGATCTGTTGTGTGAGCTAGTAAGTGTTGAAATACATGTTTACTACTCCGAGCTCTTGTCTTGCAATAATTGGTGATATTCCTAAAGGTTTCCCTTCAGGAATCGTTAAATGACTGTGAATCAGAGCTCCCTTGCCAGGTAAATATCTGGCTGTTGTGGCTGCAGAGAAAAGCGTGAAACATGAACCCAAGCATACCCTGAAGTTAAAACAAACAAACAAACCTTTAAAAACAGGTGAAGAAGAAAGATAAAAGAACCAAAAAAAAATGCCACAGTTTTTAAAAAGTGGGGTTTTTTTTCAGATGCTACTAATTTTCTGAGCATGGGGTTTATCAATACTTGTATTTGTGTGCTGACAACTGTTGTAGTTTTTAACTCTTTGAAAATGAGTTATCTGACTTTTTATGGGATGCTGCTGGATCCCTCTACTAGCAAGGGACTTTGTGTTGGAGATATTATAGATTGGCCATTGAAAAAGGATTAAAGGGCTTGAAACTCTTGGTATTCGCATAATCTGTACTTGACTAAATGCAGTTGCTCTGTATCTATTGCACATCTTCCTTTCTTAAAATTATTTTAAAACATGTATTTCTTTCAGCAGTAAATGTGTCTTGCTATCCTTCAAAAGTATTATTCTCTCCTTTCACAGAATAACAGAATGTCAGGAATTGGAAAGGATCTCAAAAGACCATCCAGTCCAATCCCCCTGCTGGAGCAGGAACACTTAGATAAGGCTACACAGGAAGGTGTCCAAGCAGGTTTTGCATGTCTCCACAGTACGAGACTCCACACCCCTCCTGGGCAGCCTGTTCCAGTGTTCTGTCATCCTTACTGAGAAGAAGTTTCTTCTCATATTTAAGTGGAACCTCTTGTGTTCCAGATTGAACCCATTACCCCTTGTCCTACCGTTGGTTGTCACCAAGAAGAGCCTGGCTCCATCCTCGTGACACTCCCCCTTTATATATTTGTAAACATTAATAAGGCGCTGGTGAGACCACATCTGGAATATTGTGTCCAGTTCTGGCCCCTCAGTTCCAGCAGGACAGGGAACTGCTGGAGAGAGTCCAGCGCAGGGCAACAAAGATGATTAAGGGAGTGGAGCATCTCCCGTGTGAGGAAAGGCTGGGGGAGCTGGGGCTCTTTAGCTTGGGGAAGAGGAGACTGAGGGGTGACCTCATTAATGTTCCAGCATTTTAAAAAGTGGAAGTAATCGTTTAACAATTAAGAAATTCCCAAAATGTAGCAAATGTAATTTTAGTAATATGTGAATTGAGTTGTGTGTTTGTGAATTTGTGCTTTTTTTTAAACAAGCATTCTAAATAAGTAAATTTGGTAGTCAAAATGAACAATGAAATTTATTTACTTTCATTAATTGTACAATAAAGAGTACTAACTGACTGTATAATTGTAGCTAAACAGAATACTGCACTAGGGTAATTAGTTTTACTTTTTTCATTATGAACATAATTTTGGTAGTATTGCCCCCTGAAATTAGGATTTGTTAGGTTTTATTGGATAATGAATCATTCCAGAGTGGTGATTTAATCCTGCAAAATATGGCTGTACTATATTGCTCTTGCTGTAAATAACACATGTTAAAAGAGGTGGTTGGATATTTTGATGCTTCGTGATTGGGCAGATTTCAATAAACAGTCTGGATTAGTACCCACCTTTGGTTATAGCACAAGTGTCACCAGTCATTCAGGTGTCAGCGGGAGTCTGTGTCTTTGTTCCTCATGTTACATCTGCTATATTGACAGAAAAGGTGATTGCCCAGAGCAGAGGAACATGTAATATCTGTCTCCTTGTCTAGGAGAGTGCCTCACAAAGAGGAGATCCTTGGTTTGCTTACACTAGCACTGTCTTTTCTCACGGAGCTCTAGCAAACTGTTACTGGTATTTTCCTGCAATTTAAAAGAGTTTCAAAACTCAAAAAGAGAGGTTACATTCTCTTATTCTGAAAATATGTTGCATTCACATGAATGAACTTGATGAATTCAGTGTTAAAAATGGCCAAAAATAAAACCTGCTATTTTGAGATCTGTCAAAGAAATCCGTTAACAGATTGGGAAAGAGAGAAGACTGAACAGTGTCTAGGGTATATTTTAATGCAAGTGAAAACTGCTAATGATTTGCATTATGACTTTTTAAAATTAATTTTAACAAACCTCCAAATACTCATGTCAGATTGTTCTAACAATCTTAATTGCAAACATGTATGAAATAATCTTATGAATACTAATCATTTTTAAATAAGCAAAGTAATGTAGCATACTATAGAAAAATGTGTCTGGAGATATAGTTTGCCATAATGCTTTGAACTACAAGTCAATCAGAGCTTTCAGATCCTTCCAATAACCAAATATTTTCTGATAGACACCTTTTGATGCAGAGAGGCAACAGGGAAGTGCATCTGGTAGTACATCCAAATGTAAAGTGAATACCAGACTTTATTTGTGCCAAGTGCCCATTCAGGCATAAATATAAATGTTACTTGTAATACTGGGGTTAGCCAGACTCTTAGCAATACGTTCAGGCTTCGAGTCATCTGCCAGGTAGATGTGGAAAGAGATGGTTTACACTACGAACATTTGAAGTGTCTGAAGAACAGCTCTTGAGTTGATGAGATTGTAGCTAGCACAGCAGTATTCGTACAATGAAGACTCTTTTAAAAACAACTCAATAAAATAGCTCCTTTCTGTAGCTAATAAAGGAAAATAAAGAGATGAGTGTGATTCTATGATGCTGGCTTAAAGAATATCACCTTCTACTGTTACCTGCATTTATTAGGTTTGATTAAGTGGTGAGAATTAAAATAACATAAGAATAGTTTTTAGTCTGAGATTCACATGTATAATTTTCAATTTGTATGATAGTTTGAATACTGAGATTTGAAATATTTTAACTTACATATCCATTAAAGGATTGTTTCATCATGGAGGATATTATTTTTTCACTGAAACAATAGTGGATGACTTTCAGCACTGAAATGCAATACTTCTAAGGTACAGAGATGCTCAAAGGCAAAAAAAAAACCCAAACAACCAACACCAAAAACCAACCAAACAAAACAACCCAAAGCAATTTCCCTGCTGATAGAGAACTCTTTTAGTGTTTTGTGTTCTTTAAAACATACAAAAGCTTAATTGCCATCAAAGACAACTGATATAATAACAGGAGTGTTGACCAAAAGATGATTGAAAAATTCGACAGGCTTTTTGTTAGTACCTTTAAGGTTATAGTTTCTGAAAAGAAAGCGGACTACGTCATCCAGCACCAGGAATATGTACTTCATTTGATTGTCTTAACAGTGAAATCACATTTGTACTCATCATTGTGTATATATATGTATCTTAAAGGCTTGATAATTGGAGATATAGCTACAAAGTTGTGCATTAATTTTGCTATTCTGAAATGCATTACATCTTTAAGACACTGGAAAAAAGCTAAATATAGTAATTTCTCTGACTGATGCAGTAAGAAAAAAACTGCATAGAGACTTAGTGTAGCAATTCAAAAAAGAAACCTAAAAACCTACCTTTATGTTTGCCTTTTTGTAGCACTGCTGCAGGTGCAAGCCACATATCCCAAGAATTATTATCAGTTTGCTACCTTCACAAATTAACTGCTTTTTGGGATCAATGTGGTCCAGGCTTTAGGGACACAGTCACCTGTCCAATAAAGAATAGGATAAGAAACCCCAAGTCTTTCACTAGATAATTTCATTGTGTGTTTTAAATACGCTGGAGGAGAAAGGTTCAATGTACAAATGGTTTGAACAGCTGAAGGCTTATCTGAAACC
Source organism: Nesoenas mayeri (assembly GCF_963082525.1). Taxonomy (NCBI): domain Eukaryota; kingdom Metazoa; phylum Chordata; class Aves; order Columbiformes; family Columbidae; genus Nesoenas; species Nesoenas mayeri. The sequence goes on from NC_137562.1 coordinate 7,327,729, forward strand.
TTTATAAAAAAATCAGTAAGAGCACAGAATAGGAATATGAAAATCTCCTGCAAACTATACTTAGCATAGTTTGCAATAGAGTTTAACAGAACACTGTCAGATTATGGACTTTACATTTCTATGGTATGCATTTTCTATGTATCATGTTTGATCTATTCAGCAATATAGTGAAATGGCTATTTCTATCATGGCTCTAAAACACTCTGCTTAGAAAACTACTAGTTCAGCCAGTTTTAGCTCAGAAACAGTCTATTGCTTTCATAAAACTGGCACATTTTTACTTGAGGGACAGGAAAGTATGCCATTAAGTATTGTTATATCAAAATGAATCAAATTCTCAACTTGAAGAAGTGAGTGTTGCTTCTTAGATTTTACACTGACTAAAGTGGATTCCAAATTTTATGTGAAGTTACTTATTCAGTATTCTCTTGATTATTGAATAGAATAATTTTGGTCATTGAGCAAACATTTTTGCCCCTAAGCGATAGTGTTGTGCATAACATCTGAAGTATTTTGGTACGGCACATGAAAGATTTCAGAACAGCGGCATCCCAACCTTGCCATGCCGCAGAACATCACGCTGAGTGCTCTCTTCAGAAGGTTGCAGACCTCACATTTCTATACCCAGCCATTCAGCAGAAACTTTTCATGACATGGAAAAGTTTTCGCTCAACTCTTTTCTTTACTCTTGTGGAGAATTAGAGAGCTGAGACACTCTTGAAATACAGTATTTTCTTTTCCCTTTATGAATGGTAACTTTGTTTACAAGCACTGGAGCACCTTGAACAGTTTTTAGATTGTTGAAATGGACATACCATTATTCTGAAGCCTCAATTGTAAAGAAAGATGTGTGATTCAATTAGTTGACTTTACAGAAAATTTGTTTGCTTGCCTCTGGGTGGTTAGAACTCCTAGTAGTTTTATCTAGAGAACAGCAAGTATATTCCAAACTGATCACAAAGTTATAAAAATTGGAGGTTTAATGTGAGTATTTTGGAGAGTTTGAAAAATGTGTACTATTAAAATGCAGTTTTCAGAAAGGCATAATTCCACAGGTTAAGATTGAGATAAGTGATAATTGCACTCATGCAGCCTGATATCTTGCATGACAGGTCAAAAGAGAAAACCCTATAAATTAATCACTAGACCACTGTGTTAAGGTTGGTAATACAATCTTGATTTAAAAACTATTTTGTCAAATACTGAAGCCAGTGGATTGAGCACTAGCAGATATTTGAGCCCAGTCAAGCATGTTATTTGCCTGTTTTAAAAGTCTGGTTATTATGTTTGTTTCCATCTATAAATATAGGGACATGCTGTATAGTTAAGTATGTGTTTTATCTGTATCACATGCCACAGTGAGTTGGGTGGTTCTGTCTGTGTTGGAAAATAAAGGAAGTGAAGGTGACGGGTGTCCGTTTTATTTCAGATGGCTCCCTGTAAAGACATCCATCCGTCACAGTTGGCAGCCTGGTTTTTTTTCTGACAGATTCCTTTGTTTTAGGCAGATACAGAATTTCTTCCCAGCCCACTAAGTACCAACAAACTATAAAATTATTGAGGAGATTTCTTCGGTTTTGTTGTGTTAGAACATTGTCCAGAGCTGAGCGGAGATGGTTGTCCTCCAGAAGTCATAGTCTGTTCATATCAAGAAAGAACAAGTAGTGTTGCGGACTGTTCTGTAAGTGACAGTATCTTATCAAAGAAGGAATATAATCTTAAAATTAAAGGCTTCCTTTTTAATTCCTCCATATCCCAAGGTAGGATTTTACTTCAGAAGGTTAACAGTTTGGACTACATTATTTAAGGGTCTCTTCCAACCAAAATGATTCTATGACTTGATCTGACTATTGTTTGAACTCAGTTTGGGAGCCAACTACATACCAGAAGTTGGGCACATGCAAGTAGCTGGTTGCTGAACCTGGTTGACTTTGAGATATCGACAGAGGTTGAGCTGAGTACTGTGCTAACATGACTCCAGTGCTTCTGGGTCAGAGCTGACTCCTATCCAGGCAGCCTGAAGCACGGATTATACTTGGTCTGCAGAATATACCTTGAAGACATAACCTCAAAATATTGGATACAAATATCTTGCAAAACTGGGGGGGCAGGGAGGGGAAGAAGAAATACAAAGTTACGTGAATTGTGCCATTGCATATGATGGTTGCGTATGAAAGTGCAAGGTTCAACAGTAAAGTACCTGGATTTACCAGGTACTGGGTAAATTTGCTGGGCAAAGTAAATCATTTGCATGGGTTTGCCTGTTTATACTGATTAATTAAAATTGACATAAGCAATCAAGAATCTCTAGATTAGGGTACCAGAAAGTAAGGAGCTTGTATCTTCCATTCCATGGTAGAGATGTAGTTTCACATCACCTTGAGCAGATAAATAGAATGAACACTTGCTCTCATATTCAAAGATGAAGCTTCATGGTTTATTTTCAAAATAGTATATCTGCAAAAAATTAAGAGCTGCAAGGATCCAATTAGCTCAATGGAACATTAATGTATGTGTCATGAAGTAGTCACAGAAAGGAAGGAAAAGGTATATTTAAAAAGGCTGAATTGGTGAAGTCTTGCTGAGTCACAGCTTGAAAACTATCTGAGTGACATAGATCTCATTAAACATCAACTTAAAACTATTAATGATGATGAGTAAAACCAATACGAACTTCACACCAACAGGAGATCCTAAGGTTTTTCCCAGATGGAGCAAGGAGAGAAGTTTGTTAAACTACATAAGGTAGATTTCCTATATACTCAGCACTGCTGTAAGCACTACTATCATATAGCAGGAAACTTTTATCTAACAACCAGAAAGGCAGAGGGAAAGGATTCTCAAGAGATGGGACAGAAGAAGCAAGACATCTGTCCCTGTTCGGAAAAGTTGTGTGCAGTGATCAGTGCTGAAGAAGTAGTAGGAGCTCATTATGTCCAAATGGGTAGGGCAGAGTCATAGAATCATTTCAGTTGGAAGAGACCCTCAGGATCATAAAGTCCAACCATAACCTCACTCTAGCACTAAACCATGTCCCTAAGAACCTTGTCTAAACACCTTTTAAACCCCTCCAGGGATGGTGACTCCGCCACTGCCCTGGGCAGCCTGTTCCAATGCCCAACAACCCTTTCCAGGAAGAATTTTTTCTTAATATTGATGCTGGAAGCAGTGCCTAAAAGTGGTCTTGTATGACTTACCATTGACTCTGACATCTAGATAGAAGCGATCTGGGAAGAACAGAAAAAGAGGGAATTATGTTTTTTGAGGCATGAAGTAATTAAGAGAGGAAAACAAAAATGAACCCTGCAAACCAAAGGAAGAGTAAAATATAAATTGTAGCAATTTTTCAGAAGAAGTGATAGGCAGATTTATAAATAAGAAGAGTGTGGGAGTCGGGGGGAGACAGATTAAACAAAAGATTGTTCTTCAACACAAGACATATGTTTTTGCTGTGGAATAAAAGAATATAACTTGAAAAGTGTCTGTTTATTTTATGGAATTTTATTGCTCAGTAAAGAAAGAACCACTTCCTTGAGAATTCAAGGGGAATAAGTACCTAGGCTTTATCTATCACAATACAAGACCACTTTTATAGATTTGTTTTCCAATATTTTTTTTTTCAATAATTATGGTTGATGTAAACCTTCAACCTCTAAAGATGTTTTGACTGTTGGACCATTCAAATTGCACTACAGCAAGAAGATGGATGATTAGCGTTGTCAGCACACTTGGAAAATATGACAGAGTTTTGTTTTATAGAACTCAGACGCAGTTCAGATCTCAAAGCTTTTTTCCTCATGTCTAAATGAAAAAGACATTTCAATAAATTATGAACCTCTTCCTACATTCAATCCTTCTTTGATAACATATTGTCAGTTGTATTTGGAAAATGCACTTGATCATTTATTTAAAGAAAGATGTTAGAAAATTAAAAACATCAAAACACATGTATAAATATCTCAAGGAAATGAATAAATAAACTAGGAAAAGGATGAGAAACTGAATCCATGTAGTTAATTAATATAAAAAACTTTACAGGCAGTTTATAAGGATTTTAATCAAAGAATGCAACAGTTTTGATGATTTGCACTTTGGAATCATGTCACATTATTAGCTGTTTCGCATGTCACTGATAAAAGACAGGTATCAATAATTTAGACTCCACATTTGCTTCAGATAAAAGTCTGTTTTCACCTATCTTTTGTGTTGCTAAAAAGACCAGATGGCCACAGTGGATCACAGTGAAGCTTTACTGTCCTCAGATATGAAGAAATAGAAACATACTAAATATATATATATACATAAAAGGCAGAGACAAATAAGGGCAGAATTCATCCCGCTTTACCATTTTTTAAGAGTGGTAATAGGACTTATCTTAAGATGCCGGTATAGCATTACATGGTAAAACATATTAATTTGCTGTTGGCCAGGATATTTCACAAACTTTTTTGAGTAGAACTCCCTGATGAGATCAGTAAAGAGTTCAACTTAGAATGCAAAGGCACAATGTGATCCACAGTAACATCTTTGATCATTGCAAGGCAGTTAAATCATTGTTAAAAAGGTTTTTTTTGTCTTTCTGGTCCTCAACTATTTCTGAGTTCTCCATTTCAGCTTATACCATCTAAGACTCCACCCAGTTTGACTACCATAGAAAGCCTGAGATATTAAATACTGAGATTTTTGACCGATAATATTGCAAATAAGAAGATTTTTGTTTTCACCTCTAAGGACAATTAAACACAGTATATAATTGGGATGTTATTGCATAGTCCTTGCTGTGAAGCATCTGTCACTGGTCCATGAGAAACAGCATATGGGAGAGAACGTGAAAATTCAAAGTAGTTCTCTGCTGGTTTGTGTTGAGGAAATAGAATTTTGGCCATATGTACAATAAGACTGTCTTCTTTCCATTAAGAAATCCTTTTCTCATTTAAAGACCAGGCAAGTCACCCCACTTTGTTTCAATGTTGTTATCAAAATACTGAAAATGTTATTTGCAAAATGTAACAGTAACGAGAACATAGTTCTCTGTGGTGTTTTGTTGTTCTTAAAATTGTCAGTATTCATCTTCTCAAGCTTGTTCTGCATTGCAAGGTAATGGGCTAACGTTTACATTAGATCAGAGTAATGGTCAGGGCTTTTAATAACTGTAAATTAAATAAATTTGACCCAATATGAAGTCTGTCCCCCAGGGCACTATCAGGAAGCCATCAGTTGGTCTGTTAAACTTTTCTCTCCCCGTTTTGCTTGGAACAGACTGTCACCTTCACAAAGGTGCTCTCTCACAAGCAGCTGCTCTCTACTCTTGGTTTTACATTAGGCCGAATAAGCAGCAGATGAAGAGCTACATATATCATCAGCTGTCTCGAGCCGTCCAATTCTCACCCCAACTCTGCACATGTTAACATGTTGATAATGACATTTTTTCTGGGTTCAAGTTCTTCATTATCAAGATTAACCTTCATTTTATTCTTCATTCTAATATTATATCTTCAATGTTAAGTCTTCTTCAGGGATCTCTTATAATTTCCTTAACCCTCAATTTAGTAAATGCAGCTTATTCATGCCCTCTTATTCTATTCATTTATTTTAAGGGTATCTATTCTTACCTAGAATTGTCAAGGAAACCACCACCTTTGGCTTAAACAACTTCCCCAGAGCTTGAAAGAGCAGTGTTATTAGATGGAAGAGTGAAAATTATATTTTAATTCCCTTCCTCAATTACATTAAATTATGCATGATCTCTCTTTTGCTTAGTGCATCCTTTAAATTAGAAAGTTTAAATAGAAAAGAACTCTGTTTTTCATGACTAATTTCCTGATAATTATGCATATACTGACTTCTTTTCAAAAACCATTAAAGGTTTAAAGTAGAGTCCTGGGATCCCTAGATCTTGTAAAAAAGCTCAAGAATACATCCCATCCTGTATCAATTATTATTTTAGTTATTATTTTATCATAAAATGACAGTTCACTGCTGCTTCCCTTCTTACTTTGTAGGCAGGACAATGATAGTACTTGAGAATAGTAAGTAATTATGTAGGAGTTCCTTCTCTCTTTTCTCTATAAAGGAATATTTCCCCTTCCTGACCTCCAGCTGGAAAAATTATTTGTCCTTTGAAAAAGCAAATCAAGGGAGAATCATCAGTTAATGCTTTTTCACATCCAGATAATAGATCAAATATATTAAATAACTATACATCCAATTTAAAATTGTAGGTGAGTTAAAATATTAATAGAATGCATAAACTACTAGAACGTTATCAAGTTTCAGACATATCTCATCTTTCTCATTATCATAACTGTTTAAAACTTGGTAGCACAGCGAGACTTCAGGCAGGTGTCAGGGCTGCATTTCACTGAACTCTGTCTTTGCTTTTCAGGCACAGGGTTTGTCACAAAGATTATAATGTAAGTGAACAGTGCAAGATGACTAATGGGCACAAAGGCTCAGGGGAAAGCACAGGAGATTAAGGAGATCAACATAATTGTAGCAACTTGATAGCACATTGTCCACGAAATATATGTTTGTAATATTTTTAAAAAATCTTCTTGTGGCTTAGGTGTAAATCATAACCTTTTAAACTAGACCACAGAGGGTGTATCAAAATGCAGAGCCTAGTTTATTTAGGGATTTTGTCTTCTAATCAATTTATCCTTTTTTCTAATCCAGGCCCTGGCTACTTTGTTGGGTTTATTGCTTCATCTGCTGTACTTCCAAATTATGACCAATTCCTGTGCTCTTTCTAGAGCACACTCTGGCAAAGCTTAGTGAGCAGGGGTTGAAAAGAGTATCAGACATGACTTTTACACAGTATAGAAAGAAATGTTTTAGCATCCTCCTTGAACCCACTTTTCTCTGTATGTTTGTCTGTGTTGTGTTTTGTTTTGTTTCCTCAATGCAAGTGCAAGAGATTAGGAACATCTAACAAATGAAGATTCCTACTCATTTTCCCACTCTTGGTTTTATTAAACCAGAATTCATTTGGTCTTTAGCAAGCCTCAATGCTCCAAATGTTTTGTGGGGGGAAAAAATGCACTTATATAATTATAAAAATATTACATGAGGTAAGAAAAGTGACGAACATCTCATCAGGCAGTATAATCAATACCTATCATTTCTACTACATCCTCAGCTATACATTTTTCTTGTGTACTTCTTTCTCCAGTCCTCTACTTGAGTGAATAAGACCATCTGCACCTACACTCACAGAGGGAACATAATGAAATTATAGACATTCTCTTTCAAATTTAATAAGGAGTAACATATGTATTGCAGAGGTGGAACCTGGATTTTGTTACATATAAACACAAGAATTTTCTTAAGACAAGAATATTTTTCTCATCCTGATCTAAGTTACAGCCCACTTGAATGAATCATAGAACTACATGCTAATATTGAGAAACAGCAGGAGTGACAAATAGTTGTGCAGTGTGTTTCATTTTCTTTTGTTGATAACGCAATAGCTAAGGATGAGGTAAAACTACTCTAGCTGTCCAGGAAAAAAAAAAAAATCATCTAACTATGGGATTAGTCAGAGAAAGACACAGGCAGTTATATTTTACCATTTACTTATTTTCAATTTCTGGTGAGGCGCCTTGTTTCTAAAATAGTCTTTCGCGTTCCCTTTGTTTTGTAGTGCTAGACTGTTGTGCAACTGGGAGGGGAAAAAAGATGAAATTCAGACTACCAAACAAAGGGGAATACTCTAATTATAACCATACACTTTTAGTACCAGCCCTGGCAGGATTACAAATGAAACTACTTCTGCATAGCTATTGTGAACTACCTTAATTTAAACCCAAAATTTTCTTTAATCACACAAAAAATGTAAAATCTTTGCTTTAAAATTTACTTGAAAATAATATTGCATTAGCACATTATGTACTGAAATGTCAATAGGACATTAGTTGCAAATAGATTCGGTGAATTTTCACTAACCTCTAGCTGCATGTGGACTTCATGATCTAGCGAGGTTTGCACAAAATATTTTGAAGTTGATACTCTGATACAAAACATACAGAGAAGGGAGAGGAGAAACATCTTCCTCCCCTCTTCAGCCTCTTTATAAATATGTATGTATGCGGATGGTACCTTAGAGAGGTTACAGTTTAAAGCTCAGAATTTTGTTTTCTGCCAATCAGACGCTCCATGAGATTTCCTTGGTTTGTTTGCTCTCAGAAATATTCTTGAAGCTGCCTGAGTTAGTCTGTAAAAATTCTCCAAGAACTCAGCTTTGAAGTTTGTTGCTGTTACTCTTCTACTATCTCTCCAGGGAACGAGTAACGAGGGTCAGAACCTGCACAGGTGCCCTCGCCCCTCACAGAGACACCAAGAGAAACTGCTCTGATTCTCTACACTGTGTACAGACCTTAGAAGCTGACAGGGTGAGACACAGTGGGATTTGATAGAAGGCACATCAAAACACATAAGGAAGGAACACACTGTCAATATGTAATGGGAATAAAGAAACCAGATTTTTTTTTTCTAATTTTATCTCTATCACATGATTTTTTTTTAATGAGAAGCAAGGGTTTGAAATGCATATATACAGATACAACTTCATTGACTTCACAGAAAAAAGCTTAAGCCTCCATCCTGAGTATATGGAATTAAAGTACCTGGGTCATGTTCATTAGCCTAAAAACACCACTAATCAACGTCTTCGGTTTTAGCACAGTAACCACCTAATATTCTAAATTCCTCACACATGGTAAGAGAAATCTGTCAGGAATTAAACCCTGATTTGGCAAAGAATTGTGTTAAGTACTGTACTAACTACAACAGCTGAGCTTCTTGTAAAGTCCTGAAGTTCCCAGGTGTCCTATGGGAGTTAAATGGTGATGGCTTTTCAGCTTGGGCTGTGCTGGAGTGGCTGATCGGGGTGCTGAGCATTTACCTAGCATGCATTTGCACTATGAGAGGGTTTATGCTTTGTTTCAAAGAGGGCACAAACTCTTTAAGGTAATGAAACTTCATCCCTTTTTGCTCTCTTCTATCTTGTTATTTTAGAAACTGTTTTTTTGCTCACAGATCTGTTTTGTCTGTCACTCAAAGACACCAGTAGTGACCCTCATGGTGCAGAAACAGGCATTATTGTTTCACAGTAGTGTGCTTAAAAGCTCTTTCGCTTTTTATGTGTTTACTGAGAGATCTTAGTGTTTTATGTCTGCCCCTCAGCTTTCCCAGTGTTCATGTTAACCTATTAAATAGTCTTCTAAATATAACAAATATTTGATATATCAGTATCTCAACTTGGTCTTCCTTATATCAGATATTCTCAAAAGCAATATCCCATCCTTTTAGATCACAATTCTCCCTTCGTATCTCCATTTCCTTTATCACTGCTATCTTTAGGATCTTTTTTTTATACGTCCTGCTTGAATTCTTTTATCAGATTCTTGTGTTCTGCTGTGAAGGGGATTGTTGTGGGGTTTTTGGTGTGGTTTGTATTGCTTTATTTTTCCAGTTTTAATTTATTATTTGATGGATTTTATTTCTACTTTTCTTGCTACCTTAATTTTAAAGATAACAATTAATTCAGGTAACAGAGGCTTTCCTAGGTCCATATCACTCCATGGCACTCATGATATGGTGGTATTTCCATGCTAATCTGCAGCTTTCAATAATGTCAGGAAAATGGCTCTTTGTTTTGCTTTGATGTTGCCTTCTAGAATTTGGTGTGTGCATTTTCAATATTTTCAAATTTTTCATGTTAGAAGATATTTCTCCAAAACTCTTAAGAATGAGTAGCCTGCTGTGATTTTCATGGTGGGTGTTTGTGTGGGTGTTTGGGTTTGTTTTTGTTTTTTTTTTTTTTTTAGATAAAATAAGGGGAAAGTTAATGAGAACTTTTGTATACTGAATGTAGTATCTATTGTTCAAAGGCAAAATGTGTAGCTGGGATATTTTTCTTTACTGAAGGCAGAGAGAAAACTAGCTGAGCCAGGGGTGGAGGTCAGAACAACAGCTGCTTTATCCACAGGAGTACAGCCTTTTACCGCTTGCTGCTGTTCAGTGAATCAATTGAGTATGTAATAAGAAGAGCTCCAATATAGACAAGATTCATGGAACTTATTGATTAGAACCCAAGTAAATCTGAGCATGGGGCATGTGCAGAGGCTGACGGTACCTCAGGCAGTTCGTTGCCTGTGGAACAGGTGTTGGCAAAGCTTTCCTACGATGTCTCGATGTAAAAATAGTACTGCATTGGAAAGTGTTTATTTAACAAACAATGTTATTTCTCTCACATTGCTGTAAATCTGCTGGTGTAGAGGATCTGTATTTCCTAAACTAGTTGAATGTGTAATCCTTGCAGTTTTATTAGATGCTTCCATTTTCCAGCAAGAGCAAAAATGTTCGTTCTCTTGAATGTTAAATGGTGTGAATTGAGACAGACCTTGGGTTTTCTACAGAGAATGTGATTCATAAATGTTCTTTTTGGCACCCAAACTGAATGTGAGTTCTTTATATAAGTTGTGTGGCTGTACCGAAAAGTTGTTGGGAGGCATGACACACTGCAACTTACGGAAAACATTTTGGGGCATCTTTTTGCACTTTCTCACCTCCTTTGCTCTGTTCCTTGGGTTATAAAAGCCAAAGTTTTTGACATTTCCTTTATATGCACCATGCTATATGATTGGTGGTATTTCTTTAAGCAAGTTGTTGGTGGAATGTTGCGTAGCTTCTGGCCGTGAATTTATAAGTTTAATAAAGCAGTTGCAAACTAAAAATCTGAGGGCACTAGAATCTAACCAGATGTGATGGTAAACTTCACAAATATATGTAAGGAGAAAAATAAAAATTTAAGCTATAGTATGTCATCAAGTTGCCAGGCTATTCCCTTCTACTTCATGCTTTTAGAATATGATGCAAATGAGCTTTTAAAATCAATATGAATTTGTCAACACTGTTAATGAAAATGTTAATGCCTTGTTACCTGTCAACTAATGATAGTGGAGGCTTTCATTCCTTACTTAATGGTGGTACCAAATGTAAGAAATCATGATTTATAGCCTGCAAATGGAATAACAGAGGAAGCTTTTCTGCTCGGAGAACTCCCCAAGCTTACCTCATAACTGTGCTGTGCTGCACAAGGGGTGATATTGATGAATAGTTTTATGACTCATTTGGCGAGATCTATGAAGGCAGTTACTTCATAAGGTGGCATTTTATCACCGTTGCTTTCGACCTGCCGCAGTTGACTCATTGATTGGAGTTAGTCAGGGAAAGCAACAGACTGAGTGAATGCAGGTGGAAGTGCTGGTATTTGTGTGGTTTTTTTGTTTTTGCTTTTGGTTTTTTTTTTTCATTTGTTCCTAAAGACTCTCTTTCTGACAATGTGTCAATGATTCCTTTGTGTATGCTTAATTATTCTGTCATTTGATGAGGTTTTGTAATTCTGTTTGGAGTGGCAAAGTCTGAGTTTAATATCAGCAGATGCTATTTTTCTTTTCCTTTTTTTTTTTCTTTCCTTAGGCCTATTTTGGCAATGCCTTCTGGATTTCTGATTGAAGAAATTGAACTTTGAATCTATATCCAGTCATGCATCATTTAGTTAGCTTGCAGAACTCCGCTCATTTAAAATTCAGAGCTGAGAGAGCTCTGTGTGATGACCCCTTTCCTGAAGAAATAATACAGGTTTTCAATGCTGTTTTGTGAATGTGTTTTAGGCACATTGGCAAGATAAGCAATTTATATTAAGTGCTCTGTTCGTTTTCAGATCTGACCTTATTTAAAAATATATCCAAATTTATTATTGGAGAGTTTTTAGTTTTAATATTCTGAAGAATTCTTCTGGTTGGAGTTTCGCTTTGGTTTCAACACTGTCAGTGATTGGTAGTTAATTATGTGCATGTAGTTAAGAACCATTTTTCAGCTCTGCATAGATAGCTTAGTTTTACCTTTCAGTTGGAAGATTACTTTATCCAATTTGAAATAAGGAAATGTAGTTGTATATTGTAGTTTTAGTCTGTCTCTGGGATATTGTAGACATAATAAAGTGTAGTCATCAAAACTGATGAGCTCTTAGGCTTTGAAAGAGAAGCTATCTCCATTCAAGGAATGAATGAAGATTAACTGGATGTTTCTTATTTACTAATTCTTTTCTTCCTTATGTAAATGGTAGATGCCTGAACTAAATCTGAAGCTTGTTTCTCAGTTCATAAAATTAAGAATTTGGCATGAGGAAGGTCTGATTTCAGAATTTACTTCAATGTGAATAATTCCCAACAGACTGACATTCACTTCAGGAGTGGTGTCTGTCAGGAGAAATAAGTATCCGTATCTAGTATGTGCATTCATATTTTTTCCCTGAAATCTTTGTTCAAAAATAGAATTGTCCATATTTATGTTACTCAGAAATAATAAATTCAAAAATGTATTAAGAAAGAGCTGAATTCTATTCTTTCCTTGTCCTTCTAAACTCATGATGTACTGGAGCACTGAAAAATAAAGCGAAGAACATGCCTGTTCATGGTAAATTGATACTGAAAACACTTGATTTGTTCTTTTCCCTGCTGGATTTCGATTTTGGTTAACAAAAAGCTGTGCAGAAGTAACTGGTCATATATCAAAGAGTTTAGATCTAATAGGTCTTTGAACAGATAATGTAAACATGTGGGAATAGAGGTTGAAAGCAGAGATGTTCTTTTATAACAAGCTGCCTTTTTAATCCTGGTCACTGTTGTAAAATAGCTGCTGACAAGCAAGAACTTTCTCTAGCTGGTGACTTTACTAATTGAAAAATTTACTGCAGATGTACATTGTGCTATTGTCTTATTCTCTTGAAGTACCTTCCTAAATAGATATGGACTCCTAACTGGACATAGTAAAGCCTGAATCTTTTGGTTAAAACTTTGTTTTACTAATAGTCCAAACAGGCTACGTAAGAGTTTTGTGTGCAGGGTTGGTTTTCTGTTTCTGTTCCCATTTGGATGGGGTGTGGGAGTAGCGAATCTTCCACTAAGTTGAGTGGAAGATTGAAGCTCTTAATGTTTGCAACATTGTGTGAAATTGTAAAGTTATTTTACATAAGTATTGGTTTTCCTACGTATATATATTTTTTATTTTGCAGAGGTTTTGCTTGGTCCTTTTTGCTACTATGACTAAGAGGAAAATATTTCTATATGAGAAATCCAATTTGTAGTTTGGAGAAGCTTGTTTTTATTCTAGATAATTGATTAACTTCTGGGTATTTATTTGCATTTCACCTTTGTCAGTGGTGTAATTTCTCACATCCAGTGTACTTTGAAAAGAGTTTATTTATGTAACATCATTTTTATACACTTCATACCATCTCAAAAATAAGTCGAGGGGCAGGGGCACAAAATTACTCAATGGGTGAGTTAAATTATTTGGGAAAAAAAAGTGACTATAATATTACATCATAAGATGTAAAATGAGCTCTATACTTGAAATTATTCAAACAAAATGTATGGTTAAGGACAGATCCTTAAATAAGTATTTGAGTGTTCTATAATATCAGCCTCAAATTCTTTTGTAGTTGTTGGAGATTTAAAAAAATGAGGCTTCTGAGGGCAGAGTTTTACTGATTTTTATATGTATCGTTAAGATAAAGGTCTTGACTGTGAACTCATAGGTGGGATTTAACTTGCTTGTTCCAGCACAATACCTGGTAACAAACATAGCAAATATCGAAAAGCAAACTTCTTACAGGTTTTCTTTTTTTTTTTTGGTGGTTTGTGGGTTTTTTTTTGTTTTGGTTTGGGTTTTTTTGTTTGTGTTTTTTTTTGTTGTTTTTTTGTCTTGATATTCAGATGAGTGGATTTTGTAGCTCTGGTGACCCCATAATTGTCATGGCTGGTTATCTTGATTATTTCAGTGAAAATTAGGACAACTATCCCTGTGCCTGTCTTAGTATATTACTCAAATTAGGGTAAAGTCTCTTCAGATTGAAAAGACAATGTTTTTATGAGGAAATGTTATGGCTGCTTAATGCTCAGAGAAGAGTTTTATTGAACTTGAGCTTTTAAAGAGAGGACAACTCAATTCATAAAGAAAACTAAAAGGATCAGATTAGTGTAATGGCAAATTGTATTTCTTAAAGGGAGAAGCACATGAATGTAACAACTCCCAGCATTACTTCAAATACATTCTCTATGCTTTGGTTTATTAGGAAATAATTTTTCTCAGTACTGTGCCCAAATCTTTTTCGTTATTCTTTTAAAGAATTAAATTTAACCTGACCACATATAATATTTTGATCAAGAACATAAGCACTTTATTAAATTAGATGCCTTACCATTTTATCCAATTCCAGCAGTAAACTGTTCTTGCTCATTTGATGAGACCTGCTTAAAAGAAGTGGACAAAATAGATTTTAAAATAATCACTTTTCTAAAATTTTGCCATTGTCTGTTCATACTATACTGCCTATTAGCCAGAATTGATTTTTATATGACAGCATGGAACAAGCTCTGTATTTGCCTTAAGGTGTTACATGTGACAGCATGATTAGAATAAGAGTCAAGTCCTTCTCTGAACACTCAAGGTGACTGCTGGAAAGCACCTGGTGAGGAGCAGAGCTGTGTGACAGTGAGGGTTCCACACTGACACTGGGACAGGGGAACAAGGGACGGTGAGAAGTACATTGGGCTGCAGAGTCCCTCACTGTTGATCTACAGGAGATTGACCTGTATGGAGTTGATTCTCAACTGCTTTGGAGCTGCCCTGTTGTCTCTTCTTTTCTGTAACAGTGGATTCCTGTCTCCTTTGTGTTTGGCTTCTCACATCTTTGCTCCTATTTCCTCTGCTTCTCAGGCTTAGAAAAGATGAAGAGAGAAAGGAAAGCAGATGAAATTTGCTTTAGATACATCATACACCACCCCTTGTTCAAGAGCCACTGTTGGAGCATGAAAATGATCTCAAGAGAGGGCAGCTGATCCATTTGTAAAAAGAACCTAATTTTGATGCCATCCAAGTGATAATTGGACTACTCAGGAACAGTGAAGCACCAGGTGTCTGACAGTGTTCCCGCTGAATCAGTGGAAGCTTAAGGGGGTAAGGAAGTCAAAGACTTAATAAATTAGTTCTGTCGGTTTGGGGGGGGACATGTGCTGGTAGAAAATAAAAGCAACCTAAGAAACGAAGGCAGGCATATGCATACCTAAATACTTTTCTGTCACTTTGCAGAGTCACCTTTTAAAAGCCTATATTTGTAAAACATTCTCATTTTTTCTTAGAGAAGATAAAGTCAAGGATTTGAACATACTAGATTCATCTGAAACAATTGGTTTCAGTTGTAATAATCAACTAATCTAGACAGGATAGAGATCGTTTGAATACACACTTTTTTCTTGCATTCTAATAAAATATGTTGTGTAACCATAAAGAAAGAATGAAGTCTTTAACTTAAAAAAAATCCACAATTTTGAAGCAGTGTTTTACCTTTTCATAAATCTTTAATTAAAGAAATAAATCTTTCTTTTAAAATTACAGTTTGTCATTGACAGGTAGCAGATTTTTCTGATTGATATGAAGTTTCTTGCCATCTGTAAGTGGTGATTATTGCCAGGTTCCAATGATTAATTGCAGGAAATGGTGGTTTGGGCTCAACTTAATTATTTTGGGGTATCTGCAACATGTTAACTGTTACACTGAGGAGAACAAAGAACAAGTTATTAGACAGTGTTCTTTCCCATTTGAAATCATGACTCTTTTACCTCTTTAGTAACTTCCTAGCATGTTGTCAGCCACTCACAGGAGGGCACCGCTGAACAGTCAGAAGTCTGGCAGTTGGTATGACAGTTGTTGATTATCATACAAAATCAATTACTCTGGTAGGTGAAGCAAAATCATTCAAGTTGTGATAGTAGCAAATGATGAGACGATTCTTATCTGTCATTTACTGTGAAGCAACAGTGCAGTAGGGCTTACCAGAATCGCTAGGAATCACAGAATAAGAAAAGGCAGAGTTTGGAATAGCGGAACATGCTGGAGACTTTGTCACTCCTTGGTAGAACTTATGAGTGCAACTAGACACATCCATGGTCAGGTGTGAAGATCGATGGGCTTCTGTCACTTTTTGGTACCTGAGCATCTGGCCATCCATGTGAGGCCCTTGCTTTGTCAGATTTTGCAGCAAGGAAACAAAGTCCATGTCTGTTCTAGCAGAGCCTACAAAATAAGCTTTTACAAGGGCACAATGGGATGTTTCCACAGGCTGGAGAACACAGAAGAATCTGTCATTCTATCATCTTTGCCTGTCCTTTGGTTGATTTAATGTTACATTATGCATTAAAAAAAACATGTACAAGTACACAGTTAATTTTTTGAAAATAGGCTCTTATAAAATCAAAGTCCCTGTCATCCAATATCTTTTAACTACAGCATATTCTGAGCGACCTGTGTTGGGTACCATCAGATGTAAAACATATAGCAAGTAAATAAGAACATAAAACTGATGAACCAGAAAATAAAAGGGGTGACATGCTGTATTTTGTTAGTCAGCACAGCAGTAAAATACCAAGGGATGTTGAAGTGTTGTCTGCTGATATAAAGCTAAAAATACAGCACTCATAATGGTATCACAAGAAGGCAGAGAGAAGGTTGGTCCTATGCACTGTATTTATATTTCGCTTAACACAATCCATTCTCAGTATGCACCAGTTGTTCAAAAATACAGTATACCTAAAGTAAAGGAATGTGCCTCACCAGATGTTAAGTGTTGAATGTGTAGTTTTGAGTGTAAGGGTTTGATCAGGTGACATAGTACAAATCTCAACCAATGCCTTGTGAAGAAAGGCTTTCACATGCTTTTATTTTTCTGTTTTATGATTTTTTTATTGTCAAGTCCTGACCTCAACTATGATAGGTATTAGGGTGCACTTTGGCAGTATATAGCTTTCAGTTTGCCTACTCTTTAATTAACTTGCTCTTTAAGCCTAGGCTTTAATTGGCAACTTAGATAAGCATCTATTCTAATTATTTGTAATGGATGACTTACATACATTGTTCAGTTTTCACCCCCAAAATTCTACCTGCACAAGCAACTTTATTTTCCCTAAGTGCCATAGAAAGGTATCTTTTTATTGCACTGCGTAAGGGGAAATTTAAGCCTGCACGACTGTATTATAGTTCTAACCACTTAAAAAGCGAAGTCATGGTGCCAATAAACTAACTGTGGTGCTGAATTCACAGAATTCTGCAGCTCTGCCCTTGTACCCTGATCTCAAGGACAGCAAAAGGAGAGTTGACAACAACAGCAGATCTCAAGGCAGCAACTTTATTGTCTGTGGACAGAGGATGCACTGTCAGTGTATGTGGATATGTCCATAGTCAGTGTGATGGATAGGTGGCTAAATATGGTCTACCTGGTCTCATATCTGGACATAATTAGGTGAAGCAGGAAAAGTTTTCTGTCATAAAGTACAGTTTCAAGCAAAAATAAATGTATATGAAGGTCTATAAGTGGGTGTTAGGAATGTTTGTGGCCTTAAGCACTTGCTGTATGCGAACATCCTTACTGGAGACAGAAAAGCATCTTGCTCTGTCTTGTGAATAGTGCAAGTCTTCTGCAGTAAGAGTGGTGATCGGAGGAACATATGTATAGCTGTAAACTCTGTGGTGTTTTGAATTGTTTGTATTGAAACAGGTGTTGGCACAATACTCAAAATTAAATTTTCTGATCGTATCATCTGAGTGCTGCTATCCTGATTCAGTAAATTAATTATCAGAAGAATCCATATCCATCAGGTGTCCAGTAAGTACTAATTTTTGGCAGGCTTTGAGATTGTATACTTGGAAGGGAAGTGTGAATATTTATAAAGTTCTTAAAAAAAAAAATCCTTTGCTACGAATAAAGGATACTACGGACTTGGTCAGAAATGGTCCTGTAGGTCTGGGGAAAGTTTTGAAAAGTATATCAACATTTAACCTAAAGCTGTCTTAAACACTGCTTGCCATTCATTCTAATAGCAACCTTTCCACAGATTCTAGTCCATGTCAAATGACACCAAGCATTGCTGTAAAAAGAGACTAAAACAACAGCAAGAAGGGAAGCTGCCCTCTTAGCCACTGCTTCGCTTATTTCTTCTCTCCTTAGCCTTGTTCTCTGCTGTCTCTTATCAGTGTCCTGCACCCCACTTTTTCTTTTGCTGTTACTACATCTCTCTTTGTATTTTCTTCTACATTTTCCTCTACTTTGGTTTACACTTTTTTTGTTTTTTGACTTAGCCCTTTCACCCTTCTGTGCTCTTTGGGACATAACTGATTTGTGTATTGCACATTTTTGCTTTCTTTCTTGAAATTTGGCTTGATTTCATCCATTTTTTCCATCTTCATTCCTTCCTTCTTTCTCATTTTCAGTCAGGATTTACATTCCTTGTTTAGGAAACCTTTCTAGATCTTGCTTAAATACCTTCTGCTACCATGTTCCTCTCTGAGAGAACATTCTTTGATGAAGAAAGTTAGTACTGGAAGAATAGCACCAGCTGGTACTGGTGTTTGTTTTCTTCAAATAATATTTAACAGCAATTTAAATCACCAGGTGGATAAGTGTAGAAATCATGGCAATTTGCCCAATTGCAGGAATAGCTTTAGATTTGTCCCCAAGTTTGTTCTGGCATAATTCCTAATTCATTTACCAGCTGGTCAGCCATCCCCTTGATTGCTGTTTCTACAGGTGCGAAGTCCATCCCTGCTGCTGGTATCTCTATTTATTTACCTATTTAAAGGTTCAGTTGCTTTCAGCCTTTTTCTCTTCAGATGTGTTACTCATTTTGCAAGAGTGGTTACTTGCGGTTATAGAGAGCAACACGGTCTGATGCAAAGCCCATGGAGTCCATAGGAAGGATTGTGTTATTTTCAGAGAGTGGTTGGATCAAGCCCACAGAGATCAGGTGAACGTTTTGCTCTAAATACAGATCTGTTAGGATTCTTCTGATCTTCTTGGTTAGACTAATGTGAATCTGTCAGGAAGGATTATAGGAGTATTTTTGTTTGATTTGCTTTTGCTGCCTTCTTTAGAAGGAGAGGGAAAAATTCACCCAAGCTATTTTATCAACTTTACTCAAATTTTAACAATTTTATACAGTGAAACTCCAGAGCATCTCAAGCTGCTCAAATTTGAAATGAAAAACCTTGCGATTTGTAAACTGTCAAACTTAATACAAGATCTTAGTGTTAATAGGATTTTATTGATTTCTACCATCAGCAGAGGAAGAGGTTGATATAGCAAGGAAATGAAGATACAATACGCGTTTTGCTTGCATCTCCAGAGCTGTGTAAATTCGATTGCTGAATTTATGGTAATCCAGCTCATTGGCCATTGCTCTTCTGGGGGAGTGGGGACAAGAGAGGATTTCTGGAAATAAGAGTGACTTTACAGAGCTGTAAAATCAGACTTTGTGGAGTTTTTGTGAAAATGGATTTAAGTATCAGTGCCTGGTTACTCTGAGAGAACACAAGAATGCACTGTATTATTTATTTCATATGTTTTTGCTGATATCCTGCCAGTTTTCCTTTTCTCTGCTCCCATAGGCAGCTTCATTTGCAGTTATTTTTGAGCGTTGTTGATGTAATTAGTGCGGTAGAATAAACAAATGCCAGACTAAGAATATTAAGAAAGTGAAGCAAAGTGACAATGTGAACTTCATGACACTTGAAAAATAAGCTTGCTTTTTTTTTTTCTGTTCACTAAAGGCATAGCTAAATATTCATAGTCTTTAAAATGTGTGGCTTTGGAGGAGTGGGATTAGGTTGTAAGTTAAGTACAATATCAAGGTCCTTGGACACTTAGAATGGAAAATGAGTTGATTGGTACTTAACAAAGCACCAATCAATTCTGTTTTCCAGAGGGAAAAACATGATCCCTTGCCTTTTTCAAAAAAGGAGTTGTGTAAGTGAAGTGACTGATACAAGTCTTTAACGATTTAACCATGCTATAATTGTGGAGTTAGGGAAAATGTGTAGTTTTAATAGTTCTGAGAAGGGACATCTCTCCAGTGGGTACCAGTTCCTGAGTTTCCAGTGGGTCCCAATTCCTTAGCTAAGGCCACTTATGTCATCAGAACAATGGTAAGAAGTAATAGGGGGACTGGAGAAAACACAAGCCAGTTTCAGTTGCTGCAGTTTTCCTTTTTCTTCCTTGTCTTTCATGTTTTCCTTATTTGCAACACTTGAGACCTAATTGGTATTATTTTTAAACTTTACTTTCTTCAGATCCATGATGAATTTCTCATGGAGGAAGTGTAGGCTTGCTGACTTTTTAATAGCAAATTGTTTACTACATTTCATCATTCCTTTTGGTTCTTTTCTAGAGTCTTTACATGTTACAGTATAAACATACATGAAAATATCAATGTGCTATTACAGATGTGTACTTCCTTCCCCGGTGTGATGTAAAAGCCACTGGATTTGCTGTATTGTTTTGTTTTGTGGGATAGGTTTATTTAACAAAGATGAGGAATTAAAAAAAAATAAGGCAGCAGAGCAGGCACTTTACTAACCTAACTTCCACAAGTTCTTAAAATAATTTCCTATATTTATGAAATTTCCACAAGTGATCTCCCATCCTAGTGAAGGAAAACATATGTTACATAATTCATTAAGCCCCAAAGGCTTTTTACATATATTATCATTTAAAAAAAAAAAAATCTGTTAACACTCAGAGCAAATGATTTTCAGTATAATTAAGGAAATGAATTGTGGCAGCAAAACTGCAAGACTTGAATAACTAAACCACAATGGTCTCTCTTTTTTTCATCTTGCTTTAGTACAAATTGCAAATGGCCCAGGCAGCAACTCCAGCACTTCCTGACTGATCTTTTTTCAGTCTGTGTCACGTATGCTTTTCATGACACTTGAGCTAAATTTGCTGTGTGTAAATACTGGTACAAAAACACCCCTCGTGCTCTTCTAGAGCAGATGGAAACTTCTAAGAGGTCTCATGGAATGAACTCTCAGATTTGCTCCTACAAAATTATTTCTTCAGATGTCCAAGAGGAGGGAGAAAGCTGAGCACCTGACCAGAAAGGCATTTTCATATGCATGAACAAAATACAGGAGGGCTCCGAGGAACGAATTCAAAGATTATTTATGTCATTCTAACTATACATGTTTCCACAAGGCACTATTTAGAGCTGCATGAAGAACTTAACATGTTACTATCTTCTGCATGTTCAAATGATAGAAAGTTCCCACGGTATTAGGTGCCAAGTGGCTTAGTTTTTATATGGATTTGAAGACCTTTGAGCAAATCTTTTAAACTAGCTTTGGGTCAAACACATTGATTCCCAGTTCAAGTATTTACATGGAATCGAAACATGTTTTTTGACAGCAGTAAACACAGCTTAACAAAGATGAATTAGCAAAACTGACTTGTGCTGAATATGTGCTTTTTAACCAAAGGAAGATTTCATCCAGCAGCTATCTCACACTACAGGAAAAAATGGCAAATCATTACTTTTTAAACATTGAGATATTATCTAGTGGTATTTTAATTCAGAGGAACATCTAGTAATCAATAAAAGGAGCAATTTCATCTTCATTAATTCTTTCGTGACAAACATTAGTTTAGTCTCTCCACCTAACGTTTACTGTTTGATAGAACTCAAATGGAATTATTTATGTAATGTGAAAGACTGGTAGGGTGGATTTATTAATATGCAAGATCATGTGTTTGCTTATCTCTTTACAAACTGAGAGCACTATCACGTGCTCTCCTGTATTGAGTGTAGTCTGACAAAGCAAGCAGTCCTTTTGTCAGCATCAGAGTAGAATATGGAAGTGTGAATGTTTCTGATTAAATGTACGACAGGCAGCATTTAAGAAATTCTCTTGAACAATAGTATAAATAACTTGCCTGCAGCTAATGGATAATTTGTTTACTGTGTATGAGCTTTGTGAATGGAACCTGAGACATCTTACTGATCTTACCGTAGTTTTAGCGACCTGGCTAATAAGATGTTTATGTTTTGATTACATTGTTTTAAATGTGTTTGGACGTTATGATTTAGAAGAGAGATTAATGGATTGCTTTTGAAAATCTCTTTCCTATTAATACAAAATTTCAAAGATGATTGAAATTTGTGATATTTTAAAATATTAGGATTCTTAACAATGAACGCATTTGGTAATTTGAAAATACATCTTATTTTGAGCCCAACCAGTCCTTCAGTCTACACATGTCTTAGTATGGTGTATTTTATCTGTTAGTTATATTCAGGACAGTATTATCTAGTTATAAGAATGATTCATCACCCTGAACTTGTCTTGAGATTTCTTTTGAGAGATACGAGGATCCCTGTGGGTGATGCAGTGTCAGATCAAAGGCAAGCATGGGAATGTTTCTGCCAGCATGTAGACGATATGAACAATGAGTGTTTAATGGTGATTGCTGGTGTGAGGGCATGGCAGCTCTGCTTTTGGGTGGAGAGCAGCATGTTTCATGAACAAGAGGTTATTACTTATCAGATGGGTTTTATTCCTTTCACTTAATCAGCAAAAATACCCAATGAGATGTGGTTTCAGGTTTTCATATATGTTAGTTACAATCTATTTTCACATCACTAGAGTCTTCTCCAGTTTATGCATAAACTGATTTAATTTCTCTGATACTACAAATCATAGCTTAATAAAACCTTTTCGTGGGAGTAGCATTCAATATATGTTCTTATTTATCAGTAAATTTTGATATGCAATTGGGAGTTGAAAACTGTGTACAGATTTATGAAAGGACAACCTGAATTGGAAAAAAACTTGCCATCTAAATATGAAGTAAAATGAACTCTTGAAATGTACGATTTGCTAGCCATCTGTTGGAAAGCATGGGCCGTGAACTCTGAAACAATGACCTGTGTAGGGAGGGACTATTGCTGTCCTTGTTATTTGAGTTTTGGTGAACTCTATTGTTATGGATATTTCTCTCAACGAACATCTGAGAGGGAGGGCTGAGAGATTTTTTTTTTGTCAGACATTGACCCTAGAGTGAGTATCTGCCACGTTATTCAAGTGCACACAGATCCAGTGACTCCCACTTATGTCACTTGAATTGGAAATAATCTGTGGGTGATTGGGTTTTCCTTGTGCATTGTGCAGCGTTTCCATCATACGAGAGGGAACAATTCTGTGTCTGTATAATCTGTACCCAGAAAAAAAATTTTGAAAGTGCTGCAATGATGATCAGTTTGTCTGCTTATGTCTCTACCCTGTTCAGGTAGTCCTGTAGCCTGATATCTGTATAACTAGTTTAGGAAATTAAAAATAATGACTCCGATGTGGAAAGTACTTACTGATTTATAACATTAAATTACTTGTCATTCTTGTATCTTGTAGTGGAGCAATTTATAGGTTGTAATTATTCACTGCCGTAACTTTGGGCACCGATATCTTTGATAGGCCTTGGGGGTTGATTTCGTTGGCTGGTTGTTGGATTTAAAGCTGGTAGTGGTGGAAATTAAAGTCTTGCTAGAATCAGAGCATTAGAGACTAATCTCCTACTCTTGCCCCCCATTCTTCCCTTACTAACTTAGTTTTAGCAAATTCATAGCATTAGCTTCCTTGATTTCAAGAAGCAAAGATGTTCAAGTAGTTCGGAGGAACTCAATGTAAGCTGCTAAACATTGGAGAGCTTGCTTGTTATACTAAACTCATCCAAACAAATTTGGTCTAGATCTGTCAAGTAGACAGAAGAAAAGGATCTTATGGAAAAGGAATTTTCTCGTGTTTGGCATTTTAGGTTCTCTCCCCCTGTTGCTTTTTTTTTCCTTTTTAATAAACCTTTTTCCTGTTGAAGTCATTCTGGTTCAAGTTTAAAGCTGAACTTTGTACTAAAATGGTGGTTTCATTGAATCTATAAGCTTCTATCTACTTTTCATCTCCAGTTCTAAAGAAAGCTTGTTTGCACTATTTGGTGTACTTTGAATGTTAAATATCAAATCAGCTTGACATACAAGGTAAAACTCGGGCAACACCTCCATATTTCTCAAAGAGTTTTGAACGGTTTTCCTGAAGCAGACTAAATGTGAATTATTTTACGTCCTTATCCATATCTGCCTTCTCCCTCACTCCCCTGCTTCAATTATGAGAAAAAATTATTACAGAAATTAAAAAAACAAATTAGTGTATTTACATATATTTCTTTATCTAGAAAATTTTCTCTCTGGAATTAATTGGAAAAGCATGTGACTTCCTGACTGTAATTGACGTAGTTCATCAACATCTTTGTGTGTGAAAAGCAAAACTAAAGCTATTAAATAACCAAGGCTTTAGATATATTTTTCATTCTCTTTCTGGGTTTTGTGTTTTATCCTCCCTGCTCAGGCAGCAGCAGCAGTAATGTAGTCCAGAAGCCAATGTCACTGCTTCTGGCAGCAGAGAATTTGGCTGTTGACTTCTGTGATGATAATTAGTGCTAATATACTGCTTAAAAATTAAAATGATGTGAAAATATCTGATGACACAATTTTTTAATTGCACCAAATAA
This sequence comes from Nesoenas mayeri, assembly GCF_963082525.1. Taxonomy (NCBI): domain Eukaryota; kingdom Metazoa; phylum Chordata; class Aves; order Columbiformes; family Columbidae; genus Nesoenas; species Nesoenas mayeri. The sequence continues at coordinate 7,352,177 of NC_137562.1, forward strand.
AATGTTTACTCCTTCCCTCAAACTTGGCAGTCTTTTTGGTTAGAAGTAATTTAGTCACAGAAGAGATGGCACACTGAGTTCTCTTACACATTGTACCTAGAGATACATCTCTAAAATGGTGAACAGTACAAAAAGGATCTGAGTTCCAGTGGTAGCTTAAATTCTGAGACTTCTGGTTTGCTCCCCTAAAAGGAAGGGTGTGTGGTGTGGTTAAAAAGGATGTAACTCAATAGCGATTAACTCTGGCGATAAGTCCATAAGCTCTTTCTCAAGAGTAAATAAATATACTACAAACAGGCTTTATATGTCTACATATTGTTTTCTTCAGTAAATAAATAAAACAATCCTACTGACTCTGGAGATTATCATTGTTTACCCTCAAGCTATTTACATATGAAAATTAATATTGTTGATCAGGCTTCTTCTTTGGAATGCCTCTCAGAGCTAATTCCTTCAATGTACACGAAATAAATTAATAGAAGCTTTAGACAGATTAATTTATTTTGACAGCAAACATTTATCTCTTAACTTCTGAGCAACCTGACAGTTATCTAGTCTCATGGAGCTCATGTTTTCTTCCTTGTCTTTTTGGTGATAGAAATGGACAGTTTTGTGCTAAAAAGGCATTCCTGATGTATCTGTATTTGTTTAACATTGCTGGTGTTGTCTTTTTTTTTTGTTAATACAATCTATAAAACTTGGCCATATACTCCTGTATACCTGCTTTCAAATATCAAGAAAGCACAGGACAGATGCAAAGCCCCATGATTGTGTGATAGTGTTGGCTGGCACATACAATTGCAGTTTGAATAACTTTTAAAATGAAGACGCTGTTAGGTGTTTTGGCATTTGTTCATGTAATTTTTTCACCTCCTTTTATTTCTTTAAAAGTGTATTTTGCTTTTGAGCATTGGTTGACTATATCAAGTTGTTTGACAACAAGGGTCTGGAGTTCACCATTTGTACTGTGGATAAGAAAACAGCTGCACGTTTTGTGTGTGTCTAATAACGCTAAGAGGTAAAGGATTCTCTGAGAAGAGAATTCTTCTTTTGAAGACATCCTGTTTAACATATCTGCTTTTTGGTATACCCATGCATAAAGCAAAGATAAGAAAACTTGTATAGGCTCCAAAACTAGAAAAATTCTTGGATGTGTTGCATCTATTTAAATAATGCTCTCTAGTCTCAGGGGGCTCCTATGAGCAAATAAGGCTTTTACAAGGTTAGAGATCTACCAGTCTCAAAGCATGCTATGAAATCTGAGAGCTTTTTCTAGTGCATCAGTCCCATTTCAATGAAAAAAGAAGCATTTTTGAAAGTACTTAAGAAATTTCCACTGCTTCAGTGCTTTTGAAAATATTACCCCAAGAAATGTAAAAGGGAACAGCAAAGATAAACTTGGGGGTTCAGAACTGGAGCAGCAGGTGATCCGAATCTTCCCCTGTAGTAAAAAACAATCGTCTTCTGGGAAATGCTACATGTGAATATGGGATTTTAATGAGAAATCAGTTATACCTCCAAGAAAACTGAGACTCAACATGTCTGCCCATCTTTGATAGATTATGTATTTTTGCATACACAACACTTGTAGCCTACTAGTAGTTTGAACATTGAACTATTAGCCTAGGAGAATAAATCTGATTTATTTTAACTGCTTCCTAAGGTGTCACAGAGATGATTATGATACTGGGCTGCCAGTTTAGTAGCTTCTGGCAAGTATTTCAAAACATCCTACAAGGCTCTGATTTAACTTAGTAATAATGAGGTCATGGTGAGATACAAACCTGAACATTTTGGACAACGCAACCCAAACAGTTCTGGCCATGCAGTTAACTTCACCTGGACAGTGCTTTTTCATGAAATTAGGAACATAATGCTGTTGGAATAACTTTAGTATAGATGGGATATTGAGCTTGACTTAAATTCCAAAAGAGTAGGAAAATTGAAGGCTATTTTGACAGATTTTTTTCCTCCTTCTTCTATCTGGAAAATCTGATTAAACCTATTTCTAACTATTCCTCCCTAGAGGTCTCATTTACTATGAAAAAATTTTAACATTGCTTTTGAACTGCAAAAAAATTGCAACACAAGCAAGATTTTAATGATTACCTGATTATATTTAACACCCATAAAAGTGCTCTTGTTTAGGGCACTCAAAATAATTGAAAATATATTGTTTTTAAATTATGTATGGACTGTCAAAGTGGAGGACAATTGGAAAAAAAAAATGCTTCTTGTAAAACAGTTCCAGCTGAAATAAGCCTCCTGTATCTAAACAGTTCATCTCACGCATACAATGTCGCACCCAAAAGGTCCTTCAATCAAACTCAGTAGAAACTCTGTATTTAAAGACAGGTTTCTGTATATCCAAAACCCAGCCACAAAAGGCGCTAACAGTGTTCCTGTGTGCAGGGAAGCGGAGAGGGCAATTTTTTTGGCTGCTAATGCCTCCAAATAGAGCAATAGCATAGACCAAGCTACTCCCCAGGTAGTGGGGATGAGCTGTCGGGACTCTTCTTCCCACCCTGTTACTCACATCTATACACAGTTCACTATAAACACCTTTACCTGTTAGATACATAATGTGATCAATGAAATTGAAAAATCTGATGTAATGGATCCACCAGCTCTAGATTTTGGTCACTACTGCTGCTCTCCATTCAGCACACAGTGAAATGTTGACGTATTAACAGGAGGCATTAAAACAGCATGTGGATAACAGCGTAAAATTTGGTGCCTGTCTTTGTGTGATAGGCTGTTATCATAATGTAGTCTTCATTATGTCCCTCACATGTATCTTGTTTCACAGCTTTAAATGTGTAGCCTAAGCAGTTTGAATTTGCAGTGCAATTTCTAGGGACCAGGAGGACTCGCCACTGTGTCCTGGCACATGGACCAGGGGAAGGTTCCACAGTTATGTTGGTGTCCTTCTGGTCTTGTTTGTAGCTGCCATATTTCACAAACTGCGGAATGACGGTGCATGTGTCGCAGCAGATGGAATGACATAAGTGTTTTTGCAGAGAAACTTGAGCTTTTGTGCTGGGTTTGAAGGCCCAATTCTGCTGTGAGGTGGAGAAGACAAGGAGAGAGTGCAGAGGGAAGGTCCTGGTGCGGGGATCATTGACCGGGGGTGGGCTACTGATGTCAACATTTATTCCATCATATGAGTAGCAGAGATTTTTAACTTGGGTCTTCTGCATCTGAAATGTGTGTTAACAGTGAGCAGCCTTTCAGGTTCTTACCCAAGAAATGCTTAAGTAAGCAGAGTGAAGAAGCTGTAAGAATTTGTTTTTTCTTTTTCCTCAAAGCCCTTTTTGGAATGTACTCATGTACATAATACATTTTGTCATCTCTTGCATCATAGAGGCACATAAAGTTTGAAATATTTTTGATCAATACAATATTAAGCAGTAAATGGTTGGTCTAAAACCAATAGACTTGAAAATGTATTCATAAGTCAGAATTACTTATATTTTATGGGTGTTAAAACTATTTTTTTTTAAACTGAGTGCTTTTAAAATAGTAATTTTAAAGGCACTTAACATTTGTATCTCATTCAAGGAGAAATTATTTTCATCAGAGATAGTTCTTGTCATTGACTGCTGTGGTATTTTCAGTGACTTGAATTGTCCTGATCACAGTAGGATAGTGTTAACTCAGTGGGTTTTATATTCACCTTACTTTATAAAGGCTCGGCTCGATATTTTTTTGTATTCACAACATGCAAGAACTTGGTATACCAGGAAAACTTCTGAAGTCGTTACAAATTAAATTCTTAAAACATTTTGTAGTCATCATTGCAATTTTTTAAATAGTTTGTTTTGACAAATGTATTTCTTATTAAAAAACAAACAACAAAAGAGAGTAACTGAAAAAGTTCTTTAGTCACTTCTCCCTGGCCTTCAGTTCTAGTATAATGGGAGAGGGGAAAGATGCTCCTATTTTTCATGCATCCAGGATCTCACAGCTTACACCTCAGGAATGTCACACTTGGGATGGTTTCCCTTCTGTGTTCTCAGCTGGATTGGGCACTGATGTTACTCTGATTTAAAGTGAGAAGCTTCTGTTTCTGATGTTGAGGAGCCTTCAAGAACTCTTGAGGCAGGGTCTAATGCACACAGATAATTCGGAGACAAAGTGCTGAAGACAGCTTGCTCCTGAGGAAAGTTAAATAGTTTTTTTCTGGCTAATTTATGTGACACCTAAAGGAAAACTGCAGAAAGGAGCATTCTGCAACATTGGGTGTGCCTGCAACTGCTGCTAATAGAAAGAGACAGGAACTTGTACACTGTCTGATGCATTTTATTATTTTATTCTGCCCTATTCTGATACAAATTTTTTTCATTTTTTGTTTTTCTTGTGCATCAGAACAGCAGCCCATGAGAACTCATTGGCACTTTTAATTTTTTAAGTATCAGTAGCCAAGCTTGTGAGTGTGTTATGTAAGCCTTGATCTCAATTCATATTCGAGAGACAAATTAAGTGTTTTAGCAAATTTCCCAGTAAATGATATCTGTACAGATTCATGCTGAACAGAACTGGTGTTGTGTTCAGAGTAGACACTGTCTGTCCTTCTCCCACCCACCAAAAAGGTAGAATGAGTGACTCAAACCAGAGCAGTGGTAGTGGGAAAAGTGAGGTTAAAATAACCCTGGTCTTTCTAAAGAGATATATTCATATATTCACTTACAATACTTGTGAACACTACGTCACTCCACACCACCCTTATTTGAGCAGAGTTAAATATAACACTGTCATTTACCAGGATATGAGACTAATCACAATATATCACAGGAGTGTGTGTTCTGTCCTTCGTATATTGAACACAATCAAAACTTCTGTATTGGGCAGTCAGCTTTATTTTGCAGTCAGTAAGGACTGTGTTCCATGAGGGACTACCTTTTAGAAATAATTTAGCTGCTACTATGCCATGAGTAACTGGCTTTGCAGAGGCACGGAAAAGCCACCATGGAGATTTGGCTGCTATTTGACATAATGGGAACACAGCTGATTGACAGGAGACCTCAAATATGGCTTGAGCCTCCATGTACAGCTGTTAAATACATCAGCAAGAGGAGGTTGAGCAGTACAGGCAGAGAAACTGCTCTGTCCTGGGGCCTCTTTCCTTCCCTTCTGGTGAGCCTGCAGTAGAAATGGGGTAGACAAAAACCATAGTATTCCCTGAAATCACATCTATGCTGATGGGCCTTAATGCTCCTATTTTATTTCTAAAATGCTGCCTGCATTCACTGAAATCTGAAAATCAGAACTTGCTTATTAACTAATTGCCCTAAAATGTCTTTAAGTGTTTTTGAATTGAGAGAAAATACCTTTTGGCAACGTGGTAATAGCTGCATTTTGTACTTCCCCCCCCCCCCCCCCCCCCCCTCCATTTAAACAGAATAAATTTTGTTACTGTGCTGTACATCTGGGCACAGAATACTTATTACTGATAGGAAGCTCAGGGAAGGAGATTTTATTCTCTTTAATGTATTTTGAAAGTGGAATATCAGACCGATTTTTTTTCATTTGTGTTACTTTAAGGTAGCAAAATAAGGAATCAAAACTTTTCTCACTTGATTGCACTGATCATCTTTAATTGTGTGTGTGTTGACATCCTTTCTGTGCACTTTTGCTGAACTTCAGAGAAAGAACTGGAATTTGCTAGTGAAAAAAAAGACAGATTTCTCCCAAAATAATTGCTTCAAGTGCAACCACTCAACCTGTATTTATTCATCTAAATGCAGATTTTCAGAATGTCATCCAATTATTAATAAAGTCACAATTTAAGACGTGACATGGAAGCTGTTGGCAATCAGATTCTAGGAGGTCTGTGCAAATACAACATTGGTTCTGCCATTTGTGGGCTTAATACCTACTTTAACTGCCCTACTGGTGTTTGTGTTCACATAGATTTTTATTGTATGCACTCACTAAACCAGTTGTTCTTATGGCTTGTGCAGGTACACACTCCTAAACACAGAGGTGCTAAATTGGACATATTTGAAGCAAACCAATTGTATTTTGCATCCCAAAAGACAAGTGGATCAATCAGTCACCTGATGTCATTTCAGTTGCTGAAAAATACCTTCAAGGAGGGAGTAAACTCTGAACAACTGAATTATTTAACCTGATTGATATCAGCTTATTTGACCATGCCCTTACGCTTGTATGTGTCCTCTCAACCACGTGCATATGAGAGCACAGGAAGAATTTTGCAGGCTTTTGTATAGTTTCACAATTTATAACCACACAAAAATGTGCCTCAGATTTTCATATGCTGAGTAACTGCAATCAGGTACCAGCCCTTCAATCTGTGATGTCCATTTATGAGCGTTACAGAGCTGCTCACAATTGCACCACCCTGGTGCAAATGGTCACCACTCTCTGGTAGGAAAATTTCTACTCCTGAAAGTTTTGCAGCTCCTTGTGAGCTGTGGCCTGGCCTGAAGGAAGGAGAACCCTGCGGGGCTGAGGCTGGGGAAGGGAATGGGAGAAAATAGAGGGAACAGGATGTTTACAATAGAGCACAAAACTATTACATGTGATTGTTGACTAATATAAGTCACTTGGCTTTTGTTTGTATTTTCTTGGGATGCCTTTATCTTTTTTTTTTTTTAAAAAAAAAAGAATTATTCTTATCTGTTATTTCTGTACCGAAAGGATCCAGCTGCCCCATACATTTTTATACTGGCCATTATGTATTTAAGTCTCATTTTTAGTAAAGTTGGATATTACTGACATCTTATTTTGACAGGAAGAAACTATTTTTGCAAGCTTTTGTAGTCAAAGCTTTTAAAGCGCTCCATTTGCCCTTTGTTTCTCCAGCATTCCCGCACACAAATCACGTTAATACAGCAACACAGGGATGTGATTTATACTTTTTGTTTCCCCTAATGCTCTCTTAAATTAAATCTCAGCTGATGACAAGGGGCAAACATCTCTTTTAGAGAATCTGAATTAGGGTCATTTCCATTATGGGACCTTAAATTAAAATTGAATTGATATCACAGCATACAATCATGTTTGAAGTCCTTTCCAAATGTGGCATCATGATTGATTAGGAAGCAATACATAGGTGGTTTGAAAATAATGTAAGTTTTTGTGTGGTTTTGGAGGTCTTTTTAGGCTTTTCTTGGTTGTGGGTTTTGGTTTTTGTTTTTTTTCTCCTGTTCCCTTTCAGTTGCAACACCAGTCTCAACCTGTCCCTACACTCAGAACAGTTTGGGGTGTGCAGGGAGAGAGTTGGTTGGGTTGTTTTGTTTCCAAATCCATCCAAGGAGAGAAACCAGGGCAACTTAATTGTGCAGGTGTGTTAGAAAAGGATTCAATTCAAATGTTCCCATCTAAGACTTACAAGGTAGAAGTTGGCAGAGCTCAGCAGACAGGAGTTATTTGGCTGGGCAGACTGCCTGTCATCAATTGAATTGGTAACTAATGGCAGCTATAGAATATTTGTAATAGAAATCTGTATAAGGAAAGCTGAGAAAACACTACTTGCTATACTTATTTGTTACTAAATGCAGACATTTCCCTCTTGGGTACCTTGGCTGGAGATAAAGAAACAAGTAAAATTGTTTGGAGAAGTCATATAGTAATGTACCTGAAGTTATCAACCACCTTTGCTTTTAGAAACATCTTTCCCAGATGGCATGTTCTGTCCACAAACTCTTCAGATCTATCAGGGCTTTTTTTCCCAATTTTGTTTTGCAAAAGAATAAGGAAAGGTAAATGAGCCTAGAACAAGCCAAAGTACATTCCCGCTTTAGCTTGCGACTATGGTAGAATAAAAAGTTTGCTGTGGACTATCATGATCCCATTTGTAATTAGTTGGTCTGACAAAACTGGAAGGACAGATTTTTCCTTTCTTTCTGTATGTTGCCGATAGTGCTTTTGTTTCGTTTAAAATCTTTATTTATTGAGACTAACTCCTCATTTTGTGGAATTTCTGATTTAGTGCAGACCCTCCATTCAAGTACTAGAAAGAGCTGCTTGTTTTCTTTCTATAGAACAAGAGTAGCAAAGGCCATGGCCGATGCTCCATTCACTGCATCGGGTTTGCTCGGGGCAGGGCAGGGACACTGTAGAACCCCTTGGCGTTGTGTGTCAGCAGATGGGAGCATGTGAGGAAAAACCACATAGTGATTACAGGACTAGTAGTTTTTAATGCTCCAGTTCCTGGAGTCATTGAATCCTGTATGAAATTCAGCTCTAATTACTAAATAATAGTGCACTGGTGGCAGAGGAAAGCTTGAAGAGTGTAGTAACACTTTCATATTTTCTGTATTCCTGAGTCTTTAAAATGGTCTCTCCCCTTTTATCCCAGCTTTTTAATCTATTTTTTAAGCAAAACTCATTGGTTTTGTATATTCTGGAAGAGCAAGTCTGACTCTCACACGAGTCCTTTCTGATCCCATGCCAGAGCACTGCAGTTTGCGGTTGAAGGTGGAGCTCTGGGAGCTGCAATGCAATAGGACAAGCCAGAAATGTGCTGGCTGAATTTTTACGTGATTTTTATCACTATGAAGCAATAACTAGGGCTATAGCTTTATTGCTGCAATTTTTAAACTGATAATGTGGATATTCACATTTCCATAAATGATTGAGTTCTTCCAGCAACACTGTTTCCCTGTTTAATCAGAATAACTGCACCTGTGTAGTTACTGCAGACAGATGTGAATGTATTCTAATATCTCTCATCAAAGGATACAGCCTAATTCTGCAGAGAATTAGCTACACCATTGAAAACTGATACAGCACGTGCAACAGGTGACATGAAAAATAGTAAAAGAAACACCTGAATGCATAGAGTAGTATCTGTCTAATCCTCTCCCGCTTGTAACGTGATTGGGAAATCTCTTATCTGATTTTTTTTTTTTAATTATGAATATTTTATCTGTCTTAAGGAAAATTTTAGGGAGTAGGATCTTGGCCTAGATGATGTCAGTGAGAATTTTGCTCAGCTAAAAAGGGCTGTTCTTGGAAATCACCTCCTTTGATAGAATATTTGCATCTTTTATGCAAGGCTGAAGAAGTGAAGAAATTAGGAAATTATTAAATAAGAAGTTTTTCAACTTCTTTGAACATTCAAAGGCAATATTTGGCTTCTATCGAGTTTTGGAGGCAGATTCACTCATGCATAAAGAGACACAAACAGGAGGATAGTTGAGTTATAGTAAAAATTCAGTTGAAAATGGTCTTACTGATGCTGCTTTCAAGTATAAATATTCAAATAAAAGGAAAAATAACAAAGCTTATATTAAACAAAAGAGCATCAGCAGTGAATATTACTGAAGCTCAAGGACAAGTGTAACTCTTGTACCAACAATAATGCAGATTTTGTGCATATATTATAGATTATATTCTCTTTTCAATGCACATGCATTAGCATTAATGGCAAGAAGACGACGATAGATCCGTTTGCACTGCTGCCCAGTATCAGCAACAAAACTCATTACATTCACACACTCTGACTCTTTGATTCTTTCTGAAATAAATCCAAATATTCATAATTCAAGGACGTTAGGGGATAAATTGCTTTCCATTTCTAGAATGTCCACAAAAAGATCAAAATTATTTCATTAGGTAGTATAATTTACTCAACAAAGTTTGCAGTTTATTTTGTTCTAATTCTGGTGATTGTGGAAGGAGTTTGCTGCAAAGCCAGTCCTGCAAATGTTGTTTGGTGATGACTGATAATGTAATATTGTTTCTTCTCTCCATTTATTTACCCAATGCAATTAAGAGGAATGATTTTATGATTCTATGAACTTCTCTTTTGAGGGGAATCTTTCCTCTGCAGCCAGCACAATAGAAGTTCAGTCTGTCCAAACTCTCTCTCTAAGGTATTGCCTGTCAACCTCCACAATTTTCTGTGCCCTACATAGTTATTAATGAAAACTTCACTTCCCAAAATCTTCATGTGAAAAACATGGTTTGTTAGTGTTGGTAGATACTGAGATCACTTACTGGTGTTTTTGCCAAAGCTCTGTCATGATATTTTCCTGCTGCACTGGAGCAGCAGGTTGATCCTTGTGAAGTTAATTCTGCTTCTCTGAATTTGAAACAGAAATTCACTTATAACAAACCTCCAAAGGTCTGTTGAGCCCACCTGCTGGCTCTGGTTGGACTTGAAACTAAAATTTTTCCTAATTATGAAGGAAGAATAGATTCTTTGTATTTAACTACTTGCAAAAATGTTAATAGGTTAATAGGCAGAGTGGAAGACTCTAATTATGAAGTGAAATTTTGACTTGACTGAAGCATGAGTTAACTAGAGAATTAACTAAAGCAGTAATAATAATTATATATGATAATGTGTAAAATGAAAAGATAATGAATTTGAAATGCTTGGTGTGGAGAAAATACCACACACTAACTTTGCTGATTGTTTCAGTCATTGCTGCATTCTTTTCTGTGTATTTGAAGTGTATTATCCCAGCCCTTTCCATTGGACTGCACAGGATGGATGGGCCGGGGAGGAATACCAGGGCTTTTTGTCTGCTAGAACATGTGATGGTGCTGCCTTCATGACAGAAGAATTTGTTAAAATGTTCGGTCTTAAGAAACAACGCAGGTCAGTGTGCATTGATTGTGAAGTGGGTTTTTTTTACTAGAATAAGAATTTTTGAAGTTGCTCCTGTAATACAGCAGGTACTTGATTTTGACAAGATAAGAGGTAATCTCCCAGATTAATTGTTAAAAATCAGGTTACTAGTGCTACAGTTTTTCTTGTTAATGCCATGTATAGTACTTTACTTGCATATAGGTGGGGGGGAGTACCTTTACGCCAAATGTCTTTTAAATGCAAGGTACTATCTTAACCATGCTGGGAACCTGCATGTTTCTTTGGTCAGAATACATAAAACACTGCTATTCAAATTTTTGAAACATTTGTGTTTGGAAAGGGGGAAAAAGTGACTATTGTAAACACAGAATGTGTTTTAGAGGTTTTGTAGTATGTTGTGTCTTTCTGTTGTCATAGGAATTAAGAGCACAAGTGAAGATTAATTTGGATGCTTCTTAGGGGAGTAACCCCCAAGGCTCTGAAAATTAAAAAACTTCCTGTTTGTAAATTAATACTTAAAAATAAATACTTAAGTAATGCTTAATACTTAAACTTCTTGTTTGAAATTTAAAAAAACTTGATTCTGTGATCCGTGAGTGACTTCTACTGTAGATATTATGCAGGCACAAGGGACCCTGGGCTAAACAATAATGGTAGGATTTGGCCTTTATTTAGTAAATTTACTCGCAGATGCTGGTTAAGAGCTATTCATGCAGCATGTGAATATGAGGCTGACTGCAGAAACTGAGGTGATGGCTGAGTGGTGTTGTTCTCCACTCTTCATCTATTCATGTTATCCTGCAATATATGGAAGCTATTTGGCACTTATCCCTGAGCTAAACTGCTATCTACATAGAAAAGTTAAAACTATTAATTGACAGAATTTTTGTACCTCCCTCAGAATATGGCTTCTCTCACCTTTTTACACAGATCACCTTCTACCAATGATGCTTGATGTTTGTTTGTTTGTTTGTTTTTCTGGTACAGAATGCAGAATTTCATTCATTGAAAGAAAATATTTCCTGCCTCTGGTTTGAGTAATGACTTCTTTCTTTGAATGCAGGGAAGCCAACAGTGTCATGCAGTTTAAGGAATGACAATTGCTTGGTATTTGTTTCGTTTCTTGCCAAGCCTACGGCAATAACACAAAACTGTTTAATTAGGTGACATTCCTGATCAGCCAAGAGGCAAAGTTCAACCCATTTATATCTAGTGTAATATTTGAAAGAGCTTTTAAAAAATGAAATTATTTGTTTGTAAAATTAAAAATAAACAGTGCCTGCTGTGAATGGCATAGGCCAAGATATCAATGCTCTGAAGCAGAAATGTCTGCTAGTATAAGGAATGCTCAATTTCATTATAATATCAGAATAGCTTGTTTCTGTTTTCCTGCACAACTGAGAGGGACAAGTATCCACATTTAAGAACTGGGAGATATTATGGTGCAGTAGAATATTTTACCCTATAATTGAACCAAAACCCAACTCCCTGTAACTGTGGGCCTTGTTCCATCAGTTTAATCTTGGTGGATATGTGAAGATCTTCTTTAATACTGCTTGGAAAAGTACTATGAGGACTACTTGGTGTCTAGAATGGAGTGGAAGTAGCTCATGTAAGAGGATGTCAGTCAGCTGGAGCACATGTCATCAAAAATTCCAACTTGCAGTCCTTAAATTAACTCAAAAAAAGGTGAAAGTGTATGCTAGGTGATCTTGACCTCCATTATTTTAATGATTAATTCTTAGCCTTGCATGGCAAAAGTCTGGCAGTTCATTTCAATATTATTTACGTACTTATATTATTCAGATAGAAACAGAACTATAGTAGGTTATTAATATGAAAATGTGCATTTTTGCAAGACTTAGAACTGTAAAAGAGTGGGATTTGAAAAACTGTGCTTGCATATGCCAGCAATATGATAATCCTGGATCATAGTAAGTAATGGAGCTGCTATCACCCAGTGATAGGTACTAAAAGCTGTGAACAATGGGAAGGCAGATTGTCTGTCTCTTATTCCTAGTTGTCAATGACTGTAGCAAGTTCCTCAGCTCCTTAATTGCTGAAACAATTGTTGTACCAGACTCTCCAGATATACTTGATTTTTATCTGGTCTCTGTGTAATGAAGGTTGCACTGAATCTGTTTCAGTTACAAAATTCTCTTAGTTTGTTCAGGGCAATAAGAATGCACCAAATCTCCCGTTCAGTAGAATTTCTTTATAGATATGAAAAGGTTTCTTTCTCTTGCACTATTTCACAATGTTCCTGAGGATATTTCAAGTGCAAAGAATAATAAAGCCAGCTCTAAGAGTGACTTTCAGGATACTTCTTCAAAAAATGAAAATGAAACAAACACTATCTTTTGGAGAAAACTATGTAGGCATTTGCTATATTTAATAGAAAAACACATAGCCTTTTACATCCACATTGCAGGGAGACGTGAAATATTACCAATTAATTAGGACTGATTGTGGGATGAGAGAAGCTTCCACATTCTTCCTGTCATAAAACTACTTGAGACTGTTCGATTTTTTTTGTTTATCATACAGTAAACCTGATCCTGTAGCTGTGGAAATGCTGTTAATTTCAAAAGTGTTGATAATACTCTTCCAGTGTCAGTGTTGTTAGATGAATTGGTGTCTGAAATGTGCATTTGAAGAGCTGCTGGTGAATGTATACAGGAGTTACGGGACACTTTTCAGTTTTCCATGTGTACATCCACTGTGATGCTGAAGTTTTTCATTTATTCATATTCAAACATCAGACAATAATTCCTTTCCCAAAACCCAGGTGATTGCTCTTTGAGCACTTACAGTTGTGTGTAGTCCTGTGGGTTTTCTTGCGGTGCAAGATGCTGACGGAGAAGCAAATGGGGAAGGAGAATAGAAAGTCTTTAATGGGGCAGGTTTTCATGTCAGTGAGGAGAGACAGACCCAGCAGGTCAGGGCTGTGTCTGCTCACAAAATCTCTATTTTCATAACTGCAGTAGGCAGCTGGAAAACTGGGGACGTGCAGGTACCGCTCTCATTTTAGAGAAGAAATGCTACAGCTGAAAGGGACATTTTTCAGGATGCTTATATCGGGGACCTAAAATCCTCTCCTTTATGATTTTCCATCAGAATGTGGAAAGCAGTGGGGATTGGCACATTACAGATGCACTTTAAAACTTTACAGATTTGAAGTCAGTGGGTGTCTTTCTACAGTTGGGGATCCATCTGTTACTATATCAAATAAAGACTGGGGGAAAGAACTTATTGATATGTTCTTGGTCTGTAAGGAAAGGTGTTGAGGTTGAAATGATGTAACTGCAGAGATGAAAATATTTGGAACAAGAGGGAATACAATGAAAGTTTAGATTTTGGGCTGATTAATGTTGGGGAATAGAAAAATGCTAAATACTGAGCCCTTGGAGATGGTATCTCAGAAGTTCTTAAAATGAGAGACTGGATTGGAAGAACAAATATAGAGGGGAGCTGGTAAGGTAGAGGTTAATTTCTTCCTTTTTTTTTTTTTACATAAATAACAGATTTCTTTCTGTTTAAAATCCCTGCTGGCAGAACCGGAGAGAGCTCCTGAACTGGAGATGGTATAGAAAAGTATTTCCAGAAACAGCAAGTGGTAAAAAATCTGAATATTCTGCAAAATTTGAAGTGTTTTATCAAGGTTTTAATTTCTTTCTTACCAAAAATGTGTAATTTGTAAGTGATACAAGCTTCAGGCAATGAAACTTTAGTGTCAACAAATTATGCAGGATACATACATTATATTGTTTGAATTTTCTGCCATTCACTACAAATATTTTTGTTACTATGGAAACCTTGATATGATCTGAAATGTATACAGTGTTAGACACAAAGGGTCAAATTCAGTCCTGGTATCTCTCACAGGATGAAAGCGCCTTATGCATCAAGATTATTCCAAAGAAAAGGAGCTGACCAGCGAAATGAAGTTAAACCCACTAGCTCTTTTGTCACCTTTTTCACATCTACATTTGGGTTGTAGTCAGAGAGACATGCACCTAGGCTTAGCTTGCTTTGTGCCCTCAGATTGAGTGCCAGTGGTGTCTTGCTCATGTGGTAGTGATGAGACCATCCTTAAAGCCATGAAGCTGCTCTGTGTTCAGACCTCTCTATATATAGTATTGCACATATTGCTCGCTGCTATACACAGGCATGACTGGTTAAAAAAATAAGAAACTGGTAAATGACTCATCTGAATCCACTTGAGTGAGGGGCAAGCCCAGGACCGGAATATGAGATTGCCTGACAATCTGTCTCATACTTAACCTGGTTATCAGACTCTTTCAATATATGTCAAACTGTAGTTACAGTGGATCCATTTACTGCTACTTTCACATCTAAATAAGCTAATGTTTTCTGTTACAAAGCAAGAATGAGAGCAAAGTTTAGTACTACCCATGTGTCTTCCATGTAATGCAGATACTAAATAATTCCTGTTCCAAATTTGCTATTAGAAATGGGAACATCACGACCCTCTTAAGTTCTTATTAACTGATTTCACTTAATTTAAAATGTATTTTGTTAAGCAAGCAAATCATAAAAGCTCCACATGCACTGTGACTGATGACCTTTCTCATAGACTCTATGAACAGGAACAACTGAAGAATATTGGAGCAATTAAGACGTTTTTGCACAGGCTTTACGCTTATCAAAATGACTCGGACAGGCAGTCAGCTGGATCATTACCCCTTATACCTTAACTACTGTCAAATCAACTCTAACAGCACCCACGAAGGTTATTTTAGGCACATCAGTAAAATGCCACCATGAACTCTGAGCAGCAATTATAGGCATAAAATATATTGGTCTTGCAGTGATTTAAGATGAACTCCTCAATAACATCTGTCCAGACACTAATATTTTGCCATTTACTATTTCTCCTTGCCTTACAGATATTAGCTGTTAAGTTAGCATTCACACTTTTCCAGACAAAACCCAGACTTTTAAAGTGTAAAAGCTAAACTAATCATAGTGACAGAGAGCATTTGTGTGGAAAGTCTCCCTTTGAAATGCCAGGTACTAATGCAAGTAATTCAATGGAGTGGTAAGAAGTTTAGGCCGGATGGCAGTGAAATGAATAAATGTATTGAATATTAACATTTGTTGTTCTGGAATTGTTTTCATAACATCCTTTTTAGGAACAGACCTTCTTGGGCATTGAGTTGTGCTCTTTGCTATTGATGGCATCATCCTCTATGATCTCTACCCTGAGTTTACCATCCTGTTTTGACTCAGCAAAATTCTTATCCTTGTTGCTTCTGTTATAGGGCTATTCTAAAAATCATTTGCATTAATACATATAAACCTTAAAATAGAATGTTAGAATAGTTGATTGTGAGGAACCTCTGGAGGTCATCTGGTTGAGCAGACTTGGAGCAGGGCCAGCCTTTCCAGGCTGCTCAGGGCTCTGACCATCAAGATTTGAATATCTCTAAGGAGGAATTTTCTTTTAGTTGCAATCTGAAAGTGTCAGTGGCAAACCTAGCCTCTAGCTTGAATAGGTCGTGTTGTTCTCCAGTGCTTGCACCTTTATCTCATTTACAAAATACAATATTCCACCTTAGCCTTCATTTATGTAAGGTGAGGATTCCCTCATTCCAACTTGTTTCCTATACCTGCTTTAGCTTTCCTGGTCATTGACAACCAGTTGGCTTTCAGATAACACCTGAAGGACATTAAAGTTAAATTCTTTGTATTTTGTATGCCTTTTACCTATCCTCATGGTAACATCTCATACATCATGGTGATGCATGAATTCAGCCCAGTAACAGTTTGGATAAGTCTGCAATGAACAACACAGAACTTTCCTTTTGCTCATTCTGAATGTGCTCTTAGGGTAAAGCCTTCTGCAATATTTTGAGGATCCAAGCTGGATCAATGCTATTTCTCCAGGCAGCTGCCTCTTCAGATACTCTAGCAGTATAAAGCAGTATATAACACCATAAACCAAGAAGATTTTTTTTTTTTGGTAACAAAATTATTTTTAGTGGACTGACAAGATAAGATACCTTCCAGGTTTTTCTCAAATTCTTTTGTGCTGTTATATTCTGTAAATGGAGATTTGAAGATAAATGTTTCAAGGGCACAGAGTATTTCAGCCTAAAAAGAAATCATTGGTATGTATTAAGCACAAAAGGGGTTCCAAAAAGTTAGATACCATCAAGTGAATACCAGTAATGTGTCGGGTTATTTTTATTATTTTTTCTTCTCTAACACTCTTACTTTCCTTTTAAATAATTTTATGCTTTCTCCTATAACTACACAAATTGGTTCACTATATTTGAGTGGTTTCTGAAGCAGACGAAATGACCAATCCACTTTTCACAAAGAGAAACATGAACTTCAATTCCCTTGTGGTCTTTAAATCCTCTTTTTCTCAAGCTAAAGTTTCCTTGCAGTTTATAAAAGGATGTTCTCTGAGTGTAGACAGAAGCCTGAACTGACAGGGAAGAAAAATAAACTCCAGGCTATAGGAAGCACAGTCTAGAAAGATCTTTGCTAGCAAAGTTGTTAGCAGATTGAGGAGGTAATTGTGAATCTTTTTGCTTCTCCAAGCACACAGGAGAGCCACAATAACAAAGAGGGACAATTTATTTGAGACAATGATGAATCATAGAATGGTTTGTGTTTGAAAGGACCTTAAAGATCATCTAGTTCCAACCCCCTTGCCATGCTGGGACACCTTCCAACAGTTGCTCAAAGCCCCATTCAACCTGACCTTGAACACTCCCATGAACAGGGCATCCACAGCTTCTCTGGGCAGCCTGTGCTCATGGGGAAGAGTTGGAATTGGTGCTCACAGAAGTCAAGGGGCAGAGGAGTGAGATGCAGATAGAACTGGCTGCTGACTGGGTGACAGTTCCACCATTACAATAGCTGCACCATGGTATTAGCAACTGTGTACCTTTCTATGCAATCAAGACACGCTCCCTGTTCCCAACTTGCTCTCTTCATGATACCTCTGTTCTTTCTCTGCAGGGCTACAACCACAGTTTTTCTTTGACTGTTGGTGACCTCTCAATAACTCTGTCTCGGTTGAATGTGAAACATCTTTATCTGCTAAATGAGGGAGCTTTCTTTCCACAAGAGACAGTCTGTTTCTTTGCTGAATGCATACAATATAAATCAAAGTATGTGCCATTATTAATAAACAAGGCATTGGGTAGGCTTTGTCCGGAAGACTTGTTGAAGGTACTGATTAGTATGCAACAACTTTTGAAAAATGCATAATTGCCTTTAGGGTATTGAAGCATGGAATAATTAGAGTGCAAGTTTGAGAAAGAGTTGTAACTACAGAGAGGGACTATTTGCAGCAACTGATTAATTTTTAGGGTTAATTTTTTTTTCTTTTAATGATTTATCTATGAATATTCTGCACTTAAGTATTTCAGAATACAAAATGAGTGATCAATTATTTTCTGTAGATACATTTCAAAACTGTGCTAATGCTCGTAATTTAAAATCAATGATATTTGACTCTGATGCACTTTAGATTTCTGATATTGATATTTAGAATTTTAGAACTATTGTGGGCCAAGTGGTCAGAAAATGAAATGGCTGCTGTTTTGTGCAGCAATGCTAAATTCAGGTGCAACATCCATTGTCTTATTGGAATTGAGTATCTATTAATTCTCTCAAGGTTTAATCTTTGCACAGAGTCTAATTGTGCTATGGCTTGTTATAAACAGGAAAATTATTTAATCTGGCTACTTAGTCTGGCTATTACTAGGAAAGATGGGGGCAAATGGGGTTTTCTGTTTATGAAACCCTCTGTGCCTTCTTGTTTGATTCTGCTCTCGCTTGAAAAGGGGAGAGCTGGTCCCTGGTATGCCCATAGTTTTGTTTTCTTCCATTTCCAGGTCTATCTTCTGCAGGATCAGTTGTTGACAGCTGTAGAAAGTACAGGAGAGGAAGCCTAATTTTTTTTTCCCACATTCTTTTTCAATCATATCTGTATACTACTCTGTATATGTAAATCATACAGTTACTGGGGAAGGTATGGGTTGAAGATAAGGGTTTATAAAGGTGTCATTAAAGCAATCCGCAAAATCTACAGTGAGAACTGTTGCCCAGGTCCCTCTGTGTACTGTCTGATTGATAGTCCCAGCACATCTTAATTTATCACAACTTTATGAGTAAGTGCATTACCTTGTCTGGGAAACTGATAATATAGTTGTAGGAAAAGAGAAGATTTAACACATAACAGTAGTGATAAGAGGGAAAACAGCATGTAAGTGCAGAATAGAATTGTTTTCTGTTACAGTATTAAGATGGAAGTACATTATGGTCTTTAATTGAGGATGTCATTGGCACTATAATCTTTTGTTTTGATAGCCTGTAGACTGACTTTCACAATGTGTTGCACCCTTTATTCAGTTTGCAAATTCTCAAACTAAAAATCTTTTGGCAACATGTATTTGTTCTTCGAATCTCATCTTATATCACAAGTATAAATGTTACAATTAGCAATTCAGAACTCTTTGTTTTAGTAACCATGCATAAAAATTAATTCAAGCAAAATGTAATTTAGAACAATAATAACACGCTTTCCAAATGTTTCCTACATTAATCATGGTGAAGACAGTTACTATAGTGCCACTGCTGGATTTTATTGAAAAGAAAGTAATTCATTGTGGTACATGTTCTCTTGAGAGTGTTCCTGTTTGTTTAAAAGAAGTGAAGGATGCAGGTATGAGACAGTAAGAGAACCTTCTGTTTTCTGTTGAGTGAGTTCAATGCTTAGTAACATTTTGATACAAAAGCAATACAGCAGTGTTTGTTTTCAGGAAAAGGTTCTGAACTTTGCTATTTGTCAATGGATATTTCTAAAATTTATGTACATATAAGAGTCAAAAAGAATAAGGCATGTGTACCAAGTTTTCTGCCAAAATAAATATTAGACCCAAGACAAATAGTTCACCCAAGTTATTAACTTTGCAGTAAATAAACCCATTGAAGTTTGCTTACTGCTGTTTACACAAGGCACTTTGCTGACATGGGGCTGAATGTACCACCCAGATTTCCAATTAAATGTCGCTGAGGAGCCTTTAAGAAGATTTGACTCCAAAAAAACCACACAGGAGTCGTATACCAGATTTTTTGGTAAATGTGTTTGTAACTTGGTTACAAATTTCCAAAACTTTATTCCTGATGTTTTAAACAAGGTTCCAGTACAGCTTATGCAGAACAGTCTTTAAGGGCGTGTAAGGCCTTTGTAGCACCTTTATGACAGCAAACACACCCTCTCTACTAAATAGGTACTTCTATGGGTGAAAACCTTACTCGTTTGATTGCTTGAGATGAAGATAACATTCATGATGTGGTTGTCATGTCCTTGGTTCTCCTAATCCAGAGGGAATCTAATTCAGTGCATCTTGGTTTTTGCACTTTTTCTGTCAGTTGGTCTGTCTGCCTCCCCACTGCATCCCCATGTGTTAATTGTCTTCATTCTGTTTTCCTGCTGGATGTTAATTTGTTGCACCTGCTTTCATGCTTTGGACCATCATTGAGTTCAGCCCGCTCTTTGTATTACTGCTGAGTTCTTAAACTTATTATTCTAGGTCTACAATCAGCTCTTTCCCATAGTCAAATTGTAAATAAGCTACTATCAATAAATTAGATCCAGACTAATTTGCCGGTGTGTGTGTCGTGGTCAGAGGAAGTTTTATGTGACTGAAGAAAATTCAAATTCTTACTAATCTGTGACCTGGCACACACTGGAACTTGAGTCAAAATAGAGACAAAAGACCTTGTTGTGGCTCTTAAGGCTCCTGGAAGAGCTCAGAAGCAGCTGGGAGCTGGTGTAGGAGGCCAGCTGGGGAGTCTCCCTATGGAGCAGAAGGGTCAAGGAGTTGTGTAAAACCAGCTTTCAGCCAGTGGATGGGATGTGGTCAGTGGGAGGAAAAGAGTTTTGTGCAGGGTATTCATGTGGCTGGCAGCCAAGATGAACATAGTGCTCCTGACTTTCGGAGATGTTAGTTTTAGCACAAGACCAGCTGGATAGAAGCCTTCCCTCCTTCCAGTGGCTTTTTGTCGTCATATCTTGCATTTTACACTTTTGTATAAACTGTTTTGTAAAATTTGCAGATTTGGAATGAAGACAAAAGATGAAGTTAACCTTAATTCTAGGTTAATAAAGTCTTCTGACCAAGATTTCAGTTCAGACTCTTGAAATGCTAAAATTCTTATTTCTTAACCAGGAGCTCCAAAAGCCTTTGTTTTCTTCTGCATTGTATGCAGTGTTCATTAGTGTGCAGTAGGAGAAGGCAACAGAAAGTGAAGTGGCCTTTTTGGCACCTGGATTATGCATGAAAAAGAATTGCTAAATCATTATCTCACCTCTCAGTGTTAATTACTTACTTTGCTTCACATTAACACATTAAAGGTGTAGCAAAAATATTTTTCTCTTTAGCTGCTGTGTATGTATGATGTATCTTGCCAAGTGTTTCTTGTTGCGTAATGTGAATTTTCTTTTTGTAACCATATCTTCTTCAAATTTATGCACCACGTGTCTGCAGTGAAAACATGAGTCTTGAACTGAACCTTTAATAATTAACTTCAATATGTGAAGAAGAGTTTTCACAAAATCTGACTGAAAGAATACTTTAGTGTCAGGTGAAGTCCTCTAATGCAGAGGGAAAGTATGTCTCTGTGTGAAAATTCAAAAAATGTGTTTTAGGAAGATGCTGGGGCAATCCTACCTCATATTGAAGTAGGAATTTAGAATTGATTGTAAGGTCCAGACTTGTTCCTGCAGGCATCTCATCATCTATATATTTTTATATCATACCTAACTGTGGTATTGTACAAGGTTCTGTTTCGTTCCTTGGCTATTGTCAGGTATTCATAGAGCTCTTATTTTCCTTCTGGCTCCAATCAAAGCTGAATCTTTTATTTGAAACTTTTTTGTGTGTAATCCTACAATTCACATCTGTATGAAATATCTCTTAAGGCTCATGTGATATAGAAGAGGCAATTGTAGATAAAAGAGAAAATGGATCAACTGTAAAATAGCACCTAGAAGAAAAGTAATTTTCTGTGATTCCTAAATAAATTGCTCTCTAATTCACAAATAATGCAGTACATATTTAGGTTGTCATAAAAAATGATTGCTGAATATGGAGCTCGGAATTCATAATGGAGCAAAAGCATATATGGAATTGTTGAGAAAAATGAACTATAAAAATAAAGACAGTCTAATATCCAACTGCTTTCCTTCATAAATCACTTGCTAATAAATGCAAAATAATGGGGCATCAGAAGCAAAATCAATTCTTTAAGGAAAATAACTTTCCAAACCACTTTTGTCTATCATAAATTTTACTGCAAATAATGGATATCATGTCTGGTTTGCATATTAAAGAAAACCTCAGACTATCTCTCTTGTGCTTTCTTCTGTTGCCAATCAAAAACAAGAATCAACAAATTTGGATAGATTGAAGATAAACTTTTTGTCTAATCTTGATGTAGCTTAACTTAATAGTAAAAGCTTCATTAGATTTCTTGAATATAAAGTTAACAGCGGTATTGCCACAAGGATAAGTTGGATCAAAGGCTCTCAGAAAGCTATTGTGTTGTTTAGATCCAGCTAGTACAGCTCTTCAAAAGTTAAGTCACTACACATGTACCAAAAATCCTATAAGAGAAACACAGGCCTGTATATGATTACAGCTGCTGGTAGATATCATTAAAAAGCCCTGGTTCAATTCTGTTTTAAAGCAGCTTTGGAATTCACCTTGTGCTGAAAGTGTTGTATTTACACAGAAGGCACATGGATACTCATTCCGCAGTGTTTGAAAAGAACTTTTCACTTGAGCTTTGATCACTGATTTTACTGGCAGTGAAGTCCACACAAGCTTCATTGGAAGTTGAACACCTGTGCTTTCATCCACAAAATACAGCAAACAAGAGAGAACAGTGCTAATGTTGGGGTCCATTGGAAAATGCAGAAGAGTGGTGCCAGACTGTTCAAACAAAATACTTAAGCAGATATTCTACATAGAAACAAATCTGGTTCTTAAAAGTAAACCGTTCTGATTTTTAAAAATTTGGTCACCTACAGGAATATTTTGGCACCTCAACGTTGCTTTTTTTGCAAATAATTATTTACTAACCTTATCCTTCAGGGTTGGTAGACAAACTTTGCTTACTAGTGTCCAAAATATTCTGCCTCCACTGGAGAAATCTGTTTGTGGATATAGCTAAGATGAAATGACTTTGAAAAGTCTCAGAAACAGAATAAGTTTCATCAGGATGTGGGGAGCATGAAAAGATAAAGTATTCCCTGCTGTATTTTGATGAATCAGCTCATTTAGCAGTTGATGATTCTTGGCACAAAGTTATCCTTTTTTATCCTTTTTTTTTTTTTCTCCTCCTCTCATGCTAATGTACTCGTGGTCTCAGTTGTGGTTTAATTCAGATAAAGACTAGAGAACTGAGACCCTATGAACAGCCCCAGGTTACTGTTGACTGCCTGAGCTTGTTTCATCTAAGCAGGTGCTTGTTGTCAAAGCTTTTTCTTTTTTCTTGTTTATTCATGTCAATATCCTTGATAGGACTTTCTGGTGTGGGATCTCTATTTTTGTTACTGGGAGGCAGAAATTTTGGAAACTCTTTGTGCTCAATCTTGTTAGTGCTGCTCCAACAGCTTTTGTGGTGGTCGATACTACATGGCTGGAGTAACAGAGACATTCTCCAGACCCCATTGAGTGCACAAGGACACACCGAGGGAGTGAAAATAACAGCAGTGAGTTCTTTGTTATTGCCAGTGCAGAGAGAATGAACATGTTCACTATTGCAAGCCTGATATGCACCATGGCAACGGAGGGATGATTATAAGTAATTTAAGTCAAAGGATATCAGAAATGTACAGGAATGAAAGGAATTCCCCATTTCTGACCCTGAAAGCTAATCTTGAAACAGCTCTTGGTAGTCCTAATTTCAGGACTCTAAATTCTTCATGTTCCCCTTCCCATTCCACCTCTAAAGTCAGGGAAAGAATAGTCTGTGGAAGCTCAATGCAGACAATATTAGCAAAGTACTGGAAAGGTAAGTGGCTTTGAATTCCTAATTAAATTCTCTAGATGGTAGTGGGGCAAAAGCTAAATATTAAGGCCAGAATAAATACAGGGTTAGGAAAAGTGGAGGCTGTATGTCAGAATAAGTGCAGCATTCAACAAGATCCAGATACATCTGTGTAGGTCTGATGTAAGCAGAACTAAATTAATTGTTCTTCACTTCTGTCTGGTTCCTGTATTTCAGAAGAGTTTAGGGTTAGAAACCAACTATAACTAGATGCAATTAGTAGCTCCTGATCCTAAAGGAATCGTGGTATTCAGGAAGCTCTAGAAGGGGTAAACCAAGAGCTGACATAGATGTCTCAATTCTTTAGTCTTGATTGCTGATGCATCTGAAGCCCATGATAAAGTTTAGTATGAGAGAGGTATTTTCCCATCAAAATACCGTGTTTTCACAGCTTGGGAAAATAACTGTGGTAACTTCTGCTTATTGGTAACTAGAATGAGCATTGCAGATGAAATTTCCCTGAGATGTAAAGGGCTGGTTTTAACAGGAAAAGCATATTCAAGAATAAACAGTTTACAGTATGTAATGAAATGAATAATGTAATTCTTGTGGAAGATGGACTTTTGAGCTGCATCTTCCACAGAAGGTAAAGAGAAACATTAAAAATACATTTGCCACTGATAGGCTGAATTCATTTTAGCTGGCATAAATAGGACAGATGAGCTATTCAAATGTCTGATGAGTACTATATAATGAAATATTTATCACCTTCTCATGGTCACTGCATGAGAGGCCAATAATTTGTTTTCTTTCAGCACTGGTATTTTGTGGTGCTTATAATAAATTATACATTGCAAGCTTACATCCTTCACCCTTTTTCTATTTACCTATCTAGTCTGAGATCTCATTCATCAAAATGTAGCTGGTTCTGGGACAAAAGTGAGGCTATAAATTCATGTATTCTAAAGAATCATGGAATTTATAATGCATGATGGTACTGGAGCAACATGGATAGAGTGTAACATACTGAACAGGTGACCTTTAGAGCTCCAAAGTGGGAAATGGAAAGAGCAAAATTTTGAGAAAGGTATAAATATATGCATAGACAGATGTTAGTCTTGGTCCTGCTGTCTGATTTTGATTTAGGGTAATGCCTCTGGCCAATCAAAGCTGTTCAGGTTTTTGCCTATTACCAGCCTGAAGCCAATGCCATGGATTTACTCCTTATGACTGTCAAATTCCCTAAAGTGTTCCTCTATGTCAGAGACATATAAATTATATTTTATTTGCTTTGTATTAGTGCAGGAAATATAAGGATGAAATGAAAGAAACTATCCCCAAATGATCATCTTTGCGGTATTTAGATGTGAAGTCTTCGATGCTAAAGACAAGAAGTTGTATTTCAAAAACTGAACTTGCTTCTGGGTTTGCTTCAAAATATGAAGAAAATTCACACCCTTTAGGTCTCAGACACAATTTCCTTTTAGTGCAGAGGGGAAAATAAACCTCTTACTTTGTTGCCAGATTTTAGCAATAATTCTCAATAATTACTGCTCAAGACATTAAGATTGCACCATGGTCCTGTATAAGAAACAGTAACCTGGTCTTACACTGTGTTCTTGTGTGTTAGAAAGTGGAAGATTTTGTCTTTTATTCATGCCGCTTCCAGTCGGAAGTCACTTGACCTTAGTATAGACATAAGACCACCGCTTGCCTCACTTATTCAGGAAAGTAAATCATTCAGAGTGTTAAGGAGGCTGACAAAGTTCATTATTCACTGCTGAAAAAGTCTTTAGAGATCTATCATTTCTGCTAAGTCCATAAGCCTGTAAATTAATTTCTGATGACAAAATAATTCAAAATGAACAGCCTGAAGGATTTTAAAATGACCTTCTACTTGGATGATGCAGGAGAAATAAACCTAGAGCTTTTCTCAGTTAATCCAATTGGTATATTGTAAACATTTTGTCCATACAGTCCTGTAGTAAGGTAGAATTTGAGGCTTTTATTTCTGAAAGATGCAAGAAATTTATAATTAACGTTTTATTTATTGACAAACTTAAGCATCAAGTTTCTTGCGCATATGCAACATAATATTTCAGTTTAGGAGTGACCTGGCTAATAGATCAAGATTTCAGAAAACCATGGATATTTTAGAAATCCCAGAATTTTTAAAGACATAGAAGTCTTTTGGTTTACCAATCCCAACATTTTTACAGCCTGACATAACACATACCAAAAAGTTTTCCTAATAACTGCAGAGAAAGATTTAGTTAATGGAACTGTAACTACACTATGGAATTTGCATTAAGATTTCTCAAAGTAAATTTATTCTTATGAAGAGAGCAAAGGAAAAGAAGTAAGAAAAGTAAAAGCTGTTATTCCTGCATCAGAATTCCTGTGTACTGCGTACTGTGTAAACACAGACAAAGCATGTGTGCTCTTTGCATATTTTATTAATACATAATTTAGAATTGCTTTAATAACTTTTCAGAGAGTTAATGGAATGATTTGTTGCAAATAAATTATCCAGTAAAATAGCTTTTTTCCTTTGTTTGTGTATACACATACAGATAAATACATATAGGCAGAACTGTTAAATGTGTATTATTTCTGTAGGCAAATTATGTTGTTAACTGTTTTTAGAAATGTGGTGTTTGCAGTTTGGGGAAGGATGGGATTAAATCACAGAATCACAGAACGTCAGGGATTAGAAGGGACCTCGTAAACTCATCCAGTCCAATTCCCCCACCAGAGCAGGAACACCCAGATGAGGTTACACAGACAGGTGTCCAGGCGGGTTTTGAATGTCTCCAGAGTAGGAGACTCCACAAGACCTCTGGGCAGCCTGGGCCAGTGTTCTGTTACCCTCACTGAGAAGAAGTTTCTTCTCAAATTTAGGATGTCCAGATTGCTTAATTGCTCCCTAACCCAGTCCCCCAGAGAAAAGAGGAGCTTCACTGTCACTGACTTTTAACACCAACTTCCAAAACCTTTTTCTTTTTCTGTTCTTCTATTGCTTTCATAATCAGTTACTTAAAGCTTCTGCCTGAAATAGGATGAGTTTTTTTGGTTTGGTTTTGTTTTGTGTTGTTGCTGTGTTGTGAGTATTTTTTTCAGGTGAATGGTAAATTATGAACAATGGGTAATCATTTCTTGGCAAGGAAAATCTGAGTTAATGATGAAAATTTTTGCACTTCTAAGTCACATTGGCCTCATCTAAAATAGTGAAATTATTTGGTAACAACAACGTAGTTATATAAAATAGAGTTTTCAACTTTCTTATAGTCATAACATCAAAAGGTATAATAATGCTTCTAAAAAACCAGACATGAGAACAAAAGCATTCTCTTAAGCAATTTTAGAACTCAATGTTTGTGTATTGAAAGGTGGCAATATACAATAAAGGTATTTATGCCTACAGAGATTATAAAAAGAAGCAAACCTGGAAAGATTACTTGTTAAATTATTTTCTTTAAAACATTCTGTTAAAAATCAAGGACAATATCTGTAAGACTTGTGCATAATGTGTTTTATATAAAAAGTACTTTAGCTTCTCACTCAAATTTTGATTTCAGGTTCTTTATCTACATACTTGTGTTCTCTCTTCTCATTATTACAGACTACTTTAAATATATATTTCACCATGAAATTGCACAGTCACTTTCAGACTTTTTTTTATGAGCAGATTTTCTGGGAGAGCAAGGGCTATAAGGGAATTCCCATCTGTGGTTAGAATTGCACTGTGCAGCTGATGTTTTGATTGATTTGAGCGGCAACTAGCTCGCTATCTCCCTTACTGTAAGTGTAGCTTCAAGATTGTGCAGCCTTGACAGACTTCAGTGAGAAATGGCCACAGTACTCAGTCTACTTCATAAACACCTACCTAGACTGGGCTTTACATTTGTATTCATCACAGAGTCACTGTCTCAGAAAGGGTAACCGCTCTACTTAAATACAGCCTAGTAGGCTTTCTGTTTTCACTGGGGGTACAGTGACAGAAGACCCTTAGAGTTTGTTGTGCAGTTGTGCTGATAAATTATTTAACGGCGGAAAGAAGTTGTCTGCTTGAACTTTCTTATTCACCCAAGCTGAAATACCGAACTGGGTGAATTTGTATGTAAGGCCATATAAAAAGAACTGCTGATCTTATATGCAAACCCCTGTTTTTCCTAATGCTTGTCACTGAACTATGGGCTCCCTGATCTCTTGCAAATATTTATGCTTGTTTCTGCTGGTATAGGAGTTCCAATATCTGTCTCTTCTGCAAATCTGTAGCCTCGTGGGGACTGAGGGTGAAGCTATTAACAGCTTAGCAAATGTGAAATTACAGAGTACTACTCTATACCAGAAATATTGGAGCATGTGATGACACTTTGATCATGAAAGACTGGATGCAGACATGAGCAAAGACTCAGAAGAGAGACTATTTTTCAAAATGTATTTCTAATGATACTTTTTTAAGTAGGGAGGCTCTTTTGATAATGTACACACAGTGCTTACTCCAGATTTTAAGGAGGAGAATGTACTGCTACAATGAAGCAGAATGAAAGATCCACTTCTAATATACAGTATAGTCTGATGATGAGTTCACACACTTTCATTTTAATAATACAGATGTTTGAATTCCAACCCCCACTGTCTTAAGTGATCATGAAGCTCCAAAAACAGTGACAGAAAGCCGAAGTACTCACTCATATGTCAGGAGAAACCTAAAAATCTTACTTTCAGGAGTGCATCAGAGAGTGTGGTTTTGTGAGATGTCACCTATATGCTACTTCAGCATTTATATGCAAAAAGTGGTTTTAATTGACAACTGTCTTCCTGATTTTTCTGAAAAGAATATTTTTATGGTTGGGTTGATATTAAATTGTTCTAGTTAGAAGTTATTATCTCTGTTTTGCAGTCTAAAAATGGCCAGACTGCTTTCTATCTTTTTTTTTAAATGTCCCTTTCTAGCAGGTGTATGTGATGAATGCTAAAATTTGCTTTGGGATGAACCCATCTAGCCAGTCATTTCCAAGAACAGTTATTATCATGTTGTTTGTATTGAAAACATATTAAAACTTCTATAGTTCAAAAGCATGAACAGGCAAAAGCAAAGCCTATTATGATACTGTTTACCAACAGATTTATAATTACAAAATAAATTAAGCATGAAATGGAACATTTTTCATTTTCTGCCACAATAGTATGAAATATTTGATGTTTCTTTTCAGATTATTCTGGAAAAGCTTTGAAAGTGAATAATTCTGAAGGTTGTCATGGTATTTTAGTAGAACCTAAACATGTCTCCTTTAAAACAACCATGTCCTTTTTTGTACAGATAATCAGAATGCCTATGGAAGGGAGAGAGGCTAATCCAGAATTTAGTCCCCCAATCGGAATAATTATAACACATAAAATAATTAATTTCATAAGAAATACGAAATGCCAGCCTTTCCTCTCGCATAAATACCTTCATTTCAAACTGCAATACGAAATTATGGAATGCCTTAAACGCTGTAAGAGTTACACAGCAGATATCTTAATTTAGCGTTTATGCAGTGTAAATAACTGCTGTGTACATCCAATGGGAACCAGTATCAAGAGCTGACTGCAGTTAGGAGCTTCCTGAAGGCCAAATTTCCACCCACAGAGGGAGGGTGATCTCTGTACCTTGTGCTTCGGTGTTAGTGACGGGGTCATTTGTGTAATTAATGCCTGAGTTGATCCTGGAGAAAGAGACTGCAGGAAAGGCAAAGATCTCAGCGTGAGTTTTGTCCGTGTAAATAGCTTACCTATGTGCTGTAATCTAAAGAACTTCTTTCTCCTCATTTTTCAACAAATCTAGCACATATGTTTCACACAGAGGACGTCTGGCTGTTTTCCCTGTTTCTGACATATCCTGATTTTTTTCAGCACTCATTCCAATTCAGGAAGATAATGAACATTCAGGAATTCGTCTCCTGCTGAACAGTGGGGTTTTAAGAGCCTAAACTGTGGTTGTTTTTGTCAACAGAGCCAAATTTGCATTAAATGTCCCCATATTCCTTTAAAAGGGTTTTTTCCTGTAACTTAGGCTACACCACCCGAGAGTCTTGCTCAGCCTTTCCTCGTTCTGTCTTCTGACAGAAGCTTTGCTTGTTCAGAGGTATTTTTGCCGGTGGAAGAGTCTAAGCATTTACCTTCAGAACTGGTGGAATTTTCAAATACGGGGTTTCAAACAGCGGCCAGTGTTACCAGCATCCATGAGCACAGCGGGAGGCGTTGAAGCAGCCAAGCTCTGCTTTCTTCTGAGCTGCTCTCATGCTTGTCAAAGGCTCTTTGTAAACATCTAGGAAGATGCATTCCTCTCCTCTGCTGCTCTCCTTCAAACTCTCCTTTGCTACACAAAGTTAACAATAGTAAACCTCCCTGCTGTGCTGAGTCTCCTGCCCTCGCTAATGCTGTGGTTTTGTTTCCTTGGACTCCAGTGCTCATTTGTACCCATCTTCTTTTTTGCTATTCTGTACTTTGATTGCAAGATCCTCGGTCTGCGAGTCTCTTTGTTCCATATTTACACGGCACCTGCCGCAATAGGACCCAGATCCATCACAGCCTTGTGGTAACTCAGGAACAGCCAGTCTGCAGAGCTCAAAAAGGCTTTTGTAAGAGCTCTGTCCTTGTTTTCTTTCTCAGAGGCTCTGGGATTTAGGTTTCTAGTGAGCAGAGTCATTTAAGTTGGCCAGGACAGTCTTTGGAGCTTAGTAACTTTTTCTTTTATTAAAAATAGATTTACTGTGAGGATTCATTCCCGTACACTGTCTCCTGTAGCCGTAGAATAGAAAGCTGTAAATAAAGTTTTTAGTGTAAGTTATTCAGAGCTTTTCCACTTCATTGTGTAAGATTCCCTGCAGAATATGACTGTCCAATGAGCTATTCCTGATTATTTCTTGAGGTCCAAAACTATATGAAGTTTACATACATTATATATGTTCCTTTAAAAACAAATTTAAAGGAACATATTTGACCTGGTCCTTTCTCTCAAGAGAGGTGCGGTGATTGAATTATTAGCATGGAGTGGAAGCCTTATTGCTGAGCTAATGAATTCAAAAGATTTTGAGACGTAAGCCTATAATACATACAGCTTGATGGTTCTGCGTCATTGTCATTTTTTTCCAGGGTTCAGTACTTTAAAACTTCGCACGTCAGTAGTCGCTGGCTTTATAATTGAAAACATACTTGGAAAGGATAAGCAGGGCCCTTTGGCCAAGATGGGCTGCAGGTGTTGTCTGTGTAAGTAATTTTTTTGCAGGTTACTCAGGCAGACTTTCATTCCTTGTCCCACTACCACCGCCTCCCCTCACCCCTTCCCCTTCTCATCCTTGTCTTCACTGCTGTGCTTTACATTCAGTTCTTTTTTTTCCTTTTTCCTTTCCAACTCCAGCACTCCTGAAAGGTTCTTCTCCCTTGATATTCCTACTCCCGACAACCTTGTATATGTATTTAATACTGTTATACAACAAATAGTTTTTAAACATTTAATTTTACACACAGTTAGCTCTGTAACTTATTTTGTAGGCTCCTCTTCTCCCCATTTCCTTAGCCAATAAGTTTTTTTTAAGCACATTTAATACAGCTTTTCTTTGATTGGGTGTTCAACAAATTAGTATAGATAAAAGCAGGTAGGCTGAAAGGATGGATGGCTTTGTAGTGAAGGTATTGAGGCAGGACTCAGGAAATTAGGTTCAGTTCCCAACCTTGCCTTTTACTCTGTGTGTATCTCCTTGAATGAAGTCATTTAATCTCTCTGTGCCTCCATATTCATTAAACAGAATTAATTGTTGTGCTGTTTTCTCATTTACTATGTGCTTTTTCTATTTTTACTATAAATGTTTAGAATGGAAATAATACCTATGTGCAGCACTTGGCACAATATGTTCATGTTACTGCATAATGGCTCAAGTAAAAAATTAATCCCAATAATTTTATTATGGATGTCAGTGTCTAGACTAAATTTTACTCTATATTTGCACATTGTCTAGAAAAATAGGTTCTAGTCCTGAGACACTATATTCACAGCAAAAATAGAAACTAATAATGAGAGCTGATAACTGGATTGGTCACCTGGCTTTCTAAGGCATACTGCAGTGGTAGTGTTAGAGCTTTGTGTGATACATGGAAAGAAAACATGCTGCAGGAAAGAAAAAGCTAAATTATTTTAGAACTTGTTAAACCATTAAAAATGAATGCTGAAGGTGTCATAGTATGCATTCCCTGAACTTAGTGGCAATGTTGTTTGTTGATTCTGTTGCTCCCTCCATGGGACACTTGTCTGACATTGGCTGCACTTTTTGTTGTTCACTTACCAAATAATGCTGGTGAATATGGGAGCAGCCTGGCTGTATTTGGAGGAGGTTATCTAGTTCCTTGGGATCTTGGTGATGCTAAGGCTTTCTCAATACCTTAATGCAAGGTTTCTAAGTAGCTTGGAGTGCCAACTCATTTTTTACCACTCAAAAGAATATTCAGAAAACTATTACACATTGAGCCATGAGTAGCAAAGTTGAGAGAAACATTTTTGCAATTCCTCGACAGAGATGCTATTAACACTCAGAGTAATATCAAGTATTTCCATTTGTGTTGTATTGTTCTGGACTTAAATATGTATTACAGCTTGACATGAACTGTTGATGTACATTATTACAACAGTTCAAACCTGTGTGGAGTCCTGCGACGAGCAGGGTTGTGGTACAAGAGAGAAATCAGCAGAGATTGGGGGTGTTCAGTGTTCAGACCAATTTCTTTATATGAGGATTAGATGGTTTTAGCTCTGAGAAGCCTCTTACTCAAAGCAACCTTCTTTGACCCAAACATATTTCTGTTACAATCTGATGGAGATTTTCTGGTCTCCATGATAGTTGGTGTCATCTTTGCTGCATGATTCAGGCTTGATTTGGAAAGGTTTTATTCTATGCAGATGTTTTCTCTACCAACTAGATGGGGACTAACTGCTGGAAGGTGAGGGAAAGAGAGAGAGAAGGGAGCTTTGTTTGAAAAAAGGAACCTACATTTCTCATTTTAAAAACTGAAGAATAATATCAAAGTAAAGTAGTCATACTGAAAAGTATACAACTAAACACTTGATTGACTCAGATGCAAATGTTTTCAATAAACATTTATATGTTTAAATTATTTATTTCTTATTTTAGTACAGATGTATCCTTTTGAGGATAGAGTGTTGAGCCTAAATCATTTTAAACCTGATTGCAAAGAGAGTAACTGAATGTTTCCTTAATGAATGTACATGTGGTGCTATTGCTATGATTATAGGAATGTTGTGACTGGAATTCAAGTTACTCCTCCTGCCCAGACTTGCATCCTCAACTTATTTTCTATTACATTCAAGGCACCTGTTTCTTTTCCTGTTGAGAATGTAAAATGTTAGCTGAAATAATAAAAGAAACTGCATGAATATATGAAAAGCAGCCACCTAGTAAGATTTAAATAATTCTGTAGCATTTATTAAATTCTCTGCTGAATCACTTCATGATATTGATGCATAATTTAAAGTGACAGAAATGAAGGAACATGACCTTTAATGTCATGACATGAGTTGTCACAAAAAAAGGAAAGATGAGCTTCATTCAGTCAAATGGCTTTCTAGGAAATCTTGGTACATGATAAACTGAGATTTACCTTTTGCTAAGATACAGCACAAGCTGTGATTTTTCTTGTAGATGAAACAAACCGATTGAATAGAAGATGAAAATATTGTTCTAATTTTGATCTTCATATTGCTTTATAGCAAATTAATACTAATTTTTAAAAGGAAACATGTAAAATATGGTAGTTTGCAACAGAAGAGATCTCGATACAGTGGAAAATATACAGTATGAAAAATACCTACTAACCATATAAAAATAAAAATAATAATAATAATAATAATAAAAAAGATGGCTTGAAGCAAAGGAGTGTTTCAAAATTACTATGTAAGGCTTCTGGATCACAGTCAAAGAGCCTGAACTCAGTTAGAAAGTATTTTTGCTGCAGTACGTGTGACTCCTTCTATGACTACCGTGGTTTCAAAAGGCACTGTTGACTGAAAATAACAAGCACTAAAATAGCTGGTGTGTAGTGTCAGGTCTGCAGAGGCTTCAAAGAAGCTTTGGTGATGAGACAATTTTGTACGTTTGGATCTTGGTTCCCAGCAGGGTCTCTTGCAGAAGGTGTCCATTCCTCTGGCTTTGAGATTGCCAAGTCTACTCCTGACAGTCTTCTAAATAATACACTGTCCTCTAGTTACCTGTTACTTTAACAGCATCATATAAGACATAGTATGAAGACAAAATAAGGCAAGAAATCAGGTAAAAAGTTCTTGTTCTCTTTCAATAAGATTTTTTTTTTTTCCTGTTCTTGATTCTGTCATTTAATGAGAAATACTATAAAAGTCGAGCAGCTCAAATAACGTGAGGGACTTTGCTCATTGTAAGCATGATTTTACTGCTTCAGAAGCAAGGAAATAGCTAATTGTGACCACAACGAGAGATTCACATTTGTGAATCTACTTGATTAACTGGGAGCTGATCCCTTTGGTAATGTGTGTGCTACATATTGATATTATATATTACAGAATTAAGATTAAAAATAAACAAGCAAGTTTTGTTTCAAGTTTGTTACCTGCCATTTAAAAAAAAATCACTTATTGCACAGAACTACAGGTTTCAATACAGCCTTAGTCTCTTCAGTACATCCATCAATAGAACTATACCACAGCCCCTTATTTCAGAATGATCCATCATTTTTTAAGGAGGCTATCACTTTTAGATAAGTTTATCCTATCAGATGGCTTGCTTTTTTTTCTTATTATAGCAGCACATTGATGAGAAGTAAATTACCAACTGAAATACTGGTTAGTGTGTGTGATACTGGACTATGGCTGGATACTGTTTGGATTTCTATATCATCTTTTTAACAGTGCCAAGAGCTAATGACTGTGATTTGATCCCACGTTAGCAGGGCTCTTGTTATTGAAAAGATTCATCATGCATAGAAATTATTTGTGCTTTAGCTAGAGGCCATATTCTGTGCTCTCAGTATTTGGCATGGAACATGCTGTCTTCATTTCTACTCACTTAGCCGTGAAACAAATGACAGAAGGGAAGGGACAAATGCAGCCTATTTGTCATTTTCCCTCTGTGCCTCCTCTCCCCTCAGATCAATAGAAGGATGGCAGGAATAAAGAACAATCCTACTAAATGCAGAACTAAAGAAAAAATTAAGAGAAGTGTGAAATGACCTTTTTGGTTGCCTTTTTTTTTGTTTTTTTTGTTTTTTTTAAAAAAAGGCACCAAAAAAGAACCGAACAAAACACCAAAATAAACAAAACAAAGCAAAAAAAATAAAGCCCATCAATAACAAACTTCAAGCAGTTTAACATGACACTGCTTTCCAAGAGCATTGTGTATCTGTTAACACTTATTATTAACAAGGGAATTGTAGTTCTGCTTCCCGACTGTTGAGAAATCCTAGTGAAGTTCTAACAACTTGTAGTGTTTGAGGAGTGAAGTTTCCCATGAGAGTCGAACTTCTGTGGGTCTGCCCTTTGCTTTCCCCGCTGCTGTTCCTGGGAATTCTCTCCTGGTAGTAGAGTGAGTCAGAGGATTTATTCTGCAGGGGCAGGATAAATAGATCCTGCCACAAAAAAGCATCAGCACACGGTGGGTGTAGGTCCCTGACTGCTGGAGGTGACTGAGTGGAGCTTCAGTAACCCAGAGTCTCCCTTTGGGAACCTGCACTATGGGTATTGTATTTTCTGTGCATCTTAGGAACTATAGGAGATGAAATGTTAATATTTACTTCCTACAGAGGAGATTAAAAAGGATGTTTCAGTACAACTTCAGGCTCAAATTAGCAAGGAATGTATACTTGAAACTGCACTCCGAATACGCATAGCAGTAGATATGTTAATTTTAGCGATATGGAGTAAGCTAGCAGTCAGCCTGAAACTAAGAATGTGTATATTGAAATGTAAAAAAGTTCAATTTAAGTAAGCTAAATTAAGTTGAGGTGTCAGCAAAGCTTTGCTACACTGAATGAAATGGCAGTTTCAGTAAATAAACTCACTAAAGAATTGGCAGGTTTTAAGTGTAGATGTAAAGTCCTGTTGCCTTATTAAGTCACCATATAATTTATGATACTCTTGTGTATATACATTGTGCTGCTATTCTAATATTTGCTGCTGGAAGCAGAAAATAACAAAAATTTTAAAAAAGAAATCCTTAGACCTTTGAAAGGGCAATCATTTTTCTCTTTCTTTAAATTAACCCCGAACAGGGTAATATAGGCTACATATTTCACATTAGTCGAGTAACAGAATATATTATATACTTGTGTATGAATAATTTGAAGTATAACTGCATCTGGTAGTAAGTGGTGATATTTAACGTTTATTTCTGAATAGCAATATAATTTCTATTTAAATTTAAAGTATTGGTGAGCTTATATTTTAATTGAATCCAGTCATTTGTGACTAAAAAATGAATGTCTTTGTGATCAAGCAAGATTTTTCAGAAAACAGGAGGTATAGTCCACTGTGTATGTCATGGATAAGAATATTCATTTTTCTATACTGTGGCTCCAAGTGACTTGGTGCCATTTTTCCTGTTCTAATTTTCTCTCTAGTCTAATTACTTCCATACATTGAATTTTGAATACCTTTCCCCTAAGCAAGCACATATCTGGGCTTATTACTCTTCCTTGCTTTCAGTAAGTGCACTTATTGCCAAAGCAAGCCCTTGCTTACATCCCCTAACATGAATAATTAGTTCCATCCAACTAAATCTTGTTACCACTTTATCACCATTAATTCTTTCCCTTAGAAATGTTTAGGTTAATGTTTTCCCCTTGCTCCAGAAACCACACTGCTCTGGAGAGCTCTATTACACTGCCACGTATTAAATGTTCTCGGGACACTGGAACGTCTGGCACGAGTCTCAAAATGATATCCAAGAATCTTTTACGACAGCAGATGATGCTGAAAGGAAACGTCTTTGAACATTGCCATTTGGCTCCCGTTGTAGACCATGGGTGTTGTGTGTGCTCTCAGGGGTGTGCTCTCTGGGCAGGAGAGAAACTCATTGTAACTGCTCAGATGTGACAGTGCAGGAATATGTGAGGTTTGGGGGTGTTGCTGCTGTTTTTGTGTTTCTTGGTGGTTTGTACCTCAGAACTCTAGTTTAAAAAAAAATAAAAATCAGTTTTTTCTCCCTACATCTCACATTCTCAGGAGAAGAAAAAGACCACAGATGCTTCTGAAGCAGCTCAGATAACCCAGGAGACAACATGTCTTAAGATGCAATACAACAGTGTTGATATTCAGCTGTCTGATTCAAGCTGTCATTGTTTTTGTAGGTCCATTACAGCACTGGAGATTTTAAGGAGGGCTGTAAAGGGAAACAAGAAGTGCCTTTGCAGATGTTTAGTAATCATTCTGTTTAAGTGAGCAGCATGGGAGAAAACAGAATTCTTTTTGAAAGTTCAGTATTTGTCATGAAGTCTTTGCTGTAGTTTATATGGGACTGGCGCAGCCCGCAAGGGATGTGTTACTGTACTCATGGGTTAGTCAAGTCTCTTCACTCCAGTCTAATTCTTGATGAGAAGTCATGTGTGGTTTGTGTTGTTGTTTTTTTTTTTTTTGTTTGGGTGTTTTTAGTGAAAAATCCCTTTATTTATGTACATGTACCAAAGTATGTTTAGGATACTCAGTTTGTTATGAAGACCTTCGGGTTTTATTTGCCTCCTGCTATTCTGGCACTGGGATTCCTTCCCTGCTGCTTTATTCCTTCTAGTTCCTATTTCTTTGTTTTTTCACTCTGTACTTTAGCAAGCATTGAGGAATGGCTGGAAAATTCAGCATCACAAAAGGAAGAGTGGAGAGGAAAGAAAATAAAAAAAGAAATCTGGACATTGTTCACTTTACGTATGTATATACTCTTTAAAAAAAAAAAAAAACAACAAAAGAGCATAGGGACATAAGGGAAAGTCAGAAACTTGGAGGGGTTGTTTTGGTTGTTTGGTTGGTTTTGGTTTTTGGTTTTTTGTTTGTTTGTTTGTTGGGGTTTTTTTATGCAAAACTCTTTTTTCAGCTGAGTTTATTTCCTCAATTATAAGCAGAGCTGAACTTCAGGAGAAAGGAGTATTTCTAAGTTAGCATCCGTGATTTCTTCAGTTTTGGTGAACAGAATTACTTACTTGCCCCATTGAGCAAAGCCCCATGGAGTTTGCATTTATTCAGTTACTTGTTAAATAGGGACATATTTTGCTGGAGAGGCTTAAGAGTTTCCTTTTCTAGAGGGTCAAAAGGACATTATCATCAGTAGGGTCTTTTTGCACCTTGTGAAAAACGAAATATGCTGCACAGCAGGAAGAAGAGGGACTGATGTTTAAAGGATAAATTCTATTTATGGAGACATTTTTCACAAGCCACATCTACAAGCACTGGCACACAAACTCATTCTGGGTATAGTCTAGAAATATTAACAGGCATGTAAAAGTAAAGAGCCAGAAATAGTGACAGATATTTGTTAAAACATACCTAGTTATTTTGCAGCTCCCAATCTTCTCATAGTAATTGTGATCAGAAATGGGAAGGCAAGTGAATGTTTCAGTATTGACCTTCTATGCACGAAGATTGAGCCAGAGGCTGACTGTGATTCTGATAAGACAATGAGATAAAGAAATGTGAGGAAGAAAGAGAGAGACAAGCAGACACTGAAACATCTCACCATCTCTAAAAGGCTGCAAAACACAAATTAACCCACCTTCTCCCTTCCAAGCTCTGTCTGCCCTTTTGGGCTATTTAACATAACTCTTGAGAACAAGGGTGTCTTATACTGCATATTTTTATAGCACTGGTGTACAGCGGGGCTTCAATTTCTGGTGGGTATTTTACATGATATTTTGTTGAATATAGCAAATAATGTGTTATTTGAATATCAGTATTCTCTATTAGGTCCTCCTGCTGGATGTCAGGACTTGAGAATAATGTCACGAGGTCTCTCACTGTAACCTAAGAAACACAAAATACATAAGTCAGGAAGGAGCAACCCAGCTGTAATTTAACTGTTTAGTGTGGGCATCTTCTAGAAACACAGAACAAATGGAACGGTTTCCATGTTACTTTCACAGGACTATGGCTAAGAATGTGACATAACTCATGATGGTCCAGATGTGAGGCTAGTTAGGTAGTAAAGTTAGCCAGATGAAAGTGCACCTCTTTCCTATGCAAAGCAGTGTTCTCTTGTAAGTCAATAAAATATTTGTGATTTATAATCGGCTTATCTGAACATTTATTTGGTCTTTCAAAAAGAATTACAATTATGATGCTTGGAGCAGATTGACTTGCATGGGACCACAAGGCTTACAATGCCACAAGCTGTTGTTCAGTTCTGTGCTATAATTCTTTGGAGACAGTTTACTCAAAGTTCTTCAAGGCAACTAATGTGGTTCTGCGCCCTGGAAGCGAGAGGAATACTGAATGCAAATCCTACTACATGATGGAACCTGGAAACCCAGGTTTAGTAACAACCACAGTCTATGGGATAACCCAGACTTTTCAGAATGATAGGTATTAAATATTTTTATTTACAGGAAATTCCTCTTGGATCTACCTGGCACCAGATTCACATTGCATCTATTGTTTTGGATAATGTGAGAAACTTATGCTACAAGAAAGATGCACATGTAAATTAAATGCCTGTTATCTAAATTAAAGGCCAACTGGCTTGAGACAGTGTTGCAAATACCCTCTATATTACAAAGACTCTGCTGTATTGGACCTGATTTGAGATTATGCCCATGCTGCAATGAGAGGTGTGATTACATCACAAGAAGGGATACCTGGGAGAGTTTTTATCTAGTGATTTTGGAGTTGCTGTGACAGCCTGGATTTAAGAACAGGCTGTCCAAGGATGTCAGTGAGGCATCCTGGACATGAACTGAAAGCACAAGCCACAAGTGAGGTCTGTGCTGTTGCAATTTCATTGATTTCTGGTACTCTAGGTATATTAAAGATAATTCAGATATGACTATCTGTGTGGCACTTTCTGCTTGTATAGCAGCACATCATACCCTAAATAGAGTGGTAGCTGGTGGTATGGAGATAATGGTTATTATTTAGTATATCTCTTCTATAAAAATATTCAGGCAGTGTCTCTCCCCTTATGAGCTATTCATCTAATTCTTTCCTGAGGCTGTGAGTCATAGCACATCAGATTTGGGTTTAAAATTCAGAACCAACTGTGCTAATATCATATAGTGTCTTTCTGGGAAACACTGCAAATCCTCAGAACACACATCTGCAATTCTAAACATGGTAGAGACCTGGGTTACAAAGTTTAGTTTAGAAGCAAGCTGCCAATATGAACAGAAAAGTTACTGCATCACGGAGACCATCAGCCAGTTGCTGAGATGATTGCCAGTTCTGCCTGAATATCGGCTAAAAGCCTTGATGCTCACAGATTCAACCGCATTTTCAGGTAACTATATTTTTCACTTACATTCCAACAACACTCTCAAAATAACCATTCTCTCTGACACCTTAATCCCACCTGGGCATCACAAAGATTTTTGTGTGATGTGTTTTACCATATGTAAACTCTAGTCCATGGGGATAATTGTTTACTATAGATGTTTGCATTCTGCTCCAGAGCTGCTCAGAGAAAAGATCAAGAGAAGATAGCCAAAATTAACAATTCACTGGTTTTATTGCTGAAGATTCCCTGTTAAAATTGCATGTGATCACACAAAAAGCACAGCCAGATAGGAGGGAGAAGATGCCTGTGTCCCACTGCTGAATAGCAAGGTGACAGCAGTTGTGTGGATATGGAAGAGCTGGGGCTGCTTTTTGAGTCTCTACCCACAAAGTACCAATGGAAGCAACCGCTTAGTGTCTCCATTGCCTGTGCTGTTGTACTTTGTAAAAATAATTAAATATTCATCAAGGGATATGAAGGTGGGATCAATAATGTTTGAGGGAAACCACTGAAAGTTTGGACAAAGTATTTTCAGCATGTGCAGCACTACTGTGGGTAACAATTTGGAGTCTAAAACCAGCAATCGAGAATCAGAGCCCTAATAATAAGGAATTCAAATATGCATATGCTATATTCTGAAAGTTAGTCTCTTCTTGCACCGAATATAATGTGAAGTTCATGACCTGGAAGCATTTAGCAGTTTGGCTGATGGAATAACCATGGTCTGCAGTGCTCTGTTGCCTCTTTACCTCTGAAGCAGGTTAAAATTCTGTCAGACGTAATGTATGTTAAGCTTATGTATATATGGATATATGCCTGCGCGTTGTATGTACGATGTTTCTAACTTACTGCTTTTTCTCATGTTCCAATTTAAATGAGTGCCTTTTTCAAGTTCTAATTTAATTGATGCAGAGAAGAGATAAACATGCTATGTCATAACAACAGGATAACCATATGCCACTCAATAATTTGATTTGCATTATGAAAACAGCATCAGGATTTTCAGAAAACTGTCATTTCAGAATGCCTAAGCTAACAGCTAAGTCATTCTTCTCACATAGTGAAGTTTCCAAGCCTGTAGTATTTTATCAATGACACTTCAACTGAAGAATTTTTAAAATATGCTGATTTGTTTGCAGGGGAAAAATTGTTTAAAAATATCCATGAAAAGATTTTAAGAACTTCTGAAATTAATATTTTGCCTTTTTTGAACACATATTTGAACAGAAATTTGAGTACTTTTCCTGAGAATCTGTTTTGTAGATGGATGGTGTGTGTGTGTGTTTAGAAACATATATGTGTGTATGCAAATACTTATACAGATGTTACACTGTAGCACATGTCCAAAGTACAGTTGTTGGTTATTTTTGGTCATCCCTTGCTCTCTCATTTCCAAACCAGCAGCAAAAGTGGAATGGATTCAATCACTGTATATAGGACCAGTCCAGTGACTGCTTGGTCCTTTTTCACTGTCTCTGGCTTTGAAATGCAATTAACATCTGGTTAGCTAAACCTTCGGTCTGATAGGGACTGTGCACCAGGTTACAAAGCATTGTAGGCAGGGGTTTCATTTAACAGATGTGAGGTAGGTAGGATGTGTTTCTGCTTTCCTAGATCTCAAAGACTGTAGTTGTTGGTTTGCCCCTTTAATAAATATTACAGCCAGACTTAGGTTTGTAATTGCACTTTTTGTTAATGAAGGTCTGCTCTAGTCTCTTCAAGTAGAGTATTTAGCTTATGGTCCTGTTTACAGGAGCTGGAATCATTTAGCCAGAGGCAAGTCTTTTGGAAACAATACTATAGGAGATGTAGAAATATAGCTAAGTCTGTTAACTATATAATGGGAAAGAAAAAGAGGAGTAGGTGCAATAGCATTTTTTATGTGAAGCAGTTATCTG
The DNA here is from genome assembly GCF_963082525.1 of Nesoenas mayeri. Lineage (NCBI taxonomy): Eukaryota > Metazoa > Chordata > Aves > Columbiformes > Columbidae > Nesoenas > Nesoenas mayeri. The sequence goes on from NC_137562.1 coordinate 7,394,179, forward strand.
GGAATCAGGAGGTCTAAATTTAAATCCCAGCTCTGTCTTTGCACCCCTTTGTAATGTTAGGTAGTTGCTCAATTTTTTCATGTTTCTCAATTCTCAGTCAGCAAAATGGAAGCAATATGCAATTTACAGGGAGGCTTAGAGTAGATGAAGATTGAGAAGCAGTCAGAAACAATGGCAGAAAGGGCCCATACAAGTAGCACAAAGAGACATACATATCATCATTATGGATTTTTCTCTCACAGCCTGGCAAGGTGGCTCTTTACATGTATAATCCCCATGGTAAAAGTCATCCTAGAGAATTAGATGTTTGTGTGACGTGCCCAGAAATGTTTCTTATGTGAGAAATCTCTACCTAATAAGAATGCTCTGGAGACACTTAAGGTACAAATAAAAAATAGTTATGTCAACTGCTGTGTATCTTTTAAGCAGAGAAATGTTACTTTTTTTACATTGTCTCAGTCTTTCTCCTGATTTAACTGCCAAAAACTCCTCTGATCACAACAGTGCTGTTGTAGAGCTTGACCTGCTGTGCTGATCCTAAGTACTGCAATATATTTTAAGGTGGAATGAGCTGTGAGCATTTTAAATTAGGTTATGTGCCTTAAGGTGGCAGTTGCTGCTCCCAGGCACAATTAGAGTAATGAAATGAAAGCTGATTTAACGGTTACAATAAAAGAAATAAAATAGCGAGGTCTGGCCAGACCAGTTTTTGTTCAAGTTTCTATTAAGAAAGAATGGAACTCATAAAACTAATACCAGGCTGGAAAATCATAATGGTTTTTTCACATCATGATAAAGGTTGGATGTGTTCTTGGTGAGAATTTTTAAAAATAAATTCTCCTTAGTATTTATAATCAGCACCAGAAATATATTTCAGAGTTTGTTTTCCCATAAGGAAGCTGACTTACATTTATCTGAGCTATATTGGCAATAAAGTGGTAATAATATATAGACATACACACCTGAAAATATTTTTATGGACTATTTGTCTATCCCATCACCTTTGGTCTGTAGTGAGAGGGATTTATGGATGTTGGCCTGGGGAACAAACAAACACAGGAGCACTGCCAGAGTTTCTTCTCTCATAGGAGAAGTTATGTGATTATTTTTGTGCATCAAACGTAGCCCAGGAGGAGTGGAGCTTTCTCCTGGTTTTCACCCTGTGTGATTCACGTAGCCAAGTGTAGTAGCCAGGGGAGCTCTGCCGAGCCTGGTCCAGGTGACCTGTCCACCTGGTGACGTGCTCCATGGGAGTCCTGGAATGAGGAAATATCCTTTAAAATGGCTAATTATGGAGGGAGTTGGTGTCTGAGTGACGAGTGGGTCTCATGCCCGTTGCTGTCAAGCTCAGACTGTTAGATAGGGTTTCAGTCAGTTATTACCCTGGGACTGAGTCTAGAGTCAGCAGGTGCAGAAACTGCCTGGAATTTTAATTCATAAGCCTTTACCTTCAGAGCATCAAACATCTTTAGGTTAAAGAAATACAACAGGATTTTTTTCGTAGTCCACATTGCAGCCTGTACCTTCCAGAAATCAATAAAGCTTACAATATTGTTTGTGAAAATATATAGGTAAATAGCACCTGATAAACATGAATTCTAATAAGGCAGAAAGAGAACAGTGTACTTTTCAGGGAAACCTTTACTTCCTAATCAGCCTTTCCCTTAAGAACCAGGAATTTGTCAGTTTTCTTTCAACAACAGGTAAAGAGACTAGATAGCTTTGGGAATTTAAGATATCTTCATATCTTTTAGCAGTTTTGCTAGACAATAAGCAGGCTAGTCAGGCCATGCATTTATAGGAGGCCAATTCCCAAACATTGCTGCTGGCTTTCAGATATTTGCAACAAGGATGGAAATAAATAAAAGCTGGGAGGGAAGATATTCAAAGATACAAATACAATCTAGATGCTATGTTATTGTGGAGTTTTTAGTGAGAGTGGTCATCATGGATGAGAAAAATGTATTTAGTGGAATGTCTAAACCTCTTACTGAAGTCAGGTGCGGGAAGATCCTACTGGTTTCCCAAACATGTGAATTTAGGGGTTTTTGTTCTGTGTATTTGTCTTTCTTGATAACATCATCTTTCTCATTGTTTATTTAGGCTCAGATATTGCACTAATAGTGTACAGTCAGTATGCTAAATTAATCAATCTTGACAGAAGGCAGATAAACAGCAGTATATTCCATTAATACAGTACAATTTCCCATTTGTTTCACATTTGACTAGAATCATAACTGGTCATAAACAAACCTTAGTTTATTTGTTCATTATTTCCAAAACTAGAAAAGCTGAAGTGACTTAAGGAGGCAACTGTCTTGTGTGATAGAAACATCTTTTAATAGAGCAATTCTGTCCTAGAACCAGGTGATGTTGAAAAAGAGGCAATATCCCCGTGAGAGTTGTTAACAGAGATTCTCCTTCATGCCTAAAAGAAAACTCCAGCCACACTGCTTAGCACAGCTGTCTAAAGTTCATGCAGCTAAGGAGACCTTTTCTAATGTGTCATGTACAAAACAATGTCTTTAAAGTAATGCGTTAATTAAAATTGACATTTCTTACTGTCACAGTGCTAGAAAGTGTTATCGTTTGTAATGCCAATTCACTGTGGATGGAATTTATCTGCTGTATGCCTATTTTACATTCATCAAAATGGCAATTAGGCATTTTAAGCAGCTCAAAACATTCCAGACAACTAAATATGATTTTCTGTGCAGAACATCTAAACCTTAAAGATTTGTGAAGTCTAAGCAGCAAGTTACAACATTTCTCTTTAAACCTGCTCCACTCACAGTTCTTACGGTTTTTAAAGGAATGATATCACATCGAGCAGAGCAGTGCAGAGGAGTTAAACTGTGGCCGAGATACTCGGACAAAACTCCTGAGGGTTTGCTTGGACAAAAATGAATAGAGAACTTGTTTAATGTGGAACCATCCAGCCATACTACTGGCAGTCAGCATATTGGTAGATACATTAGACATCTGACATTCTAATATGTGAGAGAAGAGTCGAAGTACGTGGTGTTTTTACCCTGAATTTTTTTTATTCTTACACACAGATATAAATATATTTAAATTTTGCAAGTTCTTTCATAAAGAGTACCCACAACCTGACTTTTCTTACTAATCCACAAGTGAAGTGTTGTGCAGATAATGTATCATTTCAAGTCATGATTAGTAGTGCATCATCCTTTTCTCTGGTGTTGACTCATTTCCATTCAACCACTGCTGAAATCATACCTTGCAATACGTGATAATCTGCTCCTACTCCACTGCAACAAATATTAATTGTTTTCCTGCTGCAAAGCACTTTTCCTGTCATCTTCTAGGAAGCAGCAGTAGCTCGACTTCACTCCCCAGCCTGGCAGCTGGCCCCATACATAGACCACTTGCAGTATTTTGGTGCCTTTTCGTGTTGCCCTTGACACTCTCTGTAACCCTCACCAAATGCATTTTCTTCTTTAGAGCTCCCCTGGCAGGTGTTCGGCTGCCGATGTGCTGAGCCCACTGACTAAACTGCTGACCAAGGCTGTGTCATGCTTTCCTTGAACTGTCCCCAGTTTGTTTTTGTCTGTTGTTTGACATCTTCAGTTATAAACCTTTTTGGTCAAGGACTTTGATTTATTTTCTTTGCACAGCGTGTTAAGGGCATAGACCATAAGTGAGACAATTGTTTTTTCACAGTAGTGCCAATGAGAAATGTCTGAGGCAGGACTAAGCTGTGCAGATCAAAACCTTTCAAATCGGTGCTCCATAGAACTATAAGTAATGCTCCATGAATAAACCAGTTTTAACTTGTGAAATGCATTCAAGTATATACATGAACCCACCTTCTTGTACCCTGCATGCTTAAAAAAATAATCACCTCACTTCACGCCCAGGTATTGCCTACGTAAGTGTGTAGTTTGAAATCCAAATGGGCAGTTGAATTTCAGCTCTTAGTTCAAATCAAAGAGCATAATTCTGAATGCTTCTCTGGGATATATATTTTTTTTAAAATGTGCCATTTTGCTCCTATCAAGACGTGAATTTTGTCTGAGTTCTATTGGGCCAATCATTAAAAATAAACCAAATGAATTTGTAATTACTTTAGCCCTGCATAAGATAATTTATCTAGCCCTAATAGCTTGCAGTTACTGTGATCTCAACTCTGTTAGGTTTTATGGGATTTTTTCCAGTGTCTTTGAGTTTTGGACCAGGTCCTTAATGGAGGACATGTGCTAGTTTTGTCTGGTTTTGGCAATTCAGAGATGATCTGATTTAATTTGTGTCATCAGGTGCAAGGTTTTGCAACTCATCCTCCTCTGTCTGCTTTCAAGCTTCTTCCTGAACTTTGAACAACCATTATTGGAAATGTGAGTCATGATAGCATACTAAATATTAAAACCAGTTTAAGATTTAATCCCAATTTATAGCACAGCTTTGTCTAATTTACTGCATATTACAAAATTTCCTTTACAGACAACTTTTAGTGTGCTATATAAATAATAAATTAGCCTCTCATGATTCTCAATTGTTCTAATATGGTTTTATATTAAACTTATATTTGCCATCATTTAAATGTTGCTAGACCAATATGTTTTATTTTTGCTCTTTTACCTGTTCAATCTGCACATTCATTCTTTTATAATGTTATAGCCCAAATCCAGAAAATTGTAGGTATTCAAGCATTTTAAGTTCTTTATTATTTATTTTAAAGCAGAATAGAAATAATCTTAGCATGCATGAATGACAAAGCAAAAATATAGGTTCAAGAGGTTATAGAAGTCCATCCCTAATCAGTGGCAGCAGTTCTGATGTCACTGTGTTCTGTATTCTGCTTATATAATTAACCGAGGGCATTAGATCCTCATCTTGCTGGTACTTGTGCAGGTCTTTGTGTTTAGTATTAACCATTTGCAGCTAAGGAGGTAACTTTGCCTTAGTTTCAAAACTTTAGGGTTTTATAACTGCCCGGCTCTCAGTTGAAAGTTAAATGTTTACCTAATTTATTTAGGCAGTTAAAAAATTGATATGGTATCTATGACCTGTGAAATATATCAGCAATGTCTCTCTTTTTTTGACTATTGCATTTCATGACGTAAAACCATTTTCTGATACACCTGTGATACACACAGCTGAAAGATGTGCCCACTGCTGAAAATGTGAGTGGGAAAACAACGGGGAAGGTTGAGAAGCATAGGGAGACCCCCCCCACTCCAAAAAAAGGGAGGTGAAACCAATGAAGAAAACATAAGCATTAAAGAAGCATTATCTGGTTGATAATGCTGATCAAGTTGCTAGGTCTGTGCCCAAATGTGAGCAGTTTTATCTGTTGTCTGTCTTGCTCCTTCTCAATCTCCCTTAACTTTTTTCTGTTCACCAAAAAGAATCACATTTGCTGGCAATAACGTGTGGTGGGTTTAATTGCAGCCTCAAGCCAACTCTGTCTTTGCTATTTTTCAGCATGCATGCAGAATGTTGATATTTATTTCATGCTGTATGTGATAAGTGAGGCTGCTTCTAATGTTTAGACTGTAACTATTAATGGCAAGATTTCACTAGGTGGGTACTGCCAAATGCATTTTTTGAAGATGTGAAGGAATCTGTTTCTAAAGGCTATTTTACAAAGGGTAAGAAAAATATTCTCTTTTTATTTCCTGTGGGTTGATGGATGGATAAGAAATTAGGAACTATTTAACTGATCTTAATTTCTACCTGATATGAACAAGTAAGGAAACATAAGGAAAATAAACCCACTGGAGACAGCATTTGGATCTTAATATTGTTTAATTCAAGACAGAAATCAAACAAACAAAAAAATATTTTATTTAAGGAAAAAAAAAATCATTAGAACTTTTCTCCTGAACCATTTGAAAAAGTTCTGAAAGTAGTAGCAGTATATTCTATAAAGAGGTCACAGCCTATGGGTGTGCTGGAGAACAAAACCTGAGACATAAAAGAAGCCAACACGAAATAATGATGTGTTTAAGGCTCAACATTTCAATATTATTTATTTTTTATTCCCTTCCACTGAGCAGGTGGTTCTGACATTATGCACATAAATGTTTTATTTAAAGCACTCCTTCAACCTAAGTGTAAATTTGGAGGGGGCAAGATGTTAAATATTGAATGCTGACTATTCTAATAAACACTAGTCTAAGAAAATGAATGTCTATAAACTTTTACTCTGATTTTCAGACATAGGTAGAGTCCACACAGGGAATGTGACCGGCTTATAGTATCAAGGCTTTGTGCCTTTCTTCTGCAGTATTTCTGCCTGACATCCTAATGGAATTAAGATTCAGATTCATTAAGTTTCACAATATTTTCCATTGAACAAAAGCCACATATTCAGATAGAGCACCTGCTTGTCACCTTAAAGTGATTGCAGTGATTGCAAAGGGCTAAATGGTTCAGAAAACCTGGACTAAATTGTATCTGACTATTTGTTTAAAACAATTTTAAAAAAATCACAGCCTTTAATACCCTGCAAAATGGGACAAACATGTTTTATGTGTACAAAGACTTGCTGGAACTCTGTTAAATAAAGCAGTCCAAAGATCCTAATCTTGTCTAATTAGTCCTAGAATTGTGAAACTGAATTCCCTGGGTAAGGAAAACATTGTGAGGAAGAGGTTCAAATTAAAGTGCCACTGATTTTTAGGGTACCTGACCGTCATGAGGCTGAGCCCACATTCAGAATCAGTCCAAGAGAACAAACTCTCTGGAGGTGAGGAATCAAGAGGCAAGAGCTGAGCTGGTTTGAAGACACAGTAACAGGGATGCTGAGAAATGATCCAGGAGAGCTGTGACAGCAGAGGGTGATGGTGCAGCGGACCAGAGAAGTAGCAGGAGCCACAACAGTAAAGTGGAACAATATAGAGGAAGCCATGATCTGGATGGGGGCAGCGAGAAGGGCGAGTAAGTGAGCCATATCTCCGAAAAAACTAGGGGACCACTGAGTTAGGAACGTCTAGGTCCTTCTAATTAAACTTTATAGCTTTTTTTGTTTTCTAAAGTTATGTAGTAAGATGTTTACTTCCTTTGGGGATCTAAGACTTGAAATACTTAAAAAAAAAAAAAAAAAAAAAAAAAAAAGGCATAGGGTTATCAGTGAGGTTCTTTTTCCTCTGTTACCTGTTTTATAGCAAAATTGCTTAGTGCTCAGGGTGGCTTCTGCAAAGAAGAAAAATTGTCTTATTCCAAACATGACATGCAGGAGTTGGGAGGAAAAATTAAGCAGACAGCATTTTCTTGCAGCAGCATTTGGGGCTGCTGTTGTAGCTGGCTCCTAGGAGAGACCAGTTTTAGGCCATTTATCATTTATAACACAGGGTGCATCATGGGCACACCAAGAGCAACCACAACAGGATGATACATGAGCTACAGTTTCTTCTGCAAACCTTCACTTTGAGTTTTTATTTCATTATTTGATAATTTTATATTGTGTTGAAATGGGAAAGGAGCCTTTCGTTGCTCTTCTTCATCATTCTGTACATGGCTTGTACATAAAGGGGAGAATTGAGTGCTTTCACATACTTTGTCATCGCTCTCCATTGAGCTGCCAACAGGGAATGTGGGACAGAGGCACTTTACCTGGTACCCCACGGTAGGGGGAAGCTGTAGGACAGGACTAGTGAGTAAGAGAGTTAAGAGCCATGATGTTTAAAGGAGGCTGAGGGCAGAGCCAAAAGCAGTTCAGTTGGTGGTGGGAGCAGGGAATAAATTTCCAGATTTTTGGGACAGGGAAGGGAAGGGGTCTGTCAGATTCTGTGTCTTGATTTCCAAAATATATCCCTGAAACTTAGAAGCTAGTGTATTTGACTGTTGGTTTAGAGTAACTGAAAGAATAACATCTGTACAGCAGTTTGTGACAGTTTGAATTTTCTAGCCATGGAAAACTACATAATAATTAACAACTGAAACATCGTAACGCTAGTGACCTTCCACAGTCTGTGCCTCTCGTTCAGACTAGTCAATGTACAAAAAACAATGAGAATGTTGCAGACAGAAGTAAAAGAAGAGATTTTGCACTGACTGAAAACAATTGCTGGGTTTAGTGCTGGTTTATTGACAATTTAATCAATAAATATATCTTTGTGAATTTAAGGTTTTTAGGACTTGTGGAATAAAATACCCAAGAAGGTTTATTCAAGCAAGCACTTACTATTTTTGGTTGTTACTACAGAATTTGCTATATAAGCAAGTTTTATGTTGCAATTTACAGTGTAACAGAGACATTACAAGCACACAGTGCCATGCAGTTGTGGCATTTATTATATTCTTATGAATTACTTCAATAACTATAGTAATATTAGAAGGAGTAATTCATGGTTAGCTGGAGCAGCCTTTCTATGTATTGGGCAATGAAGTAATGGAAAGGTCATCAAAACTGTTTTCTGTGCTGATTGAGATCTTGTCAAATAAATTGTTTTTAACTAATCTTTGTAGTTTGGCTTTATGGTATCTAAATACAGTTTCAAGAAGTGTAGTCTTCTAAGTAACAGCTGAAATGAATGCCAACCTATGGTATTGAGGGGTGCAAAAACACCCTTGGGACTTCACGATTCTGTGTTTAATAAGGGAGCTGTAACTGTAACCTTTGTTATATGTCTATGGGTAGGACATAGAGCTCGGTTTCCTGCCAGGGCTTCTGAGGGTCACAACACCATTGCAGAAGACACAGAGTGGCTGGTTAGTGCCAGCTTTAAGATGCAAAGTGTAAAACCAAAGCCCTGATCACCTCTGGTCATTAAAATTCTCATGGAAGCTTTTTTTGTTTTGTTCCAGAGAAGCAGATATTAACTCAGTGTGCTGGGAAAGTGCCAGCTTGGGGTCAGTTACATTCAGCAAAAGTTTCCTGGTCTAGAAAACTTAATTGTTTTATAATGTGAAGCACTTGCACTGTCATGGAGGTAGATGACTGTCTTTTCTGTGATGGGTGAACCCTTAGGAAAACTAATGCTGTATGAAGTCAGTTTTAGACAGAATGAATGAAATATTTCATCTTTCTGTACAACTGTATTTTGGATTATGGACTTTGTCCTCAAAGCATGTGATTGTCATGAACAAAACAGCAAGGCCAAACTTACTTCTGAAGGAGTATTTAGTGTTGCTCCATTTATTGTCAAGATTTTGGCTTTGACGTTTTAAGTTTATGAATATTCTTCCTCCATTTTCAGTAGTTTAAGTACAAAAGGGACTTGAATTGCTACAGCTTCTATCCTTAAAAGCAACAAGGTTTTTATAGCTGAATTAATAGCAATTTTTGGGACAACTCTCTTCCAGGAGCACACCTTCCACATTTAGAAAGAAGTTTATCTGTAAAATAGAGTTCAATCTTTATTATTTAAACCTAAATATTATTTAAATTGTTGGCTAATATTGCACAAAGGTTGTTTATCTTTCTTTGCACTTTTAAAATATCTGTGGAGTTGTCATGTTTTTTGTGGGTATTTCATGCTCCATTCCTCAGGCTGTCTCTCCAAGTGTTCTGCAAATTGATCAATAATTTTTATGCACTGCAGAAGGAGCCAACTGCGGCAATATCACAGAGTTAAATTCTGCCTTTATATCAGCATAAAGTGAGTGAGTGCTGATCATGCTTATTTGAAGTCAACTTAGTTTGGCAAATCTTAGTTGCAGGATGAGTGGCCAGGTTTTCTAATAAATGCAGGCTTAGACTCAGCATTCTTCCAAAGACAGCATGTTTGGCCTCTAGATTTCTTTTACTGGATTTTGGCTTCTCTTTCATAATTGTTTAGCCTAGTGCTGCTGTTTAATTTCTACAAAAATTTTCTTGCTACCTGGCATTCTGGGTTCATTCTGCAAAACTTACCTGTTCTCTGTGAATAACCAGCTTCAGAGTTACCAAAACATCTGTAGGACGTACCCAGCAACATCACTAAATTTCCAAGGTAACCATAGGAGGTATTCAAGGCACATGAAATGTAGTATGAACACACTTGTAAAAGCTTTTAAGCAGCAACCTACAGTGTGATTGCCTCTGATCATTCTGAAAGAAACTTTGTTCAAGATTTTTCAAAGGCTGAACATTGATCGAATGTATTATTTGTGATGCAGAACAAGCATGTTTACCTCATGATGCCCAGAGGAAATCTGAACTTCAGTTAGATTCCTTTAATGTATTTGCTATATTATTTTCAGCTTTAAAAATACATATGGACATAGATTGTTTACATGGGCAAACTGTGGTCCTATTTAAAAACTGTTGGTTTACACTGAAGTTATTTGTGCCTTTTCATAAGTAAATTAACCATTAAAAATTAGGGATAATCAAGGTAGAGTATTCGAGGACAATCCCAGTCATGCAGAAAACCAGGGGACACAAATATTGTGCAACAGCATTGTTATTATTTTCCTTCAGCTTTATCTAAATTGTTGTCTCTTATATGTTATAGTGCATGTACTAATCAAGCCTGCTCATTTAGTTTCTTATCCTCCTTCTCTCATAAGTGTCTCTTGCTCAATAACTGTAATTAAGGTATTCTGCCTGAAAGGAAATGAATAGAGTTGAATGATAGCCCACAGTGTGTATATAATGTGTCCCCAGGCTTTTGAACCATATAAATTTTGGAGATGCTTGCACCTATTATTTTATTTCATACTAATGTTCATACTTGAGCTGTTTATTATATTATGTATAGTTGTACAAATTATCCATAATTGCGTCACACACTGACCATTAAATAAAATATCTGTCTGGTAAAAACCCTGGGAAAATTATTCTTGATGATAAAAACATTTCTCAGTGGTGACAGGGGAAAAAAAACATGATCTGACAAATGGCAAGTTGCATTTTTTTAAGCAATTAAGTACAGTTCTGAAAGGGATGATACAGTATGGTTACTGATTGGGATTAGGTGTGATGACCCAGAATTAGCTTCGAAAGTATCTAGTGATTCTACAGATTCTTCATTATGTTACAATGAAGCAAGCACAAATTAAATCAAGAGGTATGGACATCATGTGAGAAGAATTATTGACTTTGTGGACATAAAGCACGAACAAGTAAAATGGTCCCTCTCTTAGCTATAACCCAACTTCCTGTATTTTATAGCAGTATTTTTACTTCTTATCTGTAATACAGAATTTACAAATAATTTATGTAGTTCTATTTACATATTAGAACTGCTTTGTGTCATTGTCCAAAAGATAGTGAAGTTAAATTCTTTTTTGTTGCTCTTTTACCAAACTACACTTAGAAATAGCTCAGCTTGTTTGGTGTTTCATGGAAATCCTTTTGAACAATTTTCTGACCACTCTAGAAGTGTGAGGAAACTTATTACTGGAAACCATCAAGGTAGAATAAGACCCTAAAGGAAGAAATGCATTATCATCATTCAGTGGAAGAAAGCAGATACAGTCAGAGAAGTCTGGGATTCATTTTGTCTCTGCTGTTTGTTTGTAACATAGTTGAAGGAAAAGAGCTTTATCTGAAAACAACAAAGAACAACTCTGTCAATCTTGCTTAGAAAATATGTCCAGAAAACCTAACATGTTTATCACGTGTTCCTTGCTCATGCAGGCACTGAATCAGTAAGATTCATGTGTCAGGCATGGGATAATGTGCATGTCACACAGATATCAGTCTATCAAGCAGTAACAAATTACTCCCCAAACAATGTGTGAGGACTGGATGTGGAATATCATATGGAAATATTCCTCTGCAGGTTTTCTTTTGTGCCAAGCCTGCCCTGAGACTGGGCTTCTGGGAGTGGCCTCTGCCTATATGTGAACATATCTTCAGATCTGACCTTTGTTTTATAAGGAGCTTAAGGGTAATGTAAGGGTCTCTTGTTAGCATTTGGGCACATTTCCTAGTTGTGCAGGCAATAATGTAGAGGAGATCCTTCTGTAATAGCTGTTGTCTGAGGCAGGATATATGTAGCCAGTACTGAGCCAGCATGGTACAAGGCAGGAAATCAGATTTGTTTGCTTTGTGTGTGTTGGTTTGTTGTTTTTTCCTCATTCTGCTTCCAAGACTTCTCTAGAGATTTCTTTTGAAACTTTTCTTGTTTTATATTGAGCTAATAATTTGTAGAGCATTGCTTCACTGTGAACAGGAGAACAAAAAGCAAAGCAAAATTGGTCTACATTAATCTTATTTTTCTACTTTATACATTTTTCTTATCAAGTATTCACACTTTGCTTCAAGTGAAGAACAGTATGATAAATCCATTTTTGTTTTGTTTTCTTTATAGCATAGCACTTGCCCTGCAGTGAGAATCAGCATCTCTGGATCACTTGTTAGCTGCAAGTGCATTCATTTGAATTTTACTATCGATCTGTTCTACCCTATGACTCATTTTTGTGGTGCTTAATTTCTAACACACTGCTTATATACTCCAAAGTGTGTTTGTGGGTTTTTTTCTTTTTCTTTTCTTTTTATTTTTTCCTTCTCTCACCCACCTTAATCCTTTTCTAATGAATAAGTTCAGAGCAAACCACTGACAGCGTGGATCAATATTCGAAGTAGTAATTTTGCAAGCAGACAAAATGGTATGTTTCTGAAGGGTAAACTGATGAAATGTGAGTTAGCAGTGGCAGAATAGAATCCCTTTTACTGTGAATTAGAGGATATGGGCCAATACACCTGTATCATTTGAATAAAATATAGATCACTGGAAACAGATAAAAGCCCAAAGTATTTTAAACAGTATCTTATTGTACAGCTAGACACAGAATTGAGGCCCTTAACTGTTTTCAGATGCTAAAATTATTCGTGTCACAGAATCAAAGTCGCAGAATGTTTGGGGTTGGAAGTGATTTTTGGAGATCTGCTGGTCCAACCCACCTGCTAGAGCAGGGTCACCGGAGCAGATTGCACAGGATTGTTTCCAGGTGGGTTTGAATGTCTCCAGAGAAAGAGACTCCACAGCCTCCCTGGGCAGCCTGGTCCAGTGCTCTGGCATCCTCAAAATAAAGTTGTTTTTCCTCATGTTCAGATGGAACCTCCTGTGCTTCAGTCTGTGCCCGTTGCCCCTCACTCTGTCGTTAGGCACCACTGAAAGCAGTCTGGTCCATCCTCTTGACACTCACCCTTGAGATGTTTGTAAACAGCAATAAGATCCCTCTCAGATTCTCTTCTCCATGCTGAACAGCCCCAGCTCTCTGTCTCATAAGAACGGTGCTCTAGGCCACTCATCATCTTGGTAGCCGCAGGACTCCCTCCAGTAGTGCCTTATGCTTCTTAAATTGCAGAATGTTCCAGCCCAGTGCAGACCACGCTGGGAGGCACCTCCCAGGCACCCAGCGCTGGGTGAGGGCACAAGCAGCTCCCAGTGCAGGAGCACAGGGGTTGGAGGGTGAGCTCAGTGGGGAGAGCAGCCCTACCCACACAGCCTCAGCTTCTCGCCATGTGGTTGTGTTTGTGGAGCTCTCCAGACCAGCCTGTCCTGTTGCTGTCAGGGTAAACACCACCTGTGATGACAGCTTGGCACAGGCAGGTACCTGCAATACTTCACAGCCAGGGAGAATTCACCCGAATGCCGTGCTAAAGCCAACCTGCTCTCCCCTACAAGCTGTGCCTGTTTCTTTTTGCTAGAGGTGGAAGAGATGAGGAGATCATCTTCACCTATTTTGCAGAAGCTGCATGGATGAAGTGCTAGCCCTAAAATCAAACCAGCTATTGAGCCAGCTGGGAAAAAAATATGGTTTGTGTTTGTCCTAACTACAGTTCATAAAATATGTTAGTTTTCCTCTATGGCTTGCAGTCACATTTGTCTGTGTGCTAGATTTTAATAGAGTTGTGGCCTCTGTGCTGTGATGTATCCTTAGCACGAGTGCCGGTGTTTACAGGATTCCCTTGGCAATCAGATACAGTCACAAGGTACTTACTGTTTTACTTATCCAAAGAAGCCTGCAGAAAAACTTAAGTTTTCTTGTGTTGTAGGTATAAAATTAGGAAATATACCAGTGCTCAGTCTATTTCTAAAATAAATAAAAATCCAAACAAACAAAAAACCCAACCAAAACAAAAAAGAAAGGGAAAAGAAAAAAGTGACCTGACCTCTCATCAGTGTATGTTCTGCAAGAACACTCTGTTCTTTTGCAGGGCACAGGTGCTGTTGTTCTTCTCCTATCTTGCTTAGAGACAAAACTCAGATGTGGAGGGGGCTTGAGAGCTGTTCTGAAACTGAGTCATAAATGCTGCAAATGAATAATAAGAACACAGTTAATCTTACCGACTAGCAAATATAAATATTGTACAAAGGGAGATCTCTGGCACTGGAGTGTATATATCAGGCTATCAAGACATCATGTAGTTGTTTCATTTATTCTAACTTCTTTTCATCCTGTGAACAGCTGTCCCTTTATTTTTAAAAGCTATTTTAATGTGGCAAGGGTGTTTTTAGTTTAATCTGCTACAATACTTCTTTTGTCTCCTTGTCATACTTCCAGCTTTAAAATATTAATCCAAGCTAACAAAGAGAATTTTTGATGTATTCTAAAATTCTGAATGCAATGTATAATTTAAAAATAAAAACACTTTATTAGGCTATGTTCATATTCAGATCTAAATGTGTTTGGCTTCAGTTAGGCTCCTACTTTGAGGCATTTTCAAAGAAATAAATATTTATTGGGCATTAACAGTCTCCCTAAGCACAGGTCTTTACCACAGTGTGTTAAGTGCCCTTTCTAAGCCTGAACTACAGAGGTGTGGAATCTGTGCATGCCTGTGCTAATAGTCCAGTTGGTAAAGGGTCTTATAAGTTAAAGATTTCACGTTCAGTTCCAGTTATGATTAAAATCCATATACCCTTATGTTGCCTTCTCCTCCCCATCTGGGGCCTACATGACTGAAACTCTCTTGAGAGCCAAACTCAGAAACTCCAGCACCGATGATGTTTGTATAAAGATGCCAATTGGAAAGGAAAGCACTGATTAGGGAGTATTTTTTTAGCTCAACTAAGAGTCACTGAGTCATATTAAGGCTGTTCATAATTCTGGATAATTGCTGGAGAAGTGTGGAATGATTTCTGAATCCCAAAATTTCAGATACTTTAGGATATCAAAAGTCTAGTAAGCAAGCATTATGTACTCATGTGGTTTCATAGGAAATGCTATACATAAAAACTTAATGTATAAAAGCTATGCAGCTTATAAAAGCAGTGGAAGATTATTCATTCAGACCATCTGATATGACACATTTGCAGAAATTGTGTCTAGCTGGGAAGTGATTCACTAGCCAAAAAAATGGCTGCAACTTACTTCCAAAATTTGGAGGAATGAATTCCCATTCAGATATACAAGCAACTGTTCCTATTATTTGTAAATTAATCTCTTGCTCTTTAGAGAACAGTATTTCACAATGAAAGGATTTCAGAAATAATTCATAATGCCATTTTCGTATTTCCAACATCATTGCAATTAAAAACTACAAAGAAAAAGTACTGTGGGATTTTGTTGTGTTACGACTCTTGACTTCACCGGCCTGACATTTGTAGGGAGGAAAAGAAACAAAGAGGAAACTCTGTGCTGGAATTAGCTACTTGTAGCATTTACCATTGTAACTGTTCTGCAAAGGGCTAATGTAGGGAAGGTCACATGAGACCTGTTACAGGGGATGGTTTCCAGGTGCAGAGCTGCATGATATGATTGATGGACGAGCTTTGCTGTCACAGCATTCGCAGGGAAACCACGGCCCGGCCAGCATGGATTTGTGTTGCCAGCAGCACTGGGAACTGGCTCCAGTGACAGGGTGATGTGATGGTGACTGGGGTCACTGGCAAGGGAAGCCCTGTGAACAAGCTCCTCTGCTCCCAGCTCTCCAAGGTGTGTTTCTTGTGTCTCCTGCTACTAACCCTGCTGCTGCTGGGCTAATATGGGACCAAAATATGTTGTCTAAAGGGCTAGACCAGAAAGCCAAGGAAAGAAATGTGATGCATTAAAACTCCATGGTGGAGATCAGATTCTTCACTTGATATAACATTACACTCAGCTGCTGATAACTTCTGCAAAATTAGCGCTTTACTGAAGCGTATTCTGTCAGGAAGTCGGGGACCATAGCACACTCAGGAGATATATTTTGGATATAAATGAGTTTCTGCTTAAGTGCAAACGCACAGTTGAAAGAGTTTTAATTCTGCTGTGGCCAAAGCTGTTCAGGGGAACATCGACCCAGTTTTCAGTGTTTATGCCGGTGTGTGCCAGAGTGTCTCTGCCTTGAGTTTCCTCTGACTTACTCGGCCTTTAAGCCAGAACAGTTTGTATCAGGCAAAAGTTTGATATCTCTTGTTTTCTGTTGCTATAATATTCTTCAGAAAAAGCCTATTCATTTGAGTTAGCTACACCTTTCTTGCAGAATTATATTAAGCTTCAGGAACAGACAAACTAAATGCCTTTCTGGTCACTGTAAATGTATTTAATAGAGCCTAGATAATTGAATTAGATTTTGATTTTTTTCTGGCCCTGATGAATATCACTTAGAAGAATCCAATGCAATTCATACTTAGTTAAAAATACTTTTACATCCATATTTGGTATTCAAGTTTCCGTGAGACTGATGAAATTTGAATCCTGATGTTGCTGCTCATTACACACCTGAGATGCTACCTGGCCATTTCACCAAGGCCTTGTGCTTGCTGGCTGCTGCCGGTCTGGGGAATGAACCAGCTCATCCCCAGCTGAGTGAGAACTGCCTGAGTTGTCACTTTGCGAAGACTCTGTTACTGCTTTCTCTGTGATTTTTCTGATGCCTTCATGAGACACTTGCCTTTGAACTGAAGTTCTTTGAACAGGCTGCAGATAGCACTGATGTTTAAGCCACTTTCCCCACCAAAAGTTACCATGCAGCTGTAGTGGACAGAAGTGCAGGGTGATGTGGATGGAGGAGAAGGGGGTGAGCACTCAGTAAAGCGTCATGTAAAGCAGAACTTTCCAGCTCATTGGAGCTCTATTTGCTGCATGCTCAGGAGAGTACTGGAACAACAGAAAGCTCTGCTTGAGTGTGTAGGAAAGGAAAAGACAGCTGTTGTGCTGTCTTCAACTAAATGAAACCTGATTGCTGGGTTGGTTGCCCTTCTCCAGTTATTAGAATGACCATCTGGGAAGTCAGCAACAATTAGTCATTGTTTGGCCAGACAGTGCCAGGATTCAGCTGTCTACATGGACTTGCAAATAAGCTGGGGCTTAGTGTGAAATAAAAGGGGAATTAATTTCCAGGGCAGAATATGCATCTCTGAGCATGATGGAATAATTTTATCCCCCAAGAATATCTGAAGAACTGCAGCTTTTAAATATGAGCCCTGACACTTTCCCTTATGATTTCTTTTCCCCCTTTCTTGTCAAGGTAACTGTTCTCAGAGCTTCATCCTACACCTTCTTGTAATGGTCAAAGGCCTCGACTTGTACGGGACTCCAGTGTGTGGCTGCTGCAAGGAGCAGAGGGGGCAGAACAGACTCTGTGTGTCTTGTGCACCTGATGCTTAATGCATTTCATCTACACACTGGTACACATCAGAGCTCGGGAGTAGTAGCCAGGAAACCTGGAAGAATAGCACTGAGAAAAAATGTCAGATCTATGGCTAACAGGATCTATTGCTTTTTAGCTGTTTCTCTGCTTTGTGAGGGAAAGCCAAGTGCATTTGCAAGAATACATTTATTTATGGATATGAGTAGAGTATTGGGATGCAATTCCCCAGGGCTCTTTCCCCTGCAAATGTGACTGTTTCAGCTCCATGCAGGAAGGAATTTTGGTCCTTTATCTGTCTGCAGTATAACAATTATCTCTGAACAAACACACCAACCCTGCTTGTGAACTGCAAATCTGTGTACAGGCCTCGAACACCAGTGCATTCTGCACAGGTTCAGAATGTCTAAGGCTTTTCTGCTCATCTCTGATAAAGCTGTTTGTTTTTCTAATGAGATAAAATAATGAATCTGAAAGCCTGCCTTATAGGAAAAAAAATGCTATACAGCCACCTGCAGCACAGTGACCTCTGTTGTTTGCTCTAAATGTTAAAGTCAATTAAAAAAAAAAGGGGGGGGGGGGAAAGGAACTGTGTAATTTACATGGCCTATTATTGTTAATCCTTTTAATATTATTGATTTTTATTTTATTCCTTTTTCATTTCTATTTGGACTTAAAGAGCTTTACATTGGTTTTACTTGTTGCCTTGTTTCAAGTGCCCTTTTTATGTTGATTTGTCATGTAGTTTCAGTTGCTTACACTTCAGTTGTGTGTGTACACAAATCATATAAGTGTGTTTATTTTCAGTTCTGTTATGTTTCTTCCACCCTTTTCTTTTACAATTATGTTATATGTTGTGTCATATCCATTTTATCTTCATTTTAATACCTCTTTCCCGTGCGCTGTAAATTATAAGCTTTTGGTTTGCTGGGGCTTTTTTTCCACCTTTTTTTTAAAAAAAAAAAAAAAAAATATATATATATATATATATAAAAACAGTTGTTGGAATAGAGGTCTTTCATTCTAGACTGTTTTCACAATTCATACTACACTGTAGTTACTAAGCACAATATTCCATACCTATGGTACCTTAATTTAAATACTCTAAATTAACAGGTCCCTAAATTTACAGGTCAGCATTAAAATTGTGGTTGGGTAGCTAAATGAGTAGTACATTTCTTTAGATACAAATTTAAAATGTGCCACCTAGCTAAATATATTGGAGATTTCTCAATGTCTACATGAGTGTAAATTTTGTATGTTCATTGGTGAAGCTTTAAGAACCTTAAGGCACATATGAGCCCATTGTTGGTGACCTAAAAGTAGGAAAACTTTGTGATCAGGTGTACATTCAGTGCTTTTAAAATGATTAGCCTTGTTTGAATAGAGTCAGTTGTACAAAGGGAAAGTAGGAAATACAATTCGGATACGAAGAATATAAGGCAAGTGAAGTGACTGAAGCATTCATGGTGAAAAAGTATTTTTAATCTATAAAGCAGGTTTCAAGGTTAGTCAAGTGTGCCAGTTCATTTATTCTAAAGCTCCTATTGCTTAGATTTTAATAATCATTATGCACTATGATAGATTATTGTTAATAAGAAATGTATTGGATAAAATGAATAGCTAATGCTATCACTTTTTAAGTGCTGTTGAATGCATACTTCAAAATGGAATTAAGCAGTCTGAACCTTACATAACTTTTCTGAGTAGGCTGAGTGGTAACAGGGAAAAGAAGAGTAGTAATTGAAATGTTTGCCTCCCCCTAAAAATCAAGTAACTCACTGTTATAGCCTTATTAATTAGAACCAGAAATATAAGGCTGAGCCTTGTTCTCATCTATACAAACAGGAGAGGCTTGAGTGAAACACATGGATAGATGCTTTAGTACCGAGAGAAATCACAGACTGCAGACAGGCATAATTTCATTGCTGATAATTTATCACATTTATTCTCCCTGTCTGCTACAAGTAGAAGTTGTGTACTGCCAGAATTAGCACACCAAAGGTTAGTAAAGAAAATTCTTTGATATTATTGCAGTTCTGTTGTCCCAAACTGCTTCATTTTCCAGAAAAAGCAGTTATGAAGAACTGTAAAAATAACAGATAAGATATCAAAATAGGTGGTCCCTTCAAAAATAGTCTTAATGGCATCTCAACTCTCCTGACAAATTCAAGGAGCTCTGTTTCATATGCAGTTCAATTCCTAAATAAGTCAGCCTTTAATAACATTTTATTTTCTCCCATGGGAGATGGAATATTCTTGTAGTGCCCTAAAAACCTCAGACACTTTCCTGTCCTACTGTAAAAGAGACTCTAGAGCACATACCTGTCCCAACCCCATCTCCTCCTCCATGTCCCGTCATTGCTGTTCTGCACAGCGGCTGGAGCAGCCCCTCAACTCTGCATTGCCAAGAATGAACTGGCCCAGGACCTTGGGTCCTGGCTGGCAGAAGTTCTGAGGCTTTTTATGTGCAGACACAGGAAAGAGGTTGGAGGATAGTAGGGAAAAAAATGCTAGAAAATCACCAGAAAGGAAAGGGTGCTCTCAGAGCAGCCACTCACTGGATTCCCCTCCCCAAATACTCAGGTTGGTGATGAGCACTCTTCTTTCCTTGCATCCTGGGAACACATTAAAAATCCAAAGTTTTTATGTGTCCTGTTAATCAGGAGTATATATTAGCTCCGACAGACATGATGTGCACGGCATTGCTATCTTGGTGTGTTCTGTTTCCTTGAGGAATGCATATTCTAGTCCTAGCAAGCCAAATTTTAAATGAGGGTGATTTTCTGTGCGTGTCCTAATGAACCTCAGCGTACTGCACGGCAGGTTGCTGTGGGTGGTTGTCCCTGTTCCTCACCTTCTGCCTCCCTGATGGACAAGGACATGGTGAGCAGAAGGTGGCTCTGGCGAAACATCTGAATGGTGAAGAATGCAGCCCTTCAGCTTCAAACAGTATCTAATTGTTCTTGGCAAAATTCAGTGATTCATTGAGGGACTGTGACTCTTGTGATTTTTTTTTTTTCTTTTTTTTCTTTATTGTCTATTTTTAAAGGGAGATATAACCACCTAAAAAAGCCTTACTTAAACCACTGCCAATCCTCTGTGTTATGAAGTGAGATAATTGCTTCGAGGCTAAACCCCAGCAGTAAAGGATAAAGAAGAGAACGATGTTACCTGATGTGCATACACGTGTGCTGTGTCATTGCAACTATCTACAAAGGGCTCCTTTATCTTTTCTCTTGCTCAGCAATCCTGTTGGGCTGTGGAATAACAGCAATCGAGTCACCTGTCCAGGGCAGTTTCTCTATTTGTTACCTTGCTTTTTTTGTGAAATCCTATGTACAAAATGCTCTGTGGCACATGATGTGATCAGAAGCCCAGTTTAGGAGCGTGTCTTTTAGAGTAAATAATCTCATTGAAGCATTGAAGGAGGCTGGTGCCATTTATCCTTTTTCTAGCTGCATGTCTAGTTCTCTAGTTCTAGTCTGCTTTTCACCTTCAGATTCAGCTCTTGCTATTAATATGATCACAGGCCATGATATAAAAATTGCACAGAGCAAACTGCTGGGAACAGATTTTTTAAAAACTTTTCTAATATTTAGTCATGTTGAAATGACTAAGTTTTAAAAAGCATTGAACTTATGATCTTTTGACCTGGTTAAAAAAATGTAGAAAAATGACCAGCTTGCTCTCCTGACCACTAATTCAGCTGCCAGATCAGAAAATAGTAGGTGTTAAACAATTTCAAAGCCTATCCCAGACTTCTGAAGAGCAATTTAATAGTCTGTTGAGGTGGTTCTTAGTAGATTTTTCTTGAGCAACTCAGATGTCTCTGTGAATCCAATTTCAGTGAAGTTAGAAAAAGGAGCTCTCAAATGCAATGTTCCTGTGAGAACAATACAAAAAGATGCTATTTTTTTGGCACAAAATTGCATGGAAAACTGTATTTTTTAATTATTTTTTTTTTTAGTCCCTATTATTTCTGGCTCTCATTTGCCAGAGTATTGCTGATGTTCTTCCTTTGTTCTTCTCCCTCCTCAGTGATGCCCCTGGGCAAACAAAATAAAGGTGTACAACACGTGCAATTACACAGTGAAACAGAAATTAACCTCATTTACCTGAGAACATTTTCCCCTTAAATTTAATTCAAGGGATCCGCAGAAGCAGCTTTTGTGAAAACAGGCTGTGTGAACGTTTCTAGAAGCAAAGCTGCGATGCCATACTGCGGTTTAGCCTGACCTTCTTGGCTTGAGACCGCTGCTCTCCCTAAATGTTTCCTTTTGCCATCTGTCTTCAAAGAGCCAAGGGGAAACCTTGTCTTGATTGAAGTCAGTGGCAAAACCCCCATTGACTCAATAACTTTAAGATTTCACCCTAGGAACATTTCAGCCCTTAGAGGGAGCTTGAAGCAGTTACAGACATAGAGATGCTGCTTCCTGAAATACAGGACAAGAAGCCATCCAACCATCAGACTGAGCTGGAAATACCCTTACAGCTTCTTCTTAAGTTTACCTGAAAATTATACCATATCTGCTCTGAGGTTCAATTCTGTTAAATTGTTTGGCATGAAAATGGAGTTCTCAGGTGCCATGGCAACCATGTTTTCTGATCTGATTTTAAGCTTTTACAGTGCAATGCACAAAATATTGGTACGTTTTCTGTTTTGTTTTGTTTTGTTTTTTTTATTTATAGGTGGGAGTAAAGTTAAGGATCACAATTTAAAAGGCATGTGATTTTGTGGAATGATGTATGGGAAATGGTTTCTTATTTTCTTAGGCAAAGTAAGTATTGATTGGCTAATTACAGTTTGTAGACTATGGCTGGAATTCGACGTGCTAATGGCAAATAGCACTTCTAGATGCTATATAGGGCATTTTCCACTGAGTCCAGATACATTATAGAAAATCATGGTATATCAGAATAAATTCAAGGAAATATTTATTTTACTTTTTTCCCATTATCTCATTTGTGTTGTATATCTAAACAAACATATTTCCTCTTCATTATGGCAGCTTTCTTCCAGAGCTCAGTATATTAATCTTTGTGATCTGCAGTACTTAGTTTTGCCTAATCTTTTTGTGTGTGAAAGAGACAAACTTCTATAAAACTTTTAAACCTGAAAAAATAACCAAGTATTGCCAAGTAATAGAAGACAAGTAATCCTAATAACAGCCAAATGTAAGCATTATGATTATTTTGAGTGTTGGCAGATGTAAACAAGAACAGCGATCTTCACTATTCCCCCTTCTGCTGGGGAAGGATTAAACTCTATAGTAGGATGTGCTTTAAAAGCTACTTTCATGCATTTTAATGAAACAAAATAGGTTATCACATTAGAAATGGGCTGACAAAAGCTTACAAGGACAAATGTATCGTGTCTCCTACATGTTCTCTTGGCAGTGACTGCTGGAGCTGCTGTGAGCGAATGGATTGAGTGAAGTGAGGGAAAGGCATGAAAAGATGACTTGTTTGCCAGTTTACACCATTGATCTTGGATTGCTCTTTTTAATATCAGGTGATTCCAAAATAGACATTACTATACGTCAAATGTATTTTGTTTAATTATTACAAAAGCAGAGGAAGCTTAGAATAACAGCCACGTAAAATTCTCATGATGGTATGAATTCAGAGACTCATAGAGTAGATGTAACTTCTTTTTTTTTAAGAAAAGATGAAAGCCCCCACCTAATACCTTGTGATACTTCACAAGTGTGAGTACATCGAATTTTTCCATTCATGTTACTTGAATTTTAGTCTCCTGTAGAAGATCTTGTAATGCTGTATCTGTTATTAACAACTGAACGTGTAACTTGCTTTATGGTTTACCTAGAAAGAATCTGCTTGCAGACTAAGCTGGGGATTATTAGCTCAGGCTATAACAGCCTTCATTTTTTTTGCTTCAACAGTTCCACAGTTCAGTCTCTGGTGTATGTCAGCAAATATGACAGCTGTCACAAATATGCTAGGTTTAAGATAAGATACCTATTTTCAGATCTGCTAAGAGTCAGGTGTTGAAATTTGAAGTAGTTCAGATTTCTGGTAAAGCAGATAATGTGTTTGAAACCATTTGCATTTTCCTCGAAACTGCAGATTTTCTACAATGATTTTCTTGCCTCAGTTGGGAAGATCCCTGAGTTCAGTTGTAGAGTGTGACCACTTGAGTCCCTCTTTATAAGCAAAGCTTTTTTCTTTGCCCTGTATTTCCACTCTGAAGATCTATCACTAAAATTGCTACTTCAAATATATCCTCTGGGAAATCAACAACAAATCAGGGAGCTATTCAGTGAGATTCGTTGATGTAACCAGGTGAGGCTGCCAAAATCTCCAAGAATAAGTTGTTGATTATCAGGACAGCAGCAGTGATCTAGTGGTCATGATGTTCACACTAATGTGATACATTCACTTACATCATTTGGTATTATGAGTGCTACCTCAATAGTTCCCAGGGTTACTACATGGCTGTATCTACTCATGTTTTAATGAGGTTCAGGTCAAGCACGTGACATATCACATAGGAATGTTTTCAGATTGTGCCTTATATGGTTTTAACTATATTCGTAGAATTATTTCATGCTTGGATTGTGTGATATGGATCAGATTTTTTAAAATATCTGCTTTCTTTCTACTGGATCATCTTCACGGCTTTTGGTGGCCTGCAGTGAAATGAGTTGCTAGAAGTTGAGAAAGTAATAAGTGCTTGATTGAGAAAATCACAGTGTCTTAATTCAGAATATTTATCCACTGAGACGATATCCTCCCTAGAGAAACCAGAAACCAAACTGACAGAGAAAAAGATGTTTTCAGTAGTCAATTTAGAGCAATGAAACAATCTGCCAGTCCATGGCAGAGTTCGCTGAGGTCAGTAGAGAGCTGCATCAGCAGTTTGGTGCAGGAAAGCTCACCTTGGCATGCCAGAGCTGGGCCTACTGTGGGACTGGTGAATTTTCTAGGCAGTATTATTTTTGTGAGTGCTGTAGTTCATTTATCACAGGTTTATTATTCTTTTAACTCGACAGCTGTCAGTTATCAGCATAAATCTACTTATTTTCTTATATCTATGAGGAAATATATTTATCTTATAAAATTTCAGTCTACTGTATCTTATTGTACTTGTTCAGATAAAAGATAAAATCAAGAATGATCACTTTCCTGTAATGACTCGATCTATACTTTAAGTATTGCAAAATATCTGACATATAATTAGTATGTATTTTCCAAAATTTGTTTGGTTCAGAAATTTGAAATAATATCCTTTCTGAGAAATGGAATATGATATACCATCTTTGCACTTAGCTACTATCTCTCTTGGTCTTTGGTTGTGAAAATAGCCAATACTCCATGGAGAACGCGTGCTTTGACCCGCAGTATCTCCTGTGATCCTTCCATTAACATCACAACTCATGTCAGAAAGGTAACACCCCTGAGACTGTAAAACTTTTAACTGGGGCACAGTCACAGTACAAGACTGTTGGCTTTGTATGAGTGAACTGTGTCTGACAGCATTACCTGGTTCAACCTAATCAAGTGTCAGACCTTTTCAGGCATGAAAAAAGATGCATTTAGAATCTTATGAACATAAATAATACCTTCTTTTTCCTACAGTGTTCACTCATATCAAATATAAGATCTTATGAGACCTTTCATGCTTTAAAATATTTGACATCACAGACAGGAAATATGAAGTTTGTGGATGAAGTACAGCACCTGTATATGACAGTTTGGGTTCACTTCTTGCAATAGTATTTCCTTGCTGTTTCTAGCAAATCACTTAGTCGTTCTGCATCTCTGTATTTTTAATACACATACTGTGTATTAAAAAGAAGTAAACTTTCCGATATCCTTAAGTTTCATGTCTTTTCATTAATTTATGCTTAAATAAGAAATACTATGATAAATTTATGGAGTAAAAGGATTACTTCAATGTGTGTCTGCCTAAATGCCTGATTCAGTTGTACTTCCCAGTATCTTGGTGCATGTGACCTTCCAAGTTTTTACTGATCACTGAAAGACATTTCTTCTTTTCCTGATGCACCTCATCCAAGATCCTGTCTTCCTGCAGCCCTTGGGTTTGCATTCAGCAGAGCCTTTCCGAACAGTGCTTTGTCACTGTTGCTTTTTGGGATGCTATCGAGGGTCCAGTCAGGTTTGGGAGACAACTTTCCCCTCCCCTACTTAAGAGAAACTTTTGCTTGTTTATTTGGAAGACATATATTTTATTAGCTTATGTGTTTGAGTGGTTGAGCAAAGCTCTCCTGCTTCCACAGGAAGGAAGTTTCCCCTCTGCTTCCTTCCGTGATTCAATGAGCGTGTTTAAGTATCTTCATGCATGGAATTTTACATTTTAGATCTGCCTATGTATGAACAGGATGGTGATTGTTCATTTTAGGGTTACATTGGGCTGGGTTACATTGGGGGGGGGGGGTTACATTTGGGGTAAATGGATCCCTCTTAAGGGCTAATAAGAATATGCATCAAATGGCTCTTAAAAAATTGAACTGATGAAAACTGGAAATGGTCATTATTCCTTACTAAACTTATGTCCAGTAAAATAATGCTGTCTCTTAGCCTTTGTGTTTTGCCAAGGTTAAATAGTTTGTCAAAAAAGAAAAGCAGCTTCAAAATACACTGGGAATATCAAACCAGCAGAAAAGAGATGTGCGTCCCTTCTTTGTTGCTCTGAGTCAGGACAGATTGACTGTTCAATAATAGCTTTTATTCTCTTCTAAAAGGTGTTCCGGAGCTATGGAAACTGCTTCTTGTAATCTTGTCTTTTGTTTCCCTTTGCTTGTTTTTATTGGCAGACTTCTCATGTCTTAATTGGAAAACTATCAGCATTTGTTAACAGAATGTTTAAAACAAACACATGTACGTAATCTTAAGTTTGGATAATGGGCTTAGTAATTATTATATTTTCTTTTGAAGTTTAATTAGAAATGAGGTTATAAAAGAGGTGATAGTAAAAATTTACTGATAGTAAAAATCTAAATAAGAGTTGTGTTCTTTCCTTGATAATTTTGGGAAAGTAGTCTCCCGTCAGAAGATACATCCCATTCCCCGTTTCGAGGAAGGTTGCTCCTCAATCCTGAGGAACGCTGGAACTTAAACTCCTTCCTGTGCTGCCTTGAATCAAAGCTGTAAAGTGAGTTCCTTTGGACTATCTAAACTCCTGTTGAGTGACAGCCTGGAGAGTTTTTTTGGGATACTTGGTTTTTCCAGTTATTGGGGTATTCGTGTTAGCAGCTACTGCATGTAGATAATTCTTTGTGGGCAACCAGAACTGACTGCAAGAACATTTTTGACTCAAAACCAAAACACCACGTAAGTCATCACAGCTGTGTCTTTTACTTGTGTGCACATATGTCTCTGACACTTTTTGATCTGCTGATACATGAACGTGCTTTCTTCTATTTCTCTCTTCAGAGAGAGACACACTCCTCTTTTTCTGTCTCCCTGCTGCTGTGCAATTGCTTTAATTTTTCTGCACGGTTAATGTCGCATTTTCTCCTCTTTGTTTCATTAGACTCTTGACCCTGTACTGTGACTTTGGGAGAGTTAGCAAATGTCTTCTGGGTTTTATAAATGATGCAACTTAGATGTCATTGCCTCAGCCTCCTTGGACTCTGGATAATATTTTTACTTCCTGGTAAATATGTTGGTGTTTTGGTTTTTTTTTTCAATTGTAGAAGCAAATATTTTGCTTACTTAAAGTTTATTAATCCAAAATAACAGAGCAGACTGGAAATGAAAATAGAAATACTGAAACCTACCCCTAGAAGCCCTGCAGAGGATTTACATATCCACATTGTGCCTTTGTTTTTCATTTATATACAGTCTGACTTCTACAGAAAGAGTCTCATTATTTACTGGTGAAGTTCCCTGAACTTTTGAGTTTAAGAACTTGATGTAAATCCAAAGCGTGTGAGCTGTAGAAGATGGGACTGTAAATGGCAGATTAAAACTAAAGACAAGGCAGTTGCAGTTGAACCAAATTACTAAATTACCTATATTTAAAACATCGAGACCTGAAGATACCAGTAGCATCTTTCAAACAAGTGTGCCCACAACACATTGTGAGGGAGCAGCAGAGTTATAGTTGCAGCTGACAAATACAGAAAGGCTGTTTGAATTCTCTGGGACCATTATTTCCATGAATAACAGCTGAAGCATGTGTCTTTCAAACATTTCTAGTCAGAGAACCAGCTACACTTTTTGAATTATGTTGCAAAAAGAAGTCAAAGAGCTACAGGTGATGTTGGCATCTTGGCACTCTATTTTCTATTGCTAAGATAAAATTCAAATTTCTATTTATTGCATCAATTTCCCCCCCCTCCATTTTTTTTTTTCCCTTGCTTGTGCAATTTATAGAGGGGAGGGCGGTGGGGAAGGCTTTGCAGATCAATTCTAGTTTCTTACAGGATGTCATTGTGCTCCGAACAAGGAACACTGGCTTGTCTTGTTTTTTCTCTGTGGTTTTACAGTTTTGAAGAAAATCATTAGTTGCTGGTTTTTGCCTAAAATACAGACTGAAGCCCTACAAGCCAGGCAAAGAATTTGTTTCTACCTGTTACAGAATGAGCGGCAGTGTGGTTTTGGTCTGAGCTGCATTAGGAACCAGATTGTGTAATGCACCAAGTGCCCTCAAAGTCTTTTGACACCAAAGAGGGTTTAGATCTCCCTGAGTCTTCCCGTATCCAACCCTGGATTTTTAAGACTTTGCAGACCCCAGTATATCCCTCTGTTTGATGACTGCTCCTAATAACTTACTGTATCTGCTACAAGTTTTTCGTGAGTGAAAGCACTAGAGACAGAAAAAAAGATGCTTAAAATCCACCTGTCTCACAGGAAGCGGATCCTTTCAGGTGTGAGATAAATGGCAGGTGCAGGGAAACTGTCACAAAAGCTGCAGCTTAATGAGAATCCATCAGGCAGAGCTGCTGACTAACATCCAGTGTTGAAGGAGAAAGGGTGGAATAGCCTGAGTAACAACCATGGTATCAGCCTGTGCCTGGTAGAAGATAAAAGAACAAAACCTGAGCACAAGCCTTCTAAGACTCCACAAGTAAGAAGGCCAACATGCTGGCAGGAAAAATACAACTTGTTATACTGATTTTGTTCGCAAACCCCATTCGGTTAATTTAACACTGCAAAGAACTTGCAGCAGCAAGAAAAACAAGCCCAGAACACTAAGAGTTATTATTTTGCCGAGGTAAAGGCATTACGGTTGGATCCTGGTCTTCCTAGAAAAAAATAGGCCAATGTGCCATAAGTTGCTTGATATTATCCATGTGTTTCAAAAGAATTAAATACTATTTTATTGAGAGAAAAAGAGCATAACAGCAAAAAAAGGCATTTTTATCTATTGACAATAGCAAATGCTGAGGACGCAAGTTGGTAGACAGATTTCTGCTTCGAATCAATCTTTGTGAAAATGTGTTCAACATTGATATGAGAAAACTTTCTCAATGAAGGCTTTTGAGGTTCTTCCATCTGCTAAGTCATAATCATGATATGCATAATATTGGAAGGTTATAATTGAAAATGTCTTTGGATCATCACTTGTGGCAAAACTTGTTTGAGAGCTATCAGATTTATCTAATAATGCCTATAAGGAAAGCATGAAACTACATTAGAGACAACGCTGTGATTAACTCCCTTCCCTTCACTACAAAGAAGATAAATACAAAAATTTTCTGAGTTTCTTTTATGGTAGATTAGGAAATAAACCATCCTGCATGCTAAACATTTAAGAATGGGACTAAATGAAATTTCTGAAACAGAGAAGGCAAAATACTCTATGGCTAAAAGCAAATATTAAAAAAAAAAATCTAATTTCTTTAAACAAGATAAATGCATAAGCAAGTATGTATCTTAAGCTTATCAAGCAACATTACTTTTCGCTTCTGCTATTCTTGGGCTGTGATTTTTGAGAATCAGTAGTAATTTAGCATATACCCACTGCTTGTGATTTCATGCTGAGACATTTCAAGAAGCTGATTTAAAAACCAACCAAACAAAAAACATCTAAAAAACTATGGGTTTGTCCTCAGTTACTCTTCTACTTTATCTTTCCATAGAACCCATTAAAAACATATTTCTATGTTAAACGACATATCTCTATAGAAGTTTCTCTAATAATGCCTTTGGGAATCTTTTCATATACCCCTCCTCCCCATCTTCCTCCATCTCCCTCATCTTCCCCATCATTTTTACTGTTTTTTCTGTCTCTCATTCTGTAAAAAATCTCAAGCACTTCTGAAATGTCCTTCCTCTGAGCTGAGCCATAAAAACTCAATCTCCACTTTAACCTTTTCCTTTGCAAGAATACAATGGGCTAAATTGTATTATTTTGTCCCTGTGCAGTGTAGTGCTGGTACCTTTTGTCAAAGGGCACCCACAAAAATGTTCTTCTTTAGCTTGTAATAAATCCTTTGTCCCCAGGATGCATGTATTTGCAGCAGAAGAGAAAGACTTTAGAAAATCTGTCCTATCCTTTCCATTCACCTTTAAACAGAATTTTTCCCTGATATTAAGATGCAGCCCTGGAGACAAAAATCTATAAATCTGTTTGGAAGAGAAGGTATTTGTACTTGTTTGTGAAAAGCATGCAGAAGGAAACTGAATGGTGTTGACCTAAAACTGCTCCCTCTAAGACTAGGATTTTTATTGTTGAATTCAGTGGGTTTTGAGTTAAACTGAAACCAAATCTTTTGAAAATCTGGCTTGGAATATCATTTCATGATGTGGATTTAGGTGGACTATGGACTTCAAAGAGCTGCGTCGTGGATGCTTTGTCTTTCCAGAAGATGAGCTCCAAATTACTTACATTCCAAAAACAGGCAAAAAAAAATAGTTATTAAAAGCCCTGATTTAGTTTTGTAAAAGTGTTTTTCCCCTTGTGCAGCAAAGCCAGATGAGACAGCTAAAAGCTGCCCCAGGTACCAGGGACACAACAGGCTTGTCCCACACACAACTTAAAGCAGTTTCATCAGACTCGGGTCTGTTTCTGTGGCCACTTTTGCCTGGAGGCTCTTCTGGGTCCATTTTACTCGGTAGTGGAGATGGTCCAGAAAATGTGCCTCCTGTGTCCTCTTTCAGTTCTGGTGGATGGTAGGGAGATATGAGGACCGTTTGCCGGCCAGTTTTTCAGGAGTAAACACAGATGTTTAAAGCCTTCCTTAACACTTCTATTTTGGAACCACTCAGAGTGGTTATTTTCCTAGATTCACATCACAGAACAAAGAATAGAACCCATGTCTGCTGAACCACGGAATAAAATTTATATCCATTTGAAGGACAAATGTAACAAGGTCACAAGAGTCCCCTGAGATATTTTGAGTGTATCCTCCAATCACACTCAAATTAATAGACGATCGTTGAATAACTTGGATAAAGTGACTGGGCTTGCTGGAGCCACAGACGTGACTTGAAGGATAGAGAAAATCACAGTTGGTAGGAATAAGTTTTTCCAGCCAAGGAGAAAAGTTGACAGTCGCAAGATTTGTCTTTATCAGCATGACATATCATTTCAATAAAAATATTGATGTCTCTGTTGAGTGAGATGAAAGGATCAAAATAATTTAACTAGTGCCCTTCTTTTACCTCCAGTTACCATAGTGCTATTGACCATGCAAGCTTAAGGTTATAATATTATTTATTGCTAAGTCATCACATGTGTCCCTGATAATTCTTTAAAATAAAACCAAGACAAGCATTCCTGTCCACTAGAACTTATAATGCAAATTAATTATGTCTTTCAGTAACAGATGAAGGGAATCATAGTGGAAAGCATAGCACAGTATAGAGAAATGGTCATGTCACATGCAGGGAGATGTGCTAGATATTAGGGAGCACAAAAGCTATAGAAGAGTGTGATGCGAAGAATGCCCAGTTTTGGATTATTATCACAGAATGCTTAGGGCTGGACATGAATCTGTCATCTTGGTCTTGATAAACCTGATGCCTCCAGTATTTCTACTGTAGTTTGAGTTGTCTTTTATCTTCAGATGCTGTAATAAATGATCTGGCACTCAACAAAGAAGCAAATTCACAAAATCAAAAAGACTAAAATGTAATTATCTCAAAATACTTTTACTTCTAATAATGATTTTCAAAAAGATCTATAGTTTATAGTACAATAACTACATCAGTCGAATGGGAATTTGTTACTGAAGGAACAAGTCTAGAGAAAATACCTGAAATCTTAAAGAAAACTCCTTAAAGTTACAGGATGAAATTGGTAATAATGCGAATAGAGAAGTCTTTCTAATATGAGAATGAGGGATGGGACTGAAAAACAGTACTCAATTCAACTTTTTACTATGATAGTAATCTGGGAAAGTTCAGATCTGGGTCTTGACACAAATTTCTCAGTTTTGACCTCTTCTAATTAAAGTGTCATGTCACGTAACTGAGGCTGACAATAGAGTATGTCTGGTTTGAACTCTGAGCTCTGGTCCCTTCTCACACTGAATGCTCTAAGCGGATTCCACCTAATTGTTGAGAAAATATCTCGAACTATACACTGCGTAACCCTTCTTGTGGAGGGAACAAGAGAAGCTACAAAGACGAGCTCCAAGCCCTCTAAATATTGTAGAGCTGCTGCTTCATAAAGACCTACAGTTTCTGCAGTTTGAGGTAGGTGGGGACAGATGTGGTGGCTTGATCTTCCGAATGAACCACAGTGTGCAGAGACCATTAAATCTGTTGAGCAGAGCTGGCTGACTCAGTCACAGCCCAAAAATTGTACCCCCTGCCTCCAGTATCTTCATGTAGTCACTTCTACGAAGCTTTAGCATTCTGACTTTGTGACAAATACAGTAGCAAATAGCAATGGTACAGAAAAGGCAAATTTCACCCATATCTGTGCTGGAAGGGATTTTTTTACTGTTTGTATAATAAACACAAATATATGTCTATGCACTCTCAAATGTGTATATTTTAATTAATTCCTGCCCTTGAGTTTAATTACATGCTGTTCTATCTGCAGATAGTGGCTTATGATGCAGAAATAAATTGACACTTTGTCAGGACACCCGAACCTCTTTGGGAAATCGTAAATCAATAGGCAGACAATATGAAGTTTTATGACTCAGCCATTCCTACCAAATTATAAAGTGAACAATACATATGCTTCCCTTTACACTTCAGTAGCCTAATGATTAACTGAGAATATTTTCTGAGTAATTTGTTACATTAAAAAGCGCTAGAATTACTTATGCCAATAAGTATGTTATAGTTAAACTTTATATATTATTTAAGCAGTTTGCTTACTGCTAGCATGATTTATAAATTCAATATAAAAATGCTCAGATTTTTCACTGGTTATATTATTAGTCTCTTGATAAAAATGCCTTGCTTTTCTTCCTTCTCAAGGGAGCTTAATTTAAATATGAATAATGGAAAAAAGCCCACTTCCAGAAATTTAAACTAATTGTGGCTTTTAAGGCAGAGAAACCTTGGATTGAATTTTGGAGTTAGTATAAAAGAATTAAATAGTAAAAAATTGTCTTATATCTTGACACATGATAAAATGCTGTACCTGTTTGATGCAGCACTCGTGTTGTGTACATTAGGTATGTATCTCCATTAAAATATGTTTATGAGATCCTTGCAGTTGATAATTAGCAAAAGAGGTATAAATTGGCAAATGTCAGTGGGAAAAGAAGTCTTTAAATTATTTGCTCTATTTTCCAGACACAGATTCCAGTAATACTGAATGAAAATAGGTGCAAATACATGGTGGTGAAAGGTAGAATTATGGTTTTTTTAATAGCCAAAAGTTTGGGAACACACTATTGTGGGGATATAATTCAAGCCCATCATTGTAAAAGAGAGGAAGGCATTATGCTACTTTATGTACTGTCTTACTGGAAATAGCACACCTCACATTTAGGGTAGTTTGTCATGAAAATCAACTACTAAGACTTTTCTTGGGCAAAGTCACCTTGTTCTCAGAAGTTCTGCCTGAAAGAGCTTCAGCATCTTAAGGCAAACAGCCTTTGGTTAAAGTAGAAAACAGCCTGCTGTAACTTGGTATTACTATAAACAGCATTGATGAGTCACATTTTTTTGACACGATGAAGTTATTTGGCCTTTTGAAAAAATGGATTATTGGGAGCCTTAACTAGACTCAGGGGTACTAATGCATAACGATCTGTCATAGCTGCTTTGTTTTTTGGTAAGATATGGCCCTGATGTTTGGGAGATTTTGGAGAGTAGGTGGCAAGCCATCACCAACATAAATTGTCTTCTGAGTTCCATAAATCTGCTTTCTGACATCCCTTTTCCCAAGTGACAGCAGCTCCCAAGGGTCATCAAGGTAGCTAAAACACCAGCTGGATTTAAGCAAGGAGGAGTATAAGTACAGACTGACTTCCCTTCTTGATTCTGTACCAGAGCATGTCAAAAAGAGCAGTATTAAGCATATCCTACAACTGACCTTGTTGTTCATATTAGGTGTATAGATCTTCATATCCAACGCTACATAACTATGGTCAGAACATCTTTCCTTTGAACTTTAGCATCTCAATTTCTATAGCTTTAACATAACAAATTGAATTTCTGGGATTTTCAGTAGGTCAACTTGAGACACATCCTTCCCAAGAGGAAAAATGTTTTGCTGAAATTGGATTTATTTGGTTGCTTCGCTGTTGCTTAAATCAGACATGTTATACGAGTGAAGAAGAGTCTGATTGGCACTCCCATGTGCAGATGCACTAAAGCAAACGTCAATAGCGGTTTAAAGAATGTGGAAGAAAATACCCAATGGGTTAATTAGGAGTGTTCTATAGAAGGATTCAAATTAAACTCAATGGATCATGGAGAAATAGTTTGTATTTATCCAAAACCAGAAGTGGGATTTAAATCTTGATTGTGAGTTCCAAGTAAGTTTTTAGGCTGTGAACAAATGACACATCTTGAATAATTTAGGAAGGTCACTGACTGTTCTGACTGTTGCCTTGAATTTCTTCTGCAGTCCTGTTGTCTGCTAAACCAGCTTTAGTTTACAAACATTATTGGCACTTTGGCAGCATAAGTTTCTCTTTTTCCTCCTTCTCCTCCCTCTCCAGGATGTCTCATGCTCTTGTGAAGGTTTGGCACATGTCCCCTATCCAACAATCACAGGGGCTGCCCATGTGTTTCCACTGCTGGGTAATAAAATTCCCTTACTGTGATAACTTGAGTGTTCCTGAAGATTCAGCTGCTACTGCAGCAATTGTATTGTTCCTTACTCAGCATTGGAAATTTGATAGCCTCTCTCTCCTTTCTTTTACCTTCATTTCCTTATTTCTGAAAGATGTGGTATTTGTTAAGAGAATGCTGATAAACGAAAATTTGTAATCACTATTAATAAGACTTCTGTATGTGCAAATTCTAAAATGATAGCATGTCTTTTAGTATAATTAACTCGCATTATTCGTGCTACTATGGATAATGTGTCAGCTCTCTTATCAAGTACACTTTTTTTGTGGAGCTTAAATCTCAGGAAATAGATCAATTTATGATGAAGCTCTGGCTCTATACCTTCAGGCAAGGACTGGATACCTAATAAAATTTTATTTAAGAGACATTCAGTTATTTTCCATTAGAAGACGGTAAAATAATATTTTGTTTACTAGTTTAGCATGATGATTATTTTAGTTTCTCCAACAGAAAAATATCTGTTCCTATTAAAAAGAAAGTATGTGGCCATTATTTTTAACAGCTATTAGTATATTGCAAAAGACTGAAGAAGGAAATTATTGTGACACTGTAGGTCATCTAGTTATTGTTTACACAAAGAAACTATTCTGTAACTTTTCCCCAGTGTGTTTCTTTAAACATTTATCCTCATTGAAAGCTAAATCCAAACATTAGTCTGTTGCTGTTGTTTCATTCCAGCAGCTTCAGAATCTGTGATCTCTAGCTGCATTTTCTGGTTGTAAATCATTTTGTTTGATCTTGAATAATTGAACAGTGAAGTCAGAGTTTTTCATTAGCATACACCAGATCTTGTGATGATGATGATTTGTGCAGCAGTCATTTCAGATGAGCTATTGAGGATCCCTGGTGAGATCCCATCAGAGGGAATTACTCTTATTTAAGACCATAATTCAACACCCACCCCTCTCACCTAAGATTTGTAGCTCAACAAAATGAAAAATTGCTCTGGTGGCCCAGAAGCGTGATACTTCCCAGAGTGGGATTGGTTCCTGCCCTCCCAACTTTAATTACACAGTTGTCTTATGAAAACTCTGCCA
The DNA here is from genome assembly GCF_963082525.1 of Nesoenas mayeri. Lineage (NCBI taxonomy): Eukaryota > Metazoa > Chordata > Aves > Columbiformes > Columbidae > Nesoenas > Nesoenas mayeri. The sequence continues at coordinate 7,429,834 of NC_137562.1, forward strand.
TAAAATATGTTGGATTTCTTGGATTTTGCCTTCAAAAGTTGTTGGAGTATGTGACAAGAAGCATCTCTTCTGTTTGCTCTCAGCACGTGTGTTACCTTCCTTTGAGAAAGCCATGCCTTGATCAAATAAGGGATTTCGGAAGCCCAAGATACCCTGGGAGTCACAGATGATGTGCAGGGCTGGGTGGTTCCAGCCTGATGGAAGAGGAGTGTTGGCACAAGCAGAGACTGCTCAGGGAAGTTACAGCTCCAGTATTCATTGTGATGGAAGGAGAAGCTTCATAGAGACCAGGTGGTACCAGGCACAGTTTTCTGGGTCTAGGTCTTGAAGCAAGAGTTTCCCTACAAGGACACAGCTTGTAGGGAGAGAAGTTTATTTCTTAGTTTTCTCTGTTTAAGAAGTGTAATCATCCCAGCTCGCACTCTAACAACAAGCTGGTTTTGTTGTGTTGACAATAAGGAAAAGAACTAGATGGATCCATCTCAAAGCTCCGGCTGACTCTGGGAAGGAGCAGTGGCAGGATTGCTGTGAGAACTGCAACAAAGGCTGTGTGATTTGGATAGCCAGGAAGAACCAGAGTCAAATTTACATCTACATATATAGGCAGATATTTTTTCCTGCTGATATAATTTTCATTCAAAAAATGATCATTTTGTTTGGCTTCAAGCACTTCATGGGCCACTAAGTATTTCTTTTGAGGCCCTCGGCAAAGAATAGAGAATCTAAGTTCATGGGAAGAGTTGGAACAATGAAATACGTTTTAGAGTAAATTTATTTCTTACCATTCACCCAGTTTTTCATGGCACTTACATGGACTTCACTCCATCACCTTTTTCTTTCACAGAAAGATACCTCTTACAGCCTTTATAATAAAACCTAGATCGATGCTGTTTTCAGAACAACAGCTAAACTATTTCAGCTGATGTGTCACTCTAGGAGATGCCATTTCAGATGTGATTAAACAAAGGAGTCAAACATGCTCCAGTAGATTAAGCTTGAGCCAGTCTTTGGGGATTTGTTGAGTGATAGTGAAAAATAATTTAGCAAATCACTTTGGGATTTGGGATGCTAGTGATTCTACGTGCCATTTTGGGCTGTTTTCATTAACTATTTTGTGCGCTTGTGGTCTTTTTTCTTTTCGAAGCTTGTTATGTTTATCAAATAATGTAGCAAAGAGGCTATATTAATATCTGATTAGTGGAAATAAATAACCATATGTTTGTGAGCAGTCCTTTGGCTACTTGCCATGTCCAAATTATTGTGAACAGCTAGTGCTTTGCAAGCTACTGCATGGTCCTTGCTCTAAATGCCTGAGATTAATTTGATCACTTAGTATGTGACTTCTGATAAAATAGAGTAATACAAGAATTAAAAAATAATATAATTGTAATTTTTTTAGTTTAATGATTGACTTAGATCCCTAAGTATTTGTACGATTTAGGAGAAATTCTGTTCTGAATTCTATTGTAAATTACTAGATATTTTCTCCATTCTTTTCAAACAGTAAAAATCTTTACTGTAATGTTGGTGGGTGAAGTTAAATCTCAGAGGAAGTAGCCTGTTTAGTGATGGAGCTATAATGTTGTCTTTAATTGGAAGACCCTCAGAGCTTTAATTTTTGTGTTCAACTTGGGCACAGGAGTCATCACATAATAGTTCAAGGAGTTCAGTAGCTGAAAACAGAGTAAGCCAAGTTGTGAACCGGGTATGTAAAATTATAACTCAGTTTCTGGTTGGTAAAATGACCTGAAAGCAAAGAGAACCATTATTTATTTCTCTGTGGAAGAAAACAGGCTAGACCCTGAATACACACAGAGAACCGTAGGTCTGGTTTTGAAGATTTCATCAAGTCCACACACATATACAGATGACCCCATGGATTCAACAACAAGACTTTTTGGGGATGCTACCTGAATTATTGATTATTCACATTTCTTCTTGATTAAAAGAGACGCGTCTTTATATTTGAATTTAATAAGTCTTGATATCTGGCATAACTCAACTTCTTCAACTACAATGCACCCTACATAGGAAAAATGTAGAAAAAAATGTACATAACATTGATTTATAATATTTACAAGCATATACAATGTTTCATCCTATCTTCTAACTTCATTAATGCACAGAGCTTAGAAGCAGCAGCGACAGCAGCAGGTTTTGCTGTATTCATCTTGAACTTCTTTCAGTCTGAACCTGCACTCGGAGCCTCATCCCTGATTTACACACACGTGGTGTGTAAACCCTGAACTGAGGTGTGCCTGTGCAGAGTAAATGGAGATCTCCCGAGTCGTCCCTGGGCACAACTTGAGGCCGTTTCCTCTCATACTCTCCCTTACCTTGGTAGAAGAGACCAACCCCCTCCATGCTCCAAGCTCCTTTCAGGCAGTTCAGAGATCAGGTCTCCCCTCAGCTCCTGTTCTCCAGCTGAACCCCCCAGCTCCCTCAGCCGCTCCCATCACACTTGTGCTCCAGCTCCATTCCCTTCTCTGAACTCACTCTGACACCTCAAGGGCTTTCTTGGCATGAGGGACCCCGAAATGACAATAGGATTCGAGGTTTGTCTTCCCCAGTGCCCAGTAGAGGGTGAACGAGACCTCTGGAATGATACCTGACTTCATTCCACTGTTATTAAGCAAGGGCTCATTGTTATAAAATGGTTTGTTCAGCTTTGCTCCATATTAGAGGAGATCAATGAAATAATATGATATTTGACTAAAAGTGACATCTGGAGTTGTACAGTTATGTTTGCTTCTCTTAGCAAACCGGCTTTACCAAAAAAGACTCTGATCCTTTTCTTGTATCCACAGACTTTGAGGAGTCAGTGCCTCTGAGGTACTTCAAAGTATAACCTGGTGACATTATGGTTTAATAAATATATAGCTTTCCACTCTTACTGCCACTGACAAAATACTCTGTTCAGATTTCCTTTACCTAACTTTTAGTATGCCTATCAGCACTGAACTGGCCTGTAGCTGCTCCCATAACAAGAAAATTTGTTCTCCTAATTCTAGCCACACTGTCTCTCAGGCATCAATTCATCACTTAAATTTGTCGTAAATGCATTACATAGAACACTGAAATTGTTCTTGTCAAATAATCTCCAAGAAGTATAGAGTATGACTCTGCTACATCCTTGGATTCTGCTCTGACATTTTATGCTGTCAAAATAAAGCAGATGTTACCCACCTCCCCAGTAAAAATTCTTTAAGCCATTAAATTACATTATCATTTCTACGTATTTTTATCTGCTGTATTTGCATGGCTATAGTTATGGATCTGTCAGTATTTTCGCTATAAACCCCTATTTCCAGGGATTTAGACAGTAACTGTGCCTTAATAATTTGCTCCAGGGTAAAGCTTAAAATGCAAAGTCTCAGGCTGAGAATAGTATATTTTTTTTCTCCATTTTGAAAAGCAAATCATTTTGCCTGGTCTTAAGTATGAGAACTGCAGTTGTGCCCGCAGGGAAGAGCTCCCTGGAGGGGGCTGGAAGGGGGTGTCCTCCCAGGCAGAACATGATCCTGCCCAACTGTACCCTAAGCAACAGGATATTCAGTGGTTCAAGCAAGAGAATTTTTGCCAAACCCTCACAAAAAATAAAGGGGTGTCTGCAAAAGTCTGAAGATACACTGCAGCTTTCAAAGATGTATGGCAAATACGTTTAAATTGGGTAGTTGGATAGTAATAGTACTAGAGCTCTGGCAGTGTACAACTCAGCACAGGTTTTGGGGTGGTTTGTATTTTTTTCTAATTATTGGTTATTTTATTTCTTTTTCCAGCAGTGTTCCCACATAGCTTTTGCTGCAACTGCTAAAACTTGGCTGTGCTTTGGTATTTAAGTGGAAGCAATCCCCATCTCTTGCCAGCTGCCATAGTAACAGAGTGTTGCCCTACTATTGGAAAAACAGTATTAGCACCCCAAAGTGATGAGAGTGCTTTTGGTTTGAGGTGTCACTTTAAACAGTTTTGGGGGATGGCTTTATTTATCAGGAGCTTTTCAGTCTTTCAGTCATTTCAAGCTTATTTTGAAAACACACTTTGAATATTTTTGCTACGTGAGAAGCTGTTTTAATTTATTGTTATAATTAATAAATGAAGTCTGGACTAATCAGATTATTCTAGATGTTGTGATTTTAACAAACATAAAATTTTGCAGGACTTCAAGTGAAATTATAATTTGGCACAGATAATTTAAATTCTTTCTGACACTTTACACATACATGTTGTTTAATTTCTGTCCTTCTCTTTCACCCCATTTTTTCTCGCTCTCACATAGTGCCATACACACAAGAGCCTAAACTTCAGTTCATCACCAAAGAAATAAGAAGGAGGGTGAATAAATTGATCATAGAAGGAGAAAGCAGCCATTATTTGCCTCATAATTTCTGGTAATCAGCAATAATGAGAGCAGAAATAAAGTTCTTGCTAATTACATCATTTTTTGTGCAAAATGTTAATGTTTTCATGAGAGGCAGCAATCATTCAGAAGAAGAAAGAGGTGTGTTTTCTTAGAAAATTTGTTGCAGGTGGGTATCGTTTAAAGAGGTTTCTTTCTATGTCTCCTGTTAATTACTTAAAATGAGGTGCTATGGTATCTAACTGATCCAGAATTGCAGGGAGGTATGAAAAAATACTTTTGCTGTGAAGTTTCAAACATGCGAATGAAGGTAATGAAATAACTGTGAGAAAGAAGGAAATAAGATTAGAATTGACCTTGCTGCTACGAAGACTCCTCTAAGGTCTTGTGGAGGGGGAGGGGAAAAATCAAAGATGTTAACCTTATTCTCTTTTTTCCCTTGCCTGCAGAAGGCCTCTTGGCACATACATCACATCTAATCTTATTTCTCTTTCTTGTATATATTGCATTAACCTCAGTTTGCATTTGGCTTGTTTTCTGCCATTAAAAAATGATGCATAGGGAGCTGTACCTTCCATTTGGCAGTTTCTAGTGATTGGGATCTTAATTTTCACCAATGAATAATTTGGTTGGAGGGCAGGCCAAGTGGCCTCCAGGCTAACTTAAAATTGGTTTTGAAAATACACCATACACATCTGCAGAGAAAAGGGGTTGTCAGTGTCCTGGCCGAGTGGCTGGGAAGTTGGGCAGGAGACTCCTCCAGATACTGGGAGGTACCTCCAGGTACCTCCAGCACTGGTACAAATTAGCTTTCAAGTTAGTAGTATCTGAAAGCTAATTTAGCTATCAGGTTGCGCTGTAGTATCACGTACTGTGTCTTGCCACATTTTATGATTCTGTGTAGAACAAAACGTTATTTTGGAGAGATCTAGTGATTTAGAACTGTGCTGTGACTGGCAGAGATGTTGCACTTTGCAAGTAGGTATAATGGCAGTTGTTCAGGAAGCAGCTCGTTGTCCAAGCCAGAGGCATCGCTCTCCCTTCCTCTTGTCTCTGTAGTCACAGTTGCTGTTAAATAATTTGCTAGTTCTACCAGCTTTTGTTGTTAATTCCATCTAAAGACAGAGTCCTATGGAAAAAGTGCACAGTAATGCAGAGTGGGGGGAATCTTAGCACAAAGCAAACATCTGTACTTCGCCTTGTTGATCAAGCAGGCAGGGCACAAAGCAGGTACTTGGAACAGTCTTTTTACTATGCAAATGCTTGGAGAAGCATCAAAACCAAGATTAAGCTCTGTGATGCCATTTAGCAACAGAATCAAGGGTGGCTACAAGGGGTGGGAAGGATGCACTTGCTCGATCCTAATAAAGTAACGACCTGCAGATGTGCTACCAGAATAGCCGAAGAGCCAAGAGCTTAGTCCTGTCTCAGAGACAGCAAACCATGGACAAAACTGTTGTGAACGGTCTGAATTCAATTGGAAACCTCATAATAATTGGGAATGTTGTTCCTGAGAGTTCCTATGCTCAAGTGAATATACCGCTCTGATAACTGGGAAGATGTGAACAATCTCAGTATTCTCTGTACTTCTCTTAGCTACTCTGGGTGTCTTGAAATTGGGAGTTTTGACAGTAGGAACAGATTTTGTCTCACTGTTTGCAGCTTTGCTGTGTCTTGGCAAGAGCTCAGTTACTGAAGAAAGATCCTTGATGTCGAAAAACTGTGTGTGTATACATATCTATATATAAACATTCAAGATAAAAGCATTCCAAAAGCAGAATTGTACAGAAGAGTCAACCAAGTACCTGTCATGGAAATACTTCTGGTTTGTTGTAAGAAATGGGAATATACTTCATTTATGGTGGAGAAACCAGAGAAAACACGATGTTTATATTATTCTATGTACATTTAAAAATAGAAAACCACGAAACCTGATATCTCTATTTCCATCTGCCTTGTTTAAATGGCATTAAGTACAAATTTCAAGCTAGCAAAGTAAACAAATCCACTTTTTTTTCTCAGTATTTATAGCATTTTTACAAATTTTATAAACATTCCTAAACCCTGCAAATATTGAGGCATATTCTTTTCTACATGAGAATACAGAGCTGTTTTTCTTTAAGCTAGGAAAGAGAAAGGAAAGACTTTCCAAGTTAGATTTTAGATATTTAAGTAAGTATTTGTCATGTTTTCCTCAATGAGGGCCAGTTGTTACATTATTGTAATAGCCTTTTTCCTGAAGAGAAAAAATAAACTTGCTGTACCACCTCCCTTTTCAAACCTGCTGAAGTAATGGCATTTTAGAGTGCTTCTGCTTTCTTAAGTATTGCTTATTGATTAAGTTACTCAATATTTAACAACAAGAGGCTTCTTTTCCCAAGGTATTTCTTAGAGAAAAATCTATGCTTTTCCATTTAGAAAGAAAAGCATTAAATACACACCTCCTTGTTTGTGTCTTTCTAATGATAAGATGTGCAACCAGCACCGGGTGGCTGAGCAGGATGGAATGTTGTTTCTTGACACCCAACAATTGCTGTCAAATAGAGAATCTAGCATTTGAATAACCAAACATTTAATTCACATATCCCCTAAAATTATATCCAGAATTATCTTTAAAAAGCAGTTTTGACTTTGTGAAGATGACATTTTAATCCATTCATATTAGGTTTATGTATAAAAAAAATATGCTTTTATTTCTTGCTTTGTAATTTCCTCCCTTTGCTTTCCCTACGACTACCACATCCAATTGTACAAGAATTCAGTGGTCTTGAAGTAATTGTCAGTCAGTGCTGCTTACAAAAATCTGTAAGGTTGCATATTTTTATATTTCTATATTTCTTTTAAGAATTTCCAGAAATACAACTAATGATCATCATCATTTTGTGAAGGATATAAAACCTTCTGTCAGAGTTAGTCTGGCTACTGGGGTGGAAACTATGTGTTCTAACCATATGTGAACAGTTGCAGTAACTCATAAATTATAGATGAGTGCTGTGATTCCACATTCTGTAGCAGTCAGGTGCTGCATACAATCCTTTCTTCCATTCTTGCCTATTTGCAAAGTACAGGATTGACTTTCAGTATAACCACTGTCTTTTAGCTCTATTTTATAAATATGTCTAGTAGATACTAAATATTTTCAACTCTGTTACAGTACATATGATCAGCTCTTAAAGGAAGAACAAATTTTGGTTTCTCTTTTTGCTTTTTAAATAGTTTTTGTTTGGATACTCTTCAGGGAGACGTCAAAACTCTCGCTAAAGGTGGCAGTGTATATACCTGCTACATCTTTTTGTTTTGTAGCCAGTCCTTTTCTTTCAGAGTTTTGCAAGAAAGCACGTGGCCTTCTCCTGTAAAGCCTTCACACAGAGACATCACACTCGTTTTATACCAGAGATGCAGTAATGTCTGCAGATGTCTTACAGGGCAGGATGGCAATCTTGTTTGCAGTTTCTAAGGAGGGAAAAAATGCACTATGAATTAAATTCAGTAGCTGTAAATTTTTATATGCATGTGCATGCATGCTTACATAGCAGTGACTTCCTCAGCCAGTCATCAAAGAGAGCTGTGACTCATGCTCTGGTAGTATTTAGCTGCATTGCAGATATGCATATTAAGTATGACTTAATTCATCTTTAATTGGCAATTAGGGAGGAAAGTTTTGAAGAAGTTGATTTCCGCTTCTTTTTACCTTCTGGGCTATGCTAGACTGTTAACCTCTAGTGACAGTTATTGTAAAGTAGATTGAAGCAGCAGAACACAAAATATATAGAGAACAAACTTTGAATGATTAGAAACAACCCATTTAGTCTACCTTCTCTATCACATGCACACATAGTCTCCTTAAAGAAAAAAAAGAGCAGCATATATTGTTTACCACCATAAAATAAAGACTGAAGTTTGATCATAAAATGTACTTCTGCATCAAGAAACCTGGCAGAAGAAATCAATAAAAAAGAATTGCTTGTCTTGTTTTTTCCAAAATAATACTCAGAGAAAATATGATAACACATCTTGAAGGCAGGTCATGAAGGGCAAGTTTAACTGAACAGAGGCATTGCATGAACAAAGTGCGCAGCTAATCCATATATTCCTTTATTGTCTATTCACTCTCTTCCCTTCTCTGGACCAAATTCAAGCAAAACATCTTTAAAGATTTTGTTTACCCAGTGTTTTCTGCAGCCAGTGTTCACCATTGAATTAGCAAGATTTCAGTGCAACACAGTAATGCAGTAAGTTTAAGAATGTTTATTTCTACTGCCGCATGCTTGTACTCCATCTATGTGCTAGGTGAGATTTGCTCTAAACTTCGGAGCCTAATTTGTCAATTACAATCACATCTGACATGCTGTTCCAATGGAACTGGCTGTGGATGCTCGAGAAGAGGAGAGGTTGCTGGTTTTAAGTGATTCTTCTTGTTCCTCTCCATATGAGTGCAGGCAAAGAGTCTCTTACAGTCATATTACATCACTGCATTATCCATCAACTTGTGTGTCATCAATTCTACACAGGATCAGCTGAGTTCTCACCATCAGTGCTCTCAGCGGTCCTGCTTCTGAGCTTGCTAAGGCTACTCACAGTCATCAAGGGTGAGACCAAAACAGCTATCTGAATGTCCTCTGCAGGCAACTAGAGGCAATGATGAATGATGTGAATGATCATCCTCTACTGGAACATGGCAGCTTCTGGTAGCGTTGGACACTACCAGGGAAGCAGCTGTAGCAGGCTTGGCAAGTGTTCATGCAACAGACATCAGAGTTTTGACTGCTGTGGTGAGAACGACTGCAAGTCACAAAGGCATATTTGTATTAAGTTTTGTTCATCACTTGATTTGGGTTTTACAAAGAACTACGCTACGTGTGAGAAACAGGGAACTTTTTTTCTTTTTTTTTCTGTAGTTGTATATTTTGGCAACCTATGTGGATTATGAACATTGTAATATATGACACAAGAATGCAAAGCAGGATACAGCATACAAAAATGGTGAGTTCCACTTTGGCTGTCCTCACCAAATTCATCACCACTCTCTGTTGGCTTCACAGTAATTTCTTGAGAAATAATTCCTTCTTCCTGTGGAATCAGCTATATTACTGGAAGCTCCAGGCTCTATGCAATGTATGATGTTGGAAGTTTAATTTAGACTTGGAGACATGAAAAATTGTGAAAGAAAATTGGTGGGTTTTTTTCATATATTGCAAGACACTAAACAATATTAACTTTATGCAATGACTTTTGCTCAGCCTACAGATTCATTTTGTGGAATTAGCAACAGTGAAGCTATAGAAAGACATAGAAGATGTTTTATAATAAATGCAGTCACCTTACCACAGCCAGTTTCCCAGGATAATGATTAACTATCTGTATACTTTGACATTTCTTTATTTTGATAGACTAGAACTCAGCCCCTTCAGGTGCTAACTCTTCTTAGTAAATTTTTAGATATTTTTAGATAGACCACAAATATATTAAAGCCATGGACTTTTTTTCTTCTTTTCCTTTTCAAGAGGATACAGACCTTTTGGCATTCTCTAACTCCTGTGCCTCAGCAATATGTTATCCTTCTCATTTTGATAACTAGGAGCTAAGAAACACAGAGAGGAAAGGTCACCCAGAATGTATGTGGCCACCCCTTGAAGCCAGAGCATTATCTGACCCCCAGACCATCTTCCCCGGTTGTGTAGCCGTATGCAGATTTCTAATGACTTCATGGGAGTAGGGTCAAGAATGCAAAGCTAATGAAGACTTTCTCTAATGGTAGTAAGCAGATTTTTTTTTTTAACTTTTAAATTTCAGTGAGGATTAAGCGCTGCACAGAGCCATGGAAGCCTGCAGAGCTTTAATTACTCAGTGCTGGAAAAGCTTAATTTTGCTGAATAGAGTCCTTCATGATTTAGTATGTTTCTGATATGCCCTTGAAACACCACTCGCAGAAAACAAATAGACAAAACTAAAATTGCAAAGTTTTAATGCACCTGCAGTGAGTTTTAATGAAATTCCATAAAAGCAGTGTGAACAGGTCCTAAAATTAGTTAAAATATTCTGTATGTGATCCTGATACTTTAATTAAAACACCAGTGAAAGGAGTCAGTTCGGGATTTTACGGAGCTACCAAAAAGTAACTGCGGACACAAAATTCTTAGAGGAATTAAAAGAAGATTGAGAGAGTTACTGTTATTTTAGCAAAAACCTGTGATTGTAGGATATTCCTGTAGTCTGCATTAGCTATTTTAACTGGGATAGATTCAGTTCTGCATTGCGTTTGTGACTCTTTTTCCAAGTATTATTCAGTCTATTGTGCCACTTCACAGAGCAGCCCATAGGGGTTAGTCATTAGCTCCTTTAAGATTAATCTCCTGTCTGTTGGCAAAGAGAACAGCAATAGGGAAAAATCATAAAAGCACAACATACTGCTTTCTTTTGAACTGAAAAGTAGGTTTAAGATTTATTTGGCTCTTCATTGTCATTTTCATATTTTTATAGGTTGATATCATTTGTTCCTTGGAATTTGAGTTTCATCACATGTCATTGTATGATCAGTTGATGAAATAATTGAGGAAAAATTAATGAACCAGCCTTTCAAAACTGTATGTCTGCAAATCTGAAAAGCTTAAAGTGCAGTTCTAAGAAGCTAAACAAAAGCTAAACTGAAGGGGAGGACCCTTCTTGAAAGAAAATTAAATGACATTTTAAATACTATTATTTTCTAAGAAATAATCTTTTATACTAAAAAGAATATCTTTTCAGAGGTATAGTACATACTACTTACAACGAAAGATTAGAAGGCAATTTAAAATTTTCCAAAAGGGCATACACCAGTATATTCCAGACGTCTGAAATCTGGGATGACGCTGTGGGGCGCTTAACTATAGAGCAAAGTTTTATCAAACTAGGAGAAATAGAAAGTACTACACTAAGTATAAAGCTGCAAAAAATGTTCAGTGGTTTAATACTCAAAGCTAAGTATTTTTTTTATTTTATTTTATTTTTTCAAGACCGGTTGCAGGACCACTGATAAGAACTACAGGAGAAAGACAGCCCTTGGGCTTCTTGTTCCATAATCTCTAGATGAAGATGCCCTCAATTGTGGATGGATGTTATATCCACCTCTATCTGAACAAGGGGAAAATACTCTTCAGAAATATTTTAGGCTGAATAATGGACTCTTATTTTTCTTCTAACAAAGAAGTAATGTATTTGAGGGAGGACTGATGTTTACCTCCATATCTAAGTGTAGGAGCAGCCATCTCAAAAATCTCCTTCAGCTTCCCCAACTATACAAACTCATCTATAGAGTCTGAAAATGCCACAAGTCATTTTCCACAGACTGGAAATGAGTATTGCCTTATCTCTGCTATTCATCATGGCTTTGCTATCAGAACATGTGTCAGACCTCCCTGCTGAGTTGCACAAGGTAATCAGCTCAGGTGAGCGTGGAGGCTTTTGGCTGTGAGACCTCTTGCCCTTAGGTAGTGGTGGTTTTCACATGCTAGCCCTTACCACGTTCAATACATCATATATTTCAACATCAATTACTTGTTCTTGATCCCCTTGCAGTGGTCATTGCAGACAAGCAAGAACAAGGTCATGATTAGTGCACTGGATTTGTTATTTAACTGCACTTTCATCTCTGTGCTCAGATCATTTTCTTCCTGGTTGGCAATTCAGGATTATGCTATCCGACTAGAGAAACAGCCAGAAACCAGATTTTTCATGAACCTGGTATCAAGGCTCTAGAACAAGTGAACCTGAACCTAAAGTTCCTGTTTTTTAGTATTATTCTGTATGTTAATGAAGCCAGAACACTTACGTGATTTGATTTTTAAGGTTTTATTCACCTTGAGATATGTGTACTTATGGGTCAAAGGAGATAACGTTTCTCATTCAAGAGGTTAATGTCTCTTGCTGAAACTCTCTTCTCTCTGAACAGCCTACCACAAATTTTAGTATCGCTCTTCTGGAGAGCCACATGGCTGAAAGCTGTGACAATGACATCAGGTGGAATCCATCATGCATGCCTTGATGTCATTACTCTGGGGGGGAATATTTTCAGTGACATGGCAGCCTGCCGAGAGCCATCAACATTTACCTCAAAAGAACCTGCACACTGAGGACATTTAAAAATAAATGTGCATCCACTTCCTCTTCTCTGTAAAAAACAAATATCCCTAAGGGATGTCCACTGGCTTTTTAGTCTTTATCCTCTTGTTCCCTTTCCATTCCTTGCCCAGGCTTTTAATTTCTGCCCATCACACCCTCTCTGAGTGCTGTTCTCATTTCTAATTTCTTGTTCCCTTCTCCCCATTCCCTCCTCCCTACTCAGCCACCTCCTGTCCTCCTCCTGTCCCTCAGGTCCCCACTGCTCAGTCCTTGCCAACGTGCTCATGGACCCTCCATCTCTTTGCTCCCAACTCGTGGGCAGCGACAGGCGGGGTGGGCAGCTGGAGTTTGTCTGACACGACAGTTTTCCCCTGTGCCAAAAACTAGTATTGCTGCTGTGGTAGCGCAGCCAAATATAAAATACAACCATAGTCTTTCCCTGAAATATGCCCTATATAAATTCCAGTCCTTGGGTAAGATAAAAGTTGACTGTATTTTATATCATTTTTTCATGAGCATACACAATCTATATATACTTTTTATATCTGAGCTTGCTTCTAGCCTTCAGAGACTAAGCAGCTGCTCATAGGATCAAAGTGAATTACATATATTTAACTTTTAAAACTTGTTTGATATTCTGTGTTAATTGACAACTAACGCCAGAAATGCCTGTATCACTGTTTAGCACAACCAGATACTAACTTTCAATGTTTAATCAGGAAAATGAGCTAAAATTACCTTTACAGGAAAAATGTTTCCTTTATCGCTCTATAAAAATGCTGAGTGAGCTACAATATTAAAAGTCAGGATGCCCTGGATTTTATATGTCTCTGACTTATTTTGGGAATCTGATTTAACCCTTATGTTTCTCAGTTTGAACATATGCCGCAAGAATTTAATAACTTCTTTCTCGCTCAAGTTGTAAAAATTAGTAATTGGAAACTGCTTGGACACTTCTAAATGAAAAGTATTATATAGGTATAGTCATAATTGTAAGCAACAGCTTTCAAAAAATGGATGGCTATAGGCATAATAATAATAATAATACTTTGTACTTTAAAAGTACAAGGAGTATCAAGGCCTCATACTTAAAACTTACTCATACGTAAAAAGTTTTCCTTGTCTTTGAGAAAGGAGAATTTGGGATTCCCAAATATGGAAACAGCTACAGAAACCACATAACACCTTCTATTGTAGCACTTGTTATTGCCCACTGCTTACAGCAACAATATTTCAGCCTACATTTGGCACTGTTATATGATTTGGTATGATAATTCTTATGTGTCAATTGCAGAAAGCAAGATTGTTATTCTCTCAGTGATAGTAATGTAAAGCATCACATTAGTGACTTTATTTTACTTACTTTACAGCATTCTATCATACAGTAAATTGGAATCTGCCTCCTTAAACAGTGGGTTGAAAATCTGGACGTAAATCTCAAGCCCACATACCAGGTGGAAATTTTCACTTGAGATCACAGTTTTTCTTAAATTATTTTGGATGAATTTTGTGTTTTTTCCTGTGCCAATCTGAAATTTCCTGAGTCTGTCACAACTGATCTAAATTAATAACTAAAATACTAAAGCTTTATTGCCATTAAAGGATTTCTGTTTCCCAAATGATAAGAATGTTATGACATGTATTGATCTACTGAGGTAGTAGTAGTCACTGAAAGATGGATCTCCCCATTTATTTTTTTGTCCTTTTGCTATTATTATATTTATTGAGAACATGTCAGAACAATTGGCACAAAACCTTGAGATGTTGATAAACTGATAAGCCGTGCATAAATCTGAAGCAGTAGTTGATCAATGTATATTAACTAAAGTTATTTGGACAGGGAAACGTAGTACTTTCCGCATCTCCTCTTGGAAATAAATTTAATAGTCTGTCTCACCTCCCATGTGTTTCTCAGTAATCGCCTTCAGTTATTTTTTTCCCAATTAATTACAGCCATTTAGATGATGAACGGAGTCTCTCTCATGGGGACGTGTAGTCGGAGTACTGCTCAGAAAAATTCTTCTTTGAACAATGTAGCCTTACATGCAAATTATTTCCAAGCAGATTTTTTCCCTGTGTCATGCTCATTTTAATGTGTATTTGGAGAATCAAGAATGTATTCCAAGTGAGTTTACAGCTAAATTAAAGGAGAGGAAGGAAGCACCAGAACGAAGATTTCATCCTATTTGTAGCTGTAAGCTTCCAGCTACTCTGGATTATTCCCTTGTTTTTGTGGGGGGTTTACGATCTTTATTGTGATTTAAGGAAGAAAATACAGGATTTCTTCTGTGCTATTTTCTCTTCTGCATGCACGAGTGCTTCCTTGCCCATTGCTCATTTACAATGCTTGTTCACTGAACACACAACAGTGGCAACATTTAGTGGCAGCGAAAGATTTTAACTGTAGTCATCCAAGACAACGATGAACATAAACTATTCTATGTGAACTATGTTACAGCAGAAAATATAACTGAACAATAATGAGGAAGAAAACAGAAGGTATTTGCCGGAGGGAAAAATTGGAGGCAGGCCAGATTCCAGATTTCTATAGTACTTATTTCCTTAAGCCATATCCCGACCACGATGCAAATATATCCAAGAGCAGGAATTAACCACTTAAGAAAGTTGTGCTAATGAGGATAATTTTCATCAGAAATTATGCTGTGTTTCAACACCAGTAAAAGAGTTATTTTTTCAGAGAAATACTATAGTATATTCACTAAGACAGATCTTCACGTAGACATCTCCTGACACGCGTGAATATGCGTTGTGCGTAAATAAATAAATACTATGTAACATTATTTTCATGGAAATTACTGTATCACTGAGAATATATTTAAAACAAAACGTTCAAGATATCAAAAACACGTTACCCGCTGTGCTGCTTTGTTTATTCTTGGATATTAAGGCACACTTCAGATCTCAGTATTTCTAATGCTATCAGTGGACCAGACTCCTGGTATCTAAGTGACCGAGTCCATGTATCAGCTTTTGACCATCATGGGTAATTATCACTGTAATATCAAGGTACAGGCCTGAATTTAATTTAGACAACTCACGTGATCAAGTTTATTCAGTGTGGGCTTCAGTTAATGGATGGACCAGGATTACAGAATTGGTTTGCATGTAAATTAGAATTGATCAAAAGTAAAATATTTATTATTTCAAGCTGGAAAAACACTCCCTTCAACCTTGCACTGGCATAGAGCAGCTCCTAGCTGATTAGCTTTTATTGCTATCTAAATGATCACATAATAAATGTATGTAGATAGGGTGGCATTTGATGATCTTTTTGAACGTTGTAGAATGGATGATGACTTTGAATCAGAACAACTCTCCTTTAAATGCTGTGAAGACCTCATGATACATTCTGATATCACTTCCAACTTTATTTGGGAATGAATAATGTTTGATTTTCTGTTTTATATCAAAAATGTAATCTGCTTTTCCATTTAAAAATAGAATTAAAATTATTCCTCCCCCTTAGGGTTTTTGTGATCAGATTTGTTTATTTATTAAAAGTTCCTTATAGTACTTTCTCACATTAAATTGCAGTGAGTTTTGCTCCTGCTAACACTTCCTGTTCTTTATGTCTAATGATGAAACACTCCTCTTCCCTTGCCTTCTCTTTTTCTCTGTTAAATGCTGTTTATTTAAAGAACTCATGAACAATGGCATTTATTCGAGAGGTGCGAGAACAAAGTTTAATCCTCAGCTCTACTACGTGATCCCTTTATGACACTGAACAAGTTGGTCAGGGTCTCTGTATTCCATTTCCCATCTGTAAAAGGCAGATAATAGCACTTTCTTAACTGGCAAATCTTAACAATGAAGGTATTAAAGGTTATGTGTATTTGTGCTAAGGTATAACCTGAACTTTTAAATAGACACAATTTTTGAGGTAGGTTAAAAGCCATTTCTTTCCTTGTATTTTATTGCTAATCTCTGAAAAAGTTTTCTTCTTATTCTCTCAAAAACGTATGTGTTTTCAGAATTTGCTGCAAGTGTCATAGCTGATCACTGGTATCAGAGATCCAATTATGAAATGGTCTTATTTTAGAAACTTCAGAAGTGGAATTCCAGAGTCATTTTTTAGCTATTTAGTCTCCATCTGAGGGAAGTCTGTACAGATAGATATCTGGTTGGAATTCAATAACCTGAATATTACTTTCATTTTCTTTTTGTAGCTGAAGATAGAGAGAAGATGGTAAGTTCATCAATATTTACTTTCCTACAAATCTCTCTTGCAATGACTTTCCTTTGGTTATTAAAGTAGGTGGTTTCTTTTTTTTTGCTTTTTGAGCTATATTCAGGTTATCTAGCTTGTCAATAATTTGAATACCAACAAACTGGGTCTTTCTGACAGCCCAAGCCTGACAAGCTGCAAGTCCCTCCACTGAATGTTTTTTCTGTCGTGTTATTTCCCCTAGTAATGGTATGAGAGCTGATAGCAACCTGAATACCTAAAAATAGGTGGAGAGAATAGACCTCAAAATTTGTAGCTGGTATTTTATCGTCTTAGTTCTGTCTACCATTGCATGGCGCAATGTGATAGCTTAAAATAACTAAGCGCCATTTTCATGCCAAAAATATAAAATGTCATTCAGTATTACAGCATCCATTTCAGCTATGGACACTCCTTACACTTCCTACAGCAGCTTTTCTAGCACAGACAATTTTGAAGACTGTCAGAAATAAAACTCTTGCAGGTGACTGAATTTTTCCAAAGTGGAGAGATAAATTTATTAAATGAGGAGAAACATTGTATTCCATTCACATCCATGTGTTCATTTCTTGTAGACTGTGCGCATAGTAGTGCATGATCTTGTATGGTCCTTATAT
The DNA here is from genome assembly GCF_963082525.1 of Nesoenas mayeri. NCBI lineage: Eukaryota > Metazoa > Chordata > Aves > Columbiformes > Columbidae > Nesoenas > Nesoenas mayeri. The sequence continues at coordinate 7,447,130 of NC_137562.1, forward strand.
ACACCTACTTGGTCTTTCCACCACAAGTCAGGTAGTGAGTAAATGGATAAAATCTGTCTTGCTGTTTTATACTTCCTTCATAGCCACGGGCTGATTTTTGTTGTTATGAGGAGTACTCATGCATATAAAGAATATACAGTAGATTTGATGAGCTGGAGTCTTCTGTTTCAGATGGTGTTTCAGCAAGTTGTTTTGTTGCTGTAATGCAAACAAAACATTTCCTTGTTTTGGCAGAACGTGTGTCGCTACCATAGATTTAATGTGCCTCTCTTGAAAAATACATCACTTGGTGGGGTTACTTCATAGAAAGCCAAGTGGCAATTCTTAACAAGATAAAAGATACTGAGCTGTCTCGTCATTCATTTACCATTTTTCCTGAGCTACACAGCTCCTAATCTCTGAGTAAATCCAGATGAGTGCTTCTTATCAGCTTTATCATTCCCATAGTGATCAGATAGGGGAACTGGAGGTGTAACAGCTGTATTACAAGCCTCATTTTAAATCAGATAGAGGGACTATTTAACTGTTAAAATATCTCATCTACATCCTGATTCCTCTTTATTCTTCCCATAATTTCCATTAGACGTGTCTGGGCTAAGGTCTCTGCTAGTGGACTGGTCAGAAGGGAAGGACACTTGCTAACTGCTCAGGCACGCTCTATGCAATGAAGGGTGTAGCTACTGACATGGAAGGGAAGACCTAAATTTTTGCTGCTACAGCAGGACAGGTTATTTGAACACTTTTGTACAGTTCTCTGGTATTTGAAAGGCTTGGCTGAGCTCTTGATAGCTTGAGTTTATATGTAGTTACTACTCACGAAGGCTTTGTAGTTTGTCTAAAGTTTTCTTTTCCCTCGTGGGAATGCATTTAAATCTCTTGTAACTGTCAAACATTTTAGCTTTATGGTAGTGAGGATGGGAATGGGTGAACTAAGAACTGCACAGTGTGTATTTTATCATGAGAAATAATTAGTGGGTAAGAGAGTTTGGCTGTCATAAATTTTTATGTACATGTTAAAGCAATATGAATTGCTAGACAATGAGGAAATATAACATTTAGAGGGCCCTGTAGCTTGTGTAGTTTTGATATCTCTTCCTCAAACAGTTTCACTAGGCCCAAGTGCCTCACTTCATCCTTTCTCCACTCATTTCAATTGTTTTGGAAGTGCCAAGAGCATCTTGTTTGATTTAATAAATGTTTTGTCAGTCATAGGCAGATTGTTTGCAGAGCTGCAGTTCTCTTAGGTATGTGTTTATGAAGTATATAAGCCTGTTAGTGATGATTTTTCTTCATATTCTCTTGTGTTTTGTATTTTTGTAGAGCAGAACAGAAACACTGTATTGTGATGAAGTTGGGATGGTGTCTGACTCACTTTTCATCCTCCCGAGCTGCAATTTTCTGTTTTCATTTTTTGTTCAAGTTTGGCAAAGATAGTGCAGTTATGCACTTCACACTTTGTACTCCTGAGATAATGTTATGGATCTTGATTCTGCCATGAATTTGGATTCAGCACCACCCTGGGCTGAATTCTTTGGTTGTCAGAAGTGTTTGAAGGGTGGTGAGATGGTCGTTTCATCTCATAAAAGTATATTTAGAAACCAATGAAATAAAACACAGGACAGAGGCAAGAAGTGATTCATTAAGGGTGGACAAATTGGCTTTCAAAAGACAAACTAACAGCTCTCCAGAGGGATAATAGCAAGTTGCTCAGCAGTCTGGCTAGAATCCAGAAAAGCATTTAATTGTGTGCTTAATTTTAAATATTCAAGTAGTGCTTTAGCTTTACAGGGAAAATCCATGTGTGTGAAGTAAAACAGAATAGATCCTTCAAACAATTAAGCTCTAAATCTTGCTCTGTTTCCCTGAATTTTACTTTGCAGCTTCCAAGCCATGATTCCACCTTGAAGTGATTTTGTATTCACGGCATACATCTTCCCAACTGTGCATAACCCTCAATTTCAGATGGCTCCTATCTAGGGATATTCACATACAGCATCCTCACAATTAAGTTTGTGAACACAAAAATAGCAACTGAATACTGTTCTCTTTGATGACAAATCTGTTGTCAATCCTTCTCAGTGCAACAGGTTTCAACTTTTCATCGCAGGAAAAAAGGGCAGTAGGAGAGAGCTGCTCACTTAGGAGAAAGCTGCGTTTGATAAGTGAATATATATGTTAGCAATTAGCTGCTATACAATGGCTAGGAAAACACAGAGAAAAGTTTTGGATAATGAGTTCAAGAAAATGTTTCTAAAAGACCTTAAGGCCAGATTCTAATTAGCAAATGACAAAATCGTTCAGAAAATAAGACTAGTACTGTAACAATCTTGCTATGGTCAAAGACTACCATCAGCAAAGATGCTTAATTATCCACTGCATATAATAACTCCCTTGTGGAGTTATATGATAAGTATAAAGGGCATTGAAGTCAGAATTACCCAGAAAGTCTTTGGCCTGAAAAGCAGAAGCAGTGAAACATATTACAACAATGAAAACAGTTTGAAACAACTCGCATCTTTTCAGTAACTTCTTCTTTTCAGGCACTCTGTAAATAACAAAGCAGAAAAAACAATGCAAAAGTGTGTGGGCTGGAGTTTCTTCTCTTTTACATGAGCTTGATTGTGTTTCACTGTTCTGTTCCTGACTTTCATTAATACGAGAAAGAATTAAGTCAAGGCTTACTGCTTCATAAGCTGCTCAGAACAGATCCATGCAATTCTTTGTAAACAACAGGAGCAAGGCAATCTTTGGGTAACATAATCCAACCCCTGAACTTCAGTCTCAATCAAGGTAATCTAACAGAAACAGTAATGTAATAATTCTTTTAAAGCTGGCAATACTGAAAAATAAAACCGCTAGCAGAAACCTACCCACATAATGCCGTTAAATAATTCTCCCGACCTATAGTACTGCTCCATATGTTGTATACACTAAAGAGTAAAACTGTTTTTTATTTGTACCTACAGTTCCCACCAATTATAGCTAGAGTTGTTGGCTCCCTGCATGTTTTCATTGCTACAGATGGATAAAAACAGATACAGCGTGTAAGATAGGGAATAACTCCAAGCTCTCGTGTTACACCATGGACGTGATTTGAATTCCTTTATAGCTTTTTAGCTTTAAAAGTTCTCTGAGAAATAACCTTACTGATTAAGGTCTGTGTAGAGTACAACTTAAAGCCTTTGTTTTAGCTTGAAGACACAGCAGAAAGAAGATAAGTGACCCTTTGGGGCTAAGAGGTATTTAGTACTAGTCGGTAAGCCATACTTGTGGATACAGACCCTGCTCATTACGGGGAAAGGGATCGAGACATTTTGTCTCATCGTGATGACCAATAAGTGACAATATACCGATGTACCTGCTGTGCTGAGTTCTTGTTTGTGATGGAGTTAAACTGGCTTAAGTGGCAAAACCATGATTTCTTTGTGCCCTATTCCTTTGCTACTTGATGCTCCTCCACAATCCTCATATCCCGCATCGAGATCTTCTAAGAGCAGGTTTTAGTCAGTCTGGCTTCTATGAGGTATGTCTAGAAGTTTTGTGAATCAGAACCTCGTGTCCTGGATCTTTCTTGCTCCTTTTTTTCTGGTAGGGCTTCACATGGTAATTACCTTAAGTAGAAAGCTCAGGAAAGAAAAACAGGACTCACATCAGTAACTCTATGTGCAGTGCCAAAAAAGTCACATTTCCTGTTAGACAAACGTACAATAATAATATTTTAAAATTATAAGAATGATCACTATGTATCAGCAACTGTGGAAGATTTTTCTAATTTTACAACCAGCTTTAAGGTTTTTGTTAGGTTCAGTCTCTCTTAGATTTTCTCTTCACCACAACTGAAATATGGTGTTTCATGGCCTTTTAGAATCTTGCTAATGAAGTCTTTAAACTATGTAATAGCCACTCTAAATATAAGTGAAATTATTACTTTAAATTTGCAAACGCAATGATCCTAATAGGCATAAAGGCAGGTAATGTTACATGCATGTGATGCAAATCTTTGCAGCTCAGAGAAGTTGTACCTTGAGTCACAGGATGGGGGAGATGAAGGGTGTGATGCTTTGAGAAGCAATTTTCAAAAGCATACACTTTCAGTTTAAAAACATTGTATTAAGTGTTATCTAGAGAAAATGTTAAGAAAGCATAAAAGAATGTGTGCGGACAAAATGCTTATAGAAATTAGGTAAAATTGTGACAACTTGGAGTGATTACACCACACTGAAGTACTGAAATTTCTGTTCCATGCAAATCTCCAGATCGGTCCACAGATCTGGAAAGGAGACATAAAAGCTGCAGATGTGATACAAAATAAGTGACAATCGGAGAAATATTGACCTTTGGGGGAGGGTTCAGATGACACCAAATAACTTTTGCCATGTTTGAAGACGTCATTTGAGTACTACTGTAATATTAATCATAAAATTTATAGCTAAGATATCTGAAGTGATTGGCTCACAAACAAACCAGAAATTACATGCCAATGTTTCAATTTAAAAATACATGCTTGGGTGATCAGAACTAGTTCTTAATGATTTAGAAAACAAGAGCAAAACAACCCAAAATTCACGATGCATGTAATTTGCCATGCGTAGTTTGACAGGCTCCCACTAATTACTACATATTCTCTGCAGAATAAATACCAGCTCTGGTGGCAGTGAAATTGTGGTGTTACTTCTGTTTGCAAGAGGCTTTCTGGGGAACAGCCGCTCAGGAGCCTGGGAGCTGGCTTGGGGTGATGCGGCTGGGTTTCCTCTGCTTCCATTTCCATGGAGGAAAACTTCATTTCCCATGCATTTTCACATATACTTGCTTCTGCTTATCTGAAATTACAAACCCAAGGTAATCTCTATAATGGGACACACCTACATTTTTAATTTCTTTATTAATACTGCATCAGGCAAAATGGAAAAGTGAGCGCTTCCCACTGGACTTTTTTAACATAAATGAGGACACTGGTATCTTTCTAGAATTACCTTAGATGTTCTGCCAATTCCTCTGTCCTCCATGTAGTTTCGAGTGATTATAACACATCCATGCCATTGACAGCTGTGTCATTATCTTTAAATGGCAGTCCCTGGACTTATTTACTGAAATAGTTGGGTTAAAAATGAATGTTGAAGCTTAACTATTACTTGGCTGCCATTAATGTTCATCAGTGCTCTTTGCATTTGAAACGACAAAGGGAAGATTGCAAGAGGCAATAACTGTGCTGATCCTGCTCAATGCAACATAATTGCAGGGTCAGACTTGACACGTTTTATATCAGTTTGTTCATAAAGCTGAAAATGCTTTTAGGAGTCCACAGTAGCACTGCAGCGAGGCAGTTGACCTGCCAGCCAGTAGAGATGAAAAGGCCATCCCAGCCCATATGCTTCAAGAGCACTTAACAAAAAAATCCCTTTTTCCTGCATGTATGAATGTGCAGAAAAATCACTTTCCATGAAGAGTTCCCAGAAAAATACTTTATATAATAAAAGTTTCAAGTGCTAAGACATATGTATAGACACAAACCCTCCAACGATGTGACTTGTTTGAAGTTCTCTGATTCTGCCAGCAGACAATGCCATACTGGCATTACAAAAACAGAGTAGGGGGGGGAAAGGAAAAAAACCTTAATGATGAATTCTAAAATAAATTTCTTTCATGTCGTGTCCTCCCTGCATCAGACAATGCATAGTTTAGTTAAAAGATCTGAGAGCTGATGAAACACATTACAAAGGAAGATGTCTGCTGGGGTGTCTGTTACTGCAATTTTATTGTTGTTGTTGTTGTTTTTAAAGCAAACTGAAACTCAAAGTAGCCATATTACTTAACAGTGTTTATAGAAGCAGAAATTTGCAGGGGCAGGAAAAGCAGTCTTTGCAATGAAATACAAGCTAGCTTTAGAGTTTTTGAACTGCAAGACATGGGGAAGGTGGTAGTACAACATGAGTAAGTGGGCTAGCAAGTATATTCTGAAGGAATCAGCAAATGTAGAGCTTTCTTACATCTTCTGTAATACATATATGCATAGGTGCATATTTGTGTATGACAGTATATAGATATGCAGACATAAATTCAAACTGCTTGTGCACATATTCTCATTACCAGTGAGCTTTGCTTTTGCAGTACAGTCCCATGCTTCCTATTTGTAGAATATTTATTTCCCATAATGGCCTTTCCCCAAGAAGGCAGCTGAGCCTCTGTTCAGCACTGATGCTGGTTCATCTCTCTGAGAGCCACACAAAATATCACACTTGGGCTTGTACATGGTCAAACAGGGTGGCTGGGAAAAGTCTGTGATGCCAAGCTGGTGGTAGCAATCAATAACAGCTCAGAGGAGGAAAGTGCAATTGTTGTGCTAGAATCTCATTTAGACAATGTCTTTTGTAGGTGAAGACTGCAGATCATTACGTGTTTTCAATAAGTAGGCAGGGAGAATGTTTTGTGTGTCGGGCAAGGCTTAACATGTTGCATTTCTGTGGTGGTGCCGGTTATTAAAGGTACATTGGGAAGTAGGGGATTTGGGCCTCTCTGAAGCTTTTCCATTAGAAAAATCAATTAGTCATTGTTTATATTGATTAATATTATTAATAAGTTGGGTATTGCTTTTGCACAGTCTTTTTTCTTTCTGAAGAATTCACAAAATCTTTTTCACAGTGAGCTGTTACTCCTTGCTAGTGCCTCTTTGCTTTTTAGCAGGTTTTCCTGTGGCTCCATAGTCCTTCAGCCATGCACCTTTCTATCTAGTATCACTTTCTCTGTTTTAGACAAATAATTATTTGAGATTGCCAGAAATAACCACATATCAAACAGCATTTACCCCTTCCATTAGACTGAAAGCAGTTGCAGTCACCTTCTCCTGAATTATTGAGCTAAGAGGTCACAAGTAACAAATGCAATGAAAACCCATTTGCTTTAGGGCTATTAGCACATTTTGGAGATAATTATATAATTTTTCAGATATTCCTAGGGATTTACTTCAGTAGCACAATCACGCATTTGAACTTCAGCAATGGAAAATTACAGGTAATTTCTGTTTGTTTTGCTTGTTTCTATAGTAATAAGGGTAACTATTAATAAACAGAACACTCTGTCCTGCTAAGTCATGTTAGGAGAGCCTCTGAAATAAAAAGCAATGCTGAAAGAGTCCAGTCACCCTCCAAGTTACCCAGTTAAGTTTCTAAAAGGTAACATATCCTCTCGTCTGTTAGCAGACAGTGTTGTACAGCCTTCATCTTCCTTCAGAACCATTGCCATCAGTGCAGCTACACTGGTTCATGTCACTTAAAGATATCACTAGCATGTTTTAAATGCATTGGAAAATAACTTGACCTAGATAGTTCCACCTGCTTTTACTCTGTATTGGTATTAGAGGTCTGTTATTAGAAGTCCAGCAATATTAGCACTCTAGGTAGATCCTGTTTTGTGGAAATGAGAAAGATGTAAAAATGCACTTGACTTTTTTTCAGAGCTTGCTTTATTTAACATAAATTCTTCTGTATGTTCCTGTTGCTGAGAAGATAGTTAGAAGCTTACAAGTTTCTCAGCAGTCTGTAGAAGTCATAAACATTTATTAAAAGCAGGTGAATGTCTGTGTAAGTTGTCGGGTATTGGCACACATTCACCTAAAAGCCAGAACTAGAGACATGTACCAGAGGAGTGGTCAAAGCCACATCTCCTTGAGTGATCTGGAGCTGTCCTTTGCTCTCCATCAGGTTACTCTTTTTGGTGGCCAGACTGCTTTATTCACTTGTCCAGCTCATCTAAACAAGGACTTAATTTATTTTTCAGAAAGTTGTATCCCACAGCGCAGTCTCTGTTTTCTCTACCACCAGCTCTAGTGCTGCTATTTGTGTTGTCATGGCCACTCATACAAAGGGTTATGTTTTTCTTGCTGTCTTTCCTGGAGGACAATCATAAATATTCTGGGAGGTCTGCAGGACAGAAATAAATGCTTCTTTAAGTCCAGAGAAATTAGGACTGAAAACTCACAAACTACAGTTATGGTCCAGAGTCAAGTCCATAACATTAGTGATAGATTTTCTTGTGTACCAGTGTAAATTGCTGCCTGAATTCAGTGTTGTATTTGCATGGTTTACTGTACAAAACAAGGTCCTGCAAACATGGGAGGCAGATTTATCTGGGGGGTTCTGCTTTTTATCTGTCTTGTGTGTCAGTAATAGAATTGTTAGTTGTGTTTTGATTCCAGAATCATTTGTAGCTGCTTAAATGATATCAAGAATACTGATACCAAATTTAACAAGTTTGTTTAACAGGATGGTAAGTGGGAAAACTTTTAGCTTGGAAACTATTGCAGTTTTAAGGGAATTCATTGATATAAAGCTTCTATGCCAAATTCTCAGCTGTAGACTCTAGTTCTGCTGAAGAGAATGAATCTGTGCCACTTTACAGTGTCTGAGACGTTGGTCCCATGAGTCCATTTTTAGATTCACGTTTTGACTATAATTGTATTTTAAAGTGTAAGACAGAATAAGGAAGAATGTATTATGTGGCATTTTCTTCTGTTAAAATGATCCCGTATAATGGAAACAGGAAAAAAAAATTCACTCAGGCAGTTTCCAAAATTGCAGTTCTGCAGAAAGGAGGGAAGTGAGTAGTTATTTATAAAAACGTTGGTAAATTGTCAGGCAAAGTAGCATACATGGAAGAAGAAATGAAAGTGGGTAGATCTTCACAGCTTTGCCAATTAATCTGTATTTGTGGGCAATATGCACACATAACTCCTTTGGTAGTATGTGCAAAGGCTTCCATTTGCATGGTTGGCTCTGTGGTCTGGCAAAAACTGTGTGAGGTTTAGGCGAGTTTTGCTTTGCATTGTGCTCACTTGACTGTACTTAACTGTGCACACATCAAAACCTTACCCTTCTATCTAATAGAAAAATGACTTTGAAAGATACATAGTCATCTTTCTTGGATATATATGAAGATGAAGATAATGTCAAACAGTTGGTATATTCACTTATGAATAATTCATCCAGCTGCACACAGTTATTTTTTATTATTACTATTATTAATTATGTGTGTATAGCTGGAAAAGACAGGAAGGCTGTAACTGCTGCCTCATGAGAGATGCTTAATGTTAAGAATTTGGTTAGACCGAGATGTGTGATATGAGAAAAGGAAGACAGACAGTGATAAATAGATCAGAGGACATAAAGGCTTTAATAATGTTGATGGGGAGAAATATCATTTGTTTGAGATGATAGCCTTGGGAGCGCAGGCTACTACTAGTTCCCTTGCCGGGAGTTTAGCTCTTTGTTGCTTGCTGTGAGCTACGAATATTCAGAGCAGGTATGCCTACATTACAGCACACCTGGCTTTGATCTGCAAAAAATGTTGATGTGGACATGGGATCTGAATTATGCAAGTATGTTAGGGAAAAGTATTGTCCAGTTTAGACCAGATATGTGCATGGGCCCAGAAGCAGCCTTGTTTGAAAAGCTGAACTGCAGTATTCTTGATATCATATTATTATTTGAAAGCAGAAAACAAAGATGCGAAGAGGAGCTTCACAGCAATAACGTACTCTCAGAAAACATCTCGCTTTCATAGCCCCCATGCAAGTCATAGGTGTCACAAAAACCTGATTGAAATTACATCAAATGTAATGCTTGTGATTTATTTCTGGTTTAGCTCAAAGAAAATCTTTACATTTCATGACAGAACTGAGAAAAGCCTTAATAAGAATTAATCTCCACAGAGATACTTATAATACTTATTTGCTGCCTTTAGACTTTTGGGAAAATGTAGAAGGAAATAAACTGAACTTAATGCTGGTGGAAAGTTATTAATCTGGGATTCTTCATTATGCAATACAAATTTAACAGGAATTACCCTTTGGGAATCTTAATTCATGTTTTTATTCTGCATAAGAATAACTGAGAACTTTTTGCAAATGAAACTAAAAATCGGCAAAATATTTCAATGTGGTTTTGTTACTTTTTATCTACCTTCAATATTATTCTGAGCATTAGGTTGCCCTATATCCTTTAGGTAGGATACTGACTGTAACCACGATGTGAATAAACTGTGGAATAACAGGGACCTGCTGCAGCCTCACCAAAAGAAGAGGGACACACTGGATACAGCTCAGGAAACTCTCTTAAGGTCAGTCACCTGTGACCCGAGTTAGACTTGTACGCTGAGAAGTTAATTCAGTTGCTCTGACTTTCTTTTTCTTCCACTTCAGCTCAGTAAGAGCGGCAGCTGGTTCTTCAGTTCCCCAGCAGTGCAGACACCAGCACAGCTCACACATGACCCAGTTCTGTTCCTTACTCTGCAAGGACGGAGTTGCCTCTCCTTGTACGCACAGATGAGAAAAATATCTGTGCCTGGATTAAATCAGTTTTCAGAGAAGTGAATTTGAGTGGTTATTGACTAGACCCCATGCTATGGTTTTCAGGCTTATGGACAAAATATTATTTAATGATATCTCTCCAAGTCGTTATGAAGATGTGTTAAGTTGGGCTAAAATCAATTTTTATTCTTTAGATTCTCTATTTAAAATTAACTCTGCATTTCAAATTCAGTAATTCGGTGCTCTAGATAGTTTATGGCTTTTCTTCACCCCCTACCCTCTCTTTTTTAGGTAGCCATATTTGAAGAAACAAATTTTAGCACTGAGTGTGCAAACAATGTTTTTAATTGTCCCTTTTTATTAGAAAGGGTAGTATTTAGCTTTATATTTGAAAATGTTCCAGCTGTTAAATGGATGAAAGCCTATAAGTTGCCTCAGTCTATCAGTAGGAAAAATAATAGTTGTGCTTCTCAACAATGTAGGTGTTGAAACCATCTCCAGAGTCATTAAAGCATACCATGGGAATAATTTTCTAGTGGGACATATAATGAATGTGCAAGGCATTTTTACAACATGCAGGGAGCTATAAATTTTTAGAGCGCTTTTATTATTGTTTCTATGCTTCAAGTCATATTTTTCTATATGTCATAAAGGTTTGAAAATTTAGAATGCTTTGTAATTAATTAAAAAAAAATGACTCATTACATCTTAAATTCAGACAATAAAAGAAGTGCAGTGTTTGTGCAGGATGTTTACTAGTTCTGCTTATTCCAGTAGGCCTAGGCCAAGGGCAAACTCTTACAAAAACGTAGCTGTGTAAAACATCCTTTGCTATTTGAGTGTACACAAACAATAACAGAATGAATCTGAAAGTGATGGCTGATGGGATTCAAGGTGAAAATGTCCTTAGTAAGGATGTATTTTACATAGTAAGACATCCATCTTTTGTTTTGTTATAAAAGCTTTGCATATGTTTTTGTTTTAGCAATGTGGTCACTACCTTTTTTCCCCTGCAGAAAGATTTACACATGTGCAGTAGAACATTGAATGAAAAGCATGTCCTCCTAAAAAATTAATAAACATTAATTTCAGTATTTCTAACTCTTCCATAATTAATTTTGTAGCCTATAAAAATACAATAGAATAACTTCTGTGCAAAATACACATGGGGCAAGTTGCTGCATCTGCTTGGATATGGTCTGGAGCCCTTTTGGCTGTAGGTCATTATGTGTATACTGGAAAAGGTTTAGTGCACTTCATTGCTTGTAGAAGTCTACTCAGTGTGCTAAATTTAAGAGCCATATTACAGAAAAGTCTGCTTGCAGTTATAGTGTGGGTGAGGAAGAGCAATACGTAGGGATAACGGAGAATTTCTGAGGATGTACTAGTGTGGTACTGAAGGGCATGACATACACATTGTGCTTCACTTAAATGTCATTTTCCTTGCAACACATTTGTATGTACTAATTCTGTTCAGTTTCTAAGGTGGTTGTTTATATCTTTGCTCAAATGTTTGAATAATTCGGATTTTGTTTTCAAGGTGCTGCTATCTTTTTTGGAAGCTTTGGTCTTGCTGAGAAGTATTACTTTAAAAATCACAGTGAAATTTCAGAGCCAGAGTGAAGCCTTCCTTATAAACGTATTAGGAAAACAGGACACAAATCAGTTGTTTGTTAAAGGCAGTTTATTATGTCATGTGCATGACCCCTTATAATTCACCATCTGCAGTAAATACCACTTCCAAAATCTAATTTCTTGCAACCAGACCTAAAATAATTGTAATAATATTTTCAATCCAGTCAGCACCTGTCACAGTCCGGCTGCAGAGGAGGGTGGGATGCTGCCATGTTTCACGTGTCAGAATAGCGGTTCTAATACCTCATGAGCAGAGCTGCTCTTTGTGGTTGGGCTTGAGAATAGTGGGAAGCTCCTTCTCTTTTAAAAAATACAGCATGAGGTCTTGGAGTGTAAAAAAGTGAAAATGAGCCCACCCTTAAACACTTGGTTATTGTGCATTGGTACAAATGAGCTGCAGAGAACTTTATTCCACCTTCATGTCTGATGCTTTAAAACTTATGTTTTTCTGCTTTACAAAGGAAAGGAAGAAAGGAAGATGTTTGTGTTACAACATGTAAATTCCTGCCAGGGAAGGAGGAGACAATCTGATCATCCAAGGATATTTCTCCAAATGTACACGGATTTTGCTTTAGCTGCTGAAGAACAAAGCAGTGGTGGCATAGGAAGAAGTAGCAAGAGCAGTTTTAGCTTAACTTTTTTCTTTTCTTTTCTTTCTTTTTTTTTTTTTTAAATTGTGATGAATGATCCTTACCCAGTCTGATTTCAAAAAAACAAAAATGTAAATAATTTTATGCTAATGAAATACAAGTTTATCAGGGAATGAGAGAATTCCAGGATTAGAAAGTCTGCATGGTGGGTGGGTCCTTGAATGTGAATGTGATAAGATGCCACAATCCTCATCCGGCAATTCTCATTCTATACCAATGAACCGTTGCCATAAGTTTTATATATAAATATATTTACATTGCAGCATATGAGAAACCACAGCATTCCTAAAATTGCACGTATTTTTGTTATTGAATGTGCATTGGGAATATTTTAAGTATAAATCAAAGAAAACGAGGATAGAATGATTTTTTTTTTCCTAATGGCACTGCTGAGGATTTTCTTGGCAATACCAATGTATCTGCACATATCGGTGTAGCTGTCTACTTACAGCACAAAAAGCTATCATTATATGCCATGGAACATCAAACAACTCTTTCATTAATGGTCCCATTATGAGAAAGTACAGTGACATTAGAATACCGCATCTTGTTACTATAGCTACCTGATTTCTCTGTAACACTCATGTTTTTATACACTTACTTATATCTGTGTGTGTTTTATATATATATATATGTAGGTATAAATGTATATGTATATATATTTTTCTCTCCTTCAGGAAGGAAGATCTTGCCTTTTCAAGCATTTAGCATACTTTGGCAGACATCATTATCCAAAGGACACTAAAGAAGCTGTATTTGAATAGTTTGAATTAGATGAAAGTGTTGTAAATGTAAACACTCAAGAAAATAACTTTGTAATTCATCTTATCTAACAGCCAACATATTTACTAAAGACTCTCAGCCTTGTCTGTGCTGTTTTACACATTTGCACTATAATATTTGCATGCTGAGAGCGGGGGTTTGAGGGAGATCAGGGTGTGATCACTTCAGCTGAGGCACGGAAAATTGTTTTAAATGTGCTGGAAAATGAAAGCTATGAATAATTACCATTCTTTTCCTTAGTTGTGCTCAGATAATGTGTATTCAAAGCATTTCACAAATGGATATTGGTTCTCACAATTTCGATGAGCTAGAAAAACATGGGAATAGTACTTTCCTGACTATGTGGTTAAAAACAAAATTAAAAAAAAAAAGATGGAAACTACATAATTTGCTTGAAAGGAGGTAGAGAGGGTCACATGGTAAATTGGTGGTAAGATGAGATTTTTAGCCTTGTTTGTTTGCTTTAATCACTGGACCTTCTGCTTCTAGGAGGAAAAGGCTCCTGTTGGGTTCAGATGTGCATCACTACAATACTGGTTTGAATTTTTCGTATGTGTTGGTTGGTTTGTTGGTTTAGGAATATTTTGAAGATGCTGTTACGTTTAGAGATAAAAGCACATTGCAAAGTACCAGCAAGCTACATATTGATATATAAAAAAATGCTGTCTTCAATGAGCCAGTTGGGCCAGACCTTCCTCATTAACTTTGTAACAGCTGTATTAGTGTAAGAGAAGGAGAAATTGTCCTCCAGCTCATGAGAAAGCCATCTAGTCCAAATTGTCTATGATTTAATATATATATATACAGGAATCTTGAGCTACTTGTCTTTGATTTGCTTTGTATTTTTCCTGATAATCTTTCTGTATTTTCCAAAAATTGTTATAAAAATGATGTGGCAACTTCTAATGTGAAATACAGGCACTCTGCACAGCTCATGGCTGTGGCATGCAGAGATTTAAGTTCTCTGCATTTCCCTGACCTTGAAGTCATTTTGTTCTTGTGCTGTCAGGTGGAGTCTGGTCTGTGAGACACTGAACATCTCTGGCAAGATCTCTCCCCTTCACTAGAACATGCACTTTGCAGGATTAGCCCCCTTCTCGTGAAAAATTCTATCAATAACTGAATGCACAAATGTAGCATCTTAGCTGGAAAACATTTTCTACTTCTTCTCCACTTAATCCTTGGAAAGGAAGAGAGAGGAGAAGCTCTGTAGACATATCAAAGCAGCTCATTTTCTTTTAAACACAGCTTGATCGTGAGGAGTCGTGTAGCAGTTTTGTGATATAAGCAAAAACCTTTTAGAGGTACAACTGTTATCAGGTTCCTTGGGGAGAGGAGTGGGGGGCTGAGTATTCCTGCATACGCAGGCAGGACACAATTGCGAGTTTGTTTTTCGTTCAGCGGGTACATGCAGAACAGAGAGAACAAGGTGGCGTGTCAGTAAATTCAAACGTGTATTCTTGTTAGTTAAAAATTGTGGCATTAGTGCAAACATGTCACCTTGCTGTGATTTAAAACCATTTCCTTTCAAAAGAAATATAAGACCTCAGAAATGAAAAGTAACAGTTCCTGATAGCCTGTATTTTATCTCACAGTTAGACAAGAAAGCCGGGGGGGGGGGCGGGGGTGTCAAATATTCTAGCATACTTATGATTACAAAAAATGTAAATTGTTTATGATTAATTATGCTTTCATGTTCTGTATCACTGCTGAAATCTGAAGACCTGAAGAATGAGAGAAACAACATCAGTTTAGAATTTGGATGCTACCTAAGATTAAATGAAGGGTTTTCCTGAGATTTTCTTATACTCCTTTCTAAATGCTACCATTTCACACAAAATTGGGTTCTCTTTGGATTAATACATTTGAAAATTAAGTTGATTTATAACCAATTTTCTCCTCATTTAAACAGCGACCTGCAAGTGTTTCTCCAGGGATCAAACAGGATCAGAGAAATTATGTGGTGTTCGAGTTGTTCACTGAAGCAGAATCCCTCGCAAGCATGTGCATATGGTGCTGGGTGCTTTAGGGATCAGATTAATACATTTACCTTGTTGTACATTTTTCTTCTCATCTTGAACTTGTATGTTCTCCTTATTAGGAGTTTAAAAAACCCCAGCAAGCTATTACTAATTTGATGGCTGCAGGAATAATATATTCCTCCTTATTCTCCTATTCAAGTCACAGCATTGGAAGCATATAATGTGCTAATGCTGAGTGCATCTGTTTGGATACCCTGGTCAGCTGCTTAAAGACAGTTGGCAATTCCCTACCTCAAAATCAGAGGAAACTGGGCAGCAAAATTATCCTCCCTAAAGCTTTGAAATAATGGCAGTGTTTTCTCTTTATACAGTCCATGTTTAAATGCAGGGCTATATTTAGAAACCATAGCCATATGTCATCTGAGAATGAAACAAAAAATAAGTGAAACCCCACAATTGTTCCCCAAGCAGCAGAATTAATGGGACGTGATTTCCTATAGTTTAGTCCCCTACAGTTCCCTTAAGCCATTTCTGTCCCTCTGGTATGTTAAGTCTGTTGATCACCACTGGGCAAACCCATGTGTAAATGTAACGCCTGTTCTGCTCTGCGGAAGCTGCCTGGGCAGATGCACTTACCTGGAGTAACATCATCTTCTGTGGCAACTCATTTGCATGTACATTGCCCATAAACCAGATCTTAGGTTTGTTGAGAAATGACGGCAGTGAAATTACAAGATTTAAAAACTTGTCAATATAATTTCTGAAATTATCTAATCAACTTTAGTGCTGTTGCTGTTTCTGCTGGTAGATAATTCCCCAGCCATAGCGCGTACAATATGTTCCTCCAAACCACCTTTACACAGGGTCTGCCTCGATGCAGCTCAGTTTGCATAATTGCTGCGCATACCCTGAATACATTGGATGACTTGCTGTGTATAATCACAGCGGGAAGTTCACTTGCTGCTTGGCTACCTGAAGTGATAATGCATGCCCAAAAAAATGAGTTTAATGAAAATGTTTAGGCTATCAAATTCAGCATCGGGGATGCTTAGAAAAGCACTTACCCATGGAGTAAGGGCAGCATAATGCACTAAGCTGTTGTAGAAAAGGTCAAGGTTTAGAATTTCTCCCCTAAGTTTCATGAAGAACAAATTAAAAATAACTAAAAAGAAAAAAGTAATGAGAAAGCAACTCTAACTTTTTAATTTTTCCAAAGCTGTAAGAATCTTATTTTCATTATTGAATATGTTATCTTATTAATATAATGAAACTGTATCAAACATTGCAAAATGAGTACACTGATTGGATATTAGGTGTAAATTATCAAAGCCTACTGAAAAATAATTATTTCCTCTCTATTTTAAATATTTCCACTGTAATCGCAGAAAAGGATATTTCACATCTCAAAATTCCCTGAAGACTCTGGGAGAGATTTCTCAGGCAATTTCTTAGGCTTTTTTTCCCTTATTTGAAAACTAAAATAAGTACTCAGATCTGTGGACCACAGGGAGCATTTCATTCTAAGGTGTGTGATGGGGTTTACGCATTAGCAGGTTATATTCAATATTAATAATACTACACAAAATGTGTCTCTGAAACAAAGGGAGTTTTATTATCCCATGGTGAATGATTGCGTGGAGCTGTTGATGAGGCAAGTTAAGGTGTCCACAGATTTCAAACTGTTATGTAGGGCAATAATGAGACCTGATTCCAAACTCTCCAGTGCCTATAAGCATCTGGTCCTTCTGCCAGCTTTGGATCAAACTGTGCTATAGGAAGCCTCTATGGGTTAAGATGAGATTTAGAATCTCAACCAATAGAGCTAATATCAGCAGGCTTTGTTGTGATAGCTTACTGCAGTCCAGTGACTCGCCAGTGCCTTCTGCTCTTTCTAATATGCTTTGCTAATTATTTCAAGGTGCAAGAAGATAAGAGGAAATAGGGCACCCTATTTTATCCTCACTTTATTTGCAGTTGAATTGGATCTATGAGTGAAGCTAGAGGATATGAGATGCATGGTTGTTATTATATGAGAGAAAAGTTAGAAAATAAAAAAGGATGAAAACTGACTGGGTAGGGTTAAGCTTAGTCTCAAAGCTAAATATTTAAACCTGAAAGAGGAGGCTCATTAGGTTTCGAATAGGTCATCTGCTGCTCTCTGTAAAGAGAGCAGTGATGTTCCCTGGTGCTCCTGTGGAAGAATGCAGGTGGAAAGAAAAGCATAGATAATGAAATAATAGGGAGAAAGCAGGCATTACTATAGAATAATGTTTCCAAATTTCAGAAGCTACTGTTATTTGGGTCAAGAGTCAGGGAAAAGGAGAAAAGGACTCAAAAGCTAAGAAATTTGAAGTCTCTATTTCAGGCCTCAAACTGTGTGATTTCACTGTTTCTGATATTTTTTAAAAACTTTTTTCCAGTGTGCAGTTTGAAATGGCCAGGTTTTGAGGTCTAGTGCCTCTCACTCGATTCTCTCTCACCAATACCCAGTACTGCAGAGTCAGGCAAAATGCGTGTGGACTGAAAGAAGCAGATCCTGAAGAGACAGACACGTAAGGGGCTTCTGAAGGAAATGGCAAAAGGTTGAGCTGGGCTGACACTGAGGCACGTGGCAGCAGGAGGAAGAACTCCTAAGGGCCAACTTGGTACCCTCGCTCATGGTGCATCCTCGCAAAGCTCTGCTCAGGGTCAGCACTTCCCAATTCAGAGTTCCTGAGTCCTGGCCTTGTTCTCTGAGCACTTCAAACCCTATTTGTCACAAAACATAAATCATTTCCTGGGCATTTCCAGCAGCAGGCTGCTAGGCAGCAGTGTTCTTAACTCTACATCCCTGTTTGATGCATAAAATGAACTGCAAAGGGAATGGTTACATATCCTCTTTATATTTGCTCTAACAAAAATAAGGTTATATTAAAAAGATACTCTTAAAAGGAGATAACAGCAGTGCTATCTTGACAGCGCTATGATCTGCAGTGCATTCTTTAGGAAGCAGGGGAAGGTAAAGCCAGTAAAAAGTGAGCCAGCTTATACCAGATGGGAATTCAGTCCTAAGAAATGAGGTTTGAAATGTTATTACTTTTGCAGGTTGCAATGGAGCTTGGCATATACTCGTTTTTATTTCTTATCTCAAACACCACAAAAAGAGGAGAATCAAGGGGAACCCTCCCATCCTGAAATACTCCATTTTTCATTCACTGTGGTGGTCTGTATTTGCCTGATGACAGCTGTTAGTTTCACTGTAGTTCAGTCCTTTTTTCCCCTGTACAGATGTGATTTACTAGATCATAAATCAGTTCCCACTTTTGGAATTTCAACTAACAGATGTCCTCTTTAGAGATTTTAATATAAACACTATTAACCCACAGATTCTTTTTGAGGAAATGCCAGTTGTGTATAAGAATGCCAATTGGCATGAATGTAACTCGTACATTTGACGTATTAATAGATTTTTTTTTTCAAAGTGAAATACATTTATTTTTTATAGAGAAGGCACGGCTGCTTTAGTTCTCCATTAGAGCCCCAGCTTGCAATATCTGTGTGCTTGCAATGATGTCATTAACCAGAAAACAGATGCACTCATGAGCATCAGAAATCAATCATAGCTGTTGGCACTTTAATAAACAGCTGCCTTCTTAAATGGTTTGGAATAAACACTGATCAGCACCAGCTCTTTTTGAAGAAAGATCACTAGGTTATAAGACTGTTGATTAGAGGGGGGGGAAACCTTGAAATTATAAACTCAGTGGTTGAAAACCTCTGATTGAGTTATTTTAGACTCTCAAAAGATTTACAGTAGAAAATAATTGCAAGATACTGGCTGCACGGTGGAATATCTGTCATATGGCCACTGGAATGGTGCCTGATATATTTACATGAACTTTCTTCACAAAAGTAGATTTAATGTAGGGGAGTCACTTGTATTAATAAGTCATTTATCAAACTCAAGCACAGCAGAATCTTATTGCTTCATCATGCAGTTCAGATGGAATTTCTTTAAAAGTACTAAATTCCTTCCCTTGCTTTCAGATGCAAACAGAGAGAAACTATGTTATGCTCCCTCTTTTCAGGAGATGCTTTTACATTCAAGGCTTTTTTATGACCTGTATATGGGCCATAGGATTTAGCTTTAAGATAGCAACTGCAATTCATAAGAAGTGCCTAGAAGCAGGCGACCAAATATCAAAGAGTGGTACAGTGAAATAGCACATCGCATTTCTCACACAGAACTCAGATTAGCTTCAACTCTACCTTGCTAAGTAGCTTATCAACAGAAGAGATGTAAGAATAATTCTACAGCAAATGCTCCATATGGCTTAGTGACAAAAAAGGAGAGATACGTTACAATATATCCTGCTGTTGCAAGTAATCTGCTTGTTCTGGCTTTTGCCACTGATGGATGTGCGAGGTGTAACCTGCCCCTTTATAGCTTCTGTGGGTTTTATGTATGTGTATTGTGTGATGGGGTCATAATCTGAACCCTTTACAGCATCAGGGGACCATGCTAGTGTAACTCCTGGTATTGTTGCAGAAAGTTCCTTGTATCTCTTTGTCATGGTCCTGTAAAAATGTCTGCAAAAGAGATTAGAGCTGAGAAAAGGAGTTTATCTGCAACCGAGGTTGTAAGCTGTGCGAGGCGTAGACACAGGTTTGTTATGGGCCCTTTGTGCAAGGATTTGCACTTGGGATTGTGATCTGTGGCTACAGCTTTGGAGAACTAATACAGATGAGAGTAGCGATAAAATGGCATTAATAAAAGTCTTAGTGGATCCTCCAGAAATGTTACTTGTCTCGCCCAGAGCACCCATATATAGCAGATCCACACTGCACACTATTATGAAAAATATATACTCTAATGTGGTTATAAATGCTATTTGAAACTGTATTCTTTGGTTCTGGACTGCTGTATTGTTCTATATGTAGGTCCTGTTTCCAAATGACTTGCAGTGGTCTATAGAGTGATTATTCAGGGGATTCAGCATCAGAATATGTCCTTTTTTCCCTGGAGTCCTAATCTCTCTCTGCTCCCTATCCCAAATAATTCACTCTTTTCTTCTCTCTGCAGAGGGACTTTTTCCCTTAGATCTAGTGTTTCTTATTGCCATAGTCTCTGGCAGCCAGGACAAGGAAAGAGGGCAAGTGCTTAGCATCTTGCTGAATTGAGCAAAGCCAGAGCAAAAAGAATTAGAGATTTTAGGTGCCAAACTCTAATAAGTTCTATTGATTATGTATAAACCGAGATTTTTAGGGGATGACACTCAGCAGAATATGAGCAGATTTGGAAAATATAATCCTGCTATTGTGCTAATACCTTGTATTATTTCAATCAATATTCAGATTAACAAAAATTTTAAAAGACAGCTATTAAGGCCTATGAATCTAACCTGAGGAAGGAATATCCCAGAAACATCCCATCTCTCACTTCCCATTTCTCACATTTAGTCTAATAAAGGAGAATTACTTCTGGCAATAAGCCTTGTCTGGCTGCAGTACTGGCTGTGATGTTCTTCTCTAGGGAAGTTATTCACGCTTTCATCTCTGCATAGGAAGAACCCTGGGACCTATAACTGCTTGGCTGAGTGTGCAAATCTCATATTAGTAGTTACATGTACAGACACTGAATTATTTTTGCCTGTAGTTAATTTTGTGGACAACATCAGGCAAACAATAACAAAGCAAAGTGAACTTTTCCCACTGCAAACTTTTCCCACAAGGACAGTAACGCCTCGCTGCCTGGCTTGGGAGTTGCTGGCAGAGCTCACTAATGCCCATGACAGCAGCTGTCATGCACTGGATAACAAAAAAATGCTTTTCTTCATTACTGAATGTTTAACCCTTTCAAATCTCACTCCACTTTCCCTACAAAGATGTCATGTGAATGCTTTGTCTTTCAGGTTTTGTCTCTACAGGTTTTTAATGTCTGGCTGTGATATCTGTTCTGGTGGGTATTGCCACCATGACTGTCTGGCATGTGCCTCATTTACTCTCCAAGAACTTTTCAATACACCTTTGAAATCCACTTAAGATCACAGTGCACAGTTTCTAGGTTTCATTAGCTGCAATACAAAAGAAACTTATGCTCCTTTTTTTGTTGCTGCTCAGACCTTGATGCTCACGAAAAGCAGCTCTCCAGGAAATGAGCCGTGTAGGGAGCTTACGCTGAACTCTGGTATTAACGCGGCCGTGTGGTGGCATGGAAGACGTAATTAAGTGCTGCCTCAGATGAAAAATAATTTCAAAGGGAAGTTCTCCTTGCTGGCTTCTTTGGGTCTGCTTGCGAGAACCAGGACGTTGAATTTCAGCTGTCTCAGAACAGAAAATAAATGAACTGGCTTTTACCTTGGCCTTGCACCCAGGTTATCAGAATAATAAGCTTGCTTTACTAATTTTTTGATTATTGGTGTCACTTCCTCAGAATTCAATTTTTTCACTGTTAAACTGAATTACATACTTGAGATAACTGTGGCATATTTTTAATAATTCTAGACATGCGTTCTTTTGTGGGACTGAACTTAAAGGTGTCCACAAAGGTAGTTGTGAAATTCAGGATGAGGTGCATACATTACCTGTGTGGTACAGCATTCATGGAAGGCAGAACATATTTTATGTTTGGTGTTGCTTTCATGTCACAAACTTGGATTTAAACCTATCTGATTGCAAAAAAGAGCATGTTCTCTGGAACTGTTCTATATCCATAATCCTACAACTAGGACTATTTTTGTTAGAATCAGTATGAATAATCCCAATGATAATACAAGCATAATTTCCTGTCATTTTGGTTTGAATAAGGCAGTGTGCCACCCTGGTTTTCATGCACGATGGAGATAAGACTGTCATGTGGAGGACTGAGGAACAAATCTCCTTTTTGTGCAGTGAATTTCAGAATACAATTCAATTTCACAGGGACTTCTATGCATGAGTAGTCCAGTGCATCCTGTGAAGTGAGGAGTTGGTTGGCACTCACAGCTGCAGCTGCTGTTGTGCCCTTTGCCATTGCTCACATGCAGGCTTGGATATTAAGGAGCTTCAAGAGAAAAAGTAGAGTAAGATAGAAAGGGATTGGCAACAGAATAGTGCATAATACAATAGCTTCTCCTTCACCCACTGCCCGCGATTCCATAACCTCCCTCCATGCATTTTGAACTTTTTTTTATTAAAGATTGGCCTGAAACCTAACATCTTTTCAACTTGGAAAGTCCATTCAAATTTCATGACTTTTAGCCTATATAATAAGCCAGGCCGAATCCTTGTGCTTGAGGAAGCTTTGGATCTGAACTCTCAAACTCTCACTTTGTGGCTCAGACCTCCTTCCCTCCTTTTTTTTTTTTTCCATCAGTAGGCAGAGAAGGAACAGAATATAAAAAGTTGTAACAGATGATTACCCCACATTTATCTCTGGTACCTGTAGATGTTTGTGCAGTTTTCATTGGCATGAGTGAAACAGAAAAGTGTCTCTATTCTAATCAGACCGAGAAGCAGGCATTCCACTTAATTGTCTCCCTTCTAATACTGAACCTCTAATCAATTCTTGATGGTATATAAAATAATGTTGGGATTTTAAAAATATTTAATTACACCATTACAATCTAAAGACATTTCTGCCTTTCTCTAACATTTTAAGTTACCTGCATCGCTGCTGATTTTTAAGACATCAGTTTGAGATAGATGAATGGTTGAAGAAGCATGTATAGATCAAAGATCAGTTCTGTTGTTACATATAGTGCAACACTTTAATCAGACTGTATAGACTGCTGTAAGATGCTGCACAGCTAATGCATAGCGGGAAGCCGATGGGTGTCACATAGCAGTACATCACCAGTACCTGTTTCATTGACTCACCAGTTGTGCATAAGATTTTAGTTCTGTTTTGTGAAAAGTTACCTGCATCATGATGTTATGATGTGCACATCAGTAGAGAAATGTAATGCATAGCTAATTAATTTCTCTCAAGGGCATGTATGGCACAATATGTAAATGACAAGGAGACCATACTGCATTTTGCACAAGTTTGTTTAAACGAAACAGCTTGAAGTTTTGTCACATCAGATTTACGTAACTTTGATTTAAGATATGCACAATGCATATATTTCTTTGTCAGTCTTGATTTTTAGCTCCAGCCTTTTCCTTGTCACACTAGAGAGGCAAATGTCACTGGATACACATGCACAGGAGAGGCTGAGTACCCTGTTCTGGGTGTCCAAGCAAACCAGCACTCAGCAGAGCGGCAACTTACTGCTCTGTTTGCAAACTGAGTGTCATCGCGATCCAGATGAATAAGGAACCATATTGCATGTGACTGAAAAGAGAGAGAATCTCGGAAATCGGGGCAAGGGCTTCATATTATGAATATTGCAATTTCTCTAGCCAAATCCAGGTCAAAAATGGTCAGTAGGAACATAAATCTAAGTGTCTACAGCATTTTATGTCTACTGTAGCAGTAAGCACAATATTTCAGATAAATTAATAAAAAATCTAGGATAGGTAGTTCTTCTGGGTTATGCTGACCTGGATCAAAGCAGCCAAACTCCTGAGTTCATGATTGTGCCTGTGGAACAGTTTTGACATGCTGTAATTTATGAAGAGAAACAACACTAATGATAATTAAGCTGCAAAACCCACCTCTCTAACTCAGTAAGAAATCATCAGAGCTGTGTCTTTCTTCATTCTCCCCACAGAAGAAAGTGGCATACTTGATATCAAAAGAGCACTTTAAACTTAGCAGGGCAGCTTTATTCACTCATTGTTCTTTTTCACAAGCCTGTCCCTTCAAAGTAAGCAATATTGTGGGGTTTTTTTCACCTTTTTCTTTTCCTTTTTTCCTACCCTTCCCTGTAACTTCGACTGTTCTGGCACTCAGTACATGCGGTCCTGTCCCATCACTCTCCAGTGTGCGAGCTGTGGACAACAAGGCATCTCCTATCAAAGCAAACAGGTTCCCTCACTTCACCCTGTGATATTGTTTTTTTCTGGCTACAAAGTTCCCAGTGGTTTGGGAGACAGGAGCATCCATCCTGCATTCCGTGACTCATCTTCAAAGCCGTCTCTGTTGTTCCAAGAGCCTTTTAAGACATTTCTTCAAAATATTGGGGTTTTGTAGAAAAAAAAACCCAACATTTCATACCTAATGATCATGAAGGGATTGAACACAGCAAATGCGTAAAAATTCCCTGTCTTATAAAAGTACAATCTGGAGAAAGAGAGAAGCCTGGTTTTGTCTCCTTTGTATTCAGAGCCAAATTCTGGGCCAGGAAAGGGATTTTGGTGGGGAAACAGATTATCTCAGAGCTCCTCAGATCATCTGAAGCTGCTATTGCTCCTTCAAACACACATTTCTGGACTAAATTATACCTTATTTCAGCTTCTTCTTCACCTTTTGGCATTGATGCAAAGTGGGAGGCAGAATTTACTGCTGCTAGAGCTTATTGATATTATTGCTATCGCTCACAAAACACAAATTCGGTGATGAGACTGTCGTGATATAAGCCAGCATCAGTTTAGCAAAGTCAGTAAAGGTAGGATAGTTTGCATCTGCAGAAGAGCTACTCCATTAGTCCATTTTATGATTGCAAGTTAATGAGCTTCAGAATCATAAACATAACTGCATCAGTAATGTGAGCATCAGTGACAACCATCCATATCTAAGTGACACAGACCTCGCTATGGGAGAGGAAAAGACATGCATTAGCAGAAAGAAATCTCCTTGGTATAACTGAAACTTTCACTGCCAGCCCTGAAATCTGGCAAATCTGGTTGCAGCTGGTTTTGGAGGTTTTATTTTCCCCTGTATGTAGAATGTTTAATCTTATACTGGAAATTTGAATAGTTGAGTCATTTGGCTGCTAACTAATCTAATTGAACACTGCTGCAGCATTACAGAATTTATTGTCATGAATGACTGCAATTTTTGAAAGCAGTGGCTTGAAATGTATTTTGACTGGGAAAGCATTGATCAACCTTATTCACTGCAAGCCTGTCTTTGTCAGACATTCAGGAGACCTGGGCTCATTTTAAGAAATCCTGGACTGTACTTGCAACCCACTGTGATTTTACACAGTTTGGAGCAGAATAACTTGGGGTGATATATTTTTCATCCTCTCTCCTCCAAATAATGCAATTTTCATGCACAATTAGGGAGTCAGACACCCAGTTTTCCCTGAAACCTCCTCCCAGCCTTTTCAGGCTCCTTTGAAAATCCCAGCCTAAATTCAAAGTTCTTTCCAGGTGGAATTCTCCAAACAAGTGAAATCCATGTCAGCACTTCTTACACTTACACACCTGCAGCTCATTGTCTCATAGGAACTTCTCACGGCAAATAGCACAGACAGTATAATTACATGTAACTTTTTCTATTATTTTTCTATTAAGGGATTCCTTAATGATAAAAAAATCCCACTTTTTTTTTTAATGATGAATGAACAGAGAGATGTCTAAGCATCAAGAGGGTTTTAATTAGAAATGCTACCTGTAAGTACATCTAAACAGTCAGCAGCAGCCACGGAATGCTTCTAATTATAATCATCATTTTGTTTTTCTCTCAGGTAACTTAGCTCATTAATTACTTTTAAAAAATCAAGTCTAGCATTGAATACTACTGTGCAATATTGCTACCAAAATATTATGAGCTGATTTATATTAATGGTATTCCATATACACAAATATCAGTAAGTTATTGTCTATAAATAAATAGGATGTCATGGTCTGAAAGTTTTCATTCCTAAAATTTACCTGTGCATACAAAGGTTGTATTTGCATTTTCCAGATACTTTTCTCAATTTCCTTGTCTGGATTTCCATTTGTATCTGTCAACTATGAAAAACCTTTTCGTGTACGTGCGTGTCACTGTAAATGTATAGAGTTTGGGTAATCGCTGTTCACTGAGTGTTCAACTGTGGTTCTGTACATACCGATCTATCTGGTCCTGCTGACTGATAGATCCAAGAAGCATAGGACTGTTGTCTATAGGCTGTTTTGGGATACACAAATAGAAAACAGCCTCAACAGACAAATCAGTTGACAGAAAGCAGTCTGTCCTTTGAGAGATTGCATAGAACAAAATGGAGACATCAAAGTGATAAGAGCAAATGAAGAGTCTGTTAAAGTTCATTTTCTGAAGGTGGATGCTTTCTCTAATTTCCCTTTATGGTCTACTGGGCAAACACTAGCTATGTATCGCACACAGAAAAGCTGGAAGAACTGAGAAATTTGGTTGTCTTAAAGAACAGCAAACTCATCATCAACTGGGACATGGTCTTGGAGAAGGCAGGGGCCTGAAGTTGAAGGAGCTTCTCAATGTTTCCTTCTTGCCAATAGAGTCCGTTGTAAATGAGGATTATGATTTTCAGTGAGCAAGAGGAACAACATATTCTGTGACCCTGGACTAATCCCTGAATTTTGCTGTGTATCAGTAACTTGTCTTCTCTGCCAAAAAGGGAGTTTTTTTGTCTAACATGGCCATGTTCATTTCTCTGTTGGCAGTCAGAGAGTCTCTGCTCTGGTATTGCTGATATGATTGATTTAGTCAAGGTAAATAGCTTGATGGTCATATTTTCTGGTTTTGATTTGTACAGAGCAAAATAGCTCCATGTATGTGGGCTTTCAATGCCACATTCATAAGAAATAGCACACTGGGGTATCGATAATGCTAAAGTGCTGCTTGTGGCAGGAAGCACAGAACAGCAATATCAGGCTTTGCTGTTCAGAAATGTGATGGGTTGTTTATTAAAGCCAATCAATAGTAGAAGAAAACTCCAGGTCAGGAATAAGACTGCCACAAAATTTAATTCAGTTTTAGTGGTATGGAGGGTATGAATGTCATGTTTTGCAAATGGTCCATGAAGCTTTATAAAAAGTATGTATGTTTCTGGGGTTTTGCCTGTTTTATAATTATGTCTGGTTGCAGATGCAGTCTGTGGCAGGATACATTTTTTTTTTAGTGCCATAACCTCAGGACATGATAAGTGGCACAGGATTCTTTTCTGTTCTTGAAATAATATCCTCACGTGGGCAGTCACTTCTAGATATGAACTTGAATTACAAATTGTGTTGGCCAGAGGAGGTCTGAGTTCAACCTCCTAAAAATACAGTTCCTAGATATTTGCTTCACTTTGCTCCTTTATGTCCTCTTGACTTGGATGAGCTCGCAATAGAAAACTGCTTTGAATAAGACCCTGACAAAAAAACACTGCTTTGAGGAAGACCCATTCTGCTCACAAAGATGTGCTGAAAAGTGGGACTGCACAAAGCTTCCCATCACTCGCCTCACTCTTATCTCTGTCCAAGCCAGCATGCTCATGGTAGATCTTCAAAATCCTTTTGCATCTCGTTGCTTTGGAGGGTTTTGATACCTGTTGGGGATGTGAGGTGAGGCTTTCCTTTCTTGGTGGGATCACAGAGACCCATTGCTGCGGGTTTGATGTGAAGGACTGCAGAAATTTTAAGGAGCCAAACCTTCTTTCTAAGGGTAAAGATGCGCTATCTCTTCTTTTTTGCTGTGCTATATTCAGTCCAGTCTTCATGTAAATGTGTTATCTGGATGTCTGTTTGATGAGCATATCATTTATACAGAAAGCATCTTTCCTTTCCAGTTAAATATTTTCAGAAAGCAGTGCACCTTCTGGCACTTTACCCAAGTTCACATAGTTCCATGAAGAAAACTAACCATGAAAACTCACTCTGCTTCAAGTGACTGCATTGGAATAATTTTGTGCTAGTTTTTCTTAAGGGAGAAAGGAATGCATCACCTTCACCCCAGCTTTAGTTGTGCAGTCTTTTATGCAGCTTTGTGTTTACCCACTCATTTGTTCAACAACAGCCTATTTTCACACTGTAAACAAAGACCTTGTATTTAGCAACATTAATTTGACAGTGTACAGTGTTGACAGCATCCCACTAATATGTGGTGGTACTTATTAAAAGGTGTGTTGAGCAGCAAAGCTGTATTAAGCTTAATAAGAATGATGCAGCAATAACAACATCCTTTGACTCACAGGGTGGATGTGGGTCCGAATTGCTTGACTCTGACTTTGCAAAGCTCAGTAAATCACATAAAAGTGATGTGCTGAATAGATTTGGGCACTGAAGTGTCTAAAAGGAGCACTTGGCTCCTTGGAATTTCTGTTCTGATTTATAAGCAATGGGACAACTGGAAAAATCTGTTCTCATAGTACAAAAATCAAAGTACCAATTTGTTTAGGTTTATGTGAACAAATGCTGGAACGGAATGCTGCAGAGATGCCTATATTGTGTAAGTTTAGCTTATGGCTCTGCAATTTAAGTCTTAAACTAAGTCACTGTGGTATCAGAAACTTCCCACTGAACCCATGCTTTCCTTATTACTGTCAAATTCAGCTGGCATCTGTGTTTCTTGGAAATCCAGAAGAATTTATGTGGGAGATGGAGTGCTCGCTCTTGAATAAACCAGGATAAGAATTATGTGTAAGGCTGAAATTCAGAGAAATAAGGACTCAGGCTTGGAGCAAGAATGTTCTGAGCTATTTTCTGATTTCAAGTGCTTGAAGTAAGTATCACATTACAGAGGAAAAGTTATTATTGTAAACTTCTTCCAATTCAGTATATATAATAGATATGTCATGGAGGAGATAAACTGTATTTAATTGTGTTTTTATAGTTTTGGCTGCATGCTGCTGTCTTCTGTGGGAGCAGAGGAGGTAGGTAGAGGGTTATTTCTCAAGCCCTTTAGTCTTAAAAAATGTCGTAATCTGTTACAGTGCTGTATAGTATATAGAAATTTTTCTCTCTGTGATACAAAAATGATTGTGTTCTGAAATGCTGAAGGCTTAGGAGCTTCAAAATAACTGGAGGTAGTTTAAGAAGTACAAAGAAGCCCTGATGTTGTGTCTTAGAGGATTTTATATTGGATTTTATCTGCAACATCGTTGTTGATAAGTTCTGTCATTCATTTGCAAATTATATACCTAGTAAGCAGCTGAATTGCACCTGAAGAAGTGAAATGTTGCTCAGTTTCTCCTCTTCTGCTCAGGACCGTACATCACGTAGTAGTGCTTTAAAAACCAGCTGCTAAAGTTGGCATCTCATGCCAGCAAGAAGCAGCTTCTCTGCACTAGACTGTCTGGTGTGTTTGCACATCGCTGCCTTCTACTGGAAGGCACCAGAGCATCGCAGCTGTCTCAGAACTGCAGCCAAAAGCTTAAGGGTCTTTTTCAAGTGTTTAGATGTCTGTGATTTAGTAATTAGAAGAGCAGGGATCTATATCTGGTTTTGCTGCCAACACAAAGTTCAACAGTTCGAAGTTCGTCAACAGATGAAATACCTTTTCATGTTAATAACCGTTCTGTGATAAATGCAAGTACATTGAGGTTTTTACCTCATAATGTCTTCATTGACAACTCAAAAGTCTGAAAAGCTCTAGGGTTTTATTATAAATATTAATTTGGTTATATGCTGATGGGACTTAGCACAAACACAGCATATGTATTTCTTAATGGGTTTTACGTAATATCAGTTACTAACCTTCAGTTATTTACATGCCAGTAACCTGTCCCCTTTTTGTCACTGCTTTTCCATATGGCACATATCCATTTCATTCAACCTGACTACCTAGGACAAGCAGTGCGTCCACTTTATCATTTTTATTGTTCTCTTCAGTAGTGTCTCTAGTTTATCAATGTACCTTCTACAAAGAAGAGCCCTAAAATATATATACTACATCAACCTTGAGCCGAGTTTGTGTAACTGGGAATTAATCACCTCCATGGTCTAATCCCCTCTCTTCAGGGGCAGAATACCTTCTGCAAGCAGCTAATGCTCCCAATTTCTACTGAGTTTACTGCAAGTAAAAAAGTTCTAAACTCACAAAATTGAGCCTCCTGTGTCTAGGATTAAAATAGTTTATACTTTCTATATGGAAGGATTGTGCTACTCACTCATTTTCAATCATTCTGCTAGTGCCCTCCTATTACCATATTTCCCACTGATTTTTTCCTCTGATTAACATTTTTTATCTTTCTGTTCATAGAATTTTGTTTCCACTGTTTTTTTCCTGTTCCTGGAAAAAATCTACTTAAAATAGAAATTGCCCTTGATTTCTGCGCGTCATTTAAAATGTATTTCCTCTAAGCTTACTATCTATTCTCTGTTGTAAGTGTGGCAATTTCCAGAGCCTCTCCAATTATTTTCTGTAGATAAACCCTAATTTGACTGGTACAATAGTGAATAAGATATCACACCATGAATATGGTTATTGCTTTCATCAGCTGTGTTATCTAACAAAGCAGACAGAAACATGTCAGACAACTCTATGTATTAAGGACTCAGATAAGTAGAGTGTGATTCACCACCACCAGATGACAAAGGTTAGACTCGCAAAAAGTCTTAATGTCCTTCTACCAGAGATCAAAAAAAAAAGTCCTTTGCTGTGTGTGACCAGGGCAAGAATTTGTGTGGTACTTACTCGTATTATACGTAATTATTGTTGTAATGTTTTTATGAGTGTTCTGATATTTCCTTAGAGAGGTGTCCTCTGTCTTCCAAACTGATAGCAGCACTTCAATATGGATCTAATATTTTTAAAGAAAGAAGAGGCTTAAAGTTCTGTCCCATACATTGAGATAAAAAACCTGTGCACGTGCAATGTGCCTCATATAAAACATTCCTTCATGGATGTGAGATGTGCACACACTAAGTAGATGCACAGTGAGGTTGAACAGCTGAATAGCTCCAGATTTCATGTTCAGAGAATATGCAACTGTAAAGTAAAATTCTGCCCATATCCTTTCCACAAATTCCATTCCTGCTGCCCAAAAATGAGTCGCAGTGACCCAGAAACCAGAGATCGGGAGGAGAAAAGGAGAAATGGAATCAGGTAAACAAAAGAGCTTTTTGAAAAAGCTTAGAACTGTAGTACCTATGTTATAGCACTGCATCAATACATGATTTCATCTAAGGTACCACGATGATATATAATCTCTCAACAACATACACCAATGAGTCCCGTGATCTTTGCGACTGGCTTTGATCATGAAGTGACTGGCTGCCCGGCAGAGCATAAATTGTCTCTGGTTCCTTGACAATACATGTTGTATTTGTCTGTGCTTAAATACATTTCTGAACCATAACTTTAACTGGGAGACATGGGAATATTATCAGGAAATGATTCACAGCATTAGGCATTGCCCTCCTCTTGCAAAGCATCTTCTCTGTTACACTGTTTTGTTTTTGTGTTTTTTTCATTTGTCGCATTAATGTGAGTTGTGAGCAGAGTTCCAGCGGCAATGTATTGCATACAGGAGTTGTTATAGAACATTAAGTCCATCTCATAATTAAATGCTCTATCTATTTTCTTGTAAACAATAAGACCATAAAAGAGGTAATAGAAAAAAATGATGCCCTGAGTGTAATGGTTTATACAAAATATGGCCAAAAGATCAGAGCATTACAGCATGCTGGAAGTGCCAAGTCCTTTGCCTTTGTCCTTAACCCAGCAGAATAAAGTTAGTACCAACCATGGGCTTTTGAACACAACAGATCGGCTCTTCATGGGTTTTGAGCATTGCATGGCAAGGATTCCCCAGCTGATGAAAGAAATAATACATTTCTCTGGATACAGAAGTACTTTAAAAAGGGAGTTTTGTAATCAATTTGAAAGCTAGACCTGAATTAGTATTAGATTTTCCTTATGTTTAATTAAGTCTAATTAAACAATGCAGACATCTTCCTGTCACCTGTGGTGTGATTATGTTAAATATTTAATGCTTGTGAAGGATTAGACTGCACATCTAATCTATATCTAGCAATCTGTTCTCTCTCTGGAGTATTTTTTATTTAGTTCTGCTTTTGTATAATGAGTTGCATTTCAAAGGAAATTGTTAAATACTTTGGTGGGAAGGGGGACATGTCGTGCTGTACTGTTTGGAGAGGAGAATATTGCTAACTAGGCATGCAACTTGCAGGCTGGAGCGCACTGCCAAGATGGTATGGCAGGGACAGTGTAATCTGCCTTCCTGCAACGAGAAGGAAACAAAATCAAACCTTTCTGTTTGTTTTAGGAGCTTCAGTATACCCCTCTTCCACAGCATAGCCAAATGATTAAGGACTTTGAAAATCAGAACACAGGGTTCACATTGAAAATATCCCTTGCAGCTTGCACACATTTCAAGGTTGCACATTTCTTAGACTTGTTTTCCCAAGGGGCTGTCAACTGTGTAATAGAAAAATGTATTTGTACATCTCTCCCCTTCTGAGCCCCCCTTCTCCTTCCTAATCTTTGCACTGCCTCTGGAACACAAGAATGCATTTGTATATATCTGGTCACCGCTTGGGATGAACCCCTTAAAAGGAGAGGCCAGGGATGCGTTTCTGGGAGCAACTGCTTTGAAAGATGGGTGTTTGCATCTGGTCCTAATCGTCTTCTATAACAAAACCAGTGGAAAAAAATCATTCAGCTATTCATCAAAAATGGCTTAAATATATTCCTATTCATGCTATAAAAAGCACATAAAAATACTTCTCTGGCAGTTTATTTGCATTAGCCATTATTTGCATCTAAGGACAAAAGACAAATTCACATAATTATTTTTCAATTGGCTGGGTCTCGATCTGTGTAATCATTTTTTCACAGTGTATGAAGCCCTTTCTCAATAGACCATAACAGTAATAGCTATTTTTTATTTACAACTCGAGGAAAAGATCCAGCAACTAGATTTTATTATGCAGAGTGAACTTTTCAAAATTAAATTAGCAGAGCTAACGTGGTGGCCCATAGTAAACTAATTAGTTGTTAGGCTGTTGGCAGAGATAGTATCAACTCAGGCTTCCTAACCAACATCGTTAAAAATTACAAGCAAAGGTTTTCTATTGCATTTTGGTTAAGCATGAAAAGATGCATCCTCTTTAGTCAAAATGAGAAGGTAATGTCATATGAAGCAGCAAAAGGGGCAGAGAAAATAGCCCCCAAAACCATGCTGATCAAAAGCAAAGCCCAGTCAGATGGATAAGAGCTTTTCAGTACTCTAGTTTAAGTAGCTTGAACATTGGTACTTTATGATCTCTAGATAAGCCCACGTGCTTTGATCTACAAAAACAGTGTAACGTTCAAGGGGGTTTTATGAAATGGAGCTCGGTAGGGTAACCTGAGTCAAACAATAATGCTCAAACAAATGAACACACCCACTGATCTGGTGCTGGGGGGTTATAACTCGAATAATGTCTTCCTGGCACCTGTTGAGAGGCTGGATCATGTATATGCAACAGCCTAACTGGCTTTTCAGAAGTAACTTTGCACTTATGTAAAATTAATAGGGTATTCATTATGAAATCCATGCAGCATCTTATTAAAAGTGCTCTGTCATTGAAAGTAGAAGGTGGAGGCTTTTTAAACTGGAGTTTTGTTGCCCTCTAGTGAATGAGGTCAGCATTATGCATGTGAAATTATTTTGATCACTGCATAATTAATGTGCTCTGAATTGGTACAAAAGTGCAGCCAAATTGCATCCTGTTCCCACTTGAATTAGTTAACCTGCAGATACTGTTTCTTACGACATGTTTTTTTTCTTTCCTTGCAATGAGAATACATGATTGTGTGGATATCATGATAAGGCAAGATAGCTAGAGACAAGGAATAAATCAAGTAAATGGATCTGCAGCACAGTAGCTTTAATATATTGGTATATACTTAATATGTCTCCTGAAAAGAAAGTCTAATTATAGTGTCATGGCAGAAAATGCATTTTCAATAGTGATAAATTATGCCATCATTTACTTTCTGAGAACATGCTGAGGTTTATGAAAGATTACTGCAAAATTATCATGCTGGGATAAAAAAAAGCCAAATGCAGTTATCATTGGCATCAGGAAAGAAGGTTAAAAATCCCCACCTTTCAGTAGTGAAAAGGCTAACAGAATTCCTCAAATGTTATACAGTACGAAAATACGCTACTATGGAATGAAATTCAACTTTACATTGTGCTCTTATTGTGGCTTTGTTACCTGCTGGAGTCTGTCTGCTGGGCTTAGATGAGTAGGTTGTCTCAGTCCTGTTATAGCTGGAAGCCACAAGGTCTAATTATTCACTGACTAGAATTTGACATTTTTGTTTGTATGGTATAAAACCAGTGTGAAGTAGTTTCAAGCCCCAGAACAGCACATTAGGAAACATGAATTTATTCTTACAGGGTTTTACTCAAAACAGCTACCAACGCAACTTGAACTGCACGAGAATGCACACGTAGAGGCTGCTGTTATTGAATGTATGTTTGTTACGTATGACTTTAAATTCTGCATGTTCAGAAAGAGGAGCAGCTCTTCCGTGCACTCTGTTCCTCGTGCTTTTTTTCTGCATCACATACAATCCAAAACTAAAGAAATTCTTTTCTTCCCTCCACATATCCTTCTACCAATTCCTTTCTGATCTGATGCTTCCCCCAATTGAAGGTATCTGTCAGAACCTTTTTTTTAATAGGATTTGTCTTCTGTTTATTCTAAGGGGATTGGGAACAAGATTTATATTTTCCTGGTAAAGGCACCACAGTCCTGTACGTGATTAGAGAATACAGAGTTGAAACAACAGCTATTAAGGATGAAGGCAGCCCACAATGGAATGGGACTGGGTAACCCACTGAGGTCAATTAGGGGTTCGGATAAGGTTCAGAGAATGACAAGTAAGGCCTTTATTGACCATTCTGGGAGAAAAACACAGCTTAGAAGCAAGGAGATAAATAAAATGTTATGGTGGTTGCTGTACTCCATGAAAAACAGTGTGTGGGTAAAGATTGGTATTCTCCAAATAGGAAGGACAAAGTTAAGGGGAAAAATATTGCTTTCCAAGGCACTGAGGTGTATGCAAAAGAAGGGCACGAATTCTGATTTTGGCACACAGACTGAGCTTTGCTGTCAGCCTGGTGAAAGCGGTGTGGACTCCCCAAGTTACCCAGTTTCCCGTGCAAAAGCAATGGTGATCTGACCTGTAAACCTTTATGAGAATTTTACCTGAATACATAATTAGCCATCTATAAAAGAAGTCAAATCCGATTAGTGAGAGTATAAGAAAGGCTGCTAGTTTTAATGTAGCTTTAAAAAAAAAAATACTGAGTGTTCAGAATACTCCTGACAGACTGGATGAGGTAGCTGGGAGAAATGAGACATTGGATCAAAACTCTTATGTGTAATAAGTCAAACATCCTTAGTTCCACATAGCACTGCCCAACCAGTTTCACTGAATTTAAAAGGTCTTCTCAATAAAATGAGATATCTTTGAGTATAATGATAATAGATGGCGTAAGTAATCCATTTATGAAAAAAAAAAAAAAAGAAGACTTAAACAAATAAAATAAAACTCTTAAGTGTGTGAGATGCTAGTTAAATGTCCCAAGGCTAATGCAAACAGCAAGGCAACCTGTCTTTCAATAAAGAGCTGCCTTTGCTGCTGTATGAGAGATTTCCACCAAATCCTCTGTGGTCCCATTCTAATTTTCCACCTATTGGCTGTTTTTATTTGCTCAGCTATTCACTGTAACAGCATTTTCAGTACTGTCACATGATACCAGCAGTTACAGTAATTTATGGTATACAGTTCATAGCCAGTAATGTCGCTACCTCTGTTCTGCAGCAGATGCGATCTAAACCCAGAGATGCGAAATAAAAATGTATATATTATTGACTGAGATGTTAGAACATGAGAACAGATTCTGATCTTCACTGTGTTAGTGTGGGTGTGAGGTGACAGTATTGACTTTGGTGCAATTTGATGGCATTTTGTTAAGCATAACTGAGGTTACTTCAGGCACATTTCATTGGCTTTGCTTGGTGTACAGAGCACATTCTCATAACCTGTAGCACCTGGCACTGAATTGCCTTTCAACATTCTAGCTCTATTTTAGCCACTGCAAGACATTTTCTTATGAACCAACATGATTGGCAGTTGTTTTCATTAGTCTCAGTTAGTAAACGGAAATCAATCTCTTGTTCTGAGTAAACTCTGACTTTTTTAGAAAGTTTTCCCCTCTAGTCATTAGCAAATATTCTTGGCCATAATAATATTAACAGCTTTGGTATATTTTATAAAGACATTTACATTCATCTTCATGCTTTACACTTGTTCCCTAACATTTTTTAGCACATGGTGAATGTTTTTCTAAATATTGCTGCCTTCCTGTCTGAGTCTCCACACTCCCTGGAAAATGCTATAAGTAGAGAGAATGCCATTGAAAAGTACTATTTACTGTTTGTGAAATTTAACATTATGCTTATGCTTAAATTAAAAAATATTATTGCAAATATTAGAGTGAAGGTTGAAAGTGTTTCCTAAATTCACGACAACTACAGACCCACAGGTTTTGGAGTTTTTTGCTTTCCCTTGTTTATTAACTGCAGAGGCAATGATTGTTTTGTTCACAGCACTAGATAATAAGTTTTCCTTTCATGTAGACCACTTGCATATTTGGCCAGCTTCTCCAGTTTCATCATAGGTAGTCTCAGCTGATTTTTGTCTCTTTAAAATAAAGGCTGTGTTTGGTCCTAATAAGCATATTAAGTCTTTTTGGTGGAAAGAGGTATTTTAAGAGTTGGGTGTTTTCCCCCTCTATTCATCAATTAAAGCACAAGTGGACCAAATTTCAGAGTCCGTTATCTATGGGGACAGGAGGAGTGATTTGAAAAGTTCTTCAGTGCATAAACCTGCGTGTCAGGAGGTGAGAGCACATCTATGGTTATAAAATTATATGTGATCTTTCCACTATGTTTTTTTTTAACATTTCTGGACAAACCAGCTTTAAAAGCTAAAGCAATCCTGAATGCTTCCACACTCACTGATCTTCACTTTCAGTTTATTTTAAAATTATTTTTCATTACATTTATATTTATTTAATAATGTTCATTAAATTGAATATATTTTATGCAGAACAAATATTAGGCGTAGTACAAAATTACCTATTGAGCTTCAAGTCTGCAAGAAAAAAAGGAAAACTGTTGTGCTAATAAGATCTGATTTCGCTTAAATATATCTGCAGCATGAATCACTAGTAAAATTGCTTGGTTTCTGTTACTGAATGGACTTAAACCAGGGCACTACCAACCAAAGAGAGATAATTTATGCATATGCGTTTGTTGGCAAATGGCTTTCAATACAATGAGTAATTAAGGAAGTCATATCTCACCTTGCTGTTTCCAACACCCACACAGCACTTATTTTTAACCCCAGCTCAAAAATGTCATCTCATTAGTGAACTTTCATGTCATGACTGCTGTAGAGCTTTCACGGTTTGCTGCATGAAGTCTGGATGACCTACAAATTATTCTCCATCTTTGGCTGGTGGGAATAACGGAGTAAGGACTTGAAGCATCCCTTCAGGCATTATGGTCCTGATTAATGTTGTGTATTCTCATCACGCATCAATATAGCCTGTTGAAATGTTGTCATTGTAAACCTGGAGTAAGCAGATCTAATCGGATGTTGGAGGGTAAAATTTAGTTTTGAATTGTTGCTTAGAAAGCTGCATGCAGGAATCATAGAAATTGGTGCAAAATGGTTTTAAGCAGATGGAGATTCAAGATTAACTATGTAGAGTTGAAGAGTGAGGTGCGGCATTTGATTTCAACTATACTTATGAATTTGAGAGGGAAAATAGAGCTTGTGCTTTCCTAGGTTAGTAGGACTGCTCTGATTTGAGCCACTGCAACTTAGGGGCAAATTTTTGCCTAACAATGAACTATTTTGATTGAAAACAGACAATATTCGTATTTTCACTCTACCCCCGCACCCTGGAGAACTCTCTTTCTGTCAGGCTATGGGGAAGATTGTCATTGACAAAAAAAAGAGTAACATTCAAGGACTTATTTTTTTAAGAATACCTGAAAATTTGAGGGGAAAAAATAATTACCTTTCCCGCTGTAATATTCACACATTTTCTCAGTCCAGAAGGCTCTGATCTCCAGGTAGATTCTTTAGAAACCGTAGTAGTAGAAATAAAGAAAATGGATGTTTTCTGTCATGTCTTCAAATCTCCAATGCTTGCTTCATTAAACTCCATGCAAAATCTGAACTGTTGGTTCATGTATAGGTCCTTTCCTTTCTGCAATATTTTTCAGTCCTCTTTTCTATTTGTTTTTCCTTCTTATTAGTGTTTCTGATTATATTTTGTACCTTGTGTGCATTTTTCCTTATTAAAAATATAGAAGTAAATATTGCTCTTAGCTGTTCGGGAATAAATCCAGAATTAACTTCTTGCTGTCATGGAGCTTCCTTCATTTTTGTTATGTTATATATCAGTGTTCTGAGCCAGCATCCCTGCATAACATAAAATTTAAATTCTAGACAACAAAAACATTTCAGTGAAATGTTTTTTTCATTAATCAAAATAATACGTTTCACAGAAACACAAGCTCTGATCATTCCCTTTGTAAAAAAACTGAAATGGATTATCTTGTTATAAAATGTAAATCTCTGCAACCCGAATGACACATTTCAACTACCCACAAATCAGATTCTCTTTCCCAATAAACTTCTTTTCTGGTTTTGTTTTGTTTCATTATAAAAACCTAAAGCCTGTCAAAATCTCAGAATGACACATACAACAGAAAATCAGATTGCTGCCCACCTCTATTAGTTTCTATAATAGTCTTCAACTACAAGGAGGAAAAATGAAGCATTAGGAACAAAACTGTTTCAGTGACAAGATGCATCTGAACTTCTTATTTTCTGACAAATAAGAAGAATATCTTTACTTTTGCCTTCGCTGCTTTCCAGTTTTCTGACAGTTATTTCTCTGCCTTCTTCAGAGCCAATAGAAATGAAAATATAAACCTTGATATAAAAACTGCAGATATTTTTCTGTGGCTCTGTAACTGCGCACACACACGCTGGGTACGTTTTTCATATGGTGCCAATTAAAAACATACATGTATCAAGGCTTATATTTTGATATGACTGTGCCTTGATACATATTTATAATAAGAAGTTGTGCGTTTTTTGGGAGCACTTTTTTCTCCCTCAGAGAAGTAGTAGGTTGATGTGTGTCTTACTTGACAGATAAGGCTCAAATAGGATCATCAAAACCAACATACTTTGACAGAACAGGCTTCATAAATAATGTGCATCAGTTTTTACTCTGTCAGTATAAATGCACATCCTCCAGTACTGGTTTCCACTTGTTTCATCCAGAATGTCTAAGAATAATGAATAAATCATAGTCCTGTATACATGTATGTATGCATATGTATGTTTGTATATCTATACATAATTCATGCCATAAATATCTATTTTGGTCTGGCACAGAGATCTTATATAAAAGTGAAGGTGAGCTACACAGACACTGGTTTTTGCTTGACCTAAATGATTAACTGAGAATCAGAATGCTGCAGATTATTTCATCTAGCAAGAAAAAAAAATAGATGAATGCAGATTATATTGATGCAGCCCTTGTTTTTTTCCTTGACAAAGAGCATGCAGTGTTCATGATCTCCACTGGAAAGTCCTTTTCCTTATCACTCCTGGCTGTTTCCAGTCATTAATTGGCCCCAAATTGCTCATTAAGTTTGTCTTAGCCTGTCAGTTCTTCTAAGCTGTGTGTGGTGCTTCCTTCTGCTTTCTCTCTTTGGTTCTCTTGTCACATAAATCTTCATAAACAAGAGCCATTGCCTCTCCTTCCATGTGTCTTTGTTTAAAAGAGTGGCACTAGCCAGGGTCCTGATTATGTTTTAAGTTTCTGGCTCCATACAGGGATATAAGTTGTTGAAGTACTCCCTTTTATTTATAAAATACATTTGCAGAACAAGAACAAAACAAGAGACATATTTTGCTTGGAGCTCTATTTATTGGGCAGTCTCTACACCACCTTAGTTCAGTAATATTTAATGTACATGTGATTTAGTACACAAAATTGATAACTTCAGCTTATGATTTAGCCCCTCTAGTTACCGCATCCCCACGTGGCCTTCAGCCTTCCTCCTCTGTTCTGTCTTTCTTCTCTCCACAGGGAAAGAGTTGGTCTTTGTTTTATAAATCACTGTGCAAATCCCCATTGTTAATTTGCAAACTATAATTTACAGTGTTGGAACACTTTGGTACTGAAGCACCTGAAAAAAAAAAAGCTGTGTAGAAAATGTGCAAAACTGTCTGGAAATTAGGCCATGGGATTGTGGGGTGCAGAGTCCAGTTTTCTGTGTCATTTACGAAACAGTAAGATAATTTAGATCTCACTGATGTATAATTAGTACTCAAGAATTAATATCTTCATTGGACAAAAATAAAGGAGTGGAAAAGGGTCCTCAAGAGAAAGGTCTCTGACTAGAGCTGTTGGCACCAGCACTACATGCCTTTGGATTTTAGGAGATATGATACACGAATAGAGGCACTTGTCCCACAGTACAGCAAATGCCTGTGTGCTGGGGCTCCCAATACACTAATTACTCCAGTTAATACAAAGACATTTGTGAAATAGTATTTGGGAAGAAAAGCCGAGCTGTGTAATCTATATGCTCTGGGATTCCTACTAATGCTGAGTCCCAGACCAAGTGCCCTCCACATGAGCAGAATTGACAAATTACTTTTCTACTTTGTCCTTTCTTCATTATATTTGAAGTTGTGCATGGGATCCATTGAAAATTTTCAGTTTGCCTTGTTGTGCCCAAAATATGGATAAGTTCATGACACCAGAAAATGCCAAATCTAACACAACTTTAGTGTATTCTAGGACATTTGTACCACTTAAATTAAACCTTATTATTTCTAGGTATTGTACCCTCCTGATGACTACGAGCTGGTATGGGAGACTCTTTGCTTAAATGTGCTCAGGTACATTGTGGCAGAAAAGGGAGGAGATTCATTTATTAAAGATGGCTTTAATTTTCTGCTCAGGTACCAAAGAAGGGCTTGAATTTTCAGGAGGGTTGAATAGCTGCTAAGTTTTTGACAACTGCGCCATCTTTGGATGAGCAGATCTTTACAGAAACGTGACACTTCTGCAGGTATCTGATCAAAAGCTGAATTCCTTACCAAAAAAATCCAAAAAAAGTCAATAATGGGTTCTAAAACTTTTGCTTGAACCTTGGAAATTGGGAGGTTTTTTTCTACCCATGCCTGCAGAGGTGCAGTCGATCACTGTAGGGTCTGCAGGCCCTGTAGTCACCGCGCTTAGACTTCTTCCCTGGGAAGTTCACTTGTGCTGAGTTACCTCTAAGCTGTCCCAAATCTCTAAGCTCTGAAGTTTTTATATCTTTAAATTAGTCTGTAGTTGTATACATCTGATGCAAGTTTCGGCTGCCTAGCTGACTGTGGTTTGCGAAATGATGCATGGAAACTTCTGTAGATAGAGAGACAAATCTATTTCAAATGATTGCTAACCTCACCTTTTTTCTAAAGATGGTTTGTATTGTTATTAACTGACTACTAAAGTCACTGTAAGACCTTCTTTAATGATATTTGTCATTAGTCAGGGCTGTTGAGCCCAGCTTTGTGTTTGTATCTTTGTTGGCCCTGGCTGGCTATAAATACCATCATTGTATATTGCCACAGAAAGCTGTGTGGATCATTCTGTGGGTCAGTCAGTTGTGAGAGCTGTTTGCTCTGAAATCCAGAGCTCAATGTGGCTTTCAAAGGACACGTGCAAGTTAAAGCAGAGTTAACACACAAAAGCATGCACCAGGAATAGTAGTGAGTATCAATGGTTTGCTGCTCTGTGAAGAACGGGATCTACTGCTGGTTCCAGAGTTCAATACAGTCAGCTGGTGTTTTTCCACATACCTGTGATCTTCAGATCACATCCTGAGAGATCTGTCTGCTTTGGACAATTTTCACATTCTCCCTCAAACAGGCTGGAAGGAAGTCACGCTCAAATCCACCAGCAGTCCAAAGTGGTTTCTTTACCACCACATCAAGCCTCTCATCTGAGTCAGGAGTATGATTAATCCAAATTATGTAACTGATTAGCAAGTTGTATGTTTAAATGAAAATGAGTTTGAAAATATGAAAGGGGCTTCATTTCTGATTTGAACATCTGAGTGTGAAGCTCAGCAGGATGCTCTGCCTGGTGTGGGCTGCTGCTGCTGGGTGAGCATGGGAGCAGTCCCATTGGAACAGGACAGTGGCTCATTTGCTGTTTGGGCTGGTGACAGAGGCACTTCCAGGTTTCCAAGTAACATTTGCATTTCCCAGTCAGCTCTGGGCAAACAGTGATCTGCCTGGAAAAGGCAAAGCTCATTTCTAATTGACTGTAGCCTTAGAGGGGGAGAAACGAGAGGAAGAGATCAATATTTATGTAATGCTAAATCCTCCTTCAGCTTTCTTTTGTGTAAACCACCCTGGTTTCAACTATCAGAGTGTGACCATAGTGTGAGGTGACTGTTTTACACCGTCTCTGTGCCTGCTGGGCAGTGTGCGCAGCTTCACCCTCAGCCTCTGTCTGAGAATGTCCAAATGGAGAGAGCTGGTGGGGAGCGCTGAGCGTGCAGTGAGTTCTTCCCAGACCGTACATACTCAGATAAGCTGCCCAGAATTCACTAGTGGTATTTCAGAGATAGGACTGAGTTTGGACTTGTTTGTTGTTTTGTTTGTTTGTTTATTTGTTTTTCTGTTTTCTTGGGTTTTACTTTTGAGGGAGGAAAAGTAGGTTTAAGTTATGGTCAGAAACTTGGTGAGTTTAGAATTGTTTGACAAATCCAATATATTGCTTGCAAAGTTTGTGAAACATCAAACTGCAAGAGGTTGGAACATCTACAGTAACAAGTAAGAAGCAAATCATGACAAACTGAGTGACTAGGGTGTTAAATAAAGTCACAACAAAACCTGTCACAGGTTTTCTGATAAGCTTTGGAAGAACACCTGACAAGGCCCATTAATAGCAGCAGTTATTGTTTGATTACATTAGT
Organism: Nesoenas mayeri; assembly: GCF_963082525.1. Classification (NCBI taxonomy): domain Eukaryota; kingdom Metazoa; phylum Chordata; class Aves; order Columbiformes; family Columbidae; genus Nesoenas; species Nesoenas mayeri. The sequence goes on from NC_137562.1 coordinate 7,490,311, forward strand.
GCTTTGAATGCAAAGGGGCTGTTATTTTGCCTTGCTGTCTTCATAAGAAACTGCTTTGGTCACTGCATCCTAGTTTGTGAAAGCTGCTGCGCAATTTTATTTTGATATTAATTTACGATATCGCTTTTCCATGGGGACATGATTTTATTTTGACAGAATGTAGAAACACTCCAGAACTCCTCATATTTAATGCACAGAGAAGGTCATGAAGTCATATCCATGCTGGGGCAAATATTACAGTCTGTATGCCAGAGATGGATGGCACTTGTGTTATGCTGCACTGCTAAGGAAGACAGTACATCATAAGATGTTACTTCTCACCTTGCTGGAGTTTTAAAATGGATATAACATTTCTTCTTATTGAAAGATCTCATTAGGGATGGGAGAGGTCATGTCCTACAGAGTCGCCAATCCCAAAACCTAGAATTACCTCTCCAGGGTAACTGAGACACCTTTTAGACATGGAGAACTACTTTTTTGCAGTGAAAATCAATAAATACCTGTCTGTCCATCACTGTCTCTTTGCATTGTCATGATGAAGTTTCCTCTTGACATCTGATTGAAAAAAAATAATTGCATTGGCGCTTCTGTTAATATAGGGGTTTTGTACTGCTCTTATTGCCAATCAGGCCCACAGTGCAGAACTGAGGAGGCAGTCTGTGGGAAATCCCATGAAATTACACTTGGGGAAAACTTCAGGGTTTGGGGAATATATGGTTTTTGGGTTTTGGTTTGTTTGTTTGTTTTCCTGTTCTCCTCTCCACTACCTCATCTTGCTGTAAGATTTGACAGGCAAATCTTGGACAGCAGCTACTTTGAAGGAGGCTGCCCAGCACATTTCAGGTGGTGGGAAGGGGAATATCTGAGCACAATGTGGCTTGGCTTCTTCGCCTTGAGCCCAGCAAAGAGCAGCCTTTGCCGTCAGCTGCTTCCGAACGAAACTGTTTTGCTCCCAGGGAACTCGGCACTCCCCGGAATCCTGAGAACTGGTAAATAGCAAAGCTGTATTTATTATGTTTGGCAGAACTGGAGTGGGCTTAAGTGTAAAGGCCAATTAAGTGTACAGAGAAGAGAGGAACAAAATGTTAGGGACAAATAGGTTTGTGGTAGCTGGAGAAACTGTCACATTTGGAAACGAAGTGATGGACAAGTTTTTATTAGGTGGGTTCTTGGATGGTGTTGACTATCCAGTCAGAGTCTTTCATTTTTTACTTTTGTTGCTTAACTTGTGTTTTACCAATAAACAGATCAGAGGGTGGCCTTAAAGAGTTTTTTAAAGAAATGCAATGATTTGTTTCTTTCTTTCCTTCTTTTTCTTACTGATTCCTTCCTTTATTTCAGGTTCTTTCTCTCTTTGCCATCTTCTCTCTTCCTCACCTGTCTATTCTTTTTCCCCGTATCTTTTGGACATTCAACATTAGAAAAGCAGCTAGATGATTTAAGAGACATGGGTCCTACTAGGTTACCTTTTTCCACCTTTTACAATATTGAAAATACTGTAGTGATCTAGACATAAAATGGTTTACACTGGCTTGGAGAGCAAACATTCAAGCTCTTATTTTTAAATTACCATCTTTATTTGATGAAAAAAGTGGAAACCAAAGGATGCTACTGCCACAGGCAATCTGTGTCACTGGTTGCAATGCACACCTTCACCAACAGTTTATAAGCAAACTCATCAAAATTGTTTCTACATAGTTGGAGGGTTTCTATCCTGCATTTGGATCCATGCTTGATAGTATATGAAAAACAAACAAACAAAAAACACAAACTCTCTGATAATACATTGCGTATACCTTTACTAATAAGTTAAATTCACTTAGTTGTGGGCATAAAATAACAAAGAATACTAACCAGTGGGAACAAGGATTGGTCTCTGGAAGAGTCAGGGTTTGCCTTTTCTGTTTGGTGTGAGTATATATCATTCAGCAGTGAAACGTGTAGTAGTTACAACATTGGTTGATTGGATAGTTAATAACTTTGACGCACAGAAATTAAGTAAAGAAAATGGATGGCATTTCTAATAGCAGTTAAGGGCAATAATTGTTCTATCTAACAATTGATTGAATAATATGTCAAGCAATATCAACATCAAAAAGAAGGTAAATGCCAAACAAGTAAATGAAGCAATAATAGCTTTTAAAGTTGTAATATTTGATTGGGAAATAAATGAGACTGGCATTATATAAGGACTTGTCTACGTGAAGAAATTCATCAATGTAACTATATTGTTATAATTATACCTTTCAAGGCAATATAAGCTGAACAAAGAAAAGGCACTCTGATTGCAGAACAAGATTCTCCACATGGGGAATTATACAGCTCTAACTCTAGTGCTGTAATTAGACTGGTGTGGTTACAGGGGTTCACTTCCCCATGAAGAGAAGCCCTGAACCGTGTGATGGTCTCTGCCACATCCCTGCCCGGCTGCCTTGGCACCAGCCTGTGGCGTTTTGCTCTGCCCAGCAAATGAAACCTCCAGTTGTGTCAATGCTCTGAAAGGCTGCAAAGGCGAATGACGAACCATGGTGTTGTTCAGGCTGTAACAAACACATCCTGCAGTAAAGTGGCAGGCCCACATGGTAAATATCATTTAAATGCATTCAGTTTTATAATACACAAAACACACCCCCCCACCCCCTTTGCCATATTTTATTATGGCATATTTTCCAATTGTGATAATATAATTTTTAACATTCTTTAACCTGCTTGCTAGAAGAAAAATAAGAGTCAGTTGTTCTCTACACCTTAATTAAGTTGATAAATAGTATCTTGGTGACGTTTGAATAAAAAGTTAACTCAAAGCTTTGTGTTTGCGAAGAGTCAGCAATTTTCACAACTCAAGTTTTGATAAGCTGAATTTGAAACCAAATTGACTGGGAAGGAATGAGGTAAAAGGAAAGATCCAGGATTTGTTTCCCAGGCACCTCATACACTTGGCTCTGAATCTCTGAAACCACATCGTGATGAACACAGAGTAACTCTTTAAATAGGAAAATTTGGATCTAACAGGTGGAAAAGACTAAATTAACAGATCTGAAAATCACTCTCTGGGAAAGGAAAAATTCATCTTCCATCCGAGGGTTGGAGCTGATTCAATGTGCAACAGTGGGTCAAGAGAAACACCTTTCCCCCCATCTGCCTGCCTGGTCCTCTGCTTTTCAGAAAAGCACTAACACCAACTACAGCAACAATAAAAGCGAGCATTTACACTTTCTAGGTGTACATCTGCATGTTACTGGATGTTCTGGACCTCCTAGAGAAATTGTGCTACAATTAGTGGTGAGTACCCAAGAACACAACTGGAAGATCTGCACCCAGCATCTCCTCATGCGCGGCCTCGCCGGGGCAGAGCAGCAGCCAGTCCATGCGTGCAAATGTGTATTTTGCATTTGCATCCACAGATATTACAGCCTCATCTTTAGGGAGCCTAAAGACAGTACGGCCTGTAGAATACTTTATGATTTTAACATGCTTATGTACTATGTGACCTTTTTAAAAATCACTGTAAATGTATAAGGATTATAGGTGTTCATGTACGCTATACTTTACAAGAAGAAAATCAATTTTTCATTCCTCTGCGGCAGCTTGCAATACAACTGGAATATTACCTGAACCAAGTAAACAGAATTATCTTCTAACCTGAATAAGAAAAATGTAGCAGAAAGTCTTTATCTCTCTATTTTCGACTTTTATTATCTAAGTTTGACTGTGATTTAAAAGAAAGAAGGGAGGGGAAGATGAGCCAAATGGAGAATTGTTATGAAAGAAGCTAAAACGAGCCCGGTGAAAGGTTCAGAATGGAAATGATTTTCAGTTTAAATTACTTTTGCAGTACTGGAATGTGGCAGTTGGGAAGCTTCCGTGAAAAGTCCATTATTTTTTCTTTCTATTTTTCCTTTGTTGGTTTGCATTTGTATGAATTGCCTATGGTCCAGGCTGAAAAATACCTATCTTAAATGTGCATCCCCACGTATCTGTTCCTGGAGTATCTGAGCATTTCACATACATTAAGAATATCTCTTTTATAAACCCTCTGTAAACATTATATTGTTGTCATTGTCATTATATTACAGATATAAGTTCCGCAATGTCACATCAACAGAACTGGGAATCAGAATTTTGTCACAGGCCATTCTTTTCCTTGTATTCTTATGATAGATATCCATTTGTAGAAATTTGTCAAAAACCACAAAAAAAATGGTACCTAGATTTGAGGGTCTTTCCATTAATAGCATTGCACAGCAGCCCAACTGATGGAAGAGTTGGACCTCAGGCAGAAGATCCTGTTGCTCAAACGGAAGAAAGAGGTTTTATGGGTTTTTGTGCTGAAACAACAAGTATAAGGATTTAGATTGGAATTTAAAATCGGACTTTTGGACATGAGGAATCCACACCACCTTTTACAGCAATCGGTATATACAGCACGAGGATATTTGTCTCATTAAATATTGTTTTAAATATTCAGCAGTATATAGTACTCCCTACTTCACACCCCCAAATGTTTCTTAAAGGTGTCACATCTCATTTCAGCACTCGGTCCCTTGTTTTCCAATGTTGGCTACATCTCAATGACAGATACAAAGAGAAGTACAACCCCATTTGTGACATGTCATTACATTTTTTTCTTTTTAAGAACTAAGAATTTGGATTATTTTTCAATTATACCTGCTGTAATTACTGTATCAGAATTAATGGAACTGCACCAGTGTATGTCAATGGAGTGTTTTCCTCAGAAGATTTTCTGTATTATGTCTATATCTCACATATTTGAGGAATATTCATCCTCTGTAATAGTGCAACTGGCCAATTATCCAGTGCTGCATGTGGAAACAACAAATGAAAATTCATTCCTGCTGTGATCGGATGACTTTCGCAGTCAGAGTTTCTTTCCTTCTGAATCTGCAAGTAGACATGTCTTTAGTGTTTTTAAAATTTACATTACATAGCCTTTCATACTTTACTCTCCCTTATAAAATCCAGTTATAGAATTTGACTTCATGAGCTTTATCCTGCTTTGGTGAAGTCCTGATTGATATATTCCTAAAAAAATCCAAGTGTGGTAAAAAAAAAAAAAGTTTGGTTTTAATTTTTCAGTACATATAGGGAAAAAAAAGACGTCCTCCTGAATCTATACATGTAATAGCAGTTCTGTTAATTTCTGTATGGAGTGAGAGATGATATTTTACGAACAGGGTGAATGATTGTCATGTATAGTGTCCAGCAGGTATCCTGGCAACTGCTCTGTGTTCTTAAACTGATGGACTTAGAAGCAACTAACGTTCGGTTTATGTATCCAAAATTGCAGCTCCTAATGCTTTGCATTTTTTTGTCCTTCGTACTTCCAGATTTGTCTTTCATTTAAGGATTTTAGAACATTATTGTATCCTTTTCCAAAATTTCTAGATGACGTTTTTATCTCCTGGAACTTTTATTGTTTCATCTTTTGTCTTGGAAATAGGTCTGGATTGATTTGAAGATGACAATAGTTATGAAAAATAAATAATTTCATTGACCTTCAGGTTATTTCTCCCTTCAAATATTCTAGATAATTTTCTTTATTCTAAACTCTTTAATATGTTTCTTGAGTCAGCAGAAGTTTATTGTGTGAACTTATTAGTTGACAGTGATCTTCCCTGGAAAATGGATAGCATCTGTTTTTTGGCAAGACTGATCTTGTCTTGTTTTTTAAAGACACCATCTGCTCTCCAGTGCTCCAAAGGGGACTGTGGTGTCCAGCGGGATTTTTATCATATGTTTGCCTCCTTTTCTGAACATCTGAATCTTTTAGAGAGCAGCTAAAGGCATAATTCTTCCTCCTAAACAGTATACTTCGTTATATATAAAAATCATATGGAGGTATTTTCTGCAAATAGAGGTTGAAGTTGTAAAATGCCTCTTATAAATGTTATACTTCCATATTTAATAATGAATATTTAGTGTATACTCATCAAAAGTGATTTTTGGTACAGAGTCATTGCAAATATATTAAATTAGGCAAATAACAGACCCATTTTCTGAAATGGGAGTTTTGGATTTGGTCCTCTAAAAATTGCTTACCAAAATGCTCTCAGAAATGCCTTTTAGTATCACCAATCACATCTACATTTTAAAAAGAACAAACAAAATCTAGCTTTATTCAACTGTGAATTCCATTGACCTGATTGAGCAACTTCTGTTCCTGTGAAAATTCGTTACTCGCATGCTAATGACAATGAAACCTTTTTGTCAGGATCACGATGGGGTATGAGTGAGAGTTCTACTGACATTTTATTTCCTTTAAGTCCAACTAACATCCCAGTCCCTTTCAGCCACCAGCAGTAAAGCACATGGAAGTTTAAGTATGTGCTTTAGTATTTTGTTGAATTAGAGATCTGGCAACTAGTAGGAATACTAATGTGAGTGAAATCACATGGGTGCTTAAAGGCTAGAAAGACCTGAATCATAGAAACAGTGAAAAAGTAAAATATAATTATTTCCCTCATCTGAGGTCACATTCTGTGTTTCAGAACCAAAATAAAATGACGTTTTCACTTGCCACTGTTAAAAAATATATATATATATTATATATGTATCTCCATGTTGTATAAAGTCCTTTACTGTGATTACTCCTTTAATGCAGTATTTTACTGTGGAAGATCTGAGGCACTGGCTAAAGTATCTGAGTGGATTGTTAGCATGGCTATTTCTTTAACGAGGCCCATAGATTTACTAGAAAATTTCCATGCAATTTTTCTTTGTTTTCTTTGTGCCAGATGTCATTTCCAGACTGATTTTTTTATGTATGTCAGAGATGCACAGCATGAGAGACAGCCAAGCAAATGCATTAATGGCTGCAACTTTATTGATGAGTAGCAGCGTCTGGTGCTCGATGGCATCGGGCTGTGTTCCCCATGGACATCCATGGGAGATGCCACCCCAGCCCCACTGTTCATGTTGAGGAGGTTTTACAAAAATAGGGGAGTCACATACCTGCCTTGTTCCACGACACTCATCTGTACCACATCATATGCAATGTCCTGCTTTATATATAGTGTATTCAATGTTTGACCTTCTTCACCCACATGCATTACAGGTAGCTTCCTACATTTTATGTATGTGGATGCACATGCTTGTATAGAATATACATGCCTTCACACTACATTAAAAAGACAAGACAATATTTTGCTGCATACCTTAAAATCACATTGTCCCTGAATAACTGTTTCAGAGAAACGAGATATTGTATAATACTTAATTCTCTCTTGTTGCATAAAATGGAATTATATCAGAACACTTGATTCAAACACAACTGGAATAAAATGAATTTTAAGCTCTATTTCAGCCCCTAAGAATAAAGGAGATTATTCCTATTAGGGTGCAACTTTATCACATAATGTCAATAAGTGTTGCTTGGTCCTTATTTTTTTTACTACAGGTGTTAAGCAGGTGATTAAGATGTTAAACAGGATATGTACCTGTTCAGTGACATTCTGTCAACAGGTGCCACAGAACACAGAGATCATGGCTTAACACTGTTCCTTTTAACTTTTCAGGTCATGCCATTCCTGTCTGTCAGACAAATACAATACGAATTACTCAATTTAACACCATTTCAGTTCTAATTGAATTCCATTTGCTAAATCCTGAATAAATATATTACAACTGCTGCTTCGGTCAAACAGAGAGAAATAGCCATCTTTTAATGACTCCCCTGTGGATTTAATGCCTATTCTATCTGTTAGAATAATGATCCCTACATCACTGGAATATATTTAAAGGATAATAGTTATTTAAACACGCCAAGTCTTTATAAAGCAGATAAGTATTTTTAATTTGCATTTATGAAATCAAAAGGAGGGCTAGAATAACTAGTTACTCATTTGTCTGTTTTCTGAAGTACTTTGGTATCAGAGCAAAGCCACAGGAATATGGAAGGGTTTTATGTTTGCTTTTGATATCAGTTTTAGGTGGGGAAAAAGAATCTCATCAACGATGGGATTCACATCACCAAATACAGAGAACTAGGATGCAAGTTCACCCCATGCTTCTCACCCCTCATGGCCTAATGGGGAAAGCAACCACCTACATGTGATTGATCTTTTTGGACAGCAGATATAGGGAAAAGCTGAGTCGAATGACTCTATAAAAGTGATTTCAGGAGGACTAAATTAAAAGATATTTTCTCCATTATAGGAATCTGAAGTTAGGTGATATGACTCTCCATTAAGACCATAAATGCGAAGTCATGTGTTGAAATTAGGAGGCTCATCCTGGAAAGGAAGGTAAATGCCTTATAAGGTCTAGGTTCAAGGGAAAGGAGGGAGTGAAATTGTCTTACTTGAAAAGAAACAAACCAAACAAAATATTGGAATCTTTTGCTTGTTTCTGACCAGTTGAATATTTCAACTCAAAATATCACATATGAATCCTCTTTGCTGCTGATGTCACCCTTAGCCCAGTGGTTAGACATTCACCTGGAACATGGGAGACTGCACTTCCCAAAATCCTGCTCTGAACCAAGCAGAGGGAAGACTTGAACCCACATATCCCTGTCTTCTGTCTTGAGCTGAATGTCGTCATTACTGAGACATGGTCGGCAGGCAGCCTTTTCTGCCTTGCTAGTTTTCTGAATGGTCACTTCAGCCTCCCTTTTTTTTTTTTTTTAATCAGCCCAACTTACTTGCCTAAAATTTGACTAAAAAAGTCTGAAAAAATTCAGTTCTAATTAACTTTTTCTGAATAAACTGTTCACAGCCTCCCACTCGCTCTGCCTCCAAAATTCCATCTTTAGCTCAGATCTTGTGAAACAATGTAGATCATGAGAAAGAGAGAATCTGATATAAATCATGTACTTTGTAGAAGTTCTTTCAAATACAATGTGTTAAGCATAACAGTCTTAAATACATGGTCTTAAAAACATATCAATGCTAGGTGATTTTTTTAGGGCTGTGTTCCAATTAAACCCACGGATGCTTGAGCAAGAGGTTACAAGTTGAAGATTCATATGGGACTTGAATGTCTTTCCCTACAGGAGGGGATTTCATATCTTTTCGAACAAATATGGTCTAATCTGTGGTTAAGGCAATGCACACAAGAAATGCCTGTTCTTGCCATGCTGCAGGATTTCTGCTCCCTTCACCTCTCCCACCCAATTAACCAACTGATGATATTTGTGTCTTGGTAGGAACATTTTTATGAGGAAGCTCTTTGCCCTTTCTGATGAGGTAGAGACCGGCTCTTAACAATGAAGAGTTCAAAGCCTCATGTTATGTTTTGTCTCAGAAAGTTGCCTCAAACATTAAATGAGTAGAATGAACACAGAAATTGAGAGTGTTCCTTATCAACCAGAACAGAGAAGAGAGTTACCTCTCCTGTACCTCCAGGCAACGCTGCTTTTTCTTCTTCGCCGCTCCCTCTTTTTCTGTACTATTTTCCAAACATTCAAAAAGCCCTTTGATTTCTTTTTTATCCTGAAGAATTTCTGATGTTTTACTAATGTTCTGAATGCAGATGACTAGAATATAATTCACCCAGAAATTAGCTAAATTGTAGCTGTTGCAAAAGTATCATGTACCAGGAAATAGATTTTATGTCTTTAAAAATGTTTGATCCATTGTGTGTGATTTATTCTAGTTTGGAGTTCCTGCTCAGTCCTTCCAATCTAAAAATTTAGGAGTATAGAGGTGGCAGAGAGGCTCCTGCTTTCTTTGCCTGTGGACCACTTGCTCACAACCCTTTCTCCACTACCAAAGGAGAGTTCTTTTGAAATATATTCATAATAGTGTTGCAGAAAGTTATATTTGTCTTATAATGATGAGTAAATATCAACCCTGTGGTGCATTGTCACTAAGGTAATCCACCATGGGTGATGAAAATATATTGAGTTCAGGACTTTTAACAAGTAAAGGAATGCAGCAAGGAAGCGTTACTTGTAAGTTTGAGCTGAATGAATGGATGAGATATGGAGCCCTTGATGATTGCCAAGACACCAGAATGCTGATTTTCATTACCAAAACTAACTTTTGCTGATTTTACAGTCTTTGGGGACTCTTCATGCTTCCCCTTGGCCCTCTCAGTATGTTGGTAGCCGCTTCTCAATTAATCCAATGTGATTCCCAGTCTCATGACTGCTTTAAAGACTGTACCAGCAACACATATGTTAAATATCCCCACTGATATCCTGGCAGCTTTTTTATTCTTTTCTTTTGTTTTTCTTTTTTTTTTCTTTTTCAGGGTGACCTTAAACTAATCCAATATATGTACATAAAACACCTCCATCTTCTACCTAATGAAAATATAAGATAAACCCACACAGATTTGAGGCATATGATACACTGTTATGTGCTTACAAACCAAAATGTGTTGGCAACAGCCCAAAAGTGTCTTAGAAGATACACAGAAATAAGATAGACAGGTAGAAACAATTATTGATCAAGATCTTTTGTACTAGGAGCTAAAGCTAATAACATTTTATATAAAAATCAAGTCTGGATCCTGAGGGTGAGAGATGTATTCTGAAAATGTTTACTCATACTTTGCTATGTGCAGAATTGTAGAGAAGCTATTCAACCTCAGTAGCATGGGAGCAGAAAAATGGAAGATCACAAAAACTTTGGAAACATAAGTGCTAATCAGTCACTATTTGATCTTTTTTTTTTTTTAAGTTGATGTGGCTACATGTGGCCAAACACAACTAGAAAATTTTTTTAAAAAAATTATTTTATGTAAAATTGCTAGGTACGCAGAACAACCATTTTAGGAAAGAACATTATTATATTTGCGGTATTTATTTTAGTTATGCTGCTTAATTAACAAGAACAATTGTAGTGTGTGCTCAAACTCTAAAATGATGAATCTCAGTTAAAAATGGCTTAGAAAGCAATGTGTAAAGCCAGCATTTTGCAGAACAGAGCTGTGTTTCAGTTGTATGCTCAGTTACTGCAGCCACGTGTACACATCTGGAGAGCTGCAGGCAGAGTCCACATGGACACTTGCTGCATTTTGTTATTCATTTTGTGTGTGAGGGCAGAATAAGTAAATGTGAAAGCTGGGAGGATGACGAGTATCTGGCTGCCTTCAAGGACCTTATCCAGTTTTATACTGCTTGTGGGCAGAGGAACCTTGAGATTTTATTCTGTACCCGTTCACCAGTTGATGGGACAAATGTTCTGTCTTTTCTGTCATCAGACATGACAGAAGAGGCATAAACTGTCCTCAGGTCCTTAGGGATGACCTCACGTGGGATGCAAATACAAGTATGGACCCAGTCTATCCAGCTTGCCAGCCTTCCTTCCCATTAAGAGCAGGAAGACTAGGCAGGTGTAAAAGGATGGCACAGGAGATAACATGATGCTCATACTGAAATACAGCATTAACTTGTGGCTGGGCAGGAACATGGACTGGAGAGATTCCAAAGTTTCCTTCTTGTCACTGAGTGCACATAAGCTGGATGCAGAAGAGAATCTAGTTTATTGAAGACACTATGCTGTACACTTAGTCTAAAGGAAGGTTTTACCATTAAAGTTTTGGTTCTAGTCTCTGTCAACTGAAATAACTTTCCTCAAGATTGACAAAACTGTAAGCAAGGAAAAAAGACCCACCACCACCAACAAAAAACAACACAACAAACCCCACAACCAAAAGCAACAAAGAAGCCCCACAACAAGCATCCTGGCTGCATTTACACGTTTACGCTTTGAACCAAGCTAACAATAGTGCTGCTTTAGGTGTTAGAACTGTCTGCAACTTTGAACTTATATGTTCACAGTGGGAGGTTTGAAAACAATTTCCAAAGGTTGCTATCAGTCGCTCGCTGCTTGAAGGTATCTTTGCACTTTTATGGGCATTCTCGGTCTCATTTCAAATTAACGAACTCTGTGTCTTTCTTTGGGTCTGACCAACTGCAGTCATGCTGTTCCTGTACAGATAGGTTCACAACAACGTTTCTTCACTGTACAATTTTGACTGGGCTGGCATTTTTTCGCAGCCAGAATAATTGTATTCTTTCCATTTTCTACCCTGCAAAAATGTGTGTAAAATATTTTATTCTCTTTCTTCTTGCAAGCTTTGCTAATTATACTACAAGTAAAGGCCCTACTTTTTTCATTCTGTTACATTTGAAAAGGGATGCTTAAAGGTGGCATTACCTTTAGGAAAGATTTCTGGCAGAAGAAATTTCTATTCTCCCAACAACACTCAAGGCTAAATTTATTTTGATTGAACACTCTTCAAATGGTTTGGGTTTTCTTTTTGTAGGGATTTTTTTTTTTTGCCCTTATATAAAAGAATAGCTTTCCTTCAAAGGAAAAACGATACCCAAAGTCTCTCTTATACTTTGGAGGTTCCCTCAGATACTATAAAGAATATTTCTTGTTTCAGAACAAAAGAGGAAATTAAGACGTTCTTGGTTTCCCGGGTGTCTGATCTGCATAACTGAAAACTCTGAAACAAATGGGCATTGGTAAAAAATCCATAAGTATCTAAGTAAAACAGGATTTCACCTCTTGTGGCAAATTAGGAGAAAGTGGATTACTAAGTCATACACACTTTAAAAATGTTCTTTTTAATTTGCTCCTCTGTAATCCTCTTCACAATTGCCCTTTGTGTCCTAAAAGGCATTTTTAAAAGAGATTATCAGGCCTTACATGAGCTTCAAATGGCCCTAAAAATATCATCAGTCTCCCCATGTAGAGCAGTATTGTCTTCCAAAACGTCCAAAATTCTATGGTGAGCCATAGTTAAAACTCATGATCATTTCGTATTTAAACAGCCACATTTTTCATATTAGGCATGCAGCATTTAGTCTTTGAAATTGTGAAGCATCTTGCTGGAATTTCATCTCTCTAGCACCGCTTCTAGGTCCGAATTCTTCCTCACTTTGTCAGACAATGGAAATTTATGTACAACACCTTTGGGCACTCTGAGCTGAATACAGAACACAGCCCAGACCATCTGGTCTTTGGAAGACCAGTTCTGGACTGACTGGTAGTCTGGTTCTAGCTTATTATTGTATTATTGTTATAACATCTCTTCATTTCCAAGTGGGAACGTTCCATCCACTCTCCCTGTGTTTTGTGCTGAACAAAGTCCTCTGGGCTGAGCAAGGGACCAGAAGGTATGAGAGAAGCCACCAACCCCAGCGGGGAACCCTCTGTTGCTCAACAGTCACCAAAGCAGAATTTCCTGCTGCTGCAGCTGCAGTTTTGTGGCACAGAGCTCATTGCAATAAGGATTCCACAATGATGATGTCTTGCAGGAAAGGAGACAACAAGTTCCACGTGAGAAGATGGTTTTGTGCCTTTAGATCTTGGAAGCAGTGTCTACAGGTTCTTAGATGTGGTTTTGCCAACTCAGTGGGCTCTGCTGCCTTTTATGTAGGTGAGTAAAGTGAAAATCTCAGACTTAAGCTTCTTTTTCCACTCTAAGGTTTTTACACAAGATGAGACAATCTGACCTATACCATTGGATATTAAAAAGAAATAAAGTGCATACTGCTTGCTTAATTTGCATGTCTCTGAACATATGAGGTGACATACACTGAAGATACATACTGCATCTTATCCTGATGCTGAGGATGCTGAGATTACCTAGCCATGAGTTTCTAGTAAGTATTTGTCATGAAGCTGTGGCAATTACTGAAATGACTGTGCATTCTCTCTATTGATTGTTGGCCCACCAAAATAAAATTACATTTGGCTTCAGATAATTCATTTTCTGTACCTGAGTACCAGTTTGCTCTCTGCTGAGACCTATCAGCAAAAAAATACAGTTAGTGGGCTAAATGTTGGATGTTTTTCTTCTTATTCTGAAAACATCTAATTATGGATTTAAAAAAAAAAAAAAAAGGAAAAAAAAAGAAAAATCAACGTGAGATACAGACATGTAAATGCCATTTCATGTTTGTATCTTGTGGGTTTTATTTCTAGGAGTCAGGCTACTTACAGGCACCACCAAACTAATGGGAGGAGTGGTGTTTTCAGAATAGTTCTGATGTGTCTGTGAGCCAGAAAGGCACAGAAGGGAAAAGGACCAACAGTGGCCATAGATGAGTTAAATGGATAGATGAAAATTCCGATTACATCGTCTCCTGCATGTTAGACGGAAGTCACTGGCTTTGTGTAGTTTGTGTCATTGCTGAGTAGTAATGGAGCACTAACAATTTAGAAAGCTGGGAAACTTGAGGGGAAGAATTTTGTCCAAGATGCTTATCTTCAGTGCCTGCATTTTTTCTGTGCCTTATCTATGATTAGTCCCACAGGCACCTATTTCTTCAAAGCAGATGCAAACCTTCAGCATTAATAATTGTACATACGCAGTGAGGTTCTCTGCTGAAAATTTGGCTCTGTGTTCATAAGCTCATGGCACAAAGGGAACACCATTTAACTTTGCTTGTGATTTGTGCAGAAAACTTAAAGTATTCCTTGTACAGAAAAGATATCATGGATGGTAAATGTGGCCTGACTTAGTCATTAGAAAAGGAAATTGTAAATACAATCTATAAGCTTGGCAAATGTGCTGATATCCTTAGTGCTTCTAATACAGTAAAATTTTTTAAATGGGATGTATCTGAATCCAATAGCATACAGTAGTTAGTCATAAACCCCCCACCCAATTATTGCCTGATATATGGACCCAGTGATCACAAAATGCTGTACATTAACACATGAAATGGTTATATCTGAGATGTTTGGGAACACAGGGTTTGATTCTTCTTTATCTTGTGGCTATTTTGTACCAGTCTCACCATCTCAGAATCAGAAAACTCAAATTCCTCTTTGCATATCCTCTCTGGCATAACGTGGAATGCTTCCTTGATTATTTACAGATGGTTATACCATAACCATTTCATTATATTGTGAAAGATGCTCATAGCTCATCATATAGAATTGTGTCACTTCAACAGGTTCAAACCATTTTCCCTTGGGGTTAATATAATGATTCCTGTTGATTTCAATGAGCACGGAACAGGACCCTCAGTGCAGCTTTTCCCCATATGTTTTAAAAAGAACGTTTCTTGCCAATATTTTCAAGTTTATTGTAGCTTCCTTCAGCCTCAGGCAAGGAAAAACAACAGGACACAATGACAGCAGATTATTGGAAGTAGCATGATATATTCTAAATAGATATAATTAGCATGTGACCCAAAAGAGACCTGCGTGTAATTAATATTGAAATATGGTGCATGCATTATATAGGAAAACATATTGTGTATTCAGAGCAGAATGTTCGGAGATTGGAAGCCTGTCTGTAAATGGCTTGTCATTTTTTCATTTTAATCAGAATTGAAATTTCTGCATTTGAAGAAATAAGGGATGATCATTAAAAACACTTGGACTTTAGAAATGACACTACCTGCTTCCTTTTCCTCTTTTTTTACTGTGACAGTGGGAGAAAAATCCTTAAAACTTCAAGTGGGGAAATGTGCACTAATGGGGAAAAGGACCTCTAAGGAGCCAGCAGACTGACAAGCTGTTCAGCAGCATGAGGCTTTTCAGCAAATAACATTCACTTCTCTAGTAGTTTTTGGTAGATTATGTCATATCTAGAAGTCCATACTTATTCGAACCCAGCAAAGTGAATGAATAACAGGTACATAATGAGCATCCATGAAAAAGGGAAAGAACATCTCAGATGTAAGGCGTAGATTAAGAGGGGTAAAGCCACCAGTGAGCTGTGAACGTGTTGCCTTCTGAGTGACATTCAGTTCATATCACGCAGCAGCTCATTACACATTCTGTTTATACCAGAGGGAAACAAATATAAAAGTTAGTCCTTTATATTTCACATTAAATGCAAAGAGTTCAAGGGAACAGAAAGACTTCATTATGGAATCCAATACCATCCTTTGTGTTTTGCTGGGTCCTATTTTAAATAAACTGAATAATTTTAGTGGGTTTTTAAAAGACTTTGTATCAAATATTTAATTAACACTTATACTGCAACTCTGGAAGCTGAAGCTTTGCATCCAGGATATAATTTTTTATCAGAATGAATAAACATAAAACAGATATTAAGCAGAGGCAATATATTTCATCTTAATTGTAACTCTGGAGATGACTTCCTCATCAAAACATGTTTTTTTTTCTCTCTGTAGCTTTAATTATCAGCTCTGTAATTGACAGCACACTGTCCAGCTATATTTGTGGTTATATTAGTTCTTCCAGTTTTATTTTTGCACTAAGATAAGCGCAAGTTCGTGGTCACATTTTCAAGCAGGAGACTTCACAAACAGACTATGTCATGGTTTACTAGTTACAAATCCAGCATTTTGGATTTTGTGGCAATTCTGTCTGATAAGGTTGTTGCTACAGAAGGCATCTGGCATTTTTGTTCTCCTACGTGTGATTGTACAACAGACTGAAGGATGGCTGGTGTCTGCAGACAGAATATCTTGCATTGGGACCTTGCAAGATTTCCTGAGTTCAATGGAGTTGGATTTGGAGCGGAGCTGGATTGCAGCTCTTTGAGGTGAACCCAGATTGCTGTGGGAAGCGCTGTCAGGCAGTTCCCATCTCACACTTTTCTGTGAGCTGGTGCTTGGGACTGATGTGTCTCTGGGTTTTGAACCATTGCCCAATATAAAATTGAGCTTTCAAACATGAGTTCATTAAACATAGAATAACAGTGCTCACAGAAGTGGTATAATTGGACCTAACAGTTTCTTTCACCATGTTTCATGTTTTCCGAATGTTTTCTTCAATTAATAATTATTCTGCATTATTCTTTTCCTTTGCTAAATAGTTGTTTAATATTGTGGTTGAAAACAATGAAATTCTTCCCTTACTGTGATTTTCAGCCAATTAGTTCTGAGCAATGCGTTGCCCATGAAAACTCCTGACATGTCTCAGGGCCAGAAGAAATTTAAAAAAATAAATAAACTGAGTTGATAATAGAGCAAATTATAGACTTCTGTAAAATGTTGCTCAGTATTGTTGTCTCTTGGCATGCAAAGCTCTGGATGGCTATCCTAGAGAAAAGCTGAACTGTCTCCTGTGTTACATTAAATGCTTTTAGAATGAACGTGGTACGAATTAAAAAAAACTGTAGAAGTTACAAGCAAAGAGATCTAAGGGAAATAAAGGGAGAGTGGAAAAGGTTCATTGTACTGGTCATAATGATAATTAAACTTATCTTGAAATGTTTATTAATTGAATATTCAAGCTGCTTCAATCTCCACATTTTCATGCTTTTCATTATATGAAAATAATATGACAAAATGCAAAATTGTTTTTAATTGCTGTGAAGTATTTTATTAGCTTTATTTCCAGGACAGTCCTGTTATTATTTAGTGCTGAAAGGCAGCAGTTTATCTTTGGTATACAACGCCGAACATGGCCCTTCAGAGCTCACTGAAGACAGACACGTTCATACATGGAGTGAAATGTTTCCTGGGCAGCATTTCATCCACGGCAGAACTGCTGTGCCAGTTTTTTATGATGCTTTGATAAGCCATTAAGCAAAGAAAACTCTATTTCAGTCCAATGGGTGCATTAAACTGGACTACTGAACTATGTGGTCAGACTGGACTATTCCTGAAGACAATTCCCTCTCTTCTTAATTCCAAAAAATGTGTGGCTATTGCAGATCATTTACAAATCGTCTGGTTAAACTAAAAGTTCAGTGGCCGCTCAGTTTCCCTGATTTCTTTAGCCATCTAAATAGTCCACTGATTTTTCTTTTGTTGTTAAATAGTAAGCTCCAGGTAAGGATCTCTGTCAGTCAATATTGCAAGTGTTTTTATTTTACTCTTTTCAAATGGTGAATATAATTTTTAAGTTGTTACAAGGTACCAGTTGTATACAAAATAATGCTTCTGATGGTAAAATTGCCAGTTACACATAGTAATTCCTTCACTGACTGTCAGACCTGTCATGTTGCAGAAAGGTAGGTCAGTTGAGTTGGTTATTAATGGAGCTATTCAAAAATAAGCATTTAGGGTTTGCTTCCACTAAAAAAAAAAATAGACTAGCTGCATCATTTATCTGTGGGAAGTGAGTAAGGTCTTTATTCTTTTTAGCCAATTAATAAACTGTGATCCCTAGAACAGTAATTTCAGGATCATGCCATTATTTGCTAATTCTTCATTTCTTCATTTCTTAAGAAAATATTAAAATTACAGTTGCCCACAGTAGGACAGACCCATGCATCATTGAAGAAACCAGTAATTTATGATGAACTTGGAACTCTATATTAACATTCCAGGCTGTAATGAAGTTTCATATTGAACAAGGTCAGGCCTGATTGTATGATTAAATAATTTGAAAATGTTATTAAAAGTTTGCATTTCTCTTCAGATGTTTGGCATGACTATTTTATTTTGGGGCACTTCATTAATCAAACCCACACAGGCTTTGTTGTTGGGTCATGTTCACTCCATCACCATCAGGTTAAATAAGCTGCAGAGGGGTTATAAAGTGTTCCCAAGTGGTTGGTTTGTTTTCTTTTCCTTCAAACCTGGAAATTAGATACATGTTAGTTGTTGTGGCTAGGTCTTTTTCATGCTTGGACCATCACAGTGTGAAAGCTGGTGACTTATACTTCAACCAGGTACGTGTATCACCAGAACAGTAGTTCTTGTGTTACACTTCCAATTAATCTTCCATTTTTACCAAGCTCTCAGGGTGCAGAGCTGTGTACCAGGTACATTTTGGTAACTTCAGTCCTCATCTCTTGCTTGAACCTAATTACTGTTTTGGGAAATATATTTCGCCTGTTGATGCAGCTCTGCTTGGTAATGGATGACACCTACAAGTACAGGGTTTGAGCACAGGAGTAGCTCAATGGGCTTTTTTCCTGTTATTCAAACATCAGTCTCTACAGCCCCTTAAACATAAACTGGAGTGTAATTCATTAATATTTTATGTACTTCTAATTGAATAGAACTCTTATTGAGTTTGCGGGTTGCAAACCCCCATTAATACCCACATTTCTTGTGTGGAAATCTGTGAAACTGAATCTCTCCTGCAAGGTTATATTAAGCCATCTTTCATCCTACTACTTAGCAAAGACCTTTGGTCCTTGGTTCTCGCCACTTTCCTCAGCTGTAGCACTTGTCAGTTTGTATTATGCATTCCTGTAAATAACAGAAAATGAAAAAAGGTATTGTCCAGGTAGAACATTATGGAAGTTTTACAATGTGGGCTTAGAATACTCTCAAATGATAATTACAGTGTTTAAGTTACCGTATGTGTATAAATGTATATATGTATTGCATATATTTTTTATAAGTATTGCATATATGTATTTATATATATATATAAAAGAAACATTGTAAACATTTCCTTTTCCAGTACCAGCTAAGCTCCAATACTGGAAGATAGAGCAGGAGATTTGCCATTGATATCAATGGTGTTGGATCATGCCAAGAGGTTAAAATAAAAAAACAACTGTAACGTATGTTTTGTTCCCTGAATTTACTTTCTTTTGCTTTGGTGGTAGTGCTGGCCATGCTGTTTGAGAAGTCAAAGCATCTAATACGGAAAGAGATCCTCAAGGAAATGCTATTGTTCAAGGCAATGCTGCAGTTGACAAGAAGGATGGGAAGGCTGCCTGCAAAAAATAGAGGAGCTCTGACTTTTCCCAGAAAGCTTGTCAAGAAAAATTTAAAAAAAAAAGATCTTCAGAGCTGGTATTTTTGCACTACATATTCAGCATTCACAACAAACTCATAATGCCAAAAAACATGGATTGTAATCTGAATGAAATGCAATGTGAAGCTTTGAAAGCTGAATGGCCGGTTCCCTGCCCTGCTCGCCTCTCTTTGTAAAGGTAATGAAGGTCAGCTTGAACAATCAGATAGGGATTCCTTTTGTATAATTGAATTTCTGATGGTTTTAATCCACCTACCGATGCTTTATTGCATAAGCGGCATGTCAGGGAGCAGCAAGGGAACGCCTGGAGAGTTCAGCAATACGGAGCCAACAGAACGGTTCCAGGTGCTGTGAGCAGGAACGGGCTCCCAGCTGCTGTCACTGTCATCGCAGACCAAATTCTCTGCCCCCAGGTCCCCAGGAAACTGCCAGTGGTGTCACGCACCAGACACAGCTGAGGTGGATTCGCTGCAGTTCTGGATCTACAAGTTTTGTTCTTCTTTTAGCACTCTGAACCGTGGAATAATAAATGTGCATTTGCAGACTGTTATCTGTGGGCCTTGCCAGAGATATGTCATCTGATTATGCATGTAGGTAGCATTTAACATAATCTGCCCTGACACATTCATAAGATAAGACAAAAATAATATTTTATCACCATGCAGCAACAGCCTCTTATCAAACTTCAACGTCTTAATTAGGGATTTCTCTCCAGGTCCCCACTTGTCTGATGACCACATAAATGTCTAAATTAGATAATTAATATAGTCCATACTGCATTATAGTATACAGCAATTTAGAGCCCCAGGCAGTGAGCTCAACAGAAACATTTCCCTTTTATATTGCTAGGAATTTAGCTAAATATGTGCATCTTAAAGTTCCTCTTACAATATTGATTCTACTTTTTAACATTTTTATAGTTGATGCGAGGAAATGCTATTGTCTCCATTCTTCATAAACTCTGACAGATGAAAGGATATTGGGTTGTTTATGATACTTGGCACAAATGGCATTTTATATTTTATTTCAAATTTTAATCAATATTTGGTCTGTAGTTTGCAGATTAATATACATATCAGATGTACACACTGTACAGTGGGAAAACCTACCCAGTGCTTCATTTATATTCCAAATCCATTATCTCTATTTTTCTTAACAAAAAGCTTCTTGCAAAGTTAAACTGGAGCTTTCAAGTTCCTTATCCATTTCTACCACTGTAGGAATTATGCCTAATATTTAAACAAGTTTTTAGTGAAAGAGACTAACACTGAGAAGTAATATCTTAGTCTCTAAGTAATACAAAACCATGTTTCCAGAATTTTCCCTTGATTGTGCTTTAAATACAAGTAGTTGTAATTTTTTTTTCAAGTAATTGCCAAAAATAAAACAATCCATGAAAACGTTCACAGCCTAATAATTGAGTGTGTGACTCATCACAGAATCACAGAACCACAGAATGTTAGGGACTGAAAGGGACCTTGAAAGATCATGTCTCCTAAATGAAGAGATTCATAAAGTACCTTGAACTTCCTTGCAGGTCCAGCCTGGAACAAGGTGGATTAACCACGTGGGGAAGAATCTTAGATGAATTCTTTGGTAGAAGGCAGCTGGATCAGTGGGACAGTTGGTTTTGGAGCATCCCCATGTTTGCTCTGGGTTACTGGGAGCAGTGGCTGCCCCAGGCTGTGCCTGGCCAGGACAAAGCTCCAGAAGCTCCTTGAACTCAACATATTCAGAGATGACTATGTCAGAAACGAGTGTTGAATTGTATGTAGCAAGAGCTGAAACCAAATTCATGGGCACGAGGTTTTAAAGAAAATATCAGAAAGTCAAAGCCAAACTCAGTGGAAAAACTGAGTTTGAATTTATAGCATCTGCTTAGAGATACAACATTAAGACTTCATCAGCTCAGAAAGTTTGCTTACTGTTGGATTTATTCAAATCAAAAAACTTGTTGAGGAAGAACAAAGGAAGTAGATGAACAGCAAGTAGGAAAGGCACAGAGACAATTCTTCCCAGAGAAATTCTGAACCACTATACATTTATTTTTAAATCTATAAATGGATGCCTAAAAAATGTAAATGAAACATTTAAAAAATTTTGAAATAATATTTTAACTTGTTCAGATAGTTAATTCAGGATTTTTTTTCAGTTTTCATATTTTTCCTTGTTTGGGATAGCTTATTGCTTCAAGATATCAAAAGCTGAGTATGAATGGAGAATAATTTCTAGGATCATCTAACATTTACCTGTTAGATTGTTGTTTTATGCAAATTACTGATTTCCTAATATTTTTGGTGTTGTATAGAAAAGAAGTAAATGTCAGAAGAACCATATTGCTTCTGGATCTGTGGCTCACCCTGTTCATGACACTTTAATTTTGCATTTCTGCTGCTCTCTCCAGAGGACGCTTATTTCTTATAATGTGTTTGCATATAGCTGTTGTTAGGGGCTCAGAAATTATGCTATAATATAGATAGCTCATATCCAGTTACTTTGGGTGTTGCCATTTCCTCTAAAAATGAAAAGGGTTTCTTCTTTTGTTAAAAGTTTACTTATTTTTCAGCTGTTATACTCATTTTTATCAGATTTGCTGGTATAAAACTGATTTACCTTTGGTATTTCTTGCTCTCCTGAGAAATTCACATCTGTTTCTAGCATCTGTCTCTAACTTCATTCAAAAACACATGAGGGGGGACACATGAATTTTATGGATATATTTGTAACATTGCATTCCTGTCAATAAATCATTTGTTATTTTCAAGAACCTGCAACCTCTACCTATCAATATTTTTCAGAAGCAGCGCTAATGCACAGCGGCTAAAAATAATCTCATAGAACAAAAATGAGAGATACAGAGAAGTCAACATTGGGAGTTAACACTGGCATCTTCTGAATATTTTTACCAGAAAAAGGACCAAAGAATCAGCAAAGCATCAGCTTGTTTCAGCAAAATTTATCATAGTAATCAGTTCCTGTACAGCTTTGATACCCTTTCGGCTTTTGACTCTTGATTTAAATCAGTTCTCTGGGAACACTGTGAATAAACCGGCACCCCGCACACAAATACAGTTCACAAAAGGCACTAATTCTCTTCCCAGAAGTTCCACCTCTTTTTTTAAAGGCGTTTTGTTTAGTGAAGCGACTCACAGAGGCAGATACTCAGTGGTTTTCAGCGTTAGGCAATGTTTTAGGGTCCTAAGATCTGAGAGAAAACCCTGACTGCCAGCTGGTGTCTGGGCCTGGCTGCAGAAAATGTAGATATTTGAACACAAAACAGTGAGTTTCCTCCATCACGAGCTGAGAAATGCACTGACAGACCAGGTGGGATCCTTTCTCCCCATCCTTTCTTCATTTTCTAGGACAGACCAGTAGCAAAGTGTAAGCTGCTCCACAGACTGTGGGTAAATAAATTCCTCCTCCTTCAATAAAATGAGAGGAAAGCTTTGTGATTCCTGAACTCCGTCTCCTCCGTTCCAGCCACTACGTGTGTGTGGAGTTGCTTGGGGCAAGAGCTCAGATGGGTGTCAAAATGTCAAAATAGCTCCTCTGCCTGCAGTATTTACACTTCTCCTGGGACCAAGGGTAGCAGAAGTTGCAAGCTTGCATTCTCCTTCCAAATTTACATCCTATTTTTAAATTGCATCTTTTTTGGAGGGTGGGAGGGAGTAAATCTCCATGTAGATATATACTCCAGAAAGAACATGTTCTACTTTTTTTGTCAGTTGATATAAAATAGGGGATCTGTTTTAAAAAGATTATTAGTTCTGGAACATTGCAAGTACTAATTAAAACCAAGGGTTTTTTTCTTCAGTGTTATTTGATATGTATTTCAGTTTCTGACACCCAGAAACTTGGAGAAAACAATACTAATCATTAAAAAGGAACAAAATAAGCCAGACAAAGCTTTTACAAAAATTAGAACTGCTTTCTGTAATCCTCCACTTCAGATGCTGTATGCTAGAGCTCAATCTTTGGATTTCTTTAATCATTTGGATTGGCCTGTTCTTCCTCCTGGTTTATCCAGTGCCATGGAAGGATTAAACCAGCCCAATGGACACTTGTTAAGTGTCTACATCAGTCTAATCAGCTTGACAGTGTTCTGGTTTATTCCTCCTTGTAATTCGTGGCACCACAAAGATGCTGCGCTGTATGTAGCACCACTTAGTGGCAGAAAGTCTCCTTCAGATACTCCTTTCTGAAATCTGAGGAACTTTGTTCTGAGTCAAACCAACTCCAAACGTCCCTTTTCCCTCCTCCCTAACTTTTCCCGCCCGGAGCCTCACAACACTGCTGTCTGTCTGTCTGTCCCGCCCAACAGCACTGGGGCTCTGAGCGGACCCACCGCGGCACATCCCATCCCTGTCCCTTACCTCCTGCTCCCCTTGTGTGTCCCCCTCCTTTGACGGGTGAGAGTAGCTGACTGAAACATCTGACATCCAGTTGTCTGTCATGCGTAAATAAAAAATTGCTATTATATGTGGTTCTAAACATGATGAACAGAGCAGAAAACAAGAAAACATCCCACAGCAGGCTGAGGATATAGCCCTGCCTTCAGCAGCCACTATCAAAACAATACGGACAGGCATTTTTCTTTGCAGGATATTGATGTCAGGGATGTTTATCGCATCACATTGAAATAATATGGTAACTGTATTGAATTTCAACAATGTTAGCATGAACTTTCTCACTTTGGGGACATAAAGAAAACTAATCAGTGTTTAGGTAAAGGACCTTATAATAATATCAACGCCTGGAAAATTAACACAGATAGATACACATTTTTCACCAAAACTCACAGGGATATTGTGCTGTCATAATGCAAACACTGCTTGGATGAGAAGAAAGGGCACTTGATCATGACACTTGAAGCAAAATTTGCCATCTTTTCCCAAAACACATACTGGGCAGGCAACAACAGGCTACAAACTTCAGGTTTAAATGACACTTCAAAGTTTAATGACACTATCTCACGTGCCATCACACTAATTTTATTTTGCCAAGTGTTTCTGTACAGTACTTAGAGAAATGTATCTTTTCAAGCCATAGATTTGCACATTATGGTTATAAGTGAATTGGAAAACAGTAATGGAAGAGATGGTAAATCCTATTCTCCTGTAAAGCTCATCACAAGCTTTTGCAGTTTCTTCCGAAAGCCCTATCAGCCATCGTATTCCTGATCCTGCGCTACGCATCAGTTATTCCAACACAGTACTGAGAAACAATTTTTTCAATCAGTTATGTGTCCAAAATGCATATGCAATCGCACATCTGAGTTGTGTGTACAATTACTGAGATTCCATGCGTGCATTGGGTAATTTCTCACATAAATGCACTTAATTAGTCATCTGTGCATGAGTTTTCCTATTTGCATACATACTTACGGCAATTTTGCATGCAAATTAAGCACTTTATATATATATATGTAAAAGTTTGACTCTCATCGTGTTTACTAAACAGAAGCTTATGTTAGATCTGGAAGAAAATAATTGAGTTGTCTGACAGTGTACAATACAATGTGGTAGCTTGCATATGGATTATAGCGTCCGCATCCTGCTGAGGTTTTCACAGAAAGGCGATTAGATTTATCTCTCATAAAATACTTCAGGATCAGCTGTGTAAATGACCATTCTGTTGAAATATCTGGATAGGTGAAGTACAGGTCACGCAATTCAGCCCATAACTGGGCCCAGATATAATTTGTATTTTTTCTTGAACTCTTATAATAAAAAGGTCCCATCTAAATCCTGTGCTTCTTCCTAGGCTACAATAAAACCTGTTACACGATCTTGCCATTTTCTATTGATGGATTAGCACAACCAGCATCACTGAAGTAATGTCACTTACAATGAGCTTTATTAAATCACAAGCCTCCCTGTAGTTCATAACGGAGGATGGTGCAGGAATATCCCCCATAGTATTTCTCTCTCAAAGAGATCGAAAACACACACTTATCCACTGTCTGTCAGAGTTACTTTTTAGCTGGGGATTGCCCAGTCTTGGATGAACCAACAGTTTTAGTGCCCATACGCGTGCCCTAGACACAGGGTCTGACTCGGAAGCCTGTGTGCAGTTAGGAACGGATCAGGCAATGTGAGACCACAGCATCGATCGACCAGCATTAATTGGATAACCACAGATAATCTCATTAGATGAATGCATGAACTTGAAAAATTAATCTTTAGAGTTCAGATATTTCTAGACACTGGCAAAAGGCAGCAGTTATTCTGTATAGAGAACACTTTGGGCTCATGCAAGAATGCCACGGACATAAAAAACTGGCATATGTCAGTTAAACAGTAGTCAGGTGATAACTACCAAAGGGAGTTACCAAAATTTTAACCCCTGTGGCTCTACTCTTTCTCTTCCTTTTATGTGCATGTGGAGGACTTTGTGTTTATTAACCTTGGCTTACAATCAGTCCATATTATTCAGCTGGCCATGCATGTGATATTCCTAAATAGTTCCTTTTCTTTTATCTCTAGGCTTTATTCACTTAGACATGTAATGTTGTTAGTATAACTCCTCCACATCTTATTATTCTGCACATCTATAGCTAAATCAGTGATTCAGATATTCAAATAAATTTTATATACATCTTTAACTTGACTGAAGTTGTACGGAGACAAACACTGTAATTTCTCACTACCTTTTAAATTGGAAATATGCTGAATTTCTTTGTGTGTGTGGTATTTAGTCATAAAGTAATCTCTTAGAAGAGCGCATCTCTTCCTCTCTCGCCCCTCTCTCAAAGTTTTCTTCTCTTTTCACTTGTACCATCAGCTGCTGAAGTTCTCTCTCGTAGATTGCTTTGTCTTTGACCAAAAATGCTAACGGCTCCAGAAGATGACTTCATATTAAAAAGGTAACTGGGCTTTTCTCTGAGGAGTTCTGCCTCAGCATTTAGCATGCACACACACACCATTTAGAGTGTCTGCTGTGGTGCTAAAACTGTTGGATATATTCATGAGGAAAAATATTTGGGAGGCATACAAACAAGCTGAGTGCCACAAAAGACAGAGAGACAGAGCTCAGTATATAACTTCTATCTATACTTTAGCAATCTGTCCAGAAGAAAACACGTTTGGGTTTTTTTCCTGATAAAGAAGAAAAGCATGTATTGTCAATAATATAAGAAAGCCTGATCTGGACCTCATGTTTTTGCTAGATAGAAGGGTGTTTATTTATTAATATTGCTGCTTGTACTAGTGTAACTTATTGTGATATCCAGACTGGAATAAGTTATATTAATGTGAAAATTTCAGTGTAGATAGAGGCATGTCCAGCAAAGGGGAGGAGAAAGAAAACAATGGTGAAGTGATGAGGAGAATTGCTGCTATAAACAATAAAACCAGGAAAAGCTGCAAGTCTGAAAAATCCTCATTTTTCTTCAGCAGTTCCATAAGAAACTAGAGATAAAAAGTTTAATTGTGTCGATAGTTATTTGGAGTTTTCTGGTGTGTGACGAGGGAAAATTACAGAACTGCAAGGCTTCTTAAGTTAGATCCTTCCCTGAGTGCGTCAGTGTGAGCAGAGCTGGGGAACAGGAGGTCCCCGGGACAGGGGGGTCGAACAGAGCATGGACAGGGTGGAAGGAGATCACTTGGTGCATCTTATTGCGAGAAGGTTGTTCTCAGGTTACTGTCACAGTGTAAAGCCCATGGTGAATGCAACTATTCGGGTGATGGCTGCTTTAGGTCACTGTTTGAGGTGATGGCACAATGGACATTAATTTTTTTCAATTTTTTATATTTTTTTTAGACTAAATCTGGTGGGGTTTCATTGTTTCCCTGAATACCAAGCACTGCTCTGCGGAGCAGCCGGGGGAGCTGATCGCCTGCTGTGTCTGTGATCTCCTGCAGTCCATTCTGCTTGGCACTCAGGTTTGTCCCTGAACCAGAGAGGTCACTTTTCTGAAGCTGTTACTAGGGACATATTGACATAAATAGGCACTCACTGTATCTTCTGAGAACAAACCTAATTCTGCCTTTTTTTTCTTTTTTGTTTTTTTTTAATACTACTGCTTTAAACTGCAGCTCACTGTAATGATACAGACTTCTTAAAGCTCTCAGTCTAACTTTACCTTTTTTCCCTTTTTTTTGCAAGAATACAATACATGAATTTAAAAAAAAAAAAAGTAGAAATTTTACTGTTTTGCATAGGTCAATTTTGTTTTACAATCTTTTAATAACACTTACATTAGTATAAGGTGTGTTACCTCACCTTAGGTGAAAGAGACATAGAATTGGGATTTAAAAATTGATTTTAATATAGCCATTGCTGGCATGCTGCCATTAATGCTGGCATAATTCAATGAGGAGACCATAGCCTGTCTCATAATTAGAGGTCAGACTACACTGAAGTTGGCCTCCCTTGGTCGGTGTAATTAACTGAGCAGGAAGGTTTTGTATAGGGCTTCTGAAGGTGTATTTTCCTCATTGCCATTCACATTACCAACTCAGGAGAATCGATAGGAGCCACAGTGTACTGATGGGCAGATAGTGGAAAAGAGAGAAAGTTCAAATTCCTTGGCATTGCAGCGTGTCTAGAAGGACTGAAAATGTGACTTCCAAAGATCTGTTTAGCCGGGAGGGCAGTTGTATCTTTCTCACCATCCCAGCACACACAGATTGGTACAGAATCAGCTGAGATTAATGCATATTCCCTTCCTGTTCGGTGCTGCTTTTTCCTGTGGATTCTTTCTTCGAGTCACTTTCTCTTCTGTGATTCATCATTTTGTCTTTAGATTTTGTACCAGAGCCAGATCATAAGTAATCCAGAATTTCGAGCTGTGCCCAACCACTTGTGTAGTTCCAGTGACTTGCTGTTGCTTTAAAGAATTACATAAATGTACCAAAGTCTGGCTTTTACTGTTAGTTATTTTCCCTTTGTGGTTGTGGTCTTCCTACTCAGGAGCATCTCTGTTTCCTCTGTTGGTTTCTGTCTAGATCTAGTAGACACTTAAGTATTTTCCTGATCGTTAATTTCTCCACAACTTTGATTTACCTTTCACTTTCCTGTTCAGTTTCATCTTGTCCCACTTTCCCTACACATCCTAAAAAGATGCCAAATGTGGATTAAATCTGAAGGCATTTCTCATTCACTTCAGTTTCGAACTGCTGACACAAACTCATAATTTACCATTATCTATCAATGCAGAATCATCATTATCTCCCTGGTTCTGTGCATATTCTCTTTTTTGTTACTACTTTTGACACAAACCCAAATTAGTGATAACGACCTTCTAAATCACCGGTCAGCTAGCTGTCTCCTAGAAGAAACAAAATTCATCAGATCATACAGAAGAAACCTAAGCGTGGTCTGCATGCTCTATTAATTTGACTTCTCCTTGTTTGTCAGATTTTTTTAATAAATCCACTTCTTATCCTTGGCATCTAGGCCGTAACTGTTTACTTGAGTTCAGTGAAACATTTACTTATCAGAGAATTAAACAGGTTAAGCCAGCGGGAATATTTCCCAAATAAGGAATTCACATATCAGCCCTAAACTAGGAAGGCAAAAGTCTCCCGAGACTTTGTTTTCTCACCTCCTGTCCATTTAATTTGTTATTCCCATGCTTTCACATATTTGATGGCTGCTTGACAATTTTATTTTATGTCGTACTGTCCCTCAGTGATCACACCTCCCTCTCTCTCGTTTTCTCTCCGTGGTAACGCAGCTCACATCTGATGCTCATCTCCACCACGAACAGTTCTATTGTCCCCTTGATATGTACGTGCAACTCCCACTGCTGTCAATAGGAATTGCACGTGTGCACCAAGGAGAGCAGAATCCCTCGTGCGCTCTGCGCTCCTCATTATCTTGGCACAGTCAGTTCTGTAGATGGCTCATCTATGAGCCTTTTATTCTCTTGAGCCTCGTGCAGTACAGCCAGTTGGCTCTTAGGATCAGCAGTTTTGCTCTTGAGGTGTTTAGCAAGTTGATTTACTGTGCATGTGTATGCTCTTAAACGTCTTCATCCAGCCAAATCCGCATCTTGTAGCTTTCATATGTTAGATGGTAGAGCTTCCTATTTCCTTTTTCTGCAAGAATACCGATTCATAACAAGTCTCCCAGCAGACTCCAAGAGAAGCAGGAGTCTGAAGCTAACCCTCCCAAATAACATATGTTCAGGCCCAGCTCAGACCTGTATGCTTAAATGCAATAATTTGCTAAAAATTCAATGGGTACAAAAATGTAAATGGCATATTTTAATTTTCCTTAAGGATCTGAAGGAAGATATTTTATAAGCACTTCATGTGAAGTGCTTCTAAACAAGGAGGTAGTTGAAATAGTAGCTAATCAGTTAGCAAAATTCCTTCCAAAATTAATTTAAGTTGCAAGAGTTGGAGGAAAATGGTAGAGTGAAAACAACCACAGAGGTAAACCAGTGATTGCCATGGTCTGACCACCGAATTTCCCTCTGGAAACACCTCCCGTTGGGAAGGAACCTTGTGCCTCACATAGGCCAGAGTTATTAGAAACAGAACTGGAAAGCAACACTGACTCCGTTTGCAGACTCGTTGCCCAAGTGCAGAGTCAGTTAGCATGGCTTAGAAACAAGGGATGGCAAACTGGTTTGGGAAAAAAATCAATTTGCCATCAGATTAGAAATCAACTGTAAACATGTTGAAGAATTCTGGGTTTTTTTTCACTACTGCTCTGCCTTTTCTTCACAATCTGTTGTGGTGTCAGACTTATTTTGACAATGCTTGTAGAACTTGTCATATTAACAAAGTTATCAAACAGAGCGAGCACATGCATAGCAACAGCTGTAGAGCAACAAGAGTCAAAATAACTGGCCATAGGTATTCAAAAGGAAATATCCACGCTGCAGTTGCACAAATCCAAAGTATCCCCAAGAAGTTTCTAGAGTACTTGTAGTTTTATTTAAATAGCAACAACCGCAGCTGCCCTTCAACCTGGAACAATCTACTCTAAACTTTGGAATGTAGGACAAAAATAAAAGGAACAAATTTAGCTTTTGTATATACATATAAGGATTTACTTTTGCTTTCACAGTGTAACTTGATTATTTCAGCTTTTGTGAAAGTGCTCCATAAAAAAGGGTATACACTAAATTCAATACAATGATGGGATTTATTCAATGTTATATAACAAAACCAGAAATACTTGTTTAAAAACAAAATAAACCCTATAATCCACTAAGACTGTAAATTGGTGGGGGAGGAACAATCTTTTCATTATTTGTGTCTACAGAGCTTAATACAATGAGGTCTCAGTTCTTCGCCAACATCTCTAGGTGTTAACACAATGCTATTAAATCTACTCAACAGCAAAAGATGCAGTCAGTGGATTTATGTGCCTCATTCCTTTGGAAATGTGTGAATCTAACAGAATAGTTTAATGGCCAGATTTTTCAGCTGCAATGTCTGGTTTTGCACGTACATCAGATAGTATGCATCTATTTATGCAAATCAGTGTTGGATTTATATGCACAAAATACACATGCCTGAGAACTCCTATTTCTGGAGTTGAGCTGCATTCAGAAAGGAAAAAGATCATATTTGGACGCGAGGGTCATGCTGGAGGAAAATAGCAGGAGCCATACTTAGCACTGGAAACTGCTGCTTTCCATTTTCGGTTTTCTGTGGAAACTAAACTGACCTGACTTTCGCTTTCTGGACCTGTTTTGATCTGCCTTTATTTTTACACCAGAAACCCAATAGTTTAGTGGAGTTAGCATTATCTGCTGCTGATGTGGACATGGACTAGGCCTGACGTGCCTATTTTCCTCTAAGAAACGAAGGTCCAGGCTCAGACTGCCTCATGGACACGGCTGAGGAGCTACTTCAGCCACTACCCAGTTTCCTACCTGATCCAAAAGCTGCTCTTCACCCCAATTTTTCTCTTCTCGGGGATGCACCTGCTGCACCCTCCCCTCTTCCTGCCCAAGGTTTGACTAAGACAAGCGCAGGACGTGAACCGGGGTGCTCATGGACCCAGAGCCCACCTGGACATCACCCCCAGCTCTTCAAACCCCCAGCCCCTCTGCCATCACCCCCACCAGAACTTTCCCACCCAAATAGGGTGATGTTCAGCAGAAACCTTTGCAGGCGAAGGAGCACGTCCCCATCATGGCAGGGATGTCATTTCCTCTGGTGTCATTTTTTTTTTCTCTGCAAGTATGATAGTTTTTCATCTCTGGATATATTAGATTTTTTTCTCCCTGATATGTTCATTTTCCCGGTGGATGCACAGCCTTTCCCTTGCCACCTGGGCTATGCCTCCCTCACCGGGTGTGCTCATCATCCCCTGGATGTATTTGCTTTTCCTGTGGACACACCAGTTTTTCCTCACTGGACACGCTTGTTTTTCAACTGAACATGTTATTTTTTTCCCCATGGGGTACATCCTTTTGCTGGATATACTATTTTTTCCCAGATATGCTACTTTTAGCGGACACGACCCTCCCCTGGATATGGTTTGTTTATATTTCTTTCCCTGAATATGTTCATTTTTCATCTTTGGACATGCAAGTTTGTTCTCTGCACAGACGAACTCCCGGGCTGCCCTGCACGACGGCAGATCCCCCTCCCCGCGGCGCTCCGCACGGTGCTGGGGTAGACGCCGTCGCCGCCGAACCCCCCCCACAGCTCCCCGCTGCGAGGCGGTGCCTGTCCCTTTAAGGCGGTGCCTGTCCCTTTAAGGCGGCGCGTGCCCGCGCGCCGCGGGGCTGGGGGGCGGGGCCTGGCGGCGGCGCGCGGCGGGTGCTTCACCTGCAGCCCAGAGCGAGCTGCGGGAGCGGGGCGGCAGCGACCCCGGCCCGGCAGTGCGCAGCGGGGCGGCCAGCGCCAGCCACCGCCCGCCGGGCGGGCCGGAGCCGCCGGGGCCATGAGGACCGGCTGGCGGGTGCTGCTGGTGCTCCTCCTTTCCGTCTGGGGCTCGGCGATGGTGGTAAGTGGGGTGCCCCGGGGGCGGCGGGCGGGCGGGCGGGCAGCACCCGCGGGGCTCCGCGCACCGCGGAGGTTCCGCCGCCGCGACCGCCGCCTGCGGGCACGGCAGCCGCGGCAACTTCGCGGTCCGCACGACCGGGGTGGGAGAGTGGGAGCGGAGCGGCGCCCCCGCAGCTGTCTGCCGCTTTCACCGGTTTCCCCCCTTTTTTAATTTAATCATCGTGATTGCTTTTAATTATTATTTCTTAGCGCGATCTAGCTGCAATCCAGCTCCCCAGCGATGCCGGCAAAACTTGCCCTCCGTGATGCGCGTTGCCAGATAAACTTCGGGGGTAGCGGCGCGTCCCGCGGCGGTTCCGCTGCGCCCGCGGAGCCCTGCGCGCCCCGGCGGAGCCTCCGCTGCCCGGCGCTGCCCGCTCCGCGCCAGCCGTCCCTGCTTTGCCGGCGCCGTGGCGGTGCCTTTAACTTTTATTTTTACAAGCCCGCAAGCACAGCGAGCGGGCCTGAACCGTGTTGGGGGCTGACCGTCTGAAAAGTTTGGGGTTTTTAGGTTTCGCCCTCCCCGCCCCTCAAATTAAGGGATTTCTGCAGGACATCAACAAATGCCTGAACGCGTGGCTGCAGTGTTACCGTGCGAGCCGAGCGGCTGCTGTATTTCGTGTTGGACTGGCTGCAGAAACAAGAGCCGCTTATTTTTCTGCCTGTATCCCCCTGTGCCAAGTTTAATCTGTGAAGATGTCCCGAGTCCGAGCCCTTGGAGGCTCGTGGCTGTGCAGAAGTAGCCCCGGTGCGCCCTCATCTAGCGAGCGCCGTTACAGTAATTGGGCGATTTCGCATTCAAAGCCTATTATCTTCAGTCAGACCCTTTGAAATGTTTCCTAATGGCAACATCTTGCCAGCAACGGTCAGAGTCCACAGAGCCGCTGCTTCCTTGCGCTTCCCATGCAGTAGCTGGCATCTGTCTCCCGAGCGTGATTTTTAGCAGAGTACCTTGGCTTGATTTCTGCTTACTAAGCTCATGCAAAAGGAACCGTGTCTCCTCTTCCCTGCGCTTTCTCTCTGTACTGCAGCATTGTCCGTGTCCAGGAGTGTTTGGGGAAGCCCGGGGGAGCTGTGCCGCTCTCCCCGGGGAGGCAGGTACGCGCTCGGAGTTGTGCTTTCTCAGGGAAATGACTCTCCAGGTGCCCTGGCTTCAGCCTGCGCTGCTGGGACTGGAGGCATGGGAGGCGCAGGCTGCATCGCTGAGTGATGCTCTGACTAGCCCTGCCAGCGGTGTTAGAAATCCCTTGCCACCAGCACTTGTTTGTGCATAAATCACCCGGCACTTGTTAAGGCATTAATCACTGGCTTATGTGCTTTTGGGGAGTTGGTTTGAGTTGGGGACTGGGACCCTCCTTTTTGGGGAGTGTGTACTCCATGCCAAGGAGCCTCGGCTGCCACAACCGGACTAGCCTGTCCCTGTGGCAGGGGCTGGTTCCTCACTGCGCAGTCCAGAGTTGCAGCAGGGCAGCTGAGTGTTTAGGTGGATGCTTCCCGCTGGATCCTGACACGTTGTGCATGGGGCTGTGCTATTCACTGACACTGTTAGATGTGTGATTGGGCATCCCCTCCATCCCTGCCATCCCCTCCATCTCCCCCCCCCCCCTACTGCTGGGGCAAGTGCAGAAGCCTCGGATGCTGCTGCAGGGTGAAGTGGGGGGGAAGGAGACTTTGGCTATGAGCTCTTGAGGCTGCTGTGAGCTGGGGTGTGTTTTCTACTCTTCCAGTCCTGTGGCTTGCTCAGTTTCTCAATAGCAAAACTCAGTGATTTGCATGTTGTAACATCAGGCCTTTGCGTGGCTCCGGTGGGAGCACAGCTCGCCTTGATGAATTGCTGCTCTTTGTTCCCTCCCCTCTTCTGACGGTGCCCAGTATCCCAGCCTTCCTACAAACAATGCTCTCTATTGTAGTCAGGCAACTATTTTCTGGCCCGTTTTATTTTTGCAGCTACAGTATGGACCCACTCCAACAGATAGGCACTTTAGCACAAGCGGTTTCTACTTGCATGCTGCTTTACTGTTCAGGTTTGCCTGTGCCTAAACACCCAGTCATTGGGTGCAAAACGTTTTCCTAAATGACAAAAGTCATGGTGTGTGTTCTCCTTGTTTTGTTTTTGCAGGCACACAATGGGGATCTTACAGTGAGACCCACATGCAAGCCTGGCTTTTCAGAAGAAGACTACACAGCGTTTGTCTCCCAAAACATCATGGAAGGGCAGAAGTTACTCAAAGGTAAGTGCAATAAAAAGCTTAATAGGTTCTGCAATAACTGTATTTTCAAGAGGTGAAAGGAGGCTTAAAGATGCTGGGTTTGATGGTGAAATTGTCTGCAGAATTATATTTGTAGGAGGATGAAACATTAAGTGGTTTACCTGCGCACAGTTTTGAATACAGATGAATCATTCAAAGTACGCGTGCCGGCTGCTTCAGGTGGATTGTTTGCCTATAGTATGTGAGGTCATCGCTTCACTTTTAAGTCTCCCACTCCCACCCCGTCTGAAGGAACTCTACATTTGATATTTTAGAAAGTATTCTTAATGTATGAAATTCGAAGATCCTTAAATTATCTCTGCTTTGAAATGCATGATAAAGCAGACGTTGTTGTTGGAAATGTGGTAAACAAGCCTACAGACATTCTGTTCACAAATGTGGCATTCATTTTCATTACTGCCCCACTGACAACATGAAAACACAGGCAAAAAGAAACTACCAATTAGCTTTATAGTAATTGCAGGATTATAACCACTTTTGTGGTTGTAAACTCTAAGACATCTTCGTAATCCAAATAACAATAGATTATCCTGTGTATTGATCTGTCTCCCTTTCAAGTTAAAAATAATTAAACTCTGTATTTGCATGATGCAGGAAATCATTGTTTTACTCCAAGAGAATTTTTGAAGATCAAAACCCACCCACCCCCCTTGGCAGCCCTCATTGAGTTAAATCACTGCCCATTGGTGGCTGCTATAGCAGTTCTAAATACATGAAATATTGTGGAAGTTGGGAGCATATCAGGGCTTGATGCTCTGCTCAAGGCTTTATAAACCCTTTGCTACTTTCTTCTGAGTACATTTACTCACATGCGTGTGTCTCTGCCAGAAAGCTGGGATTTCTGTCTTCCTCCAGAGCAAACACCTGCTCTGTTACTTTGATTTTTCTCGAAAGAAAAGCAGATTTGTCAGTATTTTTTCTGGCTTCAGCAGAATCCAAGACTGGACGTTTTTTCTCTACGTGAGTTGGCAATCAGTTTTATTTCTGAGTCCAGTTGTCTTAGTTTTGCTGTTCAGGAATTCTCTTGACTGGCCTGGCATCAATTAATAGACATTGGAGACTTTATTTTGAGTTTGAAATATAAACAAACAGAGATTCGACATAGACAAACCCAACAATATAGCACCACATGAAGAGACCAAGTACCAATTGTTTAAATATTTAGTTTTACACGTCTATCTGTGAACTGAGTAGATTTCATGCTACTTAGCTTTGCAAATTGTTTGATAAACAATGTCCTCCAAATACTAGACAAACATGCCATTAATATACTTGCTCTGAGGAGTATTTTTTTTTTTTTGCAGTTTAGTGCTTGATAAATTGTGCTGCCTGTTTATGTAGGTGGACAATAGGGATGGAGCAGAAAGTCTGTGTAGAGGAGTTAGCTGGTAATGACTTTTAAGAAACCACAGCGGCTGCCATTTCATTTCAGTTGCAACTGATATTTTTTAAATATGAAATTATATTTAGATAGGCTGTCAAGTTGATTTGAATTAAAATATATTTCTATTTAATTTTATCCTTTAGGGGCCAGTTGTAGTTTTACGTTAGTCATGGCAAACCTGCCTCTGATTTAGGGCTGAACTGGCCCTCACTTCATTATGTGTGGGTGCAGCACTTATAAGATTCATGTCCTGGTAACACTGTCATGAGTTATATGATTTGTAAGCATTTTATCAACTGAAGGAGAAAGAAAAATGTGCAAATGCTGTGTTTGCTAATAAGTGAACTATCATCTTTACACCTTTTAATCTACAGTCAAATACATGCTGCTGTTTATCATAGGAAACAAATTTATGTAATTAATTTGTACAATAATAGAGGAGAAAATCTGCTGCATAAAATTCTTCTTCATGCTTGTGTTGTTCTTTATATATACTCTAGCATGTAAAATTGGTAGTTTTCCAGTTTAGGTTTAATTTTACTTCCTAACACTTGATATGTCTGTAGCACAAAATGTTTATCTCTTCCTTCCATCTGGGTGAAGTATTGTACAGTAGTTCAGACCAAAAATGGGTTCAGATTGCTTACATTATCATGTTTGATAGATTGACATATGTACCGTTTCACACCATCTCACCACGCAAAGCTTTGCTGCCAGCTACCACCATCTTATTCATCAGCATTCAGTAATTCATCTTCAGGCCAAATGGGACTGCTTGCCTGAAGAAAGTTGGTGGGATTCACCTGTCAGTGCTGTCATGGAATTGAGGGGAGGAAAAGGTGTATATGTGGTTCAGATAGCTCTCGGGGGATTCCAGTGGGCAAACATAAAGTTTTTGTGTTGTGTGATCCTGACTTTGTCCTTAAGAAGGAGATGTGAGGAGTCCTGGGACAACTTGTCCTGCCCAAAGGGTTGTTCATCAGCAATCGGGAGGTTTGTGGACATCAGTAGAGGGGTGAACTTCAGCCGACGTTGGACATTTTAGTTGCTACGTGGTTCAGGAATAAGCTATGTGGCAATAAACCAAACATTTCTTTCTTAAGCTTTGTAACATCCAGCTCTCAAATGTCTGCAGCGTTACCAATGTGTCAAAATGAGTGTCTTTATAGTGTTCTAGGTTTGAATCAAGTTAAACAGATAATCACTGCCTATAATTGACTTATTCCAATGGAAATAGCTTAGCCTTAATTTGACAACAAGAGCTTTTACAGAGTCATTGTTTTATTATAAGTATGCCATAAGCTATTAACTACTACTTTGTGGTTCATCTTATTTGCCTGAGTCAGCTCTCAAAACATAGAGATTCTAGCAGCAGCTATTTGTTACACAGTAATTAACTTGTTTATGATAAATGGATGGGAGAAATGTCATGGCATTTTGGTTTATGTATAAATGAAAAGCATTTGCATTCTAAAAATTTCATGTTAATTAGACTTAAAATAGTTTTCCCCAATAGTGCCACAAATACCACACATTGCCCATCACTGCCAACATTGTAGCCTGATGATGAGGTATTGACTGAACTGATTTGCAGAGCCAGCGCCTCCCTCAGAAATGCCGTCCCTGCATCCCTTAATAAAGTTAGTGGAGTGTAATCTGTTAAATTTTTTTTGGTCTTTGTTTGCATGATAATAAACTTAGTCTTGATCACCGATGCATGATAATGTTTAAAATAGGATTGTTAACTATTTTCTTCTTTAGCCTAAGGAAAAAATCTCAAAGCTGCAGTATGGCAGAGGAGGATTACAGCATGGGTATCTTTTTCTCTTTGTTAATTATTAATGTTAACTTAAAATGGTGAGAACACTGGTTCTGAGGGCTGGGGAGCAATGACATGTTGTACTGCACTGGAAACAGTTCAGGACTGACTCAAGGAATCTGATCCCTTGTTATTAACTCACGTGTTTGGGAATGATGGTGGCCAGTGGACTTTTGGGGAAAGAGAGAAATAAGAAGTAGGATGCTAAAAGTGATA
This sequence comes from Nesoenas mayeri, assembly GCF_963082525.1. Lineage (NCBI taxonomy): Eukaryota > Metazoa > Chordata > Aves > Columbiformes > Columbidae > Nesoenas > Nesoenas mayeri. Next base: position 7,528,527 of record NC_137562.1, read on the forward strand.
TGCAATATGGTCTAAGGGGGGTGATGCTCTTGATAGTTGGTTTATGCTCTTTTGCATTTTTAAAAGATTTTTTGAAGATTTGTAATTAAAAAAGACTTTTTCTAAGTTAGACATTCAAGTTTTATTGGCATGCTGTGAGCCTGTGGCAACTGGTCGTGGGTGGAATGACATCGCGGTGTTAAGTGCGTTATTTTTCTAGCCTAGTACCATCACAGCTCTAGCAGGTCACCTCTCAGAAATACAGCTGAACAACCCGTAGCTTTCCCTACGATCAGGAGACAACGTAAGCAGTTGAGATGTGCAACCCCTTTTTTGTTTTTCTGTGCATCTCGTCATCTGCAGTGATTCATGTTTCTGCTGCCCATGCTAAATAGTGCCTGTACTGATGTAGGAGAACAACTTCACTTGTGTAGGCAGCTACGTTTGGGTAGAAGCACGTGGAAGAGCAGTTTATTTTCATACGGGAAGATGCGTAAACTGTGCCAGCATGTTCTGCTTTAAGCAAGTGTATGAAACCAAAGCTAGCCAAGCTTCATGCAAATGTCTTAAAACGTAATTGCTTCCATGCTAGGATTTTTACTAGTGCTATTTTTGATTAAAAACAAATACATAAAAACTTTACTGAAATACCTGTTTTTCGTAAGAATTCAGTATGGAGACCATCTCAAGTGTTTTAGAGGTAGAATGCTCTTGTTCGTGGTCAAATAGGTCCATTCTATTCAACCGTCATCACCTCCAACAGCAAAACTTAAGAAGGCTACAAATACTGTTTAGAAGAGTATAGAACAGATAGACCAAAAAATCCTAATGCTCCAGATCATCATGGAAGCAAACATTAAAAAAAGAGTGAGAACCTGAGTGTTTACAAACTATTTGAGTGTAGTTACTATTAATTCATGGAGTGGTAACTGTAGAGATATATACTACACCTGCTTTTGGAGGTAAATATACCATATTCTTGTGGTCAGGATAATACAGGAAATTGAATGTGGAGTGTGACATGTACTAACAGCTCTACTTGAAAATAATTGCACAGCCCCAAAATACTGCTGCATACGTGAAATTTGGCCCTTGTGAAAACATGAGAGAAATCTTTCAGGAAAAACACTAATGGCTTTGCTGAGTGCCTGGAGGGAAGGAGCGTGTCCCTGGGGTGACAAACAGCAGCCTAGCAAGTGAGTGTGTATCTGCAGCGCTGTACCACCCCAATGTGTCAGTTGGCTAATGGGGACATTCTGCCTGTCTATACATCTGGCTTCCTGCTTTTCCTGGGTCTAGAGTCCATAAAATACATAGGTACCTGGCCACTGTTAATTTTGGTAGGAGCTTGATTCCTACAGACGTGTGCAGGTCCAGCAGGTCCCTCTGCAGCGTGGTGGGGAGGATGCTCCTTCCTGCTGCCTGTGCAGGGTGCCCTTTGTGGTGTCCTATGGGTATCTTTTTCAGAAGCAAAGACAATGAGGAATTGGGATTTGCATTGGTGGGGCTTTTGAGCATCTCCTGCGGTTTGCTTGGTCCTGGCAGCAGGATGGGAGCAGAGCTGCAGCTGCTGAAACACCCAGCGCTGAGCTGCCCTGGGTTCAGGAGACAGGGAGACTTTTCCATTTGCGCTTTCATTATTTTCTGGTCTGTGATTCTGCATGAAAAGCAGTTACTGAAGTTATCGTACACATAATTAGCTTCACAGTTCTCTAATAAAATCTGAAAGTAGGCGGAAGTCCACCGGGAACCCAGAACTCTTTCCCTAACCTTTCTTCATTCCTTTCCGGGAGGAAAAAGACGCAGACAGACATCGGTTTTCTCTGTTAAGCTTGTACATGCTCCAGTGAAGCTGCCTCTTGGAAAACACTTCTCCCATTCCATGGGACAACTTATTTTAAAAGCAGCTTCTCTTGATGGGTATGTTGCAAATCAAAGCCATAATTTCAATCGTGAGTTCCAGGGGAGACCCCAGAAAGAGCTGCCGCAGACTGGGGACGTGCTGATGCATATTTAGTTTTAATGTTATTCTTCAGATCTAACTTCTGACAGAAAAATGATGTTTAAGATGACATTTTTATCTAAATAAAATTGCAGTTAATGAGACCGGAGTAGTCAATAACACTTTGTGGAGTTAATCCCTTTACGCTGTTTAATAACTGTATATATTGTTTTGTAGTTCAGAGCTTTGAACCATATTCCTCAAACCCAAGTAAAATTACTTTTTTCTGCGTTCTGGGGAGCTAACTGATTTTTATCAGAATAAATCTACTTCAACAACAAACTCGTAGCTTCTTCTGTGTGTGTGTGTGAGGAATTTATCTGTTAAAGAGTTGTGCTGCTTCAAAGTAGCCACTCAAAAAATACTAAGGAAGAAAATGAAACAACAACTTCTATTGAATAATTTATTCATTTGCTTATTTATGCTTAGGCTTTTAGGAAATAAGCCATGTCTGGAACAGTGTCAATTTCTTATTTATTGGGAAATGCCGGTTGTTTTGAACTCCAAACTTGATAAAGTTAGGTCTGTTAAGGTTAGAAAAATGTTAATTTCAAAGTAACTTCTGTGTTTGGAAACTGACTATTGCTGACAGAGCTCAGGAGCTGTGATCGCACAGAGCAGATGCTGAAAGCATTCTGGAAATGCTGGTTTGCATGTGGTAAATAAAAATTATTTATTCTAGCAGTGAAATATTTTCTTTCTTGATTTTAATTGACCTAATGCCAGTTCTCATTGCCTAATTTCATTGATATTTATGTGTAAGCCTCCTTCTGCCTTAATTTCTATGCTGGAAATAAGTATAATGTTTTTCTGGCAATATCTTATTTCATTGCAAACTGGGACTGGTGACGTACTTCATTTGACAGTAGCATGGGCCATGCGCATAGCTCACAGAATATTTTAGCAATATAGATAATACTTAAAAGTCTTATTTGAAGGGCAAGAAGAGATTAAAACTACAGAGGATAGGATTTCATTGGAAATCTGCTTCTTAATATTTTTTCATACAGTAGAATGAATTTAAATAACAGGGAAAGAAAGGAGTTTCTGTTCGGTTTGAGGTTACTGGTATATGCAGAACTGGTGCCAGTCCTGTATAAAACCTACTCTTATTTTTAGGCAAATGGAAATAATAAGAACTAAGACTGGAAAGCAGTGTTTGAAAAATAAAGACCAGTATTTGCTTCGGACAACTCCAGTTTGAAATGGATTGAGGGTTTTGAGATGAACCTGTGCTAGTATCTCCAGGACCTTGACCTTGGGCACTGCAGTAGGAATTTCTGCTGACTTGATGGACTCGATCCATGTCTGTTTTTGTATATTTAAACCTTTTCTTCCCCAGCCAGAGGTTCTGAAGAACAGTAAACTTCACATTCAGTTTTGGTGCTTAAATGATCCCCCCAATGTTGCTTTTTGAGGTGAAGCTCAGAAGTGTCCTTGGCCAGCGGTGCCATCAGAGGGTTTCCTTACTGCTCAGTGTACTGTGATATATTTGCTTTGATATTTTGTTTAAATATTTATTTATTGGTATTTCTGAAAGGTGAGGCTGAGAGAGCTGGGATTGTTTAGCCTGGAGAAGTTTTGGGGGGGATTTATCATGGTATATAAATACCTCATGGGAGGGTGTAGAGAAGATAGAGGCAGGCTCTTCTCGATGGTATGCAGAGAAAGGACACGGGGAAACGGGCACCAACTGAAATGCAGGAAATTCCACTTAAACATGGGAAGAAACCTTCAGTGTGAGGGTTATCAGACACTGCAGGAGGTTGTGGAGTCTCTGTTGGTGGAGATGCTCAGAACCCAACAGGACACAGTCCTGGACCTGGCTCTGGCTGAGCCTGTGCTGGATGAGGTGCTCTGCAGAGGTGCCTTCCAGCCCCCGCCATGGTCCTGTGAAACACTTAACAGGTGAATATATGAAAAGCAAGAGTGGTGAATTGAGCTTTTCTGCAAATACAGATCAAATAGGTTTAAATAAAAACGTTGCAACAGCCTGCAAAAAATGATCCTTGCAGGGAAATTGTGTTCCTGTAACTTCTTGCAAGCATAACCTCTAAAGAGAGAATAATTGAAACACCAGGGACCAGCATTCTGCTGTTTGCTTCCATTAATGTCCAGACTTAACTTAGGCATAGTTTGTCTTCTGGCATAAGGAAATGTTACACTTAAATTCAAAAAGCTCTTGGTTTCCTCTTTATTTTTAGTAGAATAAAAGGAGAACATATGGAGTTTCTGTTTTCCCAAAATATTTGTCATTAGTGCTGGCTGCTTTGCTTCTTCCAGCAGAATCTTTCCCAAGCGGCTTTTCTGTAATGTAGAAAAAAACAGTTGGGTTGAAGAAGATTTCTCTTTGCCATGGGCTTTATGATTTTTTTTTTCTTGCTTATATTCATTGTCCCTAATTTATTTATTAATTTTGAATTGCAATTACACAGAGGGAGAGGGAAGCTGCAAATGCTCTGGCATATGGGCTGCGCTGTCATTGCAAACAGCGACTTTGAGCCGCTCTTGCTGCCCCTGTGTATCATGACCCCGGGCTCCAGCGTCTCCCTTTGCCAGCCTGTTCAGATTCCCGCTTTCTGCTCCCTTCCAGTACAAAATTTTAATTATTTTTTGCCTTGCCCTCACAACTTTCCTGCCGCTGTTTCTTGCCATTTGCCGGCATTTTGTAATAGAGAGCCGGTGGCAGTAATTCAGCGCTCTGTGAGTTATGCTGTGCAATAGCTGCTGCTTGGGGGGGTCACATAAGCTACAACCTATTAACATTAGCATGGAAATAGCTGCCACGGTGTGGAACGCACAGTGGGAATGTTGGATGTTCCTCCAAGGACCCTGAAGACATGTATGGGCCACCCATGATGGAGGAAAAAAATAAATGCCCTTTCTACTTGAAATGAGCCAATCTGTGTGTTTCATTGATACCCAGAAGCACTGCAATCATTAAGGCTATTACTATGCCTATTATAAATCACAATTTTGTAGCAGTTCATAGATTAGTCATAAAAATTACTTTTAGTCTAAAATTTTGTTATACTGAGTTTGTCTAATAGCAATTCCAATCCTTATTAAATAAAATTGTCTTTAAAATAATTATGAATATAGCAATTATCCAAAGATGAATAGCCGAGATTACAAAAATTGTTCCATACAAAGCTATGTATCAGCCTGCTCTGTTGGTTTGTGTCTAGAGAATCATAAAAGGTCAGTGAAACAAGCATTTGTTACGTCACTGTTAAGCTGGAAAAGCATGTTGGGGTTATTGGTATATGAAGTGAAAACATATAGAAATGGGCTTGTGAAGATGTTGGAAAATAAAAAAAATGGTTGCACTTGAAGTCCAAATCAGGCCTAGTTTAAAGCATAAAATTTAATAACCGGTTTGTTCCTGCTCTAGTCAGTGGTGATTAATGGATAACTCTACAAATCAACCCTGAGGGTTCGTTATCTGCCCTATAGTTTCTTCTGGCCACACAGTTGGTTTTATTGAGGAGTCTCACCGACTGCACCCAGAGCTGTTTGTGATATTACCTGGACCTGCTCACGCTTGTTACAACCTGTTGGTTGGTGTTTCATGTGCTTGTGGAAAAACAGGGCTGGGAGAACTCGAGAGGACGCTTAATCCTTCCTCAAGGCACCAGCAGCTCCTTTGTAATAGGCTTGTCCCTGGTGTGGTCTCGATGGTCCAGTTGTAGGGACCACAGCCAATATATGACATTATATTGCTTTCCTTTCCTTCCCATTTAAGCTGGAGCTCTCTTGATGCAATTTAAACCTGTTGCTATTTGTCATAGACACAGAGAACAGTTGTTGCTTTTTTTTTTTTCCCCCGATGCACTTGACAAATATTTTTTTCGGCTTCTGTAGGCTGAGCTGCTCGTTTGTTCCCTTTCGTGTCTGAGCCCTTATCTTTGCCTCTAGCGTGGTGCCCCAAGCCGATGCGGCTGTGCCAGCCCTGTCTCGCAGTGCTGAGCAGACAGGGATCACTTTGCCTGGTTTGCAGGCAACGCTCCCGTTGATTTACCTAACGTGATAATGGCTTTTTTCCTTAACAGTATGACACTGTTGACTCATGTTCAGCTTGTGATCCAGTATAACCTCCCACATTGTTTTTTGAAGAACTGCTACCTACCCAGTCATTTTCTATAAGTGTAGTCGATGAATCCTGCTGAACTAGGTTACCTTGCTCTTCTATTGAATTACATCTTTTTTTTTTTTTTTATTGGCCTGTTCTGACTTGTTAGGATTGGGTTGAATTCTAATCTTGACCTCCAACAGAGCTGCAGTTGCATCCTGCTTTCGTGTCGTTTGCAGATGTAACAAACATATGTTGCGTTCCTTTATCTGTTCTGTTAATAAAAGCACAGAACAAAAGCAGTTCAGAACACACTGTCATGGAGCCCGTGTGATGGAGCCTTCTGCTTTGACCATGAACCGTTAAAACAGTTAGGTATTGCTCTGCCTGTTTTTATCATATCTCTATTATTCATAAAGATTATTAGAAGGCCCAGCCCTCACCTAAATATTTTGCTGTTCAGTGTCTCTGTTTAATTTTGCCCATCATGCCTGTGTGTTTGGTACCTGAAGAAAGGCAGACGTGCTGATCTCCGTGTCAGAAGAAGAGACTCCCTCTGCTGATAAGAACTCAGTCTGGAGCGTCTCACTTCACAGGGCGGAAGAGAGTGGGGCTAGTGGATTTCCAGATGGAAAATTATTTTTAGAATACTTTCCCCCCAGTGAAAGCGCTTCCCTGGGGAATCAGAAAAAGTCATCATTTCAGGTCCTGGATGCCTTGCTACTTGTCTTTCAGGAGCCTAATTATTGCTGGCTGGTTGCTTAGCTCCCTTAAAAACAGAAGGTTTACACAATTACACATGAAAGACAATTGTTTTGCTCATTTTTTGTGCCTGAATTATTTAAGCGATTTATTCTTTCACTTATTTATCTTTTCATGGGCTTCTGAACATATTTTAGTTGATTCAATGTCCTCCTTTGCCCCTCTGCAAAAGATAAAGAAATGTGGGTAAATGGTATTTAAAAAAGAAAAAGGATTTTTCACGTTGTTAGGGGTTTTTTTCTGTTCTGTGGAGAGAAAGGACATTTTGAAGATGAAGAAATATGTGTGCGGTTGCTTAGACAAAGGAGAAGCTATAGGTCATGGTGAGATTTGGTGTAATGAAATCTCCTTCAAGGATGGCAGCTATCACAAACGTTTAGGTTGTACCCAAACGTTTCCCTATACTGTGTTGAGACTACAAGAAGAGACTCATCAGATGTTTTGTGATCTCTAGGTTGCTAAACTCTAGATGCTTGTTCAAATAACTGAATAGTAGATTGATTATCTCTGTGCAAAGTTTACCAAAAGAGAGGGTTTGGGTTTTTTTTTTTGTTTGCCTGGAGTTTGAGACGCAAGAGTAATTGAAAATTAAAAGGCTGGTTACTGTACCCTGTAACAACCGGGCTGTTCCAGTCATACAGGATGGTTTTGATACCTCCTGATAAGAAGAAACTCAAGTAGAACGATTACATGGAGCAGTGGGCAGTTAGAAATGTTGAGTTTTGTGTCAGACATGAAATAAGGGTTTGATCCTATCCTGATCACTGAATACCTGTTGCATTTAGTCTTTGCAGGAATTTCTGAGAGCGGTGAATTAACTGTGGTGTTTTGGCAAAGCTCAGTGCAGACAATGCATTTCCCCGGAATGAGTTTTCCTGGTATTTTCAATAAAACAAAGATTTATTTTGCCTTTCTACTGTGAATTGAGGCATAATGTTGGCTGTATCCTGTTAAATAGCAGCAGAACTGAGCAATAGCGGCACAGCTGGTTTTACCTTTATAATAATATAGCGGGTTTCATTGCATGGGAAGACACAGTGATGAAGCAAAGTTCTGTTGATGCAGCAGTAACGTTCTTTGGTAACGCAAGTGAAAGAGAATGTGGAATGGGGTTACTTCTGGAAAAATAAAAATAGAAGATTAAAATGGAGTGGGTGGGAAGAAGAGATGTCGCATGTGGGTGCCTGGATGTTTTGCTCCCCCATGAAACTGTTGGGCAGTGTTGAGTCTGGACGATTCCAGAAGTGGTGTGTGTTGTGGAGACCTGAAAAGGGGGAGGAAAAAAAAAGGGAAATAAAAAAAAAAGATTTAAAAAAAAAAAAAAAGCGCTCAAGGTTATATACCAAAATCAGTAACACATACTCAAAAAAAGTCAATATCTGGTGAATGTCAATTAAGTACTTCCCCAGCTAATAAATAGCTTAGGAGGTATAAAATTTAATACTCCTAAAATTGCAGAAGCCTTTGAAGAACACTTTTAAATCAGACTCGTTGGAAGCAGGAGATTTAATGCTGACCTGTTCAGAGGTGAGTACTGAAAAAGATATGATGGAATGAGGTACATTTCTTGAATATAAAGGCATTTTGGCTTCAGCTTTTCTTGCGTGAGGTGCCTTTTGAAACACTTTAAGTTGTTGTGTAACACATTGCACCAGTAACCAGTGTCCTGTTTATTTATGAACCTAATTCCAAGTGTTTCCGAAGGCTCGGCTGGTTCGGGACTGGGTCACTGTGCCACAGAAATACTCCAAAGAGCAGCTGCAAGTAGTTTTTCACATGGCTTTTCCTGCAGGCTCTGCTCATGTTTGGTCTTAAAGCATAAATCTGTCACCTGTTTAAGGATTTCAAGCACCAGAACGATTCTCACTTTCCTTCTTTCCCCCATTATGGTCACCTATTGGAAACAAATGAGAGATGTGCACATTTCAGAGGGCAGTATTAGGCACACTCTGTCTTGAGCAAAGAGCTTTTTTTTTTTATTTTATTATGGAGCTTTCTTTGAGAGGTGAGCAGATAAGTAATGAAAACTGCTCTGAGGTTATCGAGACGTGATGTAGTTGTTATGAGTTTATTTGGAAACCAGAGCAAACCAAACTTTGCCCCGGTTGGCTTGATTCCTGACAAGCAGTACCCCCTGGCTTTTTTCAGTTATGTTTTTTTTTCCTAATCCCAATGGCATTCATTTTTTTTGGCACTTACAGTTAGGAGAAAAAAAAATGAAGTAATACATGGCATTTGTTTTGGCCCTTGTCGTGACTCATAAATAGGGATAACATCTGTGCTGATAGTTTTACATGATGGATAACCAGATTGAGTGAACAAAGTTTTCGTTTATTGCTGTTCTTTTGCCATTGTTATATTTAGGGATCTCCAGCATGAAGAGTGAAAGTATGTACTTGTGTGTGTTGCTCATGTATAGATCAGAATTTATATACGTCTTGTGAATTTTAATTTATCCACCGTATATTTTTGAACTAAAAATGGCTTATTGCCTTTCCCTGAGCTTTGCAAAACTTCTTCAGGATCCTTCCCAAATCTTAGTCTGTTGAAGACTCGTACTGCTGCCAAGTCTACAGCATTCTTTTAATTAAGACCAAAAAGAAAAGAGAAGCGAAGCTTCCAGTGGATGTAAATCCCTATAATCCTGAAATGATGTAAATCGGTGCGACTCCTGAAGTCATTGGAGCTATTCTGACTTACATCTCCTGAAAAATCTGGCACGTAATCTTCCTGCTGGTCTTTTCTTTTGCCCGATAGTCGCTGTGTGCGGAGCTGGCCCGGTGGACAAAGCGCTCTCTGAGCAGCCGATGGAGGGTGGCACGGCGTCCGGCTCTGCTGATTCAGCACCGCAGAGCCCATTTTCCTCATTTCTTTGTGAGCTCGATTAAATTACTCTGCAGGCTGGACCGGAGCCACAGGCCACAGTTTTGCAGCCTTCCAACATGGTCTCCCAGCCCATGGCATCTGAGAAGCCTGTAAAGCTCTTCTGCTCTGCTGCAAAAGGATTTTTTAGGTTTGGGATCTGGCTCTTTGTGAGGCGGACGCCAGCAGCACTGAAAATATTTTGATTGTCTAGTTGAGCTATAATGAAATGGGGTTCTGTTAATTGAAGGAAGGGGTATCATGGGGATCAGGTTAGTGTGAAAACTCCACTGTGTGTGTTTGTCATGGCAACGTTTATTTAGATTTGCCTTACAGAATTACAGGATAATAAATAATGAATTTAAGTTTTTAATGAATATAGCACTACAGTAGAACCAGTGAGGTGTCCTGCCTGAGTTCAGGCAGTTGGGCCATTAGAGCTCTTTGAGTGACTTAAACAAATTTGGGGAAATCCATTTCCTTTGTGTCTCAGTATATGGACATTTGTTTTCTATTCTGAGTGGGTTTGGAACTGAACCAAGGGGGTGAAGCAGTGGGATGCGCTTCGTGGCGAGCTGTGCCTTGTTCACATCCTACAGAACCAACAAGTGGGTTGTCTGTGACTACTATAATAGGCACATGGGTAGAGGAAAAAACATGTTTTTTGTTCGCTGACAGCTACTGGCTTTGTGTATTTAAAGAGCGCGGCCATCTCTGCTGTGCTTTTCAGTTGGGCTTCACGGTTGCAGCTCATAGCAAAAGCTGTCTGGGTTTCTTTGGCCGAGGGTGGAGGTTACTCTGATTTACCCTCTCCCCTCCAATGCTCATGATCCATCCAAAAAGGATTCTGGTGAATGGAGAAAGCAACACTGCTAATGAGGGGAGAAAAGGTCAAACAGATCAAAAAGTGTAATAATAGTCATCCTGCTTCCAGCATAGAGAACGGTCTAGGCTGATCATGTCAAAGCCAGGTGTTTGAGTGAAGTTGAAACCAGGCTTAAAGAATTTTCACAGTAAATTCAGAGGTTTTATCTTCTCCTTCTCCTGAGTGTCTCAGCCCGTTGTTTTCTCACTTTAAGGGACTCGTGTTACATCGGAAGGATGGGCACCCCATACATGTGGTTATCTATGAGTTCCCTTGTTGCTTTTCATCTTTATCTCTGTAGTTTAAAAAATAATTTTAAAAAAGCAACACCAAATAATACCTCCTGGTTTTAATACAAAGATGGATGTATTTTTACAATTAAAAAGTATTATTGAATCGAAACATTTTTCAAATAATTCCCTGAGTGTGATACAGAGGTGAAGCTCGTGTTGCTGGTTTCAGTGCCAAAACAAAAGTGAGCAGATTAGGAAAGTTGTTCTGAGCGGTTTGTTACATTTTCTGAGGCCTAGTACGGTCTCATGGTATTGGATGGCGCTGCCAAGCAAAGGGTTTATCTATTGATTTCTGAATGTATTGTGCTGTTAATCTAAAACTTCTTTCCCCAGTGGAATTTCTATTCAGAAGGCTCTAGCCAAGTTCTAGCAAGTTATTTGATTTGGGAAGTTTGAAAGAATAATGAAGGAAGGATTGATGCAGTTAGATTTTCATGAGCTCAGTCTTCTAGTAAAATATACAGACTTCTTCCTGCTGTATTTATCCGTGATGGTTTAGCTCATTATTTCGAAGGAAAGCAGAGTATGGAGATCACTTAAGTTTTACCGTCTGAGAATTTGCAATTATGAAACCTGTTCAGAGGAAAGCTATGAAAACAGTTTTGGTGATAAAACAAAATACAAACATTAATGAGTTAGTGCAGCTTTGTCCTTTCATAAATCTATCCTTCATTTCTTAGCGATGAGCCCTTTTCTACTAATTTTTAAACTATTAAAATTGAGTGCTAGAAATGCATAATTGTAATTTCCTAATAAGAAAAACGTGGCAAGGGAATTGCACAATGTGTGTGGAGGGGCTTTGCCACTCAGGTTTTTCCAGTATTCTTTAAGTATTTAAAGGAACTAAATCTTTTAAAAGAGCTACGGCAGGAGAGTAGATGGTGCTTTATGGACATTCTAGTTAATAAATACTCCTTTTTTCTGAGGACTGAACACGGGAATAAATGGTTCTGTCTTATGATAACAAACCAAAAAGTACTTTTTGCCTTCAAGTGGACTTATAATTCTTTGTCTGTTGTCTATAGTGCAGGTGTCAATGAAGTGGATGAGATGCAATTGGTAGTGAATTAAAAAAAAACCCAACCAGATATTTATGCCTTTTTGGGACTACAGTCAGTTGCTTTTAACTTCATGGTGCCCATGAGTGGTCCAATAACAGGTTTATATTATTTCATTAGGATGTTGTCAAATTGAATCAAGGAAGGTGGACTCATTTGAAGAGAGCTTCCTTGTGAGTGCCCCCTTTCTCTGGAGCATTGTAGTTTGTTAGAGATGATGATTATTCTTACCTCAGGTACACTTGTTGCTCTTATTTAGGCAAAAAATGCAGCTCTGGAGGTATGTGGTGAACCTGAGGCATTGTTTTATTGCATACCCAGGTGGTAAGCTGCAAGTTAAGAGTACACATGAAGAATTATCTGGATATGGGGAAAAGTGTTGTATTAACTATGCAGTTAGTCTTTGTCAGCAGCATTTATGGTCTCCTTAGTCCTTATGGTGAGTAACCTAGCAGAATTTATTGGTGAATAGTTCAGTTTGCTTAAATGGGCTGATTTTCTTGAGTAGGCAGAAATTACATCTTATTACATGTCTCAGATTTACTTTAAATGAAAGGCCAAATCCAGATTTGACTTGCTTTTCTTCCCAAACTCCTATTTAAGCACCGGGTGAATAGGACACATAGGATTTGGCTGAGTGAACTGTTGAGAGTAACTTAATTTACTGGAGCTGGGGTAAAGAGCTGCCAGCATTTAAGACTCTGCTAAAGATCCAAGCTTTTGAACCACATAGGAAAAAAGGGATGTTGGTTTTTTTTAATCCCCCATGCAGAAATAAGTGCTTTAGAATATCTGAAACATCCACCAGTATCATTTCACTACTGAGAATTGGGTAACTGTGTAAAATTATATTGACCTGAGGGGATTGAAATATAGAAGTGGCCATGCGCTTAACTGTGCAGGAATCAAACTGTTTTACTGATAACATTTTATTGATTCATCTTCTCTCGCTGTTACAAGTAGCCCGAAGCTTCGCAGAATGAGCTGGTGATGTTTTTGTGTTGTGGACGTCGCAGTATTGCAGCTCTTCGTAGGTATTGAAATTTTATATATGGGCCGAGAGCTCACGTAATTATTGTGATTTGTAATGACTGAGGCTGCAGATGGGGCTTCCCAGAGGTTTCATTTCAAGCCAGATAACTGGTAATTCCTCTTTTCTGTTTAAGAATCTGTTTGTCCCTCTTTTTGTCTGCAGCTGTTAAGGTTTCTTTCTGTGAAAAGCTGAACCGTATCTCTGGCTTAATGAAGATGCGTGAAATGATTGAAATTGCCCTAACAAGGCAAAGCTCTATATACAGAAGCAATGAAAATGTGTCATGCTGTTTGCAAGGGATACTTTGTCCTTTTCATAAAGGAACTGTAGTTTCTTAACATATTATAAAAAATAACAACAATAAAAAAAATCCATCATGTGACAAAGCTTTGAGAAAATGCATGGCTTAAAGACCACAATGGCCGATTGTGAGTTTAACCTGCATGTGTTGACTAATTAAATTCTTTTGAAGTAGCTAATTTCATGTATTTTATTTAATGAAGGCTTACTTAAGATTTTAATGATGTGGGTCTTTTCTGTTCAGTAGAATGCCGTATTGACTCATGACATATTTTTACACAGGCTTCATTCTGCCGTGAACAACAGTAGTTGAAAATGTGAGCGCTTGATAAAGTATCATTAAATTAGCTTATTGTATTTGCAGATTTTTATTACGCTACTTCACCGAGATATGAATTGATCGCGTTGTACTTGCTGGTTTTTAAAGGTGCAGCATTGTTATTGATTATGCTACTTTATCTCAAGTGCTCCATCAGCCTGCTGGCAGGCTTGTTCCCTCTACAGTTTTACAAAGTACTAGCCTTTGTGCATTATTTTTCTTTTTTTCGGAGTATTTAATGTGTGTGCATGTCTTTTTCTATTGTAACTCCACTGAAGGAGATTGTTTTGTGTTTGTACCATGCCCTCATGCACAGCAGTTCTGCTCCATCCCGGGGCTTTGGGAGAAGCAGTTGTTATCCTGCTCGGAGGTGCTGCCAAACGGGTCCCTGGTCCTGGGCTGATTTCCAGGGAATCCGTGAGATTTACTAACATCGAGGGCAAAATCAATCCTGCTCAAATTCTATAGCATTTGCCTTTGGAACAGTCAGTGTAATTCTGTGTAATGTGATGTATGCCACAAATGAAGTAGCAAAAACAAGAGCCTATATCTTGTGTAGTGAGAAGTTTCAGATATTTTTCTGTGTTAACTCGAATAGTGGATTTCTTCTATAAAGCTTGGAACGCTCAGACCTGTTTCAATACTAAATGTATTGGAAAAGGATTGCTGTCAGGGCTTGTCCATCTGATTAAATTCCCTTATTAGCACTGGAGCTGCAGTCTTCCAGGGAAGACATTAGATGAATAATCTTTCCAACTTAGCCAGGTTAAAACAAGATGGCCTTTAATCAGATGCTAAGCTAGAAGTCCAACAGCAAAATATGTAAGTGTTGCTCTAGTCACCCTTTTTGTGTGATCTGTGGTAATTCGATACATTCCTTAAATATAAATTGGTATTTCAGCTGTCTGTGAAATATTTTCAGACTTCAGTTATCATGAGTGCTTGATGCAGCGAGGGCTCTGTCACCTTCTGCTTCAGGCTCCCAACATTCCAGCGGTAATGTTGTTTATACATTAATACAGCTTATCGTGATTCATTTTGACATATGCTTAGCCAAATATAAGAAATTTTTTGTCATAAAGTCCTACGGATGCACAGAGGCTGTTTGTGGTCTCTCTTGGTGATCATCATCTTGTTATTAGAGAAGGGAGTTTGATGAAGAACCAAAACACTCAAATTTAAGTAAAAGCCCTGGTGTTATTTTTGAACAGGCAGAGGACTTGCCTTTGGAGGGAGCTACCAAGTGAAATGAAATACACTTTGACCCTTGAGCTTTGCAAATGGGGGTTGAGTGACTGCCAACAGATGTGCCTTAGCCCAGGATAATCTGTTGACCCTGTGGAATGTGTGAGGCTCTGAGAGCATCCAGAGCAGCGCTGGGGCCTCTCCCCTGCACGTCAGGGATGCTGCAGCTGGGAGTACCTTGTGTCCTGGAACAAACGGAAGAGAAACCTGTCCTTGCGGCAGAAGAAAGGTCCACACTACCTTGGGGTTGGTAATGGAAAACATTATGATACTCCTGAGCAATAGACGCTTAAAAATTGCCCAGAGTTTCAAGAAACAAAATATTTGTGGTAATTAGACTATTTGCCTGTCATCTTTATTCACTACTTTAAACAACAAACTGTCAAGTGAAATCAAAGTGCGGTAGAACGTATTTCTTAAGTCTCCTTGATCAAAGCTTATAGAAGGAGGGGAATACTGCTCGTAACTATTTCCTCAAATACAGATTTGAGAGATGTTCTCTCTTGTAGCATGAGGACTTTTGTATAATCTAGGTGGCAGTGAAGTGCTGATGAATGTCTTCCAGGTATTAGACATCCTGCTCCCTTTAGTGTACGTGTGATGATTTAGTGTTAGTTCTCTTAGGATGCGACAGAAGTTAATGTCTTCCAATGAAAAAAAACAAAAACAAAAAACCCTCAAACAACAACAATAAAACCAAACCAAACAAAAAAACCCTCTACAAATAACCCAAAAACCCCAACAAAACCAATCTGAAACAAACAACCCAAACAGAAAACCCCAACAAACACACACCACAAACTAAATGTGTATTGTTTTGTTGTTATATATTGACTAATACTGGTTCAGTGTGTCCTTGTCTTCCTCTGTATCTACCTGTTTTTTCTTAGACTGCAAATAATCTTTGAGATGGAGATCACAGTTTTCCTCACCTAATTTTATAGCATTGTGTGATCCTGGCTGTGTCAGGTCTCCTCGCTTGTGAATAATTAGTAAAACAAATAGGAGATGCCTTGGGGTAGCTGTTCAGTCTCCTGCTCGGATGTTCTTTTAGAGCAGGGTGATAAGGAAATCTGGAAGTTTTTGGTGTGTTATTTTTTGGTTTTGATGATTCTTGTTTTGTTTTTTTAATTTCTTCCTGATGTCTTTAAGGACATGTTTTTTTCAGAGAACGTGGTGAGGCAGAAGAAAGGCAATCAGGAGATTTGAATAACTGAGAAAGAGAGCTCTTCAAGATTGTCTGTGGATGGTAGAAAGTAATCAAATAAATGGAAGCAGAGCTGTATGCGAACCCAGGTTGGGGCACACGTGGCCCTTAGACCAGGACAGACAGAGCTGACTGTGATGTCCCAGAGGTCACCATGGCTGGTACCACAGCTCCCAAAGTTTCCCTTGTGTCACTTGTGTAGTCTCGAAGGAGGACCAGAAAATGCCAATGAAAACGTAAAGAAATCTCCCATAATTGTGACACAAGATAACCAGGAAATAATATAGTACAGCGCGAGAGCTCATGTGCTGTCAGGCCCAGATGTACATCTTACTCCATTCTCAGCTTAATAACTTGCACTGAAAATCTTCAGTCAGAAACCAGCTGATTTCTTTGTTTCTTTTCATTCTGCTTCTTCTAGATAAGGGAATGAAAGGATTACTTCATAGACGTGTAATTCAAATGTCGATGTTCTGGCTCATTACAGAAACCAGCACAGCCTACTAAAAAGAACAAAGCATCAGCATGATACCCCATCTGATCACCTACCCAGAGATACTTTTATCAGGCTTGGAAACCCCATTAGTCTGATTTCCTACGATGTGAATTCCTCACCTGTGCTTCTGTAGCTGCCTTATTTTGAATTCACAAGTCACAAATGCTCTGTTTCTGTACACGTTACTTTGAAGGGTGTTTTTAAAAATCCGTGTCCTTTAGTCCACTTCTCCTGCTGTGTCAGTGGTTGTGTTTACTTTTTAGATAAATAGATCAAATCACTTGGAAGAAGAGGGAGTGCGCCTGGTGTCTAAAATAAGTATTTAGGAGTGTATTTATTAATCTGTAAAGAATGAAGTTTCAAATTTGGATGCTTGAAGTGGCGTTGGACTGGCCAAAACTTGATTCTTAGATTCATCTTTTTAAACTTGTCTCCATTAAAAACTTCAGTTAAATGTCTTTCAAATGTGTGGATTTTCTCTTTCTCCCTTTGCTCTGCTACATAAATGCTTAGAGAAGGGGATGCACTTCTGCTCAAAGACATACCTAAAACCAGAGACCAGAGTGAGGAGGAAAACAGCAGAACTCAGCCAAGTGTCTGCTGGGTTTCAGTAATAGTTTAATTTCTTACTTTAACTTCTTTTCAGCAGTTGACTTTCTGTGACCTTAAAGGCAGCTCTTGCAGACTGAGCTTTCACTATTTCTGGGAGAAAAGTTATGTATTTTTTTACAGGTGTGTTTTACTACTGTACATGGGTCCCACTGAATTGGGAGGCTGAGGGCAGTGGCTGGAGGTTTTATTTAAGGATGGTAGTTGTGAGGTGGCACTTCTGCACAGTAAGTTTCTAAAAACAAGCACATCAGTGTCTAAAGCTTTTTAACATCACCCTGCAAGGTCTGGTTCAGAAGATGTCTAAAAACTATTAAAAAAGCCCCAAAAAACCAAACAAACAAAAAAGGAAAGGAAAAAAGGATGTGTTTGCATGCGAGTATACCTGAATAGCTGATGGCTTCATTTTTACTTATTTATGGGCAAATTATAGAGGTGCATCTGTTCCTCCACTGTAGACAGTCAGACATCTCAAGTTTTTAAGATGCTTTCTGACATTCTTTGAAGATTTAATGCCAGGTGGAAGATGAGTTAGAATTACAGAGATCCTAAACTTTCAAAATAATGCTCCTGCCTGGAAGCTCTTTTACTTTTGCTCCCAACTTGAATGAGGCACAGTCTAAACATCATAGTAACTGAGGCAGCAAAAAGGGAAAAAAGCCAATCTAACAATTCACCAGAAGAAAATCCACATGTTTACAGTAAAACCAAACTATTTGTGCTGTGTTTATTTAACTTAAATGCTCAAGGATATGTCATCTTATAAAAATGACATTACTGTAATAAACCAATAAGTAGTCTACAAGTGAGATACCAGAACAGGAAACAGTAGCTGGACTAAAGCTAGTATTATTTTTACAAGTTGCTTATAGTGCTGTTAGTAGAGGGCAAATAACCGTAGATAAAGCTCTTTGCCTGCCATTAATTGTGAGAGTAAGTACATGCCTTTAGATCGCAAACAACCTGATTTGCATGTGCAATCAGGCAGCCAGGTATCCTGTAGCCTTTCTACATCTTAATTGTGTCTGAAGTATCGTCTCTGCAGAATGGGAAGCTTTGTTTTAAAGATCACACCCCTAAAAGTGAAGAACACATGAGCTGTCTCACTGGGGATTTCTGTTTACTTTGCCTTTTTTTTCCCTCTAAATTCAATAACTCATTCAAGTAAATATATATACACCCATTGAAAGTGTGGCCTGAGGAATCTGACACTGGCCATCAGTTAGTGGATTTTGCTTAGTAATTGCTTCATCTATTCAATACTATTGAAAATACCCTTGAGCAGAATATAGCTGCAGGGGAACAACACTCTAAAGCAGCAACCTAATTAATGAATCTCATTGCCACTTAGACAAGCATTATACAGTTGGCCTTGGTTGTCGGTATAGATCTGTTCTTACGACGTTATGTATTTGTCCAGAAAACCAGTACGATTATTAGAAAAATGAATAAAATGGGTTTGGGAGGCTGGTGTGTTGGGGTCTGTAAATGAAGCAGATTGTACTTTCAGTATGCGGTTGCATTCCCGACGTTAGCGGTGTCATCAATATCTTGTGGCTGCGTGGAACAACAAATGAATTTTCATAGCTTTTATCTCAGTAGTCGTGGCCAAGATTATTCATTGCATTTAGATGAAGTGAAAACAAAGTAATAGGCATTGGAGTCTGAACGCAGGTAAATTGTTTTCACATAATAGAAGGGAGAGCAAAACAGAAGTAGATTTTTTTTTTTCATTTAATATTTAAAAAACCACCAGCCTTTGTGTGCATCCAGGGAGCATATGGTTTTTGTAGTCTGGATGGCAGGTGGAGTGTTTGTCTCCAGTTGAATGAGTTGGGCAATAATACCTGCTGGTGATGAGCATTTTCTGAAGATCTTTTGAAGAAAGTTATTTTCGTAAAAGGCATGCTGATAGTGAACTAATTCTTAATTCCTAGCTTTAAGAAAATAAATGCTGTATTTGAGCTCTGCATTGCTGAACTCATTCTACCAACAAAACAGTAACTATGGATGCAAGTCAAAGCTTGTGTTTTTAACTAATGTCATAGACCAATTTACTGAGCAGTCAGTAAATAAGAATTTTGAGGGTGGACTGGATGATCTTTTGACATCCCTTCCAACGTTGGCTATTCTAGGATACTATGAAAAAGACACAAACGCTTCTAAGAACCTCAATCAAAAGCTGTAATAACCTGCTCTTCCTTGAGAAGTTCTTTTCTGAATAATCCTGAGCCTTTTCCAGAGCCCAGTTCTGCAAGTTCCCACTATGATGTGGATATGAAACCCCACACTAAGGGCCCCTGTATTGCTTATAAATCCTTCCACTTTATGCAGTATTTTAAAATGTAATTTCCTGCTTCTCTGTGGAGACTGGCTGAAACCTGTGATTTCTACTTAGGCTTAAGAGAGCTCTTTGGATAAAATATTTTCCATTAGTAAATTCCTCTGATGGGGTTATGGACCTTTAATGGGAGATTGTCACTGGACCTTTTTTTCTGTTCTCTGCAGTGACCCTGGTACATGACAAGTTTTGTTCCTGGGGTATCTTTAGTGCTTTGCATGTTGGTGATTAATGCAGCAGCCTCTCCACTGCTGCCCGAGCTCCTGTTAGAGCTGCCTCAAGAGTTCCTTGTCTGCCTCTTGCTGGCAGCTCCTGACTTCTTTCTCTTTTTTTAAATTTTTATATTTTTTCCTCCAGTGTAGAACAATACATTAACACACCTAAAAGTGAAATTTTATGAAGAATTTTTTAACACTTGCAAGTGGCACTTGAATGAGTAATTCCAATAACTGTGGTATTTAGTTGATGAAGTGTTCTTTGCCTTATTATTTGGGTAATAGAAGTAGTTGCATCTGTGGTTATATATCAGAAAAATAACTTAGCACTTTTATCTGTTGGAAGTGGCCACAACACCTTATAGTGCTGGTCAGTTGTTTTCAAGTCAGTGAGCACCTGAGATGGTCATCAGCCAGCAGAGAAATCAATGAGGGCTAGTGGGTCTGTGTTAGAAGGAATGAATTGAAATACATGAATTTTATTGATCAATTGTCCTGTACAATCAACATCCCCACAAGCAGGTCTTAACGGTGTGTGAGAACTTGATGGAAGTTCTTTTCTGCTCTTGCATGTTTCTTGAATCAAGAGAATCTTCCAGTCAACAGAGACAGCAACTTTTTGAGGTTCAGAACTCCAAACTTTGATAATAATAATGATAAAATAAATACATAAATAATAATAATAATAATGTAAGTAGAGTTATGTCTCTGAATCTACTTGTAAGTTTGCTGAAGTTTAGGTAGCAAAATGCTTGCTTGGAAAAACTCCCTAGCAAAAAATTCATGATCTCAAACTTTAGGTAATAGTTTCTGAAAATAGCTGGGCTGCCAGAATGTCAGTGTTTGGAATGAGAAGATTGCTAAGGGGAAATGGCAAGTAATGAGGGGCCTAAAGAGACATGAAAAGCTAGCAGCTTCATTTTAGTTTGAGGGAGAGAAAATTGCTTAGCACTACTTAGAGCATCTTTCATTCAAAGATCTCAAAGCTTGCTGAACCAAACATAATTCTTTGAAGAGAGGTATAGACTAATGATCACTTTACTCATTGAAATGCAGCCGTCTCTGCACTGGAGCATACGGACTGTTTGGTGTCAATGCTGCCTCGGAGTTCGATGCATGAGTTAAAGAGGAAAAATGCAGTTGGGAAGAAGCTGGGGCAACAGAATGCACTGAAATGCCACGGGTTGTCTGGAGAGCACCACAATTTTAATTAAAAAAACAAATCAAGAGTGCAGGTGAACACATTTCCTTTCTTCTGACATTCGTGTTTGTAATTCTGCCAAGAGTTTCCATTATTAGGAAAAAAATTGGGGCAGCCAAGATTCTTTAATATTAAAAGACCTTAGTGGAACTGATAAAATTCCGTTCTATTCAAAATTTTAATGCCAGCTTGCCATATTATCTCTTTATCATTTTCTTCTTCAGTGTATACTTAACTGCATCAGTTGGTCATTTACCAACAGACTTGAAATGCCAATATGATTTAGCTGGGAAAATAACTAGAATTTTTTTATAAGGGAGGAAAATGGACTAAAGTATTTCTTGGTTTTTTTATTATTGTAGCAGTAGTCCTTACATTTTTTTCTTTTTTTCCCCCTCACACTTTCATCATGAAGACAGGAACTCCAGTTTTATTTATGTTAGCGTGAACGAGTGCATCCTCAACTGAGATGCATAAATACAACCCTTTTTACTATGCAAGTAATAATTGCACTTGTAACTCTCTTAAGAGCTGTTATAATGCGTGAACAAGTCCTGCGAGAGCATTTGCCGTGGTTATTTCAAGTCCAGACCTTCACCCCAGGGTTGATGGTGATGCAGCAAGACCCTGTGTCTGCCGGGTCTTCACAGCTTGGAGTGGAGGGAGAGGAGCAAGGGAACAACTGGTTAACTCCAGCATCAGTCTGAGTACTTTCTCTGAGTCTTGGAAAGTGTCTGCAAGCAAAACATTAATTGATCACTGCTGATTATATATTGTCAGGCATTTAAGCGGCATAACTGTGTTTATGCCGAGCTCTCTGAACCAGAAGAAGGAAACTTCCTAATGAACCTCCTGGAGCGCTGAGCCCCGAGCGTTGGGTCTAGAACTGTTTTTCATCTGATGCCAGACGGCTCTAAATAGGTCTTAAAGCAGCTCCAACAGTTTATGCTGTTTAATAAATCTAATCTGTAAAACAGGTCACGTAAAAAAGCTAAAAACTTTTCTTCTAATTACAGTAAGATTTTATTGAATGCACATTATACATATAGATCATAATACTTATTTAAAAAGACTATTAAGATTTTACAGTTCAAGATTTTACAGGCAATGGGAACAGTGGAAGCCTAGTGCTTTCTGAGAATCATATCTGCATTAGCAAGATAAAGGACAATTTAGGAAGATTACAAAAGCAATGATTTAGAGTACAACATAAAAATCTGCTGAGAACTAATTCGCAATGCCAGCTGCTGCTAAGCTTCTTAATCTTTATCTAGTTCAATTAAAATCTGAATGTTTGGGATTTCATTAACAACTGGGGACTTGGAAATTACATGCACTTTTACACTGTATTCAACTGCTTATGCACGTTATTGGAAGTTGCCCAAAATGTCTTCAGGTAGACTTGAGATATAATTAAAACTTAAGTACTTAAAGGATAATGCAGAGGTAAAAGAGGATTATTTTAATTTTTCTGTCAGATCCAATTGACAAAAAAAAATCTTGCACAAGTCAAAATGAGTTGCAAACCAGTAAGAATTTCAGTGCAAGTGATATTTATGGATGATCGTGCAATCAGATATGTGAATCAAATAGCTTCATTGGAGGGCAAGTGAATTGGATATCGTAATTGTGCCTTGTGCTCGTTGTATTTTTTTTCTGGAAAAACCTCTTCATATCTATCGTTCTCTTCTGTACTGATGTAACCACGCTGCTATCAATTAATTATGCATTTCAAAGAATCTGCAAGTAGGCCTTTCTAAAATTAAACTAAGCAAAGTGATGAACAAGCTTTTAATCACTTAATACTGTGTATAAAAAATAGTTTCTTTCCATTAATTCCTCAAGAATAATTCTTCTTAAAGTTTTTCAGAAGTAGAAAAGGACTTTTTCCCCTCTTCCTTGTTTTGTATTTCCCATGAAAGATCTGACATCATGTCATACCTGCTGACTTAAAGAAATGTATGAGAGTTTGGCAGAACAGCCCTGTATTGTGAGGCAGTTATTGAAATGTCTGACATTTGGTTATTTGTGGGGGTGACGCTGGGCTGGGTTTCACAGGGTCAGGGACAGCACTGTGGGATCTGCTGCTTAAGCTCAGGGTCAAATTCTAAGCTGGTTTAAATTTCCAAAGTTTCAAACCGGAATAGATTTCTTTCTCTTTAATTATTCAGTTCTAATGATCTTAGGTGCCACTATAGGATGTGGAGATAAGAAGGTTTTCAGAATGAATGAGGGTATTTAAGGTGAAGCTGTTTCTCCTGGAAATGTTGAAAAGGTGCGGGATAATTGGTACAGGACTTAGAAGCAGCCTGGACATGCTTAAGCGGTGTGTTTTGAACAGGTTACCTTATAAAATGATATAATGATTAAAAAAAATAATTCAGGAGTGAAATTTCTTAACACATTTGGGAAGGTGGTGTTAGCTTTTGTCATAGGAAATTAAAATGGTATTTTCTTAGTGAAAGAAAACAGTGAGGTTTTGTCTGCCTGGCCACTTGGTCTTATTTTTTTATTTCTTTTTAAATATTTTTTTTTTTAAAGATACTGTGTGTACAAAGCAAGACCAGTGTGTAGGATTACTGCCATGTATAACATTCAAACCCAAAAGACATTTAGTTTTTTCCGCTCCTCACCTCTATCATGCTCTTTAATGGAAACAAGCATGACTGGGTTGCTCCAGAAAAGTCGAGAATGCAAGAAAGAACAGTGAATTTTGACTCGGGCGTCCTTTGGCCGAGAACTCATGCGTTCTGTCCTATTTCATGCCTTTCCCTGCGAGGTGGGTGCTTTACAGATACAGGACGTTTAAATCCATTCCTGCATCGCAGCCCTGCTCCCCCTTGGAGCATCAGTAGCAGCGGGGCTGACTCTTTTTCTTTGTCTGGAGCTGATCCTATGACTTCAATAAATTGAAATCTAGCTGTAACATCCCTCCTGTGTGAATGCTGAGCCCTGTGAGGTATATAGTATTTCAGCTTCAGAGGTCTTAATTTATCCTGCTATGTGCTGGGATAGGTGTCCTCACAAGAGCAGAAAATCTGCTCTTTCCTCCGACTAGTGAATACATTGAGCATTTGGAGGTATTTCTCTAGGGTTTTATTCTCTGATCTTAAAATGGATCAGCCATTACATAGGTAGCCCAATATGACAACCTGGACATAGGCTTTTACTCCTTGAATTTAGGTGCTTTCAGAAAAGTAGGGGTTGTTAGTGAAGACTGAAATAAACTTCTTTTTCCTTACAAAGAGAAAACTGAAATAAATAATATGAAGAATATTGATAAATCACAAATGGAAAATGTGTCTCTAGGAAGATGAGTGGGAGTTGAGAGCAAAGATAACTACAGGCATGATAAGTATCTGTATGTTTGGCTTCAGATACAAAAATCTGTGCCACAGATTGATCCTATAGGAGTAATAAATACACATTATCTGTAATTATTCTCAAACTTCATAAACCTTACTTTAATAACATCCTTTGCATCATTTTTTTCTGAGACCTTTTATTTCTATGACACTGGCAGGCTTTTTAATTTCAATTCCAAGAAAATTGCTCCAGCTGTTATGGATTTTCTTGTAGTTTCCATTCCTGTCATTCTCCTGAAGGCTGATAAACTGTCCCACTTCTGCTCTCTGGAGGCTGAGAGTTTCCTTTGGAGAGTCCTGGTAGCAGGTTTGAGGGGTTCTGTGTCTGAGCCATCCCTAGACGAGTTTGTTTTTAGGAAGATCACAGGCAGTGAATTTCCAGCTTCTTTTACAAATACGATTTTGGATGTAATTCCACCTCACCACATGATCCTACAGTGGGAACCCCTTTGCATTTGGGTTTTCCTTTGCCGAGAGCTGATGTAGTGCCTGATGGTTCTGCTCGTGGTGACAGCAACTGGATTTCTCAAAGAAGTCAAAACCTTTCCAGAGGTGACCAAAGAGGCCATCAGACCTGGTGGTCAGTAAGGCTGTTCCTGAGAGCTCTATGAGCTTTATATTGGGCTTGATTCTGATCTCAACTGGATATAAAAGGGGAGTAATGTTCGTGAACGAGAGTGGGATTCCGTGTCTGAATAAAATACGGCTTCTTCTAGTAGAAGAGGAAATATAAAAAATAAAAATTAAAAAAAAAAATCAGGCTCGAATGAGTAGCTTACTTTTGTGGGAGGAGTTGTCTTGGAATAAATCTTATAGAACAGTTTGTGTTTAGAAGTTGTAATATAAGCAATGTTTAGTTTTTTAACTTACATCTTAGAAATGCTTTTTCATTTAAAATGTTGTGTTTTGATGTGTTGTAAACCATTCCTTTATCAATGCACACAGTGGAGTGGCGTATGTGCCCCCAGCACACCCATGGTTGCTCATTGAGCTAGGATCAACATGGATATTGAAAATGTTGTTTGGTTTCTTCTGCTGTTATAAGTGTGGTAACATTTTGTGATGTCCTGAGGTCTTAAAAAAATCAAGAACTAACAGTAAGCAGAATTACAAGTGCAGCTTTTCTGAAGAACAGAAATTAAATATAGAGCAGTGTACTTTTGCATATCTGATGATGCGTTGACCACATGAGATGGAGATGCAGTTGAATTTTAAGCCAGTAGATTTGACTACACAGTTTTATTTCTCCAATAGCCATTAAAGATTCAAACTTCTCTCATTTCTCTCAGCATAGTCCTCCCCATCTCCTCCTCCCTAATAAGGTGGGGTACCCAGCTGTGGGCCACATCTGCTCAACTAAAACTGGCCATGCCTGTGGCCGTGTGAGGGACTCTCAAGGGAACCAAATCCATGAATTTTAGTGAAAACCTCAAATATTTCACTTGTCCAGAAAAGAAAGATTCAGATTTCAAGTTAATATATGTCTCCGTACTGCTCTTTTTAAAACTTGTTTTAAGACAACATGTAAATGTTCAGGATGAAAAGTAAACCCAAACCAATAGTCTCTATCCTCTTTTTGTCTTTCATAAAACAAAGCTTGAGTGATTGTAACTTCTGAGCAGTTTCAGTCTCTGATTTTTTTTTTTTCTCATACAGTTCTAATTTCAAATTTTCTAATTGCTAATGACACATTGTTACTATATCTGAAGATTGCCATCTACTGGCATAGAACAGCTTTGGGGTCTGTTATTGTTCATAAATCTGAAAATTCAATAAAGTTATTATTTTCTCAGTTGATTTTATGATTGCATTTTGCTTCATAAGATAGGGGCAATAGTAGGGGAAACATTAACAGCATTTACTTCATCATACTAAGCACTATGCAATGTCTGTTTAATTAAAAGCCCATTATAACAAGATACTGATGCTTCCCATGTGAATGATCTTTCTATTCCCCTAAATTAAGGCATGGTTCATGTTTCTATTGTATAAGAACATAAGAAGACATTATTAAAAGGTTAAAATGTACGGTTTCTCTAAGCATTTGTAGTGATCTGACTTTCTGGCATGTAATGGTGGCTCAATAAATCAGATGAATAGAATTTAATAGTGTGAATTCCAAAGTTATGGGAGACAACTCTCACTTGTGAAGCAAGTTTTTAGTGAACCCTAAAATGCCTTAGGTTTCTAGATCCTGATTCTTCCCACTAGCTGTTAGGGCAAAACTGGCTCCAGCAGAACATGTTTTCTCCCCAGCAGCCGAAGAGGGGTTGTTGTAAACCCCACCAGGCTTTGGGCAGGTGAGGAGCAGCAAAGCTCTGCTCTGAGGCTGAATGTTGATATTGCACCTGGAACAACCATCATCTCAGAAATTTGGGGCAGCTGTGGGATTAGGAGGCAGCTGCTCCTGGATTGATTGGAGGTGTGGTGATCTGTTTTAAGGACACTGGTGTTTGCTGTGGAAAGCTGAGGAACCAGTCTGCACACATTGCAGGAAGCACTTGGTTGCCTGGCATCAGCTTTGCTTTCCCTCCCAGGGATGTGGCACCTAAAACTTGGTTTAAACTGGTCATGGTTTGCCGTGTGTGACTTACGTGGAATATTTCAGTTGCGCCAAGTAACATCTCTGAAGTAATTTGTGAGGGCCCATGCTGTTCTTTTGGTGGAGGTGGTGGACTTCCAGCTGCGTGGACAATGCTGTGTTTGATGTATTGATGCTTGAAGCGTGCCACAGAAGCACCAATTCCAAGTAGGTGATGTTGTAAATGTGAACATACTGCTTCTTGAAAGCATGCAAAAATTCGCTTTGCTCAGGGAAAGTGGTTTGTATCTTGAGAACAAGACGTAGGTTGTGTATGATGGAGGAGCTGCTGCTGCACTGTGATTATTTGAGCTTTATTGAATTGAAAGTAAATAGTTGTGTAAAACCTGCGTAACTTTCTGAGACATTAACTAAGCTGCCCTAGGGCTGCCTTTGCATGTGTATGTTCAGCGATGATTTCCTATCTGCTATTTTGTTTTTTTTACTTGGGGATTTGCTATGTTTGTATCTCTTATCCAAATTTTTCCCCCTCTTAGTATCCTCTTTTACGTAGGAGGTTTTGTCTGCAGAGAAGAATGAAAATAATAATAAAACAACGCGTTGTGCATTTACATAAGAATGTGTGTGCTAAGGTTCTTCTGTATGAGGGTCATAAAGTGTATTTATTTATTCTAGATATTCAGCTGTTGGCACTGTGCTTTGATTTCTGCTAGATAAAGAGTTGTCAGTTACACACTGTGTATGTTTTTACTGGTAATTATAAATAGTCATCTTGGCTTTTTAAGGCAATTAGGCTTTCCACCATTTGCTCACATAAGCCTGTTTTTACTCCTTTCGTGTGTATTTTGAAAGTAGAAGAGTGGGGAGGTTTATTGGGAGGCCATATGGCATGAACCTACAACATGAGTCTAAGTTGACTGTAAAGATGATTGGATGCAAACAATGAGAAGAGAAAAACTATCCCATCTTGAGTAGATTTCGGGTGCTTGTGGTGTGTACCAGCTTGTGCAAACACGAGATTCATGGAATGGTGCTCCTGACTCAAGTATTTTGTGCATGAGGGATGTGGTGATATGAGCCAAACCATCAAACCAGCTTCTTGGTGTTCCCTATCCCTGATAAAGACAACATTTACCTCAGTTGTTGGTTTTTCTAACATCTCACTAGATAAATATTGACTTTATCAGTTCTTCATGGGGAAGAACCCTTTTAAGGGTTAAGTGTTGATTCCCACCTTCTATAAGCATCTCTACAAAGTAAGTACATATTTACATTGGAAAATGGAGTAGCACATTCATGTAGTGATCGATTGACATGAGAATGCAGTTCCATGATGAGACAAATGCATGCTGTTCACAAAAGCTCTGAGGCCATGCAGTCTATACTTGTTATTACAGATTTTTCCAGTGTGTTTTTTATTACAAGCAGTTGATTTATTTCTAATTATAATATGAGCTGCAGTAAATCTTGCTGTGGTGGTGGCGGTTATTCACAGATCAACAGGCATAAATCACATAAGACGAGTTCTGGCTATTAAGAGATGGACCATTCATTAACAAAAGCAATGGCATCATTCTGGTCTCTTCCATGACGCAATTAATTCTAATTTCCCTTAAGATATTCACAATGCTCGTGTTGACCTGTAATATGTTTTGGTATCATTTGATGTACTGTGGAGTGAAAATTCCCTTGCCTACATGAATAAGAGAAGTGAAGTTTATTAGCTGCTGACTTGCCCAAAAATTCCTGTCAAAATGCATATCACAAATTATTCAGGCATACACCTGTTCTGCAAATAAGTATGTTGAAAGGTGGTGATATAAGAACCTTAAATTGAGAGATTCTACTCTCTTTTTTTATAGTGATAGTGTCTTACCCTTGGACTGGCCTGAACCCAACGTTGGCAAAAACTTCATGCAGATCATTTCAAACCTGTGAATTGCTGTTGCTCTTGTAATATGTATATATATATCTGTATTTTTTTTTTCCCCTCCCAACATTTGGAATGATTCCTAACATTTGGAATGATTTTGAAGGCAATCAGTCCACTTTTACTGGTGTCTGCTGGGTAGTTCTTGTAAAATCATCAGTGGTGACAAGACACTTTTTTTTTTAAATTTAAAGTGAAACTGAATAAATATTTGGCTGGAATATGGTAGGGGGAAGGGCAGAAAGAGTAAAGATAAACTCATCAGCTTCTCAACTGTTAGATTTGTTTGTTTGTTTTTGCAAGAGTTGAGTTTTTCAGTGAAAAGTGCTGCCATCTTTTGAGAAAATAAATCACTGTGCTTGCTAAAGGTAGAGCCGGCTGCCTTTGGTGATGCTGATTTAGCAAAGTAGTCATGTCATTGATGGATTCCAATACTTAATAGTAAATAAACTTGTGAACGAGTGAAATTAAATGTGAGACTATAACTGAAGTATTTTCCCTGGTTTGTTCACCAGCTTGAAAAGGGATTGATCAAATACCCATTGCAATCCATGGGAATCTCTGATTCTGATGGATATCAGAACAGGATTAAAACCGTTTACAGCCTTTTGGTTGAGTTTACTTACAATAAAGTGTGCTTACAGCTAACTGTGTGGTTTTCAAGCCCTTCAGATAGCTGACTAATGATTATGTATATAAACATGACCTCTAATAACAAACAAAAAGTGTGGGGTAGGTGGAGCTGCTTGATCTCAGGCGCTCTGCCTCTCTTGCTAATACTTGCAAGAGCAGAAGCATTTGCCTCAAAAATATAAATTTTCTTGCTGTGCTTTGTCTGCCTCAATAGCTCTGTATCTGTGAACCCATGAAAAATGAGTCTGTGTCATGGATCATCTACCATTTGTGTTTTGATTTGCATTCCGGAATATGGCTTAGATCTGATATGATGGGTTCTGCCTTTATTGTGGTGTCTCTTCCTGGCTACACTCTATTACCTCCTCGCAGCTTCTTATTGTGTGGGGACCTTACACTTGCCCTGAGCACCCCCTTTTCATAGGTCTATAAATTACATGTATGACCTCAGGAGGTTCTTTCTGCAATTCTTCCCTATGTGGCAGAGATGATAAAACTTCCTTATCTTGTGGCATTTTGTGGATAAATTCATACGTGGCTCTGTGGGGCAGCCATCAAATAACCTACTGGCTGGTGCTGCTGCTGTTAGACAAGCCTGGAAATGTTCTCCTGGGGGTTTAACTCTGTCCTGTGTTTCTCCATGTGAAGGTCTGTTCAGTGGAAGTGTTCAGAAAACAGCTCTTGTACATCTTCATTTGAGCATCTGTGGTTTAAAAAGGGGAATACAAATTTGAATGGCTCCCTTGAAAATTAGGAACTATGCTGTATCTTTGTAGCAGTTTATCCAGCCTTGTTCCTTTCACTAGCAAAACAGAAAGGTTGATGAGTTACAGTATTTATTTTACCAGTTGAGGCTCCCATCCCTAAGTCTGTAAATTGCTACTCCCACCGCAGCATGGACCTACAAAAGGGCATCCCAGGGTGTGACTGGATACATCTATATTTAGGCAATCTGTTGTTTATTATATGAAAATTTGATCTCATTTGCTGTAGTCTCTTTCCATTTCTGTTGTTGCCCAAAGTATATCATAGTGAGGAGAATATCATCTCTATCTATCAATGCAATCAGACAGAGAGATTCTGTTGCGAACTTGGGGAAGATCATGTCCCAGATGGGAACAGCAAATTCAATTACTGACAATGGAATGAGTACAACGTGTTTCTGAACGCACAGTTCTGGACGATGCACTGCTTCCAACCCTGTGCAACTTGATTTTTGCGACGTTATGCTGGGAAGAGTTAGTGGATGGTAATCTAAACTGAGGATGAGTGTGTGTTACAGAAAAGCTGGTGAAACGCTGATCAATTCGTTGAGTGAAGTCAGCGAAATAGCTAAACATTTAAAGAACAAATATCAAGCACTGATATTTATGTAGAGATAGTGCGGAGAACAGGAAAACTGTTCCACTTGCAGACACCCTGTGCTTCCAGTAAAGCATTTTTTTTTTTACAGAAAGCTTTATTTTAGGTGGCTGCCTTACCCTGAGACCATACGTTGGTGATGGTGCTGTGGTTTTTCCTCTGTAGGGAAAGGGGCATAGATGTACAGCAGGAGTCAGCGAACAAATATTGCACATATTAAAAAAAAAAAGAAATCGTATTATACTACCGCTTAAGAGATGAGGTTGAGACTGATACAGCACCATGTTTTAGAGCTCATGCATCCAGGCTATGCCTGCAAAAAATTGACCAGAAGTTGATTACAAGCTCTAATTCTTCCAGGACTTGCCGAACAGCTGCCCGTTGCCATCTCTCTTGCTGTCCAGGAGATGGATCCCTGAGTGCTGGAGGTAACAACTTTCTGGATGCTTTCTAATAAAACAATGAAGAGCTGACTTTATCATCCTTAAAGCAAATCACTTTTGAAAAATGCTTTACAAATACCAAGGGATGTTTTCTATTAAAAAGCCTGGAATGTTTTTCTGCCCGTAAGTGAAAAAGTTTTCTCAATACAGCTGGGTATACAGGAATAGCTCTTGCAGAGGAGGGGGGATATTTTCTGTCTGGATCTGTCTGGAAGAGCAGGGACATCAGATTACTTTAAGTTATTAGATTGTCTTAAAGAAGGCATAGGCAATTAGGAGTGTGTTTTGCTTTTTTTAAAATCAACTAATTATATCATCTTCATTTCTCTACCTAAAATGATGTTCTGTAAAGCTGCGGTAAGTGTAGTAGTGTCTTAAACTTTTATGCCTTCGTGTGATAAGACAACAGCAGTAACAGTGTGAGGCCAGGACTGCAGTTTTATGAGAGGGTAAATTGAGGGATTCCCTCATCAGTCTGAATCGTTGGTGTGCAGACGAGTGTTGAGCTGCTGCCTGGTGGCTCAGCCCCGCGATGCTGTGGATCTGGTATCGCTGGTTACACAAACAGTGCGATTCCCCAGTACTTCCAGTTATCTGTTTATGTTAATATCGGGTACCAAGGAAAACACGAGGCTTGGCCCCGCCGTCATGCTGTGGGCTTCCTGCTGACTTGTTTACGCCTTCTCATCCCACAGGTTTGTCTGTTGTCATAGTTCCCATTTTCTTCCCGTTTTCGAAAGCAGGACAGGAGGTCTCTATGGAGACAGGCATCAGTTCCACTCCGTGCACTAAACTGTAGGGGTTGCTGTAAGAGCAGAGCTGCGAACACGCTTTGTCCCCCATGGAAGCTGAAAACATTGCCACCCTGACACCTCCAGTCCCTGGTGTTTCCAGGAATTAACATTTCAAGGTCACAACAGTTTCTCTATAACAACACTATGCTGTTACTTTCATTGGATCAGTAACACGGTAACGGGAACATCATCTCTGTGCAGCACGACTTTAGCTTTTAGGATTTTCTTTGTTAATTGCATGAAAGGCACCAAAGCATGTGTCTTCAGAGCAGGATAGAAGAATTTTGAAATGAGAGAGTTAAATGTAGGCTTCAGAATGTCACTGGGACATGGGCAAAAATCTTTTAAGAGGTGGCTTTGCCATGTAGAAGGAAGTTCAAGTGTTCTCTTATCTGGTGTGTGTTTGTAGTTACTCAGACTCATACCCAAAGGATCTGGTTGCTGAGGATTTTTGTGTACAAGACGTGACCTACGGCTCCAAAACCCTTTGAGCAACAAATCACTGGAGATGGGGTTGTCTGCCTCACCTGCTGTCCTGGTTTGGGGTTGAACATTGTTGCTGTCAGCCAAGTGATGGATATGATGGGAAATTCTGTCACGTTTGTCTCAAACAACTTTTATTCATGTGATGATGAGGTAGGTGTCATGTCTGTAATTTTCAGAAGTGTCCAAGCAACTCAGGAACCAAAATTCATCAAGGGTATAATCACTGAGGTTCAAGTTCCTACATCACTGACTGCTTAAAGTGTTACTCTATCACAGTTTTGGTTTGTGCCTTGCTGCTTCTGACACTGAACCAGGAAACCAGAGAAGTGTCTGTGCCTGTGTATATATGTATTTCTGTCCGAATGCCTTTTGTGTGTGTTTATCTGAAATCATCAATAGCTGTACAGGAGAAGCCTTTTGCTCACAAGGCAGATAAAAGGGAGAAATCAGAACTAAGGCAGACATGAGAACAGAAGGGTTGAATTGTGCAGGATGAGTGGAATCTGAAAACTCCACCAGACGAGGAATAAAAGAGTTACCTGATATGTGTTTCCTTTTTTTTTGTTTTGTTTCCCCAGAGGGGATGGTACTGATCTTGTATTAGGCTTTACTTCAGAGTCCTGAGTGGACTG
This sequence comes from Nesoenas mayeri, assembly GCF_963082525.1. Taxonomy (NCBI): domain Eukaryota; kingdom Metazoa; phylum Chordata; class Aves; order Columbiformes; family Columbidae; genus Nesoenas; species Nesoenas mayeri. The sequence continues at coordinate 7,561,573 of NC_137562.1, forward strand.
GTGGTCCAGTCTAAAGTGATGCTGAAAAAGGTATCATCTCTTGTTAGTTTGCAGCACGTGCTGTGGAACAGGAGTTGAATTTTATAGCAATTTTCCTGGAGAGTGCACAGACAATTAGCTAGGTGTACTTCTAACAGCACATTGGCTCATTGGAACCCTAAGGAATGCTTACAAAAAATCGGTGATTGGATGGTGACATGATACATTGCTCAATGCTATGATCTCAATAAAAAAAATTAAAAAAATTAGGGTCTGGTGTCACATAAAACACTCAGAACTTGTAAATGCAAATCATCAGTTTCCTTGAAAGACAGCATCTTTCTGGGCTGGTGGTCCTCATCCTGTCCCTGGTACCACAAAGCTATGTAGCGTGACACCAGATTTGGAGACTGAGTGGTAAGACTGACTGCTCAGCGTTGGTTTGGAACTAAAGGTCAAGTTCTGCCATCTGATAAATCTGTGTTCTGTTAACCTCCTTAGATGCCAAGAAATCAAGATTGATTCAGATGAAGTCATCAGAGAATATTTTGGTGGGCAGGGGGTTGGTGTAACGATTCCAAGCCTGTGCATAGTTCACGATAGGTAGTAGTCCCCATGGGCTGCTCGCAAGAGGTAAAATACTCCTTTTAGTACTGCAATGTCTTTTTTGTGCATTTGCTGGTTGCTTCCCACCAGCTCCTCAGGCACAGGTTGTTGGGTCTGTCTCAGCACAGAGGTATATCGGGTTAATACCAGGTCCCTGGGAGCTCAGCTTCTTGGCGTGTTTTCACTAGCAAAGGCAATTAGGAGGATTAAAACCACCTTTATGTTGTAATCTACATTAGTCTTGAAGGCTCCTGTTGTAGTTGGTACAGAGAGGGGGGAATCTCCGGAGGGATTCATTGCGGCTCAAGGTAGGTGTCCAATTTAGGTCACCCTCAGGGACTGTCTGTTGGGAAGGCTTATTTGCTATGTCCACCGTAAATGTGTTTTATTGTATTTCTCTATACTTTTAGAATGCGACTGTTCCATTACCATTGATGAAACCTTACTCAAAGTGTAATGATTGCTTAAGGCAGTGACTTTGTTTGGCCTGCATGCCGTATTGAAGGAGTGTCATAAGATCGTACTCCTCACCCTGTGCGGAAAAAATGAGCAGAAAAGTCTTATGACTTACTGACATACTTCTGTTTACTAGTAATTTATAGGTATAAGCAAGTGTCAGAGCTGTAGATAGAAGCAAATAAGAATAGGAACCAAATCAAATAACAAAATTGTCGAAAGGTCAAATTAATATATTTTTACAGCTATCTTTCACAGAATGAACGAGGCTTTAAAATTCTGATTATAAGTTCTCGTGAGAATGATTGTAATGAGAACAGGAACCAGCACACTATAAATCCGCTCTCCTGGTAATAATTTAACTAGAACAGTAACTGGTACAAATGTAATTCATTAATTCCTTTTTATGACAATTTAAAGACTGAAATCTGGTTGTTATTGTGTGGCCTTCTTATGCCATATCTAGGACATTTTTTTGTAGTCACAGGGCTCAAGTATTGAGACTGAACTGTGATCCATTATAAAGCAGATGGATATAAACGTCCTTGGAGTCCACCGTACCGCAATTGCTGCCTGTTATGAAGTTCTTGTTTTGCTTAAGATCAGGTTGAAAGAATGTTAAAAAGTAGTTCCGATTTGTGTATTTCATAGGACAGATGGCTAATTTAACTAGTCTGATCTCAGTTTCTTATTGGACTACAGCCAGTGGTCCTTGATAGTCTCATATCTGAATTCAACATTTCCCAAGATCATCAGATGCAAATAGCAGAAGTAATTAAAAGTCTGCTTTGAACTGTAAATATCCATTAAAAAGTGTGAAATTTTCGCTAATAACATTTGTGGACCTTTCGTTGTGTTGAAGAGTTGTAGTTGCACTGACAGTAAAGACTGACACCAAATATGGTGAGTGGTTTTATTTGTTTATTTGTGGTGTGGTTTATTCCCCCCCTCCCCCGCTGCTTTCAAAGTATCTTAACAAAGGCACTGGGACGTGCCTGATGCTCACAAAACTTCTTGCCTTTGTTTTAGCGGGGGAGTGAAGGGAGGGATGATGGAATTTGAGGAGCTGGGGTTGCTCAGGGCTTAGGAGTGATGCTCTTGGTGTCCTTGGGCAGGTCTGTGGGGCTTCACGTGCTCTGGCTGCCTCAGGAGCTGCTGATGGATGTGGCCTCTGTGACTGTCACAGAAGACATTCACATGACAAAATTACTGTAATCTGTCAGTTTAAGACAGCTAGTTTTGTGATATGAATTTTCAAGCTACTCCAGAATTTTGTGTGCTGTCTTTATGAAAAAAAAAAAAAAGGAATAGTATAACCCATTCTTAATAAATACTTGTGATTGGGGAAAACCTAGAGCTGTTAGAATCTGTATTTTAGCCTGTAGTACTTAGACATAATAAGTGAATCCTTGGCTCCACTGGAGTCAGCAACAGACCTCTGTATTGATTGTACCTGGATCATTATGTATGCTAAAACAGATGGGCAGAAGATACAAAATTGTAAAATCCATTTTATTTATTCCTTATTTCCTTATCCAGGGTTTGTACTTGTCCCATTCTGCCTGTCTGTGTATGCTCTGGGGTATCAGCTACTTGTTCACTTCAGCTGTCTTTTCTGGCATCTTCACCATGGGACGTGTACCTTGATCCTAATGAACATGTCCACATGGTCTCCCATCTCGAGAACTGGGGCCGTGGAGTTTCACTTTGACAACTACCTCACATATACCAAATGATCAGCGCTTCCAGTATCTTCATTAATATTATCAATGTTTAGAGGCATTAATGATGATGCTTATTGTAATCATAGGCTCACGAGAAGATTGTTCAGAGAGTAGAGGAGGCCTGTTATGGGTGCTGTTTGGGTGTTTTTACCAGCATTGTTTTAAAAATGGATTTATTGGAATGTAATAGCTGTAGTTTGAGATAGTAAATGTAGATGCTAATATATTTTCCTTGTAGATAACAATGTGTCTTCATGAAATATCTCTCTCTTACGTTTTTTGGAAACATAAGTTCTTCACGTTGTTTAGCCATATATTTGTTGTTAATCTCGTCACTGAAAGTCTATTTAGATCACAGAAGTTTATGAGTTTTATATCCAAACTCTTTGTCCTTCTCGCTCCTTAAGCCAGTCTCTGTTCTAGACTGCAGATTTTCTATGTTAAAGATCTTTTTTAGTACCAGGTTGTTGAGTTCCTAAAAAAAAAAATAGGAAGGAAACCTTGCAATAAGCAAAGCTGTAATCACAACATGTTCTGAATGACGATATTAAAATTCTGAGTAGCAACAATAAATTATTTGCCGTAAGGTGTAGAGTAATGGAGGTCTCTGTATTAATTAGGAGGTGCTTTGTGCAGTGTCAAAATGCAGTACAGATTGGTTAAAATGAGGGGATAAATGTTGCTGCAGAAATATAATGCGAAAAAATAATTTAACATAGAGACCTGCCCCTGTGAGTGGGTTATCCCAGCAGCGTGTGCTGGTTGGTGCAGTTACTGCAAGTTAAAGGGGCTGAATAGTTAAACATGCAAAATCTCAGCAGCTGTGGGGCAATGGGCTGGGACAGCACGTCAAAGAAACCGAGCGCCGTGCGGGGTCCTGGCCGCTCCCACCTTGGTGTTTTGGGGAAGCGCGACAGAATAAAAACTTTATAGACCTCTGTGCACATGTCTAAAACTTCTATTCTAGGCTATTGGGAAAAATAAGGTGTGAGAGTGTGGTGTGTAAGAATAAAATACTCTTACTTAATGCTACTATAAGGCAGAGGGGAGGGTGTGGTGTGTGTGGCAGCAGTTCAAGGTCTGCAATGGGCGTTCTGCAGGGGGACTTGGCTCTTCAGCACCAGATGTGGCAGCCAAAAACTTCATTTTTCCTACTCCCCAGTTGTCCAATACGGAGGCCATCCTCTTGTTGTGTCTGTTATCTGTACCCACTAGGAGAATTTAATATAAAAATGACCTGGTGACAGGATTTTGGGTCAGCTCAGCACAGCGGCTGCACGACTGCCAGAGTTTTCTGGTGAGCAGCAGTAATTCAGTGTACCGGTGGGTCTTTGGCTTGAAGGAACGGCTGTAGCCCTTTCATTAGGCCTGATCCACCAATATCAAGTGTGCACCTTCCCTGTTTGAGGGAGATGTGGTTTGCTCTGGATTTTGCTTTTTCAATTGTACTGCCTGTCTCCAAGACACTGGTATTTTTAATTTGAATCTTTCTGCCCAGAACAATTTTCACTCTACAGGCATCACCCCAAGGGTACGTGGTGGTGCTTCCTAATACTCAGTTTCATTTCTACTGTAAATCAACATAACTTGATTGAAATCCAGCTTTCCAGCTGGACCAAGTGGGATATGGCTTAGAACAGTTGATTTTGGCTTACGGAGACTCTGGGAGTCCCTAGTTCCAAATTTGAGGAAGGTCACTCTGAGCTGGCAGTGGCTCAGACGCTTTGGCCAAAGAAGCTCCCAACAGCAGAACAGAGGAGTGAGCCCTCCAGTTATAATCTTTTTTTTTTCCTTTTGGTTTCATGGCTACATCAACTGAACTGTAGACTATTTTTGCTGCCTCAGAAGAGCAATGCGAGGTTTATTTCTGTCAGATGTAGAAAAGAGATAGGAAATGCTTGAGTTTTCATTCAAACTTCAAAAGGTCTTCCAAAGCAGAGGGAATTTTTGCCATGGCAGATCTCCCACGGTTTTCAACAGGATACAAGAACAAGCTGTATTTTAATAAACATGATGACTTGAGATTGTTGCCGAGTGAAACTAATAAGATGAACTATGTTGACAAGTCATGGCTGTGTATTGTTCAGCCTGAGTCTAACTTGAAAAGTCAGCGGTACTGAACGAGTATGACTTTTGAAAATGTGCATATATTTACATGATTTGATATGTAATGTTGAAGCCAATTTGTTAATGGCCAACTGGAACACTTAGTTTCATATACTGAATAAAAACAAATAGGTCAATTGTAATGTAAAACTGCACATTTTATTTTTTCTTTCTGTTTTTAGGATTAAGCTACATATTCAGCATAACAAGAAGAGAGCAATAACCTTCTTTTGATTTGATGATATACAGCACATTTTCTGTAAACCCATGAAAAATGATTACTAGTATCATGAGGAAACAACACCTTAGGGAGATTACTAGGGAAGGCAAACAGCTGGAACCCATAATCTTCTGAAAGTCTGATTGTCTGTGGATCACCATGTCTACCCTAGGGTGCTATAAGTAATACTTTTTTTAATTATGCAAAACAATAAATTCTTTGAAAATTTTGAATTTAAAATTGTTAGTAACCATTAAATTTAACCATGTGTAGAGGCAGATGTTCTAGAGAAATTCTTAGTTTAGGACTTGGCAGAACTTTCTTTTTATGTAAATATGCAACATTTCCTGGTTTATTTTTTTAACATTTAAGATTAATTATTCCATCAGTTTAACTGAAGTTAAATTTAACAGGAGGAATACATATATCTAATCCATTTGACAGTTGTTTTTTTTTCAAGTTAATTTAAAATAAATTTAACTGCATCTTTAACTGAGATAACTCTAGCTTTGTGGGCATTTGCATTGATTTAATTAGATAAGCTGAAAAGGACAACTTCAGTGAAGATAGAGTGACTGCATTTTTCTCTTCTAGCACACAATCATCTTGAGAAATGTTGCTGTCTGTCTGTCTGTCTGTCCATCGACCGGGTGGTTGTGCCCTCAGTGTCACTGCTGTGTGTTGGTGTTTGAAAGGCTGCAGTTTGGGTGCCTTTCCTACGGGGTTTAGTCCATGCAAAACCACCTTAAATTATGAAGCGTGAGCTACGCTTTAAGAAAGGAAACTGAAATATCCTGAAAATGTCAATCATCATCTTCATATTTTAGCTTCTTACAGATAAGGTAAAATATCCAGACCCCTTCTAGCACATCCAGTGATGTGAAATAATACAGTTTAAAAATTATATGGAGCTTGTGCTGCCATGAGCTGTGTCCTCTTGTATTCCTGGCGATTTGGGATGGTGTTATTATGTTGATGGAGAGTGTTTCTTGGTGCTGATCACAGAACATGGAGCTCCCAGAGCTGGTGACACAGTACAATGAAACCAAAATTACCATTTTCAGCCAGGCATCCTGCTGCTCCCTGTTGACTTGAAAGCCCTGATGTCACATTGTGTGCTGCTGACTCCACAAGTGTTTCGGTGAGGGATTGTCATATATTCAGATGCCTGCTAGAAATGTCTGCGTGGTATATTTGTGTCTGTCAGCTCTTTCAGTGTGCTAATTTTTCTGGCGGTTTCTATCATTCTTTATACCAGAATTCTAGTGCCTTTTGCCTGATCTGGATGTCCTGGGGAACCATCCGAGAGGCACCTGGGGAAAAAGCTTTTTGAACTTGTGTTGTTAAAATCCTCCTTTCTGAGAGGAGGGTGTTCCATTATCTCTGCAACTAGAGGTGCTACCGAAGTTTTCATAGCCAGCTGTTGGATTTAACAATATAATTTTCACCTGAAACTTTTTGTTCTAGCAGGTGATAATGATTAGGGCTTGGATATTAAAAATCTGCTTTTCTCCCTAGGATCAGACATCAACAGAGGCTGAATGGCTATGGAGCTAAATTATGCTTTCTCTTGTCTTAAATGCCCTGTTGCAAGCAGCTGCGTTGCTCTTGAAAGGTCATCGTGATGACGAATGTCTGTCTGTGCTGTTGTGAAAAGCTCCTGAAGTCTTGTAGGACTGCAGGAAACTGGACATATTGTGTCTCATCCAAGAGAGTAAAACCCGGGTGAGAGAGGGAGGGCTGGATTGTGCCTTGGTTGGTGTAATACGAGTTCACTGGTGGTTGAGTTGCAGGACACCCATCTTCCAGTGTGTGATATTGCCCTTTAATCGTGCTTTCTAAAGATGTCCTTTCTGCTAAAAATGTACCAGTGTTCCTGTCTCAAAACTTACCTTAATTCCTCCACAGCTCTCTGGAACCTCTCAGTTGGTGCTGAGGTGTCTGAGGGCTTTGAATACACTCACTACTAGTATATAATTTTTTAGATTTTATTTTTTAGCAGTTTTTTTCACAGATGTGCACGGCAAATGCAGCAGCCTGGGTGAGACGGCTCGTGTCAGTGTTATACAACATGCTATTCCTGCTTGGATCAGCCCTCCTGACACAAGTTGTGACTTCGCTTTCCCTTTGGTAGAGACACTTGAGGTGGTTTTGGGAGAACTGCTGGTCTAATTCAGTCTCACCTTGTTGCTTAGTTCATGTGATGGGATTTTAATCTCTTTTTAAGAAATATTAAAGTTACAAAGCTTGAAAAGAGATGCATAAGGTGCTTGTGTACTGCTTTGAAAATTTTCCATCTGGGGGAATACTTGATATAGTGCTACTGTCTTTTTGTCTTTTTTCTTTTTCTCTCTCTCTTTTTTCTTTTTTTGTATCCATAACCTTATTTAAGAAAAAGCATGTACAGAATTTACCTAGAGAAATTGTTCCAGAGCACAGTTCCTTGTGAAATGTTAATGAATGCTAGCTGTGACCAGCTCTGTGCTTCTCTATTCAGTATCACAGCAGTAACTCTCCTTAAAAACTAATGTTTGATTTTTATAACAGCGTTCAGGAAGAAGAATCCTGATTAGGCTCCTCCAGGCTTGCCCTTTTGCTTTCCTCTTTGCTTTGCTGAGTGAAACTTGGTGGATATGTTTGCTCTATGTAAGGAGCTCTGCACCTCCGTATTCTTTGAAAATAACCAAAAAATCAGGCCCTAGTACTAACTGGAGCTGCATCAGCAGCTTTCTTAGTTAAATAACCAATAGGATGTTTTATGTTTTTATTTAGAGCAAGGAATGAAGTAATTCTGGGCTCAGGTTAGTAAACGCTCTGGTCTGGCAATTAGGAAATTGATCGGGGAACTAATTCACTCTAACATAGTCCATCTTTTGCCAGGATTGTAAATATCTCCTTATTGCTGAATTCTACAATATCCTTGATAGGAAGCCTGGTCATCTGTAAGAAATCAGCTATACCTGTGGTGGGCTCATCTGTTTGTCTTGCTCTCCTTTTTAACTGTTCATTCAGAACATAAACTTGGTACAGGTTAAAAAAGGCAAATGGTAACGGGCTTGAAGCTGAGAGCTCTTAGCTTTTAACACTCAGCCCTTGAAGTGGAGGATTTGGGGATAAAGAGACTTCACGTATGGGTTTAGAGATCCTTTGTTTTGTGCTTGGCTGTTTTTTTTTCATGTGTTTGTTTGGCTCGGTTTTGCTATAGCATTAGTAGACGGCAGGTTGCTTGCAAAGTAAAAATACTTAATTCTAGGGTCTTGAGCTCATAAAACATGTTTAAAAATGCCAAGGCAGCACTCACTGGAGGCCCTTTGGCACCCATGACACTGTGTCAGGATTATCGATTACTGCCAGTCGTGCATTTCAGTCTGAAAAATTGAGTTTTAGCTTTCTGAGAACACACTGATCGTAAGAGCAGTCCGTACCACTTAAAGTACTTGTACCAGGCACCCTAGGCCCCCGGAATTCACAGCAGCTCCATGCTTCACTTGAGGTTTGCAGCGGAACTTTAAAGTGGTTCCATGAGAAAAGGAATGAAACTTAATTGAAACACTTGAAAGATATATAACAAAAAGATCATATATGTTGCTTGCATACAGTGTGTTTCCATCAGACTTGAAAGGGGGAAATTTCAAGGCCAAGCAAAGCTTATTACTGGAACCAAACAGCATCTCAAGCAATTGTAAAATGAACTTTTAAACCCTTGGCTTTTGAAACCTATATTGAGCAGCAGGGAAAAAGTATTAATTGTTACGAAAATGTGAGCACGAGCTTTATTGTTTAGAGGCAGGACTGACATTTGCAGCAGCATATTAGACCTTTAGGAGAATTGGCCATGCTGGGAAGGAGCAGCTCCGGGCTCCTGTTGAAGTCGGTTTGCCCGAGCTGAGGGAAAGTCCCTCTGGGCCCAGAGGCAGTAAATGAAGTGATGGTTCCGTGTTCCCTGTTCCAATTTCACTCATCCTTATGGCCCTATGGGCAGCATTGAAAAAAGGATATATGGATATAGGCTGTAGCCTTGTGAGTTGCACCAGCCTGCTTCATTTATAGGAAGAAAACCCCCGTCACTCAATGCAAATCCACAGAAATCTGTACTTGGAGAGGGGTTAAGAGCATAAGGTGTTTTTATAACGTATTTGACACTTCTTCCACTCGTCCTTAACAAAGAAATAGAAAAACACGGGATGTGGACTCCTACGATCCATCGCTGTGCTGATTAAATATAAGTATCTGTGAGAAATCACGCAAGGATGCTTTAATGGCAGTTGTCAGAGACGTTGAAAATGGATTAGACCTTTTCAATTTTCCGTCTAATAATGAATATTTCGTGAGACTTTTAAAGCTGTTAGCTATTAATTATAGTACCTAAAAATATGATCATGTTCAGTCAAGTAGGAATCAGCACATGACTGTATGCAAAGTATGTTCTTTGTCTGGCTTTTGTGACATAGCTTGTTACTTTACATTTTCTTTATGAATACAAGAAATAATTTTTTAAATTATGACAGCTGGTGATGAAGCAGACTTGCCCTTGAAAGTTGTAAGCAGACTGAGAAGATTAACACTGAGGAGGTAAAAGGATAGATTAATAGATAAATGTTCTGATATTTAAATAATGTATGATAAAAATTAGATTACCATAAATTCAGTTCTGTTGTAGACATTAATATTGTTCTAAGGCTAGAAATTCAAGTGTGGAAATGGAAGGTTAGTGTTTGCATTAAAAACATGCAGACCATTGTCCTTTGCTGGTGGTGTTGCTGCTTTCTGCAGATAAGAAATCGCCTTTCTCTTTAAATTCGTTTATACTACCAAGGGTTAGTTTTGCAGATTGGAAATAAATAGGGTTATATTTCTACAGCTAAAATAAATGTTTCTACTGTTGAAATAAATGACTTATTCTAACAATAGAAAGCTGATTATACTATTGATAAAGAGGCTGTCAGTCAAGTAATTCTCATTTATGTATTCAAAAATCTTAACTAATAGTGCAGTGAAAAAAGCTCTAGTGGCTTTATTAAATTCTTGCTTTTCAGGGTAATTTTTTTTTCTTTGTAGCTGGAAAACATCTTCTGTTTGCAACTTACAGTCGTTTCTCTGAGTAAAGTGTAGGAGCGAGGAAGTTGTCTTTGGTTACTCTGTTTTCTTGGGGGTTTCTGTTTCAGTTGTGTGTGGTTTGTGGTGTTATGTGGTTATTTTTTGTTTGTTTTCCACCCAAGTTATTTGAGTGGGGGAATCTGTCATGTGGGATCCAGTTTCAGTCTTTGCAGGTCTATTAGTATTTCTTTGGAAGAAATCACATCTTGAGAAGACAGCTTGGTGGTGCTTTGATGCTCCATGGAGATGTGGCCCACCATCCCGTTCCAGCAATCCCTCTGCAGGCTCCACAGTGCATCCGCCCCAGGTCATTGGCCTCCCAGCACTGCTGCTCTTGTCCTCTTGTCCTCCTGATGGATTTATCTCCTCTGGCTGTGAGAAATGAGACATGCAGACATTGCTGTTTTTATGAGCTCCCCTTTTACTCAGCAGGGAGAGGGAGAAAAGTCCTGAATATGGTTTGTCCTCTTCTGGTAGGCATACTTTTTTTTTGAATGCATCTTTCTCTGTGGGTAGCAGAGACTGATTTAGGGTATCCATTCTAAGCTCAGGTTAAGTGGGATGCATCTGAATTAAGATTTGCACAAAGTCACCTAAGAAATGTCTGGTACACCAGGGCCCTACACTTTATTTTTTTGCACATCACAGTCCCCTGTCCTACCCAATGGATCCTTGTTTTGCAGTTGAATGATCCAGGGGTATGGCCATTGAGCAGCCCCATCACTGGATCTTCCTTCGGTGGTGGCAGCAAAAAAGTGCGCGTTCTCTCATGTCTTTCCTGCTTTCTTTGTGGAAATTTGTGTGCTTCAGGTTTCTTATGAAAACGCTTTCAAGCCTTTTGATCCAGTAGTATGGAAAGACCAGTGGAAAGCAGTAAAATCATTGGGAGTGTGGGTTTGGGGAGATGAACTGGACTGAGTTCCTTTCTAGACAGAAAGCCAAGGTTCCTGGGTGTTGATGGGAATGGGACTGGAGCCTTTCCTGACCCTTCAGCAGAAATGCTGTTAACCTCACGAGAGGTGTCACAGCTCCAGAGAGGGCCATGGATGAAATGTTAAGCTTGTCTTCTATGGCTTTGAATGCTTTTCCCAGCTAGCTTTTGTTGTAACAGTTGTGAGAAGATGAGACAGAGATATGTACAGGAGAAATTTGGTGGGGAAGAGGCGAGGAAAAGAGCCCGAGAATTTATTCTGAGTCCACCTGTGTGCATGTGTGTGCATTTATTTGTACTCAAGCATTGACACTCCTCAAAGTACTCTGATTTCATAGCTCTGTGAGTGCCCTAATGATAATTACATTTACACTAAATGTGGAGCAGCACCAATATTCATATACAAATAATTTTAATCTGCCAGCCAGCCATCTTAACTAATCAAATGGAGATTGCCCCCCGTCTGAGTCAATACAGATAGAGAAGAATTCATCTTCCTTAAGCAAGAGCAGCACAGACAGTGAACGTGGTTGCCTTTCTATTAAAGATGTCCTTCTAGGAAAAAGGATGCGAGGAGGAACAAGCTGCCTTTGTCTGCAGCCTAAAGGAAGTGGTGCTGACTTGAGCCAGCCTTGGGACCTGGAGCATAGCTGTGTAACCTAGAAATAATAGTTAGTTTTAAAAAATCTGTGAATTTTGTGGCAGTGATAGCATTTTTCAGCTCTCAGAAGTACCTCCGAATCCAGCCCTTGGTGTGGTAATACTGAAAAAACAAACCGTATTTGCTGTTACTTTTGGAAGGAAAATAGGCTTTAACCTTGAGGTACTGAAAGAGCAAATAAGATATTGTGTTCAGGTAAGGATCTGTGACCTGTAACAGGTGTGAGGGACTGCAGAAGTGACCTGCTTTTACAGCACAGCATACAGGAGAGGGAACCTTGCTGAGTGCTAATTAATTGTTGCTTTCATGCAAAATAATTCTTACCTTCAAATAGCCTTGAAAAGAGTTCTCCCAGTTTTTTTTTTTTTGTCCAGGAAAAGCTGATATTCAATTAGAACTCCATAAAACTGGGGTCTGACTCTAAGGACTGATCTCTTAGAATTATGGACTTTGAACTTAAGTAGTTTTTCTACTATTTAAGCAAGCCATACCTAATTTAGAAATAATCTTGTCTGTTTTAGTGCATTATTGTGCACAAGCACAGGCTGTAGCACAGGTAACACATTTCCACGGACACCGTGAGTACAGGACGGCCAACTTACCTTGAAGCGTGTGTCCCAAGTCATTGTATAGCAGTATCTGCATTTGTTCATCCTATTGCACAGTGTATTTCATCCTGAGGAATGGAAACGCTTGTGTACCAAAGCAACCACCCACTCAAAATGCATAAATGAGACTCTTTGCTATGTAATACATTAAAATACGGCAGAGTACATAGGAGATTTCCAAGGAATGTTTATTATGGTGACAGGTAGAACTGAATGAGTAAAAGCCTCAATTGACTCAGTTCTGGAAGGTCCTCATTTGTGATTAGAGTCATGATGATAAAGCAATTAAATGCCAGTGCACATATATTTTCCACGTCTGTGAGGCTTCTGGCATAATTATATAATCAAAAATGCCATTAAAGAGCAATAATGTTATTAGTGCATCACTTACAAGAAATGCGCAGCTTGGATGTTAAGTGTACGAAATAACAAAAGTCCCAAACATGCTGCATGTTTATGCAGTGTTTATGGTGGGACGTGCGTGACTGGATGGTGCAGTCGAGCTCTTTGCTCATTCCTAACCAACAGCAATTACTTTATCTTCTATGGCACCTTGGTATTAAAGTGTTGTATAAATTGGACTAGAAAAGCATAGAAGTGCAACTTTTGTGCTAGGTATCTCCAAGATCATTAATTTTAAACATCTGTGATTTCCTTAGTGTGTGAGCCATAGTCAGTGTTGATTCAGTCTAGTCTCTTGCTCACTGAAATCTGTTTGTGCAAAATATTTTGATTTCTGAAAGTTGTATTTTGGGGAAAAAATTAAAATATAGCTGCATCAAGCTTAATGGCATCAACCCCAAAATTATGGGATTAAAAAGTTCCGATCTTTTTAATTATTATAATGATTTTCAGGGAAAACTTAGTTTCCGTAGGAGCTCTCTTTTCCTACGTAGTCCCTATTCATCCCTCTGGGCTGAACTTGGATCAGTTGCTTTTCATTTACATATTGATTTCTTCTTATTATTTGTAACCTATCTGAGAAGAGATGGCAAGTAGCACCATGTTACAGCTTTACATTTAAATGAATTTGTATTGATTGTAAATAATGTAAAATACTGTTGTAAACAAACACTGTCATCTCCCAGGTGCAGAACTAGGAACAGAAATGTATTCTCTGCCAGTTAACGTATGTCTAAGATATTCTGAGGCACTAAGATACTTGCTTCTCCAACTAGCCAAATGCTTTTGCTGTGAATCTTTTTGGCTTAGCAAATCTAAACTCCAAGTTTGGCGTAGTCCATTAAAAAACCAGGATGCTTAAAGCGATAATCCCTGGCTGGCATCGCCTCATTTGGTAACACCACCTGCAAGATCCAGCCTTGCAAAAATGTGAAGATATATTCCCAGAAGGCCATTTTATTCCAAAATCTCTGTGAAAGTGTGTTTCTGGTTTTATACTTTATACCTTCAGTCACTGGCACAATCCTGTCTTACATCTACCAAGACGTGCGATGTCAGTAATGGGTGATGTGAAGGCCACTTTGGTCCTGTTGGTCCCTGGTTTGGCTCATGGTTTTTGAGTACTTCGGGATTTGGATTAAAGATGCTTACCTAGGGTTCCTAATTCCATTTAATCATATAGATAGAAGAATTCTTGTTTAATAACTTGCATTGTATTCCCTATTTTTTAAATCTTGGATAATTAATTAACTCTGAAGAACAAGCAGTGTTGATGAAGATATTCTAGAGTTACAAGCATTTAAATAACAGCTGAAACTAGTAGTTTAATGCATCTACAAAGTGTAAAATATCTGTAAAGATCTGAGGGGAAAAATGTTCCAAACTTTACCTCTTCTGCTTTGATTCTAGCGACCGTGGATTGATCCGTGGCCTGGGTCACTGCTCGCTCAGTATCGCCAGGGTTTGCAGGAGAGAAGGGCAGGCTGGAATGGCTCGGCTGGTAAATGAGTCTGAACAGATGCACAGAAGGTCAGGCAGTGATTCCTGGCCTTAAACTCCAAATCACCTCTGGAAACTTAATAGTACCCTGCATGAAAGGGACAAAACATTTATAAAGGAGGTCAGGCATGTAATTAAACCCCAGTGTAATAGTTTTGCTGGTTTGCTTGTGTTTTCTTTTTTTTAAGTTAGGATTTAAAAAATCTATACCGAAAAAAAGCAACAAACAAATTACAGCTGTAGATTTGTTTTGTTTACATGACTCAGGGAAAGCACCTTTAGAAATATTTATTTTAAGAAGAAACAAAATGTTATCTTAGTGAATGTATGTTTATTTCTTCATCTGAATTTTTTTTTGTTTAGATATCTGGGAGAAACACAAATAAAATGACAGTACAAAAAGGCTGAAAAGAGTTAGAACAGCCTGGAATTAATCTGGCTCAAAAGCATGGATAGTTTGGTTGAGGGGTCAGAGGCAGCTCTGAGCTGATATTGCTGGATTCATCCCAGTATTGCTGTCCCTTCAGCTGTGTTGGGAGCCTGTATTGGGTTTGGCTCTGGGAATGGAGACCCTGCTCCCCAAACCCAGCAATCTGAAAACCTTATTGTCAGGAAGCAGTGTTTATAGACCCATCAGAGACACCTAAGCCTAGCTTTTGCGAGAGGGCAGTGCGCCCCATGTGGTTGGGACTAGGGGTGGATTCTCTAGGCTGGGTTTATAACAAGCACAGGGCAAGATGACATGTGTGGCGAGCCCTTTAATTAGGTTTTCACGATGTGGCAAAAGATCTCTCATTAAAATATTTATAGTTGGGGTTTGATTTGAGTCTTTATCACATATATGAAACAAAATTTGTCATCTGGGGTAAAGCACCTGGCAAGTTGGTGTTAGCTCATGAATCGAGTGTATTTTGGGATTGGGAAGTTACTCAGATGTAGTATGGGTGTATCCAAGGAGGGATGTGGCTGAAATGAGGTTGGCAAATTTAGGATGTGGTTTTTCTTAAGGCTTTATTCAGGCCAACAAGTTTAGACACCAGCTTATCCAGCTGCTTTTCCACAGTTTGGAGTCAATAGACACAGGTGTCCATGGGAGCCCACCACTCTGGTCATTATGGATGACACCTGTGGAGATGAGACTCTTCAGGCAGTGAGGATTGCAGGTACACAGAGGTTTCTCCCAAGTTGTTGTCCCTGCAGTGCTGTGAGTATAGGGAAAGTGTAGAATTCCTGATTATTTATGATTTGAAGTCTTGCTTGTTTTACTGATGGTGAGTCGGGAGAGGGCAGAGAGATCTACTAGGAAGGCAGCACTGAGGAGCAGCGCTTTGGGACCCGTCCCTGGGTGTCCCCTGGCTCCTGAGCTCCGACTGGGACAAGTGGCCCCACAGTAAACAGCAAGAAGTCCTGGTAAAATGGAAACCTCTGAGCTCTGCGGCTGGGGAGGAAGCTTTTTTACCTTCTGGAGTTCTCCCAGGACCCATTTCACATCCTGAAATGGAGCAGAGAGACAACTGCACGATTTATCTTCATTTTGATAGAAAAGTTTGCCAGTGTTTCTGCTTTTTGTTTTCTTTTAACATTATTTGTAAACCTTCAGAGAAAGCCTCTCTTTCTTTCCCACAGCAACTCTTTTAAGAGGACGTGTTTGATCTGTTGTCTTATCTAAGATTATGACTAATTACTCGATAAAGAACTTTTTTTCCAAGGCTTTTTCTCCCCCTTTTGAGTATCATCTCATGGGGTGAACTTGCTGCTTCTTTTGGTTTTGCTCCATCACAACGGAGATTTCATCAAGACATGCCTTGGAATCTGAAGGGAGCAGTTAGTGCAAAATGAAGCCTTTAGATATTTTTCCTTTCCTTTTTATGCTAAAGCTGAAAGATGAAGCATATGGGAAAGAAAATAGCATTAAATCTCCTGCTTTTAAAAGGCAAAGCGCTGAGGATCTGGCCACTGCAGGAGAGGTTTGAGCTGCACGCTTCATTTCCTGCTTTGTGCAGACATAACAAAGAATTTACTTTAGTCCCCTTGGTGCTCACACAACCTATTGCGCTCTAGGCAGAGAGAAAGCAATGAGCCTGGTGTTACCGTACAGCAGCGAGCTGGGAATTAAGGTGCTTTAAAGACAAATGTTTCCTTAATAATCTCATAGTACAGACCTAGTTCCTTTCTGGTTTAGGTTTCCCTTTTCTGAAAATGGGGCTTTTGTGCAATGTGCCAATAGTGTTGGTTGGAATGAAGCATAAATTGGGGCCCATAGCAGAAATTTACTTCATAATTCAAAAATTTAAAAAAGGGGGTGTGTGTGTGTAAAAAAAAAAAAAAAAAAAAAAAAAAAAAAAAAAAAAAGTCCTGTCATAGGAGATCTTTCAGGATTATTTCTTGTAACAAAAAAAAAGTAGAGGTGGAGATGTCAGAGATATGAAGTTGGATTTCACTTGGAATTGGTGAACTAATTCTGTTAAGGAAGGGAAAACATGAGCATGTTGCTTTCACTAAACTAAATGTTGGGTTTGAGATTGTATAATTTTCATACATTATTAGCCTCGTAGGAAAGACTGAAAGATGAAAATCCCCCAAAGGAGGTTTCCCCTGGTAGGGACAGGGAGAAAACCTCTAAGATTCCCATCTAAATCAAACCTTACTTAGAATATTGAAATGCGCAGTGTGGCAGCTCATGGCCGTTTATGTAGCACTGCATTGTTATATTGCAAAACACCGCACCATCACTAAAGTAATGGGACTAGATAAAAGGGCTGATTGAAAGGCAGAGGTTCCTGTGTGCATGCATCTCATTATATTGACAAGCAGGAAAATATTGAAAAGCACTGGAGCATTTAATTGAGTTTGTGAAAAATGTCCGGGTATGTATGGCTGGGCTGTGTGTGCAATTTAAGCATTTGTGCTTGCAAATGAAGTGGGCACATCTATTCTTCAGGTTGTTGTTTGGGTTTTGTTTGTTGGTTTGTGCTTTTTCTCGTTAGAAACACTAAGTAAACAACTTGCTGCTGTCCCACCCCTGCCCCAAGAACCAAAACAGCTTTTAATGGTGTTTTTTATGAGACATCTATTCAGACTTAGAAAATAAGGAATAGAGAAAGATGGGTTTGTCTATATGCCATTGAGAAGAAAGAATGGTAGAAATAAAGGAAATTTAATTAAAAATAAAAGGTCAAGTGGATTCAGCTCTCCTCTTGCCATGTTGCCAAGGCTAAATCATCTTAGGTAAAGGTGTGTCTTGAGAGAGGGAGCTTTTCATATATGGGTGTGATCTGTAAATACTGAACATAAAATTAATTATTTTAAAGCTCATTGTCTAATCTAGAAGTATTCTGTAAAATAAATAATTTTTATTTTCTTTATGCTCTGGCAGTTCTGAGTAGGCAGTGCTGCTTCAGGAGCTTTTCAGCCTGTTCTAGGGGCACAAAGCTGGGGTTGCCCCTTGTCTCTCTCCCTTACCAGCTTCCCAGTGATTTTTCCACCAGCTGGCCAGCCTCACCACCTCATTCCAGATTCTGTGGGCAAGAAGCAGAAGTGTCAAAAATAATGAAGTTATTTCAAAGATTATAGGTGGGCATAAGAGGAAAACGTGTTCTACCAAAGGGAAAAATGTATGACGTGCCTTATACCTTATTTGGCACGGGGGCATCTTAGAACTGCCTCAGCTGCGGGAAGCTCTTGTCTAAGCTTGTGGCTAGACACCATGGGGAAGCCAGGCTTTGTTAATGCTGGTATTTCCAGACCTACTTGTTTCATTAGTGGTGAGGAAAATATGCTGTAAAGGGGGTTGCCCAAAATTCTATACATTTGCTGGGCTGTGATGCCCATACCTCCTGTGTGCCTTATTTTCCAGTTACATGAACAAGTGCCATTTGACTTTTTATTACTTAAACCTGAATGTGTTTCTCTGAGTTGAGAAAATGTTTTTGTTTTGACACATGTTAAAAATAATATTTTGGC
Organism: Nesoenas mayeri; assembly: GCF_963082525.1. Classification (NCBI taxonomy): domain Eukaryota; kingdom Metazoa; phylum Chordata; class Aves; order Columbiformes; family Columbidae; genus Nesoenas; species Nesoenas mayeri. The sequence continues at coordinate 7,579,826 of NC_137562.1, forward strand.
AGTTTGTTTGTAGGTTCTGCAATGCAAAATATGGAAATGATGAAGTTGAGTGTTTGGTCTTGTCACAGCAATGTTGTGATTTTTACTACCAACTGAATCTTCTGCCCTCTAATCCTCTAATGGCAGCACACTTTTTAATTTGTATGAAGTTGTCTCACAAGTTTTCATAAAATCTGTTTACTTAAAGCTATCTTTTTCTATGAGGGAGCATTGAGGTAGACTTTTGGTCTTGCCCAGTTCTTATTGTGATATTAGCACTTCATTAGTTGTCGCTGTATTTCAGTAAAACAATAAAGAAAGGTGATGAATGAAATGAACAGGAAAAGCAGGTGTGGAATGTCTTCTGCAGGCAGAGAGGTGTCGCAGTATTTAAACTATAAAGGAATTTTCCTGAAATGGAATAATGATTGCTGTCAGCTGGCAGTCAGTTCACTGTTCAGAGGACTCTTGTCAGCCCTATCAGCCTTATTTATTTCAAATTTTCTGGCTTTCTTATAAATCATTAGGAGAAAGTCCTGTTGACCGAGTTTTCTGACATTCCTCATGATCCTGGAGTTAGTCCCAAGAGGCGTTTTAAAAAACATTGCTTTGTTCAAACTGAAAAAGGCCACAAGTTTGAGCATACGAGCTTGTAAGCCTAATTATTTGTTCTGCGTGTGTTTCTGGAGTAAGACCTAGTGAAAAAAGGATCACACGTCTTGGGGAGGTACCTTTATGGGGATGAGAAGAGAGGACTCGACAGATCTTGGGGCCGGTGGGGTGGCAAACGCAGCCCGGTTGGCAGGAGGAGCTGGTGTCTGTCCCCTGTGCAGAACTTCTCCCCATGAGACACTTTGAAGCACATGTTGGTACTAGTGAGTGGAAAGATGTGCTTTGATTTTGAATTTAACCAAATTAAAGAGGGTGCAAATTTGCAGTTGGCTTCTGAGAAGAGATTGCCTCTTTAATTGTACCTGTCTTTGGCAAGTAAAGTCTGCATTTGCCTGTTTAGTTTGAATTCAGAGAGAACCTTTCAGTTCTTGATGTGAAAATGAAATTGCATCCCAGACAGTTCTCTGGACCATTGTATTGTTCTTTCCAAATTAGATGCTGAAACTACTTGACTCTGTTTTGCATTGTGTGACTGATGATTTTTCCTAGCCAGACTGAAATTTAAATCTTAACATGTTCAGAGTTTATGACAATCTGCAACAAGGTCAAATGTTGATGTTGAGCGTCTAATTTCTTATGTGACTTGAAAAACTCTGTACAAAAAATGTTTGTGAATACTGAGCCCTCATAGTTCCTCCTGAGGCTTCCCAAAGTAATCATTGGCTCTGAGAATTTCTCACTTGTGACTGCTGAGTCTTCTTCCTCTGCTGTAATTCCATTATCAACCCTTGATTTAGCTCCACTAAGAGATAAAGAAGAGCTGAACTGTGGTGGCATCAAGGCAGTCTGTCAACTGTGACGAGCTGCACCAGTAACCTGCCTGAGCTCAGCAAAGGTGATGCGATTTAATTATTGAAGAAATACATAAATATGATTTTTCATCCCAAATGGTAACTTGCATCCGACATACAATTTCTTTTGATTTAATGCTAGAGTGTGTGGCCAAAGACAAAACAGTCTGTGGGCTGTTAAAGCAGCAGCTTTAGGTATCTTGAAAACTGCTTAATAAAATGATGATGGAAAGGAAAGCCACCACGTGTGCTCCACCTGAATTCTGATGGCACCCCGCGGTTTCTGTTTTGACGGTGGTGGTGGCAGCCGGCGCAGACGCTGTTCTGCGTGATTGTGAGCCGCGGGAGGTGGGTATTTTCGTTTATCTGCATGCCACCGAGTTTCCCACAAACATTCCACACCTGCACTAGCTTGTTCAATAACTGAAAATTAGTTAAAGCCAGCTGTTGGGATAAGGAAAGGCATTTTGTTGTACTACTTGTATTTTTGTTGTATTACGGTGGGAGCTTTCTTCAGGGATCTGAGGCACCTACTGAGAAGGTCCGTCAAAACCAAAAGATGTTCAGTGTGAACTCTTAGGAGTTTGGGGTGGTTTCTTTTTTAAGAAAGGGAAAATATTTTGGCTTTGTGGAGATCGCTGTGTGCTCTGTATTTAAATATAGGTATCTTGATTACCTGTACATTAGTTGGAACAGTTACAGGCACTGCTGATTTGGAGTAAGACTTTCACTTACGTGATTAGGGCACGAAGGATTTCTGTCACCAAAAAAAAAAGTCCTCTTGTAGGAATTTGTATTGTCCAAAGCGTTTTACAGTAAGTATTTCACAAGAAGTCCATTCTGGCAGTCGCAGTCACCCAGGAGCTGTGCCAGGCGACCGGGGAAGCCGACCCGCTTCCAACAAAATTGCTTTTTCCTTTCTTTTCCTCCCTATGTTAATGCGGCTGTTTGGCAGCTTTGGTCTAAAAAGGGTAACTGTTTAATTTTAAACAAAGTTGGCTAAAGGGAATGTGCTTTTTTCATGCTATTTCTATCAGGTAGAGGAATTGCAGATGTGTTTTGAGGCTGTAGTCACATTTGAGTGCAAAGGGAGTGGGAAGCGGCTTTCCATGGGAGGCACAGTGTTTCCATGGGGGAAAAAAGCATTTCTGTGGGCTTTCCTCAGGGATTTCCTTCCTGGGTTTGCACAGGCCATGTCTGTGGGTTTACCTATTTATTTATTTATTTTTATTTTATTTTTCTTCTGCCTCTCCTTTTAGCTTTAGTGCAGCAGGGCGATATATCCTTCCCTCTCTTGCGGGTGTTGGGATTGTGTGGTGATTTGCATGGGCATTTTGGATGCAGTGGGCAAAACCACCTGTGGCTCTTCTGATTACTTTGTATGCAAAGCAGGGAGCCAGTGTTGGATCATCACAGTATTCCCGAGTTATTTCTGATGTCCCCGATTTACCTGACTTTGCTCTCAAAAAATTGCTGTTTCACAGGCAGTGCAGTTGCTCCACTGAGAAATTAGCACATTTTTTGATGACCATTTTTTTTCCTCAGATTTCAAGCGTGGTCGGAGGTTGAAGCAACTGGTATTGAGTGGTGAAAACAAGACTGCCAATAAGCTCCAGAAATGCTGATTGCACTGACTGTGTGCAAATACAATGAAAGCTTTCTTTTTCCCTTCACATTAAGTCCTTTAATTAGAGGACAAAATTTCGTTACTGCATGTAACTCACTGTACAACACACTGTGCTGGTGTTAAGACTGTATTAAATGAGTAACTGTGTCATTAACCATATTAACGGTCCAATAACCAGAGCATGGAAGTTTAATGCCTTTCTTTTAATATCATTGAGTCTCAGCTTTGTTTACAGCTTTGTTGGCATTGCTGGAAAAAACACACTGGTGTGTCAGCAGGTATTCTGACTTCATAGTATGCAAGACCTTTTAACTGCCCTTATTGTTGAGGAATTAATATGTACTGAATTTTGAAACGTGATAGGTGCTGAAGCATGTAATGGGGTTGGGGTGTATTCGGCAAACATGAGTCCTCGGCCCCTGTTGCGACAGCTGCTGTTGCACCTTTGTGTTCTGCCATGTGTTGCAGAGATATGGGCAGAGTCAGTATCGAGGAAAAAAGAAGGATGTTTGGCTGGGTCAGCAAGCTTCACTTCTGCGTTCGATGAATAATTAGGTGATGCTAATGCTATTGTGGTTAGTAAGATGACTCTTCCACTGTGAGTTCTGCTTTTGAGTGAAGGTAAACACCTATTCATCATGCAGGCAGAGTTGACCTCTGTGGTTTTATCTCCCCCAAAATTACTTTTTGGAATGAAATTTTGAGTGCTGAGTCACATTTACTGAGATTTTTTTTTTTTCTTTGTATGAATTTGTGCATTAAATTGTATTTGGCTTATTGGAGCCTGCACCGTATACTGCTGTGTGTACTTAAAAAGCAAATCCCCCCAGCTGCTATTGGTCAACAACTGCTTTGTGGTTGAGTCACATTGTCAGAGCTGTGTTCTCCATTAAGTTTGGAAATGGGACTGTGCACCAGCATTCCTGATAGCACTCAAGTCTAGATTCACTGATTTTCCTCTTCTGCCCTCCCATAATGAACGCGGGGTGCTGGGATACTTGACCACTCGGTTCAGTTTCCTTGGATGAGAACGGAAGTGTTGGCTGTGCTCTGGGCTTCTTGGTATCCCCAGAGTTCAAGTGCAGCCCTTACAGCATCCTCTTGAGAACAAACCCTTCGAACTGGGAAAATCACTTGTCTCGTGACTATTGTAACATGACTGGTCAGTGTAATGGCATCCAGTAAAACTGGACATCTCCGGAGAAGTATCCAATGATTAAAATATTTGTATGGATGCTTTCTAGGAAATAAGAAGGGATAAAAATTAGTAAGCGTGGGGAACTGGAAGGGCACATCGATAACTTTGTCCATGTCTCTTCATATCTGATTGATAGGTGCCATATGATAAAACTTGCTGGATTTTGAGCTTAGTAAAATACCAAGTTTTCTGGGACACTACAGGGAATATTTTTTGTGTTGAATATGTAGGAGTTCGGCTTTTCCATTTGGTTTCAGCAGCCTGGCTGTGTGTGTGTCACCATCTCCCACGTGGTGTCACAGACGAATCTCTTTTGGATCCCTTTCCCTTTGCGTCTGGTAGAAATCCCATTAAACTACACTTACTGGGGCTGGGAAGCCGAAATGTGGCTTTTTCCTTGATTTGGCTGAAAGTCCGATCTGATTTCTGGAGGCAGGATTTGGTCCTCTGGGAATAAAACAAAATGCTGTCCATGTGCATCTGTATGAGGATAAGCTTGGATTAACGAGTTCATTGCAGCTTTGGGGCAGTTTGGGGTGGAAACTGGAGAGCCAAAGGGGGTGCTAAGAGTCACGGACCAGAACCCTGAGAGCTCAGGGACCTGCCAGGAATCCCAAACACCAGAATAAATATCATGTTTGAGTACCAGGCTATGGAGAGCAGGAGCAGGTTGGTGATCAGGCTCTTAAGTACTCTCTCAAACATTTTATTCTTTCCAAGCTGAAGGAATGAATCAAGTGCTTTTAGGAGAGTAAGTACTGGTGCATGTAAATGACAAAGTAAAATATTGCATCCTTGATAAAACTGCAAAATAATCCTGAAATCAACTTCTAATATTCCTCTGTGTGTCTTTCGCTATTTGAAGAAATTACACTGACGTGATTAAGATTGTTAATTTCTTTCACCTATTGCTGCTATTCTGTCATTTATAAAAGTTCAATTTAATACTAGAGACAAGAAAATAACCTTCAAAAATGCTTTTGCTATCTCTGGAGGAAATAGGGTTTTGATTTTATATATAAACTTTGGATAAATGTATGCATTGCCACTGCAAATACCACCTGTAGTTAAATGGCTGCTGTTTCTGCAGAGAACCAGAAAAGCTCTATTTTCCAATTACAAATGGGAAAATCCACAGGGTGATATTGGATTAATTGACAGACAGCCATGCATGAGTAATCCTCCACTTCCAAATGTAAATAACAAGTGCTTTGGAACAGTTAGAATAAAGATTTTTATATTTATTGAAATTAATCCAAAATTCAGAGCTGTGTCTGCACACAGCAAAGGAATAAGTGGTCATTAAACAGAATCCACAGCCTTGTCTGTGCTGCACAGAAGTTGTGGACCAGCTTTTTGACAAAAATCATTGTTAAGTGTAATTGCTTTTCTTTCTGCTTTAGCATATACTGGCTTGAACCACAGTTTAAAATGGGAAGAAAAATGTGCTTAAAGTGGTTTTACTTAACTAATTACATGGTTAGATGCGTAATTCAAATAAAATGGCTTGATTCGTTAATAAGTTGTTTAAATTAATAGGGGGGAAAGAAGTGCTCCAGCAGTTCATCTTATACCCCTGCAGTTTAACTCAGTATAGTACACACTCCTTCTGTTTAATGTAGAATACCAGGTTTAATGTGACAGCTGAATTTTGGGGAGTAATACAGCACTGACCAAAAAAACCCCAAAACTCAACCCAAACAAAACCAAAAAACACCACCAACACACCAACATCCACCCAAAAAGAGACATTAAACCCCTGGCAAGATGTATTTCTCTTCCTTACAACAATAAATCAAAGGAAGGAAATCACGCTATATGTGCATAGTTTTGTTTACTTCTATGCAAATCAGGCTATGGTAGGTGAATTTGTTGTAAACTCTCATACAGACTAATTTGATACTGTCCTAGAAAGATGTACACTTGAATATTTAACAAAAGCAACAATGCCAGTGAATAGTTGACATTAAAAGTATTACTTTTGCATAATTTATGTTCAGTGGTGCTGATATCAGGCTTCACTTCATCACCCGCTTACACAGAGAGTGCTGGATGTTTCAAATCTCATTAAGCTATTTATTCATTGTAATGAATGATTCTAATGTACTATATTAAGGTTATGCCACACTGCACCGTTCAAAAATCCATCTTACTGTACATATTTTAATGTTTGCAGCCAAATTAATACCTTTATTACTGCCTCAATGGTTGAGTGGACACTGTTCATACATTAATCATTGTTGTCTCTGCTTCATCCCACTCCTTTGCTGAAGTTTATAAAGCCATATTCTTTGATAGAGATGTAATAATCTAGCCATCTCTGTCTTTGTATGCAAAGCCTAATGTCAGAGGCTGGTGATCATGCTACCCAGGTGTCCTTAGATCCCCAAAATGTGTGGCATTTCCCTGTATGTTGTCAGAAATATATTGAATTTTAAAGTAAAAACAAGAAATGCACACACCCTGCAGCCCCTGCTAACTTGCCCTCCAAAATCCTTCATATTGTTTTCTATGCACAGCAAAGATGGGTGATAATACTCCATCGCACCAACAGCAGGCCGTTTAAATCAAAATTCTTATACAATACATGTGATTCTGTTTGCCCATTAGATGCATTTTTAAAACAAACTAGTTGCTAAGTGCCAATTAGCAACTGATTGGGTGACTGATACAGATTTTGTACCTCGCTGTTCACATGGAAAAAGGGCAGATGTTACTTGTTATGACTGAACTTGCATATTATATATGTTCACTTAATAAGGTTTAATAAATAATGTCTTATGGATTGATTGTCAGTCTCTTCCCTGGAGTTTTCTCAGTCCTGGTTCTTTATCACCAACTCAGTGTTTGACATTTGAACCATGTAAAAGGTGATTGGAAATTGCTTAGCTGGGAAGGGGAAGTTAAAAGCTATATTTAACTGAAAAATGATTGTGGAAAATTTGGTTAAATGGGCTTCAGATAATCAAAAACTGATTCTGCTCCAAGGTGCGTGATTTTGATGGCAAAGACTTAAAGTCCAGCAAAACTGGGAAAAGGGGAGAAAAAAGCATCAGCTTGACTGGAAGCCTTACTGTCTGCCCAGATGTTAATTACCCAAAATCCTGGTCTCTCTCACAACATTTAGAATTGGTAGCGATAGCTTTTAGCCTTAGATGAATTAGTTAATAACTTCATATAATACCTGTGTACTATAACAAAATAAGAATACTGAAGGTTTTCCTTCAAAAGTTGTTTCATGTCATTAGAAAACAAAAAACCAAGACTGAAATGTGTGTGTTCAGTGTGTGACGTGGTATTCGACAGCTGTCTAAGAAGAAAACACTTCTTTTATCTGAAGACTAACAATCTCCAATGGTTACCACACCCTTGTATAAGTGCTTTATACTCTTTTTTTTTTGAACTGTCCCATGCTGAGAAATACTACATTACTCACCTTTGTGTTTTGTAAGAAGGAGTGAGAGGATTTCAAGTAGGGGCAGATTTGGGGAAAGTGGGACTTGGGACTCCTGGATCCTGCTGAGCTTGAGCATTGGGGATGTGGAGGTGCCTCCACTGTCAAATATAATAATACATCTTATGAGGGGCAGGATGGAGAGTCTCCAACTAACCAAATGTCTTCTGCCAGTGTGCTCAGTCATTGGTGCAGTTCATGTCTGAGCAAACAAAGACTCTAAACGGCTCATTTTCAGCACCTAGTTTCTAGGTCATAGTCTGACATACAGATATAAGTTCTTTTGCTCCCATGTACAGTAGATGGAGGAAGTTACAGGACACAGTAAAGAAAAAGGTTTTGAATTACAACGGCCATAAATTAGCAGAAAACCTTTGAGATTCACAGGCTCCTTAGTTAAGTCTGACTGCCTAGCACGTCTTAAGAGTGTAGGTGGTGCTCAACACTGCCAGGTTGAGATCAGGTCTGTCTCTGTGGCAGAGCCTTCCATTTTGGTCAAGGAGGACTAAAATCCCTCCAGTTGGGAAAGGACAGTGACACTTCTGTTCTTACCAGTATGTCACTAAAGGTTAGGGATGGAGAGGTGTAGGTGGGCTGAGGTCAGTGCTTTCTAGTATGAGGTTACTTATGTGTTTAATAAGACCCAATACAACTAAACCTTCTCTGCCCACAAATTCCTCCTAACTGATAAGCAGTGTGCTACGAAGAGGCACTTGTGAAGTTCTTGGGCTTCTGACAGTTGACGTGATCAGGCTCTTTGGGAGTTTACCCTGGGCAGAGGCACATGGCATTAACGTGCCACTAAGCAAGCTTGGAGAATTACCAGCCATCCCAAATTTGGGCCAGGTTTTCTCCTAGTTGACAGAATGTCACTGAGCCAGGGAAGAAATTTAGAGGGGTTATCTTCTCAAGATATTAAGCTCTTCCAAGCTGACAGCTTTGTTGCAGAGGTCAGCTAGGAGGAACAGGAAAGAGGCCCTGTGATCTAAAGATGGACTGACAGATATGATTTCTTTTCCATTTATTGAATTATAATGTCAGTGATTGTGTCCCATTACTCCTACGAGACTGGAAACCTCCATCTGAAGTTGGAAGAAATGGATTTTTCTTGGTAAAGACGTAGAATTTTTGTTGTTGTTCACAACACCTCACTCTCTTAAGGTAGTTCAAGTGTAAACCAGCGTGTGGGTTGGGCCAGACTGGTGAAATCTAAACGAACTCAGCATATTCCATAGAAGTGATGTGAATGCCAGCACTGAAGAATTTTTTTCTTGTTCCCAGTGATGAATCTGCTAAGTCATCAGCCTTGCAGACCACAAACAAAGAGATTTATTTAGCAGGAGACGCAAAATTCTGAAGGTGCTATCTCTTTGATTTGCCCTGTGTTTGAAGGGAAATCGCAAGTACAGTTTTCCTGTGTACATGGTTATAACAATAATAAGTTCTTTTTTTTTACTTTCCATCTAATTTGTTTCACTTCAGTCTGTTGCTACATATCCAGCAGAAAGGTTGCTTTCCCTTTTGTGCTCTACTTTTCATGGCATTGGCTTCATTTTGACAAAACTGTATCGTCAGCTACAATCTAATGTAATTAAAGCGAAGAAAATCCTTAGGAAAACTGCACCAACTGTACACAATTATTTTGGGTAGCATTATGTTCAGCAAAGATAATTGGTTTGAAAGTGCATCTTTTCAGCTATATGTGAAATGTCTAGTACAGTATGTCTGATACAGTAAATGTATTTAGTGCTTGAACCTGCCTATCAACAGCTCTGTTCACTGAGTAATGGGATCAGAGAAGGGCGAATAGACTGGGTCGAAGACTGTTGGTGCTACGGCTTTGGAGAAACTAGCCAGTTTCTCTTTTCCAATTCTAAAATACCTTCATAAAGCTGGGAGGGCAATTCCAGACATCAGAAGATTGCATGAATTGGCTAGTTGTATGTAAGAACCATTTTTTTAGCTTTGTGCATTCACATTGCCTTGTGCTCTGAGTGACAAGGGTGACAGGACCTGAGTCTAATAACACCGAACCTGAAGCCTATCTGGTTGTGTCTGGTGGTAATAATGCATACTAGTGACTGGCTGGAGCAGCTGAGCTGAAGGCAGACTAATTCCATGGAGATGCTTATAAGAGAAAAAGATCATGACAAGAATGATACATAAATACAAAGTGTGTGGCTGTTCTTGGAAAACCCCATATAAACAGTGGAATTGTCTGGCCACTGGGAACAACAAATAACAGAGTGAGGTTAATTAGAAGGGCAGGTCTTGTGATCAATTCTGAGACTCAGGAATTATGGATAGATTGACTTTTTGTGATTTTTATTTTTTTTTCCCCCCTCCAATAACTTACTGTTAACTGCGTAAGCGTATGAGATCACAGCCTTTGAGAGCACTTTACTCCCCTTATTCAGAAGAAACCTATGTTTTTTCTGTAATTTTAATTATCTAGTTTTATCCAGCTGTTACTTCCTAAGGACTGATCCTGATTTCCTTGCTACCAGTGGTCTAATTGGAATGTGTGGAAAGCTGGTGGGTGGGAGTGGGTAGAAGTTGCGGAGCCCACCTGCAGTTGGGTTTGAGGAATAGCTGTGGTTGGGATGCCCATAGTGTAGACTGGGAAGTGCAAGAGGTGAAGGCATCTCGCACCTCCTCACCCTCACATGTGGCTTTAATCAGGGTCATTTAAGAAGCTGTTGGCAAAATCCTCTTTTCAACTCCTTAAGGAGCATTCCTGCTGGACTTCTCGTGTTGATAATGTTGAGTTTGAGCTACCTTCTCTTGCAAAGCAGGTATGGATCAGGGAGAACGTTAAGTAAAAGCATCCTTTGAATTTAAGGGGTCATCCATGAGATGGGTTGAATATTTGGCTAGGTTCATGTCAGTAAACTGCCATTTTAAACCTACACAGTTTTATATCTTAAAATCTAGTTCCAGCTGTGTGTTATCTGTCAAAGGTAAGCATCCCAAAAGAGCTGTAGAGATGCAGGTAGTACCTTGGCCAATCTCGGCATTTTCCAGGGGAAAGTGTTTCTGGCAGAACGGCTCATAACAAACAAGAACCAATGTCACTTGAAGTGGGAGAAAGCGCAGAGAAGGTTTATGAAAGCGAAAATGGAAAGCATAAGTGCTTTGCTTTGGTATCTGCAGAATGCATTAAATCTGACAACGGCAGCTGATGAAGAAGGCCCAGGTGCGGGCGCGTGGCCCCACCGCCTTGTTGACAGAGCACTGCTGGGAATAACAACAGTTTTCGGTGGTGACTGATTAGGAACAGCACTTCTGTCACTGCCTGTAGTGGACCAGAATGACAACCTCCTGTGTCGTGTAAAAACAGTTAAACCTTTTTATCAGACTGAGGGGGGAAAAAAATTAGGAAGTAGCGATATGGGTTCTGCATAACTCTGAATGCTTTTTGTGGATGCTTTCAGTGGAAATTTTCTGTACGGCTTCAGAGATACTCTGCAGAACTTTTTGGATACTAGGCACTGTGTTTATGTAGTTAGGTCTCAGATATTTTATATAAGAAAAATGCATGCTGCCTTTAAATGTGTTGCAGTTTTTGTGGTTTTGTCTTTTTTTTTGTGGGGGAGCCCAGTAAGTTTGATTTTTGGGAAAGATGGATTATAATGGTTTCTTGTACATGCAAAGATAAAGCAAGCAGAATGTTATTTGGTGTCTATGGAGTTAGATACTTCTCATGAGAAGAATCCTTGATAACTCTCATGGTACATCCTGGCTGCTATTTGAAGCTAATAGGGATGTTTTATTAAGGCATGCTTCTGGGAATTGAAAGAAATGTGGCATGAAAGAGGTTAAATCAATATACAGATTTTCAGAAATATATTTCAAAAAGAATTGCAGCAGTTGATTTTCTCCATTTTTCAGGGAGGTAATGAAAAATAAATGGGAAGACTACTTAGTACTTCATTTCTGGTAACTCAGAGAGCATATGTACAAAACTGCAGTCAATTTTGAAGGCATTTAAGGAGCGATGTGTTTTTGTATGAAGGCAACATGGACTGCGTCCTTGCATGTGCTGTCTTAAATGGGGGCCTGTGTGGTGGTGTGGTGTACATTGACTTTTGTGCCTTTGATATTGTGCCACTGACCAAAACCCCCTGATGCTTTGATTTTGTTTTCTTTGATATGTCATCTTGAGACCAGGAGATGGGGTAGACAGAATTGTGAGCTGCTCCTGTTCTAAACTAAACTAAAGCAATTCTAAACTAAAAATGCTTTGAAACTAGAGATAAATGACACCTACATTCATAACCTCGGTTTTAGTGCCTCCTGCCTTTTGACTACTTGGAACTGCAGTTTTTGTATTCTTACAATACGCTTCTTCTGGATGCGTACTAAGAGAAGTAACACCGCTTACAGGTGTTATTTGTGAGAGTGCATCTGTTTGAGTAAATGGTGACAGAAGAGAGATGTGGTGCCACTTCTTGGTCCCACTGAAGACAGCGACAAATTCCTGTTGAATTCATTCTGACAATGATTTTTGTTCATTTACTGGAGTCGTCACCCAAAGCTGTGAAATAATTTAGTGCATTCAGTATCTGTGTGCCAGTGCTGATCCAGTTCAGTTGTTTGGCTGCTTCTTTGAGTTGTGATTTCTATCTACTTTGAATGTCTTTTTGTTTTGGTTTCCCATAGATGTAGCATCTATTTGTTTATTCTAGCTTCATTATTTTATATACATAATACATTAATATCCAATACCTAGCTAGGTCATAACTTTGAGGTTCATCACAAGTTCTTTAGCTATGTTAATTCAGTTCATTGAGTAATTTCCAGGACTTTTAACCTCCACAGTGACTAAAGAAAGCCTTACTGAGAGCTGGAACATTTTATAGATAGCACTATTTATCCAAAGTCCTATTATTAGCCTAGAAAGAAGGTCTCACCATGTATTTTTATTAAAAATGACAATGTACTTAACATCTTTAATAAAAACTAACCATTGTAATATGAATTTAGAAACCTTGACACCTTATTTTATAGAAATGAAGTCCCCTAGTATATTAAAATTAACATTTTTTAATAACAAAAAGTGATATAGTCTGCTGGAGTAGGGCTAAATTTATCTTATGATTGTACTTGTCATGGCCTTGAGTATTTATTGAGTAGTTTTAAAAGTTCATTAAACTCAAGAGATTAAATATTGCCCCGAGCAGTGCTCCATAAAAGAAAAAATATAGTGCTATTACTTGGTAAAATGTTGTGCTATGTTGTTAATTTAAGTCCCCTGAGTTCTTATCTTCTGACTCAAAAGACATTCCCTCATGCTGTTAAATTTGACATTTTCAAAGAATCTCGGACTGTCTCTGCATTCACCAGAAACTCCCTATTTCACATTCTTTTCAGAAAGGCAAAAGGAACCGAGTGACTTCATCAGACTGTCCTTCTGAAATGTCAAGTGTACGGGGCTCATCCCTTTAACCAACTATGATTTTACTCTGTCTCTATTTACCGTGATCTAATTGTTTGCTAGAAGCACATTTCCAGGCATAGGGGCAGAGAATAAACTTGGGTTTTATGCTTGCTGTTGTCAAAAATTGTGCTTTGTCCAATACTAGCTGTTGTTTTCTATTGAAAGCATTAATTAAAACAACATTACAAAAAAATATTCGCAACACTTGCTAACATCATTAGGTCATGATGTCCACCATTTGTTTTCCTTGTAATTTCCCACAGAGCAATTTCCTACTGAACCTATATATGAAAATACTTTTTATCAGTTTATTTAATAAGCTGAGGCACATTGATTGAATTTGTATTTATCAACCATGACCTCAGTAGTGCTAGATTTTTTATACTCATTTGATGCAGACATAATTTTTTATGTTCTGACAAAAGATTACCTGTATGTGGGGGGGAATAGGCGAGAAGAAATGTCAAGTTTGCACAGGTTACCCAGCACAAAACCTGAACTGTTAGCATTTCTGAGCCGTGCTCTCATTCTTTCAAGTCAGCTTAAATGAAATTTTTTTGTGCCATTGTGATTTTTCTCAACAGCATTTCACAGCATCTCACTTGTTTGCTTGTGAGCTCGTGGGCTTTTTGAGTCCTTTGCTATTGTATCCCTGCTCACTTCGGGTTTTCTGTGTCTAAAGCTATTCATGTTTTTATGCCTTATCACTGCCAGAACTTGACTGGGGATGGGAGAAAATAATAAGGCACTTCAAAAGCAGCGTGAGTTTGTGTCTCCAAGTCTTGGTTTGGTTGTGTTCCTCTGGTTGTAACTTACATCTCGGTAAGCATGGCAGATGCTCCATTATCTGCTGATGCATTTGGTGTTGGGTAGAGGCAGATTTTCTCTCTTGTGGAGGTTGTCATCACCAGGGATTCGAAATCAGTGGGGAACGCTATTTTAAAACTTGGTAAATTGTCAGATAAACCATATGTTTTGAAACCTTTGGTCGCTGTCACTTGCCTATGACCAATGGCCACGTCAGACAGAAAGGCCCAGCACAGGCCCAGGTCCTTAAGCACTCTCCGATACCTGCTGAAGACTTTGCTTCTGCCTTTTCAGTTTTCTCCAAGAACACGTCTTCGAGGCCTTCAGATGGCATTGCATTCCAGATTCTGAGCTGAAAATGTGTGCGGCAACGGTGTAAAATGGTTTTAAATAACGTAGCTAGTGTTGCATGGGATCTCTGACAGAGCAATCTAGCAAGAACATCTTGTGACAAAATTGATATGCTCCTCTTTGATGACTTCCAAATTTCAGAGGAGTCATAAACGGAATAATTTCTAAATGATTTAACATCACTTTCAAGAGATCACTTTTAGCACAAATGTTATGTTTCTGTAGCTTATGTAAAATGACTCTTCTTTCTAACACACACCTGTGGATACCTGGCTTTTTAGATATTCTAGAAACCTAGCTTGCTTCTAAGATTTGCTTATTTACTGGTGTGCGTTTTGTGTGCCAGGTGCCTTATGTTTTATGGGCTCCTGAGTTTTCTGTATTACTTTCTTCTTATGCAGGTGGTTGAAGACTTCCTGTAATTATTATTTTTAAACCTCAAGATGCGTTTGTGTAGAAATGAGGTAGATAGATATTTTTCCAATTATGTTTGTTTGTATAACAGTTGTGCCTGGGGACATACAGTTTACACGTTACAGATGCACACCAGCCAGGGTGTGTGTGTAAATCAAGGATTCATTTGAAAATTAAACTCACTGGCCCTGTAGCAAAATATAAGTTTACAGTGACAAAACAATAACAGGGAATTAGAGAGAACCTCTCATAAAATCAAATCAAGCTCTTGTTTTGCAGCAAGTAATTAGATTGCAGTTTGTTTCACTGCAAAACTCACCATGGCCAGTAAATTAAACTATCACTTGTCTTGCAAAAATAGTTGCCTTTGGACTGTTTGACAATGGCCTTTGTTTGCCTGTATTTTCCCTTTTTGTTAGTAAATCAATTAAAGTTTTGCATTAGCATCAGTAGCAGCTGCTGCTGTTAAATTTGTAGGCTCAGATTTGTTACTCACTTTACTCTGGATTTTATTATGAAATTGAAGCTATTACTGATCTGTCTAATAATGTTATGTGTCTTGGGACAACCTGCCTGCATCTGTAAAAGTCCTGAATGAATTGCCACGTACAGGAGTTATGCAGCAAACTGGAGTTGTGTAGCCAAGCCTTTGGGTTGGATGTTGTGCATCTCTTCGATATTATTGCTTCAATTAAAAAGGATTCCTCTTCTCAATAAATGACCATCTCAGGCTGATAGTCCATAAGCGTATTTCAGTGGGAAAGTAAGAACTATAAAATCCCATGAAACTGAAAATGTGTTGGAAATACCATGATGTATTTTCATCCAGGGTTTTCTTCTGTATGTTTGCAGTAATGCTTCCTATGTGCCTTATTTTGGTTTTGCTGAACCCCCTCCTGAAAGTAGACTTTTTTTTTTTATACAGTTGAATAAAAATCTTCATGAGGTATCTCTAAGACAAATGCTGGGTTTGATTCTTGTTTTACTGATGAATATTACTGTGTGACTGACTCATACGCCTGAGTTTGGTGGTTGACAGACTAGGACTTTTGCAAATGCTGGGGTTTTTTTAATTGTCACAAATATCTTCTCATCATGTAGAACGAGTCCTGAAATAACATTATACTTACTGGTTAATACTCAACTTCTGAATTGGTTTTGATGTGTTAAGTAAGCAAATTATTTCTGCTTGCGTTTTTAATTAACATAGCTCATGTCAACTGGAGCATTAAGGAGCTCTGGTGCACTTCTGTCAGTTTTAGGTTCAGATGGACAGAGCTCCAGTATTTGAAGTGGAGACTGGTTTAAATTGAATGCAAGACTCCAGGTTCAGACTTCCATCTTTTTGCTTTTTCAAGCTCTAATTTGTTTTTCTGCAACATCTTTTTGCTGAAAGTATGTTAACATGGACAAACACGATTTAATCAGCTCTTATTAATGTACTGAATAAGTTATCTTACCAGGAAATGAATTTTAATATTACAGTCTATGGATAAACTTTTTGGATTATTTTCCCCCATTGTACAGTGCTTCACTTAAAGTAATGCTTATATGATCTCAGCTATCGGTTTCACTCTTTAAGTAAAATCTGAAAATAGCAGTAGGGAGCCATTAGAACATAGGAAGATTTTAATGCATTGTTTTAATTATTTTGTTGACATATATGAATGACTGAAAACCATGGTAAGTGGAAATGATAGTGCTATATATACTACTTTTACTTATTATTGCCCATAAAGTTTAAGAATTATGATGAATACCAAGCTGTTTGAAATTGGCAGCTTGAAAACAAGAAAATATTTGCTGTTTTATTCTTTTGCCCAATTCCATTCAACTCAATTTTCTGTGTAGAATTAAGAATAGGAGAATTCCATTTTACTTTGAAAAGCGAGGCTTCCTTTTTTTTACCAGGTAGGCAACAGCATTGCAGTTGCTGAGCATCCTTAACAATGCCATTTTTTTAAGATGGAGCTAATTTATTTAATTTTCACAGTTAGCATGCTCTGTCACAACGGTGCATTGTTGTCACGTTAAACATCAGAAAAATGTTGTGCTTCTTAGTATTTCAGAAATGACCAGTGACATTAAAATTGGATATAGCACCTGGCTTGGAGGTAATTCTTTGAAACTTAATTGTAATTATGCTGGTTGCAAAAAAGCTACATGATAATTCCTGATGATGATTGCACAGCAGAATGGAAATGCTGTCAGGTGTGGGATGGCTTCAAAGAGAATTTGCTGCTTTATGTTTTTCCTCCAGTCTTTCCAGTTTCACTGTTAATTTATTATATCCCTAGTGCCTTAAGTGTGTGTAGCACATTTAAGAGATAAAACTGCAGGTGTAGTGAGAGTGCACACTGTGGACTTTCTGGAGGATTGCAAGGTGATGTGGATACATAAGATTTCTTTGTGTGGGTAACTTGTGTGTTTAGTTTATGCTGAATTGAACTCAAAAGACGCAGTTCAGCTCAAGTGAATGCATAGGACTGATACACACAAACACACACACACACACGTATATATATATATATATATATATAAATATATATATATATATATATATATAAAATCTGTGTATGTGGGAATGGTTACCCTAGGGAAGCACAGGGTTGATGGTATCTTGGGTTTTATCATCAAATCATTGGAGAGAAGTCTCCGGAGCCCCAGATATGTTGACTGAGTTGTTTGGCTCATGCGTTGGAGCAGTGCAGAAGTAGTTGTGGTTGGAAAACTGATCAATAGCAGGGAGTTTTGTGAGAGATTTGGAGAGCAAAATGGAGCTTAAAGCATCCAGTATGAGGAATGGTTTTCCCAAAAGAGTTGCTTGAGGCTGGTCAGCAATGCATCCTGAGCCTGTGGTGTGCAGGAGAGGGGTGCAAGATTAATCATCTGTATAAACACTTCACAGCATCAAGTCCTGTATATTTTTATTTCTCCCTCCTTTTTTTGTTGTTTTTTTTCTTTTTTAGAGGATATATTCTAGCAACATTATGTAGGAAGAAGCAGCAGCATGAGCTGGCAGCACCATTTCCACTGGAAAACTGCTAAACAAATAAGTGATACAGAAGTAAACCTGTGAGAAATGAAACATCTTTGTACTTTACTGAGCCAATTAAAAAAAAATCAGGGAACCCTTCCTACATGTATTAGAAATCTGGTTGAAAATCTGTTAAGTGGATATTTTCAGTTGAAGGAAGTTATGTTGCTGTAATGTTTTCTCATTCGTTTCATCTCAAATATGTGAAACCTGCTGTTTCCTAAATAAGTAAAAGCAGATGGAGCGGCCTCGGTGATAGTTTTTGTTGAACACTTGAGCTCTGTTCGTTCAGTTCTCACTTAATGCTATTACATTAGAGATCTACTTGAAGGTCGCAGTGTGGAATGTCTCACAAATGCAACATCAACTGGAAAAGTCTGTAAAATATTTAAAAATAGTATTTATCTAATCTGTTTTATTCTCTTTGGTATCTTTTACTCCAAACGAGTAATTTGACCAAAACTGTAATACTACATCAGAGCTGCCAATCTCAAAATAAAGAAAAACACCCAAAATTCGTGAGTTAGTCTCCAGATGTTCCTGAGATTGGTGGAAGGAGGTTACTGGTTGTGTTTTAAAGTTCTTTATTTTTTCTTTGCTTTCAAGGACTTCAGGCATACAGTGATTTCATGTTTTCCAGCTTTTATACTGCACCTCACAAAGGTTTCTATGTATTTGTTTTAAAGGAAGACTTTTCTGGCAATCTCTCATTTCCAGGATTTAGATGAAAAAAATGAATGTTGCAGGGATTTTGATGTCACTGGTAACAGTGGTTCTCAAAATGAATTCTGTGTGGTTTTGTTTGGTCTTACTGCCTTCAAAGTGAGGTTGGGTTGTCAGTTGGTGGGTGTCAACGTTAGCTGTAGATTTTTAGTCATCCTCATTATGTTTTGTACAAATTTAAGGCTTTGACCTTTTGATTTTCTTTGCCTTCAGAGAGGGATTGCCAATGAAGGTATTGGCAAGAGTGCTGTGGAGGAAATGAGAAAGGTACGGTGGGAAGGTTTCTAAATGGAAATCGGTCCAGGATCACGTTCATCAATCTTTGTAAGTGCATCAAATCCATAGTTTGTAATCCCACCTAACAGCAGAGTTGTCACATCCCCATTGCTTCCAGGATTTCATCCCAGAATCCTGCTGGAGTTTTTTGAGCTTTGATGCAAGTAACTAATACAGCCTCATGTTCATGACAAGGTGAATAAAATGAACATTCTTCTGTAGGCTAATGAATTTTCCATGGAAAAAATCTCATCTTTCTTGAGGTACAGCAATTAAATTCATTCCTGAACTTTTGTGTGTTGAAAAAAAAAGATGTCTTTTGAGTTACATAATTTTCTTGACATTCTTTATTTACTTTATCGAGCATGTGTAGTAAAAATATCAAACCTAAAATTCATCTTCCTCATGGAATTAGTTTTACCATCTGGTAGTCGTGAGCGAGAAAGACATTTTTCATTCCTGCTGAGAGAACTGTGAAGGCTCCCCCCATCCTCCCTTCCGTGTTTTGTTTAAATCCAATAGTTTCTGTGAAAAAAGTAGCAAATAGCCAAGATGGGACCAGGCTTCCATTAGCAGGACCCTGATGTTATCTCCAGATACGTGAGGAGAACAGCAGGGTGGCGAGCGTGATGCTCTTCTTGGTTGCATTTGTTGTAAGAGCTCCGTCTCATTTTTGTACACAATGCCCATGGAACTAATATATTTAAGGATAGTGGAGGAACTTGCATTTTCTTAATGAGACCCGTGGTAATCAGCATTGTGGTTCTTTTGGAAATGTTAGTGTAATAGAAGCGTTCTGTGATGGGTATTGCATCTTGGTGTCTGCCTTAGAGGCTCTCTGGCAGATGGACTACAAGGAAAAGTGTTTAAACGGGGACACGGGTTCAAAATAACTAGCCATTTAATTGCTCTCTTTCAAAATCATTGTGTATCCTGAAGGTTTTACCACTAGTTAACGTTGCATTTACAGTTCTTAAGTTATTCATTATAGAAACACAGTCAAGAGACTTTTCTGAAGGGAGCTGGCTTGAACATTCCCCAGATATTGTAAGCTGCGAGGCACAACTTTTTGTTTGGTTTGAAGCGAGGTACTAAGTGCTTTGCGATGAATTTTAATTGATTCCAGTTGCAGTTGGTTTTCAACTTGTCACTGTTAAGGGGAGGCTTGTTTAGCATGGGGCAAAATATCTCCATATTTTTCATTCTGACATAGAGGATTTTATCCTCTGTTGGTGTAAATCAGCCTAAAGCCATTGACTGCAATGAGACTGTGGCGATTGATGCCACTTGACCTCCTCTTTTTGCTACTTTACACAGAGAACACAAAGGGATTACTGACTATCGAGTGCCTGCAGAATCAGGCCCTTCAAAACAAATTAGTTGCATCTCTGTCCAAGCAGATTGCAATAAAACAAGAAATATGAGTAGTGCTCTTAGAATAATTTCAAACATAGAATTTTTTTACTGTGTTTCTTTTCAAAGGAACTAAAATGTGGTCTCTTACAGATAAATATAAATGAGCAGACCAGTGAATTTGGATTAAATCATACCTTTTTAAAGATGCAAATTGAAAATTAAGCCTCAAAACAATAGAATCCTCCTGGGCCTTTCAGGAAGGATTGTATATTACTCATCAGACTCCGCTGCCAGGTTGCAAATTTTATTTCACAGTGAATTCCATGGGAGAGCTGCTGGAGCTCGCTTTTATGATGAAAAGAGAAAGATCTATTGAAAAAAAACATGTAGCTTTTCCCACAATCTGGATCATCTTTTTTCGGAAGGAACTGTAATGAGGAGTGTTGGATTTGCCACACTTTGTCTGGGCCTTTCTATTAAAACCAACACCGTTGTGTGAATGTTCATACCGGGAGAACCTAATTTTTGTACCCGGTTTGTGGCCACACCTATGGCAGATCATTTTTATTTCTTTGCATGGCATTTTAAAGCCAACTTCTTTACATCTTTTCCTTCTTTTCATCCTTACTTTCTGTCTCATTTTCTTCCAGGGAAGATTTTTCCAAGCTACTTTGTGATGTCTCTTGACCACAGTCATTCAACTTGGAAGTATCTCCCCAAACTGAAAATATAGGAGGAGAAGAATCTATTCAGGAGCTATTCCAAACAAAATATAGTCCTAGTAACACAGGTTGGGCTGTTCACCAGCTGGTAGGCTCAAAGTAGAGGAAAGGCTGGTTAAAACAAATGAAAAATTGCCTCCTCACAAAACTATGGTCTTCTAAGTGAGGAAGAAAATTCTGTAGTCTGGTTCGGGGCTTTTAGAAGGTATTTTACAGTGATGTCATCCTGTTTCTGCTGTTAAGTGCTGCTTTTTATGGGCTATGAGTATTAGACAAATATAGGAAGGATGACAGCAAAGGGTTTACAGACATACACCCTAAGGGTAAGATGAAAATGTCTCACAGACCTCCAGTTGCCCATTGGGTGTGCTTGAAATTATTTTCAGACTTACATGTTTTCAGTGATTGATCTTTATAGCATATTGCCATTAAAATAAGATAGGTAGAAGCAGGATGTTTTGGGGTTGTATAGTATAAAAAATCATGGTTAGTACCACAAAACAGCTGCTGATCAAAGAAAGCAGCTTAGCTTCAAGAGAAAAGTATAATTCTGCTTCTAGATGAAATATTTACGTTACTCCCAATGCTATATTCAGAAAATTCTTCTGCTTGTGGGTAGCTCCAGTTGATGCAGATTAGGTTTAAATACACAATTTTACTGGACAACTGTGGAGCAAAGTCAATAGTTGATAAGGCAGAGACTTGCTGCCGGCAGGAGAGTATTCAGGCCATCTCTAATTCAGCTGTTAGAAACATTGGTCATTGGTACTTTGACAGACTGAACCCCTTATGTGTTGCCTCAGTTTGGGTTATAGTAATTCTAGTTGTGCAGCTGCAATATTAATAAGCCCATGAAATGCTATTAAGTACAGCAGTAAGCTGGCATATGGAGGAAATAGGAGTGGAAGTGGTTTAAAAATATGGCTTTGCGTGTGTTTTCAGTGCACTAGAAATGTATTTTAACTTGGAAATTTGTGAGTGTAGTGGTGTTACTAGCTGGGAAGGGGGCTGCACCCTGTATTATAGTTTAGCTTTTTTGTCAGTAGATGCGTGCTTCAGATTATCTTCAAAACAGACACAGACAGGAGCAGGGTCCATTCACACTTCAGTTGGGTTCATCTCAGCAAGATTGTTTAGCTTTGTAAATGTTACAGTTTAAAACGTTCGGTTCAGTGCTGACAATACACTGCAATTAGAGTTTAATTGCGAAGAAGTACTAGAGAGCACACCCTGACATACCTCCCCTATGGAAAGTTTAATTCAAATAGTTGGGAATGTAAAGTGTTAGGTAAATGAAATGTAAGTAATAACTTGCAGATTGCCAGAGAAGCATATGCCTAGGCATTTTAAAGTAATGGTAATATTCCACTAGCTCCTGAGAAATATATCAAAGATTCATAGATTTTAGGGCCAGAAGGCACTATTAGATCATCTGTTCTGACAACCTGCATAACAAGCTAAAAACTTTTTTCAGTAATTGCGCCAAACATACACAAAATATAAAAGAAAACAATTCTGATTAAACAGCAAGAAATGTGCATGTTAAAGGTATCATTTCTCCAGGCTTCAGTTTGCAAAAGTTTTGTTTGCTTCCATGATGCAAATTGCATCTAGTGCTTGGCTCATCCAGCAATACCTGAATTTTGATTCCTTGTTTCATCATTTATAGCCTTGAGGTGGATTAGATGTTTTTATATAGGAAGAAGTTGATTCGCACAGAGGTGATTGAGTCTTGAAGGGGAGAAGCATGGGCTGAGCAGCTGGAGTTATCCAGTATTGCAAGGTCTGTGGACATCCAAACTTTGGCATTGTCATTGGCATCATTTCTCCTAAGCATCACAAAGTACCCAAAGGTTTTTGGAAACAAGCAAGTAACGAATAATTAAAAAAATAAACCTAAATAAAAAGCCCTCATCACTTCGTGACTATCAGTGCTCTGTTTTTGTAGCTAATTCCACTATTTCCTGCAGTTTAGTTTGAACTCATTGTCTGAATTATACCTTATGCCAAGCCTCACTTTTTTTGCCTTTCACCTCACCCTGAGAGATTTTGTTTTATTTGATTTGCTGTTCAAGTATGCCTTTACACAAACTCTGGAAATGATATGCATATGGATCACTTACAAATAAATCTGTGTACAGAAAACGTAGATTGCCAAGCAGGCAAAACATAAAGATGTCTGCGTAGTCATAATTTCTTAGTGTTACTGTGCACCACACTTAACACAGTATTAAGGACTCTCTAACTTTCCTGCAAAACATATATTCAAACAGGAAAACCACCTGCATTAATTCTTGTTTTCAGCTGTCACCGCACATGGATCTTCACTGCCTGTCAGGATTCATATAAATGGCTGATGTTGCATCTGATAAGAAGTTGTGCTTGGAGGAAAAACACTGGTTGAGCTTAGGTGTTGTATTGTTATTTAGCTTTTCTGAACCTCCATCTGCTATTCTCAGCGCGGGTATCCAAGGCTACATGGGTACTCACCTGGCTCTAACCATAGTTAAAACGTGAGCTTAATCTATGGTAGCTGTCAGGCAGAAGGTATATCAAACCTGAAATTTCACATCGGCATTTTATGAAGTGCTTTTCATTACCAGTAGTGGTGTGCTGATGGTTATGATGAGTTTGTATAGTGATAAAATCATCCCACGGTGCATTTGTCAACTGTGTCAGGGTCACAGGAATGACTTGAACATCATCTCTTGCAATTTATGCTTTGAAGGAGCTGAGCTATTCCGTAAACATACTTGAATTTCAAATACTGCTAATATACCTGAGAAACGTAATTTTCTTTAGCAGAACTTTGGTAAGTAGTTTCTGCAGTTCCGGTTACTATCTGTCCTGGTCAGATGGTGTGATATGTCATTGCCTTCTGCCCCCCTCTCACCAGCTTTGCCCAATGGATATAATCCAAACAGGCACAACAAAACAAGCCAACAAAAACAACCCCTTCCCCCCCCCCCCCCCAAAAAAAAAAAAAAAAAAAACCAAAACACAAAACCACCCAACAAAATCAAACTGACAACAACAAAACCACCAAAAGAACCCAGCCAGCCATACTTCAATAGTTACTTATTTCTGGAATTTTGAAGAGGTTCTTCTTATCCCTGATGAGATTTCAGTCTGGAGCGAGATTTTAATCTGGAGCGGCACTTGAGAATTACAGCAAGTGCTGTAACAATGCCACTGCAGACAAGATGCTGAGAAAGGAGGAAATAGTTGTTTTATTACGAATAGCAGGTGGTTAAGTATGAATAGAAAGCAATGCCAAACATGTCTGAGTTTTGCCATATGTACAAGGGTTGGAAAATACCTTGTTTTGGAATGGCAAAGGAAGTGTCAAGGATGCACGTAGCAATGATGATAAATGTTCAGGGTAGATGCAGTGCTTGCCCAGGCGTGGGTCGGGATTAAAGAGGTAAATAAATCTTCCCGATGTTCACTTCAATGTCCTGCAATGCCAGCAGGTTCTCTCCCATTCAGCCACATTACTGACTTGTTTCACTGGTTCTGTGTTTTACTTACCAGCGCACTAATATATAAAGCTTTATGAAGTTTTATTAAGGTATCAAATGCCCTCTCCTGCCCTCCTTGCTGTCTTCTCTCTGCTTCCCGGTGGGGGGATCGGTGAGGTTGGCAAAGCCAGTGGTTCTGGAGCTCTGCCTATGTGCATCAATGTGGACAGCTTGGTACATCGGATCATCCGAGTATTCGTTCTGCTGCTTTGGATGTGCTGCCTGAAGCTCTTGACTTCCCCCTGAAAGGTCTTTACTGCTCGGGAAATTAAAACATGTTTTAGAATGGATGCAGTGCTGTCCTGGTTGGGAGGGCTGGCATACGTGATTGTGCTTTGATTATTGGTTTAATCAGAAAATTAGGTATATGTTAGACATCATGAATTCCTTAGAATACTTTGTATTTTTTTAAAAAGAAGAACCCAAAGCCCATTTTAGGTAGCAATGACAGCTGAGCTTTTCAAAGGTTGTGAATGAATACTAACACACCCAGAGGCATATTAAAAAAGGTCCGTGTTCTTCATGGCTGGGGTCATCAGAGAGGCACAGGAACAAGCTGTCACTTGTGGCATGCAAGGAACTGTTTGTTCCTGTTCATTTTCAGTGGCTAAATGGTGCTGCCTCACGATTTCTCTGACTCCTTTTGTCATGCCGTCTCGCAGAGGTGGAGTGGAACAAACCATCTATTATTTCAGGCCAGTCCTGAGACTTGTCTTTCATGTTGCTGTTGCCGTCATTTGGCAAAGGGTGTAATTCGGGCAGCTCACATCCCTGCTGTGCGACTGTCTGTGAGGGGTTGAGTGGGCTGTGACAGTGGTGGTTTCTTCATCCCAACATCTCATCTTGGGAATAGGCCGTGGGAGACACTGCAAGTGTGTCTTGCAGCTGGCAGCAGCTGTACCGGTTTTGTGTGGTTTTTGTTGCCATGTGCATCACGGGAGCTGCAGATGTTGTAAGAGCTGTTCTCATTGTGTTTGGTGGAGTCATCCTGAGGCCTATGGGGCTCTGAGGTCTCTAGAGGTTTTAGTCAGGACCAGCCAAGAGATGGTGGGGATTACGGCTTCTGTGGTATCTCATCTCATCTCACCGCTTGTGACCCGCATGCAAAGTGCAAACAGGTGAAAACTGTAATTTCTGGGTGGGATTTGTCCTCTGCTTGGGTCTGTAGATGCCACGGCAGTTGTGTTTGGCTCACCCTGGAGCTCTTTGTTTTTATGTCAAGATAGATATCTGCATTTGAGCAAATCACAGTGCCGGCATACTCAAACTTGGAGAGCAGTAACTTCATTTAACATTGCCTTGTTTCTGTCTTAGCATCAGTCCCAGCCTTCAGCTTGCACGTTGGAAATTCAGATGCTTGCGAGCATTTTGACAGTTGTAAAGATCTCAGCCTGTGGGGAAGGTGAGAGCTGCGTTTACAGTCTCAAAGTGTTAGCACACTTTTGGGAGCAAGTATGAAATCAGAGGGTAGCTTTCTGGCAGTGTCAGTGAGAGTAATGCTGTTGGTACTATCTACGCATCTCCTCGGATCTGTGTGCTGAAGAGATGAAACCGGTGAGGAGAGAAGAGCAGCGGCTGCGACCAGGTGGTCAGCACCTGTTCCTAAGGATGGTTTTGCACAGGGTAGGTCAGGAGCTGCCTGCCCTCATTTACTAATGAAGCACAGGAGCTGGGGAAAGGGTGTTACATCTGTGAGATGAAGTGTTTGAAATACCTCTACCAGAATGCACAAATTGCTTGAGACGGAGCAATGGGAGAAAGATTTTTGTCATCGCTGCTGTAGTGGGAGGCAAGGTTTTGAGCATTTATTTTTCATCAGACTCTTCTGCTGGTTATAGGTCTGGAATTCCAGGTAGTCTTGGGGAGGGGGGAAGGAAAACAAAACAAAACCAAACACACACCAAACAAAACAAAACCAAACCCCAGTCTGTAAAAATGTAGTTCTGTGAACAGACTCCTTATGCAGACGGTGGCTTGCCTTTAGCGTATGCATGGCTTTCATCTCCTCTTAGAGGCAGCTCCAGTTAATGTTGATGTAAAACTGCCTGTTAATTGGAGTACATGGAGATAATGGTAGGAATAATCTCTAAGTAAACTCTTAAAAGCTCTGGAAAAAGGGTATTTAAAAAAAATTAAAAAAAAAAAAAATCTCTCCCCAAAACCTGAGTTTGCACTCTACTTTGAAGATATACTCATCAGTGTGCGCAGCAGACTTCTGCCTTGAGGCCATTTATAGTGCCGAAGCTTGTGAAGCTAAAACAGTTTGATGTGTAATTGCAGGAGGAAATGGAAAACCTGCTGAGCATGGCAGGATGTAGTGCCTTATCACCCTTTATGTGCATCCAGTGCTTGCTGAAATTGCCAGCGGATCCGCAACATCGACAGAACGGTGACATTTTTCATGGGCCGCCGTGTTCTGAATCAACACTGCAACAGTGCGATTAGAGTAGGCAAAGTAGGGGGAACAATCAAAGAGTTGCATGTGACAGACCGGGTTTTAGTCATTCCCTGCTCCTTATTGCCTGCTGTCTTGTGTGATATGCAAAACAGCTTCTCCAGACGCATTACACCTTCGCATTACCTGAAAATTGAATTTTATTTGGTGGCCTGCGTATAATTTATAGCACTCTTCCAGTGCACTTCAGTTCTCATTTAGCTAAAAGTGCGTTCTTTATTTCCTACTGGCAGGGAAACAGAGAAATAAAACTGAATATTCAGCACCACTTACTGTATATAAGAAACCAGGCTATTGAAGTTTTAAGCTGCTTGGCTACATTATTGACAAGAACTGTCTATTCTGGAGTTAAGCGCACGATGTATTTGATTCCCAGAGGTATCATCTCTCCATAGTAATTAATCAGGGAAAATGCACTGACTCTCAATAGCAGTACTTGAAGCTATGGGTCATTATTAGCACTCAAAAATAAATGGAAATGGAATATACCGTATGGAGGAGAAATGGAGGTCCAGGCTAAGAACTTGGGCTCCAGCCTTACAGTGTGGGAAGGAAAAAGGCATTTTAATTATTCAAATAGAGTACTTCTTCTGCTAAGCATTTCACTATCTGGAAAAATGCACTGTAAATAATTTACTGCTTGTATTGTTTTGCGTGTAGTACCTGCTGTTGGAATCGGCTCTTGGATCAACACAGGTTGCCCACCCATCCACGCTAAAATATATAATGCTTGCAATGCAGTATTGCTGTGTCAACAAGTTACTTACACATGGAAGAACTGGCAGTGAAAATTCATTTGGAATGTAAAATAAATATTTATAAGTAAGAGTTAGGGTCTACGTTTATTTCTCTTCCACCTTAAAGCACAGTGTAATGGGCTGTAAAGGATCCTGGGAAGTTTACTCAGCGAACAGAATGTTAATTGAATGTCAGGATCCATGGAAGGGCTGGCCAAAAGGCAAAAGTCATTAGAAACAGAGAAGTAGGTGGCAAACTGCTAGAAAAGCAGTAAAACCTGGCTGGCACAAAGGAGAAACACTGATGATAAATAAAATAAATAGCATTGCATCTTCTTTGCACCCAAAGCACCAACACCACGATGTCTTTTGGATGGAGGGTACAGATTTCTGGCTTGTGTTGGGGGGCGATGCAGCGAATATTGGTTTATGCAGCCCCCAGAGAACACCTAAGACAAAGATGCATCAGGTCTCTGGGCACACCTTTAGGTCAAATTTAAATTGCTCTGTGATAAATACAGCAAAATTGGCATTACTGTGTTTTACAGCCAAAGTTCGCAGTGGGGAAATCCCTCATTTGCAGTGCTGCATGATCTGAATTTTGACTAAGGAACCCTGCGTTTCAGCTGGTGCTTCCTCAGGTCTTTTGCAGCTACTTTTCTTTTAATCATGTAGGTTCCTTCTCACAGTTTTTGTTTTCTGAAGCTGAATCTGTGAAACCAATGTTTGTTTTTTTGTGCAAGTTCCGTGTTTATATAGTTTCTGAGCTTGATTTATATAGCAGGTCGTTTGCTGCAACCAAACATTTGTTTCAGTCTTGTCCAGTTTGATCTTTCAAATAAACTCTGTTTAGTTTTATTCTTCAATAAAACTCCATCCTATCTAATAGGAAAGGAAAACAAAAGGAAACAGCTTAAGTGGTGGTTTTGAGGCAAAACTTGTGCCATGAGGACAACTAACAGCAGTCTGAATTTTGAAGTAATTACAGATTTTACCAACTATGAAATTTATGCGGTTTATGAGGAATTTAACTGTACAAATATATGTTTTAAATGAAAAAAAAAATCTTGAAACACTGAGTGCAATTCATTCCTGCTCCTCCTTTTTGTGATGTGTTTTTTTAATATATATATTTGGTTTTTAATTTGTTGCAAGAGTTAGTTGTGAAGGTTTGACTCAAAGTTGGGTTGACTTTGGAGGTGATGTCTCTTGGCTGTACCTACTTGGAGACTGGCCTGTTCTAAAAACAATGCTTTCCTTAAACAATGCTTTCCTTGCTAGATGTGGAGTGTTCTGAGCAGTGCTGCTGGATTGATGTGTTTTTGACTTGTAACTTCTTGAGACTAAAAAAGTTCTCATGTTAAGTGTGCATTGCAGTGTAGAGCAGCAATTGAACAACAGCTTTTCCGGAGTTCTCGTGCATCTTCTGGGATATGCAACATCAGAAATGAATCAAGAATAAATGGACTGGTAATAGATCATATATTAATATTACGCATTAAAAGCACTCCTAATCAGGTCTGTGAATAGCAAGATCTCTGCAAATTCAGGAGTTATACCTTTCACATCTTGAATTGTACCAGCTAAAAACTTTGGCAAAGAGTTTTCAGTGTGAGATTCGTACGTACAGCGGGGAAGGGTGAGACTGTCACGGATGATGTTTAATGTATTTGAGCCGCAAATCGTGACTTTCACTTGTAATTATTTTGCAAGTTCTTTACACCACAGTTGTAAGCTTAAGTAAACTTTCCTTAGAAAATAAATACCAGAGCTACTTTATGGACTCTCTTTGGCATTGCTCTAGATGTTTTACCACAAAAGTCCTTTCTGGTGTACTGGTTTGCTGAACATCGTAGCAGGTTTTTTTTCCTGTTAACTTGAAAACAAAGTCAGTTACCACATAGACTTGAATAATGTCACCTCAGGTGTCATCTTCCCAAGGTAGAGATGATTTTATTAGATGATTTTTATTACTTTGAAAAACCGTAGCTATTGCTGTGATGGACTAACAAGAATCAAAAATATTTTCACCACATCCAGCTGCAAATGACTCCTTGCACTTTATCTTGAGAAAATAATTTGTAAACAGTATTCTATTGAAATAGAAGCTAAAGAAAGAAAACCAGGAGCGATACCATTCTTAACATGCTCAAGTCTTGATTACAGTCCTATGAAAAGTTGCTAAATTATTTAATAAATTTGAATTTTAACTGAAGAGCAAACAACTTGACTTCCTTTCATGCCTATTTAAGGCTCAAATCCTATTCTCTAGCACTTTTAAGAAATTCACTTTGGCAGCTTTGAATTTTGTAAATAACAAACTTTGTTAAATTATGTGTTACATTAGAAGTACTGATTGTTTTTTACATTTATAGTTGGAGTTTTTGTTTTTCATCTCCTACTCATGTGAAGTAAACAAGAGCAGAACACAATCCATCCATCAGAAATGATGAGAATGTGTATCCCCGTCACTAATGGTGTGGAGTTTCCTTTACAACAGTCAGCCGTGCTTTCTCCTAGATTTTAGTTTTATAGACCAGGTTTTGTTCTACTCAAAAGTACATTATAAATCAATAAAATGCATTTTACTGTAAAGGGAAGATGTTTTATGTGTAGAGTACTCTCTGGAAGACTTTTTATATTTTATTGAACACTTGAAAAGTTGCAAGTGGCAGGCTTGGAGTAAGAGCAAGTTGGCTTTCCATCGATGCTGTCTTCTCATTACTGTGTGTCACCTCCTATGCAAAATTTATTGCAGATCTGGGTATGTGTATTTCAGCTGCATCTTGAGAATGTTTATTGGTGTGAACTGTCCTCTGCAGTAAGCTAAGGCAAATACTTGCCTGAGAACTGATCGATATACGTGGAAACCCAGCAAAATAAGATCAGTTACTGCAAAAATATTCTGGGTGAAATCTGAACCCATTGATGTTGAATAAGACTTTTGCTCTTGAACTCTGATGAGATGATGATGGGGTTGTTGTTTATGAGCACAAGAGAGCCCTCAGATGCTCATACAATGGCGGAGTGTTAGTCTAAGGCCAGACCTTTAGAAAGAAATATTGAGGATGCAGCAGACTACAAGGGAATGATGTTCCTGATTTTGGAATTATCTCTTTTTCCTACTTGGAAAATACAAGAAACAACATAGGAAGAGAGCTTCGGAGAAGCCTGGGGCTCCTCGGGAACCTGTCTTTTACCATCCTGGGGGACCAGCAGGTTTGGCCTTGCTGCTGGTTTAAGGATCCTCTCCAAGGTGAGTGGTGACCCCACCAGGAGCCCTTGGCAGGGAGAGGTGCTGACCCGAGGGGCACCCATGTGTGTGGCACTGGGGACCCCGTGGGGATGCTCGCCCTACATTTTGCTCTTCTTACTGTTTTTGGAACAAGATATGCATGCCATGAAGGGGAAAAGAAATAAATAATTCAGACACTGGAAAAACTAAACTAAATGAAGCCAAACTCCCAACTCAAGGGAAGATACTGTGGTTGGTATTTTCCCGTCTCATTGTGCTGTGATGGATTTATTTTAGTCATCAGTAAATGTGTCAAATGAAAAGTTGTTTATTTAAAGGAAATATTTGCAGCAATGCTTTCTTTTAGGAATCATATAATCTAAACTTTTTTTAAAAAAATCCTTTTTAGCTGTGTGACTAAAGGCAGTTCAGTAAAGCTAGAAAGTTTTACTTGGTTCAGTGTGTGATGCATTGTCTTGCTGTCTGGAGGTTCAGTCATTCTTTGAATGCTTCACCTTTTTCTAATGAACATCTGCTATATTAAAGACCTGTGTTGCTCTGTTTTCTTTTGCATTATCATAAAAGGATGCAAGCAGAGAAGGGGAAGCAGAAACATTTGGAGTCGCAACTCTTCCAGTGACACTAATGTCACTGAAATGCAATTAAACCATCTATCTTCCATGTTATTTATTCAGGCTTTCTCATGGGGCAGTTTGGTCTATATCTGTACTTGCCTGCAGAGCTGGGTCTCAATCCTGGGTGGGTTGTGGTTCCTCTGTCTTGTGGTTCTGTGGAAAATGCTTTGGGCATTCAAACGTTTTTATTTTGTGATGGGAGGACTTGGGAGTCTCTGCTTTAATGCAAATAACTGCCATTCTGCTGCTGTCGCATTATATGTCTCTTTCAAAAGAGAGAGGGAGAAAATGCAAAATCTCTTAATGTGAAGCATGTTCCTGTCTATGTGGCTCTGAAGCCACCAGTTTCTGTGGGGGGATGACCCTCTTTGCAGAGGGGAAAGAGGAGCTTGCATGGTGTTTAAAGCAGTTCATTAGGAAAGGGACCCTCTTTCCTTTACACCTTGTCCTGGAGCTGTTTGGGGAAAAAATATAGGGAAAAAATATTTTCTTAACTTAGATAAATCAGTTCGTTTTCAAGCAGAATCTTACAGAAGAAGTCAAGTTTTTATGGAAAACTTTCAAGAAGCATCAAAAGCGTAAATGTAGCCTTGTATTTTGATAAAAACACTTGTCTGGATGTAGCCGCAATTTTTTTTGCCACTGATGCCCACCTGACTTCATGGTGAATAAAGGTGAATAAATGCCTTACCCGTGGCCTCAGAGTCCAGATGTGTTCTGGGTTTGGTTTTGGGGTGGAACCAGAGGTCAGCGGCGGCTCCGTTTGTATGTGCACAGTGAAGGTTTTGCTGAGGGGTAGCAGTTGAATAAACTCAATCCAGGCTCACTGCATTTGTCTCGTTAGCTTTATTTCCAAAGACGCTTCATTACTGGAGTAAATACTTCAAAGGGTGGCAAAGCTCAATTCATCTGTGCTCTCCTGGAAGCATCGGTGCTGTTTTAGGGATCATCAGGCATAATCTGCTGGTTGGTGCTCAGACTTGCACAACTGTTACTTAACGCTGGTTAAGAAATGACAGGTTGTCAGTACTGGCTGTGGAGCAGCTTCAAGGAGCCATTGTTCTTTCAAATTAAAACATTTAAACATTTAAATCCAAAGCCAGGACTGCAGGCTCATGTTAATTATTCCTTTTGTCTTTCGGAAGTACTTTCCTACTGATGATCACACAGCTGTCACATATACATTACCTTTAGTCAGAATACATGACAGTGCTTTCCTATTAGCTGTCATTATTTTACAAGGAAAACTGAAAACCGCTAGAGCGGATGTATTAATCTCAAAAGAAGACACTGCTGGCAAAGTTATTAAAATAAAAATATCTGAGGACTCGAAAGTCATTTGATTTATAGCAGAGATGTGCTGTAATGTCTCTTGGCGGTTGAGGTGACTGGGATTTTTTGACTGTTCTGGAGATGCCTGCGGTCCTGTCTGTCTGATCCCGCTCCGTCAGGCTGAGGAACAATATGTAGAATAGTCGGTGATGTGTTAGTCATTCCTCCTTTCTAAGTCGTTTTTGTCAGCAAGATAAATATATTACTGCTCTACTATATGTAGTCATCCCAAGCAGTCGTGAAATCTCAAATATTTCCAGTGTCTGCCTGCTGCTCTTGGTTCTGTGCCAGTAGTTACCAAACTCAGGGTTAAACATGAAACGTCAAAGAAAGCCTGAAAAATATTAACTGCTTTGGTTAAAAATGTGTGGATGGTATTGGGCATTTTTGGTGACCTTTCTGAAGATGCATCTTGGTGATAACCAACACTTTTATATCCCGTGAAGCACTCTGCACTTCCAGCATTGGGCTTGTCACTGAGGAATAATTATAAAAACGGGAGGAACAGAGCAAAGTTGTGTGACTTATTTTGTTAGAGAGAAAAGATGCTTCCTTCCTTCCCCCTCTGAATTCACTGATATTCACTAGAAGAATGAAGAATGAGTCCAGCTCTCACTAACTTTAAGCATATATTTGAATGGCTGGCTTTCTGGGAGAAAAATAAAAAGTAGTGGGTCGATTACACAGATTTTATTTTATTTTTAATGTTTCTTTAGGAGAGGTTTCAGCAGGCAATCCTGGGCTCTGATGCAGCAGCAATTTCATTTGTTTTTTGTGGGTATTCTCTTATTTCTTGTGAGAGAATACACAAAATGGAAAATCCAGAGTGCTACGCACAAAGGCAGGATGGAGTTATTTGCCATTTACTGTCTAGTGAAGTACAGTTAGTTTCACATGCCTCTTTCATGTCTAATCTCCTGAAATATATAATGTAATTTTATTTTCATTTGTATTTGCGATGTTGGTTTGGGAATAAATATATGCAATGTTTTCTAAGAGTTCCAGAAGTATTTTAAAAAGGGTAAACCAGATTGATTTAATCACAGATATTGTTAAAGGCTGTTTTTGTAATGGAATGCGCTGTGATTGCTGGTCTGAACAGATTTTCATTTTTTAGGCTGTTATTCAAGAGAATATACATGTCCTGAGAATGAACTGCAAAAATAACAAACAAACAAACAAGCCACACGCCAACAACAAACAAGGCATGGGAGGAAAATATCGTTCTATGCGAATAGCTTGTTTAAGAATAGTGGAGCATGTGAAACAACTTTCCTGCCCCATGGTTCATATGATAAAATTATTAGGAAACACAAACTTTCAGACTCGTATTAGTTTAGTTAAAGTTAAGTGTAGGGGAGAGGAGATGATGACTTTTCCTAGAAGCCACTCCAAGTATTATAGAAATTTTCTGATCCCTAGTATTTTACTTTTTGCGAAGCATTCTAACACATGGAGTCGTTGTCACTAATGGTTTACTAAGACAACTGGAAAAGTTTGGGGGTGGAAGCTGCAGGTTCTGATGGATTCCTTTATTACAGAATAGCGTTTGTGGCTTACAGTATTGTAAGACTGAATGACCTTAGTGTCGATGGTGCTGGTGTGTGCCCAGAGCAGCCCCCGCTTCAGGGAGCAGAGGTGTGCGAGAAGAGGGAAGGATGGATTGAGCAAAGGTTACAGGTAGATGCCATCAGACTGGAAGAAAAGGAAATGATTAAAGCTTTTAATATCCTATTACACAAGTTTCCGCTTTAGCCTCATTATACAGGACAAGCTGCACTTTGACAAGGACCATTTTATGCTTCTGTTCTTTCCCCCGTTACATTAACCGAGTTGCTGAACGTGAACAGCTCTTTATGTAAAAACTGTTCTGTCCTGTATTGTTTGCTTTTAAACCGCTTGACCTAAGCTTTGTTTTCCCAGACTAGGCAGTGTGAATTATATTTATTAAACCTTAATTTCAGGCTTTTATTTTTTTAATTGCAAAAAACTCCTGCTTGCTCCCCTGCAGGTGAGATTCCTAAGGTAAGGAATGTTACCTTGACCATAAGAGGCAACCAGTAGAGCCTCTGTCAGGGCTCTGTTCAGGAGAAGACATGCTTGCATCATTACAAATGGAGATGTTGACTTTATTTCTTTACTAAGCTAAAGCACCTGAGCTTGCCAACATGTACGAGCCAGCTCACATGGTCAAGCTGTTGCCCACAATTGTAGTTTGGAGGTTCCCAGTGCAGTTGGACCTTGGCCACAGTGATGTTCCTCAGGGGTGTCCACACACCTGTGTGTGTGAGAGCACATCCCTTGGAGCTTATGCAAACAGATACAGGAGAGAACGAACGATGGTTAAGGTAATAATATGAGCAGACAACGTAACGTGGGCTCAGATAATTTTACTGGGGTGCCACAGAGAGAGCCAAGTATGAAAAAACTATAGGGTTCCTTTTCTTAAAAATTAACATTGAGTGGTTTGGGGGCATAAAGTCAAAGTGAACGAGAAAAAATGTTTGGAGTATAGCCACTGTTTAAACAATTTTAGCTAAGTGTGTGAAGTAAAGGTGCAGCACAGGTGGCTGTCAGAAACCCATGATCAGATCCCTGCTGGAGGCTCTAGCCATTATTCAGCATAGAAGACAATCAAGGGGGTGATTTAATTTGAGCAGTGCCTGAAATGCTGGAGTAGCAGTTAATAAATGAGCAAGTGGATACTGTAGATTCGTGTACTGTGGGTATTTGTGCTGATCCTCATTGTGATTTCTTCAAGTTGATTCTAGTTTCTTTTCACATCTTTGCATAGAAATAAAAATATTTAAAGACTAGTGCTCTTATATGGATAATAAATGTGGCTATGAACAGCTTCTGATGATGTTTAAATGCCAACGTGAACATCAGGTGCTTTCTGAACTGTAAAAGTCAGTTATTACAAGGGCTCTTCATTGGTAGGATCGTTATTCTTTTCATGTTGTTCAAGGAAAAGACCCAAGAAACTACACTGTAAAATTAAGAAAACACTATTTTATATTCAAGTGAAGGTTTGGAAATCATTGGTTATTTCTCTGGGCTTGATTTTCATAACAGCTGAGATGGGAGCATTAACAGGTGTTACAGGGCAGAGCAAGCACAGTGCATTTTCGTTTTATGTTCTTACAAAGCACGTGTATCAAAATTGACACCACTTCTTACATACAGATGCATTTTTCCAGTGGAAACACTTGCATACAAAATGAAGACTTCTGTCATAATGTGTGGTCTGAATTGCTTAATACCCATAAACCTGCAAGTGTTGGATCTTGTCTGGGCAGTGCTGGTGCAAACTTTAATATGGTGATTTTCTTCTGACAATTGTATTGGTTTTGTTTTGCTGCTGTGGTGCTAGTTCTTGTGCTGGTACCTTGGCATCTGCATTGGATGTTCAAGTTCTGTCTTCTGTATAAGGGAGTGTCTTTATATTTGCAAGTGTCCATTAAATTTGGAGTATATATTAAGCATGGAGATGGAGATATGCAAATGAAACTTTGAGAATTAACCATGTCAATTTATATTAAATGACTAAATATCGCAAAGAAATCAAGAAATACAGTCAACTTAGCTAAAAACCAAATAGAGTATATTAAAATATGCAGTGCAATTAAATTGTCACTTTAACATGAGAAAATATGGGTACTTTGTATCTTATACATCTAGGGCAAGATTATAACTTGGGTGGTAATCCAAGAAGGTCACTTGGATACCTGACCTTCCAGTGAAATACATCTCGTGTTTTGCTCTGAGAAGGATCCTTTGGTGTAAAAGAGGATGGAATGATAGATTTAATGGATCTGGTGTTTTCTTGTTACGTGCAATTCCTGGATACCGGTGTAATGCGTCAGGTTGGTAGAATCTGGCTATAGGCAGATGCAAATGAGGAAGAAAATTCCTTAACGTAGCTGAGCTAAAGCATCTCACTTCTGAATTATAATCCCTCTGGTGTTCCGGCATTGAAGAATTCTCCTTTGGATGCTGATTTTGCTGAATTGTTCAATGGCTTTGTGATGTACACAGGGCTCACTGGGGACTGAGGTGGATCTTTTGACCTAAGGCAAACAGAATTTAATCTCTGGCCCTTGGAGGTTTTCTTTATAGTTCGAGTGGCTTCCATGTTACATCAGGGCACCTACTGATTGTTGGAAAATGGGCTTACCTGATTAATGTGTGCCAAGTGGCTTGGATGGAGTACATCTGAAAATACCCAGGGGTGGTTTTTTCTTATGTATAAAGTTGGTCTTTTATAGCCTGAAAGAAAGTACTTAGCTGTGCATAATCTTGTCCTTTCAAAATTTCTTGACATTAATTATGGCAGCTACTCTAGCAAATGTTGGTGAAGTCCTGACCAAGTAGAGGCTTACGTAGATGTTCAGCTCTATGCACTGACAGTCATCACAGTCACTTTAATAGGTAAATAGCAGTATAAAAAGTTGGTTCTGGTGCCAGTTTTGAAATCATTTGCTTGCATTTGTACTTCCCTACTTGTCCCTCAAGTAGTCTGGGGCTGTAAATCCAGGTGCTTTTGCTGCAAATTTTAGTGACTGCATCCACAGGAGAGAGATAATGTGCTTGAAAATACGTTCCTTTGTAATGGGGACGTACGACTAGGAACTTTTTTTTATGTGCATCTATAATTTTGTAGAAGCTCCAAGCCTAGGGTAGTTAAACTTATAAAATACAGTCATAGTTGTTGTCTTTCTGCACGTGTATTGAACTGAAATCTGATTACCCAAACAGATTTCTTCAATTGCCAATAAACTGACTGGAAGATGTTGTATGACTAATAGTTTTGGTTTAATGCAAGATGTCCTCCTTCAAATTGTACAAACGGTCAGTTCTCAGTAATCCCACTACAGGCTTTGGAGAGGAAAATGCCCTACATGAATTTCCTGAAGACAGAGTTTGCTGGTAACCATGATGGATTCTGCACTGAACGGTTAGCTGTTGCCACCATCCACATTTCTCTCCTCAGCTGAGCCTTTCTCACATCTTTCCAGAGGTTAACAGCATCTCCAGATCGTTTCTTTTGTCCCCAGCAAGGTGTAAGCTGCGGGGAGCCGTCTCCATGGGAAACGGGGCATTTTTATTCAAATAATCGTGCAGCGTTACACTACATGAAAGCCCAGGTTTATGTAAGGCTGGGATTTCTTTGGTAATGACTGCTACATAATAGAGCCACCTGGTGATTTGTGTCTTGCATTGCTCTGTAGGAAACCTGAGTTCATGAGCTACTTTAGAGCTCTGTCTGACAGGGACCACACTGGGCAGGTATGTTCAGCTCATTTTCTTCGTCTCCAAGTGAGGTGGTGCTGACCAAGCAGCTCTTTGAATTTTTCCCTACCTGCTGGCAGATGTAGCAGCAGCGAAAAGGAGTCATTGCACAAGGGGCTGTTCGCAGGAGATGGATACTGAAAGCTGGAAAATTATGGAAATGAACAGCCAGCGCAATAGTGGGATGTGTATTTTCCATATATTGCCTAGCAGGAAAGTTATTGCATCTAATACTGTTTGTTATGCTGCTGTATGGTTTCTGTTGTCTGTCCCTTGTATTTCTTCATACAGTGAAAGGGCACAGTAATGAGCGCTGCTGCCTATGAAGAAATGCATTCAAATTATATCATCTTTTTTTCCGTTGGAGGCTGTATTTTGATAACCGTTGATCTGCACACATTTCATTCCAGACTTCATAGCTCTAATTATGAGTTTTAATTACTCTGCTTATCTTATGTTACCAATGGGATGCTCGCTCTTCAGGTAGAAGAACGTGCGATGGCCATGGCCTGTGCAGAGAACACTGCAGAGGGAGAGGCAGACATGAAAATAACTACATTATCAATTTATACTAGCTGAGAATCAGACTCGGAAAGCAAACCTGAGAAGTCATAGCTTATTTAGTATTGTGAACATGCTCTTAGAAACAAACTAGCTTTGCTTTGTTAAAAAACCCCACACCTTTCTGCCATTACGTGTGGTCAAATTATGCCGAATAGGTAAAGCTGTCTAAAATACACTTGTATTTGTGCACCCTTTTTGATATGGGAATCTAGGAGAAGAATCTGAAGTATTTGTAAGTATTCAGCTACTGTAGTCATGGGACCCACAGATGTTCTTAGAATAAACACCTGTGGCAGTTCCTGAAGTTGTGCTTTCTGATCTCTGTGGGAATAATCCCCAAAGGATTGAAACCATCAGGATTTACCCAGTTTGCAGGAACTTTTAAATAATTAAGGAAGAAAAAAAAAAAAGAAAAAAAAAAAGAAAAAAAGAAAAAGAAATAAGTGTTTTCCAGAATTCCTTTATGTTGTAACCAGGGGATAAAATAGAGCATGCAAAATTCACCACAGCTGAATTAACAGGAGAGGAGGTTGTTATATTTAAGCTATGCATTTTTCTGTAATTAAATGGGTTTTATAGAGAGAATGTTCCTTCTCGAGGAGAAAATCTCTTAATTGGCAGTTACGTGGGGTTAATGAACTACTTAGATACAGAGAGGGGGAAAAAGTGGGGTGGTGAAAAAATAAAAAGTACAAACCCCAAACCATATTGAGTGTCAGAACTCAGCAAATCCATTATCAGAGGGAATTTTAACCAAAAACTGTTGAGATCAGAGTGGCTCTGAGAGAAGGGCCCTTTCCAACAGGAATGCTTGGATGGAGCAGCTGACTATGAAATGAATGCTCGAGGGAGATACAGTCGTATTAAAGAGGCCATAAGCACCAAAATCTTAAATAAATAAAAGGCAGGGGGTGCGGATCTGGAAGGAGATGGTAGATCTGATTATTTTCTTTCTTAAAGTGCTACTGTGGGGAAATTGGAACAATCTCAGTTTGTGTTATTTCTGCATTTGTGAGGTTGTTCACTTAACCTGTGCGGTGACCTGGAATACTCAACACCACCGAGACAGAAAGAGTAACTGAGAGACTTGTGATTTCAAGGAGGAATTTTATTGAACAGCAGCAGATTTACTTTACACTTCAGTAGTAAGTGATAAGAGAGGAATTATTCAACATGCTTTCTTATTCCAGCCCTGGGAGGTGGTGTAAATTTTGAGGGCACAGAACATAGTGCCTCATATCATGAAAGTAGAATCTGTTTTAAAATTAAGATGAGAAGTGCCATGTTTCATAGACGTTATTTAAGTTTCTCTAGTGTTCCTCTAAACTGAAAGTTTTTAAGTCATGGTAATGCCTTTTGACAAGACATTTGCACAACAGCAGAATACTGAAGTGATTAAGAGACGAAATCTGAAATTTACTTAGGAATTTCAGAGGGCAATAGTTCTGGCAACATTCATAAACACTAGTTATGATGTGTCAGTCTGTATTAGACCCTGCTTTTCCTGTCTTTCCATGGGCAGATGTTGCTTTTTTCACTTTGTAGGTTTGTTAGGGATTTTGGTCTGTCTTTCTGGCACCCTCAGGCTTCCAATCAACCCAACCAAAAAATGCATGTCATATAGGATTCACCTTTTCCTGTTAGATTAGATACTCCTGGGTGGTCAGCTGGAAGCTTTTTATTATTCCCCTCTTTTTTTCTTTTTTTTGGGGGGGAGCAGGGAGGACATTGGGAAGCCGAATAGACTTGATTGCTGGAATTTTACTTCATAGCTGATCAGGAGCAAGGAAACAAACAAAACGTACTGTTATAACAAGATAGTCTCTTCAACAGTGGAAATTCTGTGGCCATGTAACTGATAGTAGTTAGTGCAATATGTGTAGCTTTGTGCATGTGGGAAGTAGTTTGGATCAAACCTTAAAATTCAAATCAGCTTTCTGCAATTCAGTATTGAATTCATACAAATAGTGCTTTTGATTTTTCACTCAGAGGTGAAGTGTGGTGAAACCCTTTTTTTGTTCAAGGACAGTGATGTGTTTAATAGACCTTTAGTAAGAAACAGAAACATCTCTGTGATTTAGCCAATTTGCTTGTTAAAGGGAGGAAATCAGGTAACCTTTTTTTG
The DNA here is from genome assembly GCF_963082525.1 of Nesoenas mayeri. NCBI lineage: Eukaryota > Metazoa > Chordata > Aves > Columbiformes > Columbidae > Nesoenas > Nesoenas mayeri. The sequence goes on from NC_137562.1 coordinate 7,620,569, forward strand.
GCAAATCTGTTATGGGCTGTTTGCTGACATTGCTGATGACATCTGTGAGCATATATATATATATATATGCTTTAGATTGTTTTAATGAACTCTTGGCTTAAATACCTGCTTGGTTCATCAGGCTCCAGCCTTCCTTCTGCACGTCTGTGTGACTTTGTAATACATGTGTGGTCAGTTCTACCCAGTGTCCACCTACTGATATCCAGGAGTTGTTAGTCTGGTGTTTGAAGATGCTTGAGCAGCCTTAATATATTTCAATATTTTCTAAAGTTATGTTTTCAGATTCGCAGAAGAAGAAAACTTTAAAGGTCAATAGTTTTAATCTTTTGGGTATTAAGTAAGGTGTATATTTTTTATTAATAGAGTGTTCTCATAACAATGCTAATAAGACATTTTATCTGTCGTTGCCAGGTGTATCCTTCTTATGTGTAGAATCCTATGAATGCTGTCATGCCTGAGCATCTTTGCCTTTGTATACAAACTCAGAAATTGGCAATAGTATGTTAAACGTGCATCTTCTCTATCTACCCACCTTTATTTTCATTTTCTGAAAGGCTTTGTTAACCCAAAAATTCATAGTGTTTTGAATACACATAAATATATACATATGCTCAGCATAGAAGTGAACAATTCTGTAAGATGCGGATTTATTTTTTTTGAGTTCTGTGTGCCCTGTGTGCTTCTTTGCCAGCTTTATCTGCAGAAGAATGAGCTAACCTAGGAGGAACAAGTGCCAGGGTTTGGGTAGAGTTTTTCAGTGCTGAGGGAATCAAATTTGAACCTTGTGGAGCAACACAGAGCAGCATAATAACGTGCTGTGATTCAGTGCATGTTGGTTCGTAATTACCTCTGAGAAACCACTCTTAGAATGAATTAAACAATACTTTAAAATGTTTTATTATATTTAGTTCTCTGCAGTGCGTAATTCTGACAAAGGTTAATTGGTTTGTGTAATTCTAGAAACTATAGTCCTTGATAAATCTACCAGTCTAAGTTAGCACAAGAGCTGCAAGATGTTCGTACTGACTTTGCTAAGGATCTGATAGCTGATTAGAATGCTTCAACCATCAAAAGTAGCGTGGAATGACTCTGAGTTTAATCAGGAATCTCTTTAGAGCGGAACTAGACAGTGGAACCAAACTAGGTCAGGTAGTTCCATGACGTAGATTTTCATGCAGTGGAGACAGAATTGTTACCAAAGTAGTTTTGCTAAGAACAAAGTCCCCAGCTTCAAAAATTTGGGAACACATCAGAAAAGAGTAATGCTTTCATCCAGGTCATGCAGTTTTACGTTTTTCCATAATTAAATAAGCTAAAACCTAGAGATGTAGGATTTGGTGCATGTATTAGGCAAGTCTTTTGAGCTACTGTAGGTCTTCAAAACACAAGGGGTTTGGTTTCAATGTGGGTTTGTGTGTGGGTTGTGTTTTTTTTTTTCTTTAACGCTACTTTACATCTAAAGGTTACGCTTCCAAATCCCCACGGAAAGGCAAGAGGAGCTTTGATCACAGACACCGGTCGCTGGCAGGGCTGTTCACCAAGGGAGCAGAGTGTGCGTTCTTGGGGCGCAGAAACGAATACCCAAGAAGAACATTCAGGGGACTGACTTTTTTTTGTCTTGTCGTAATGGGAAACCCTAGTATGCTAGCCTCCGGATCTGAATACCTTTAGATAAAAATGAATAATGTATACGTATGGAGTACACTGGAGTTCTCTCCTATCCACTTCTCTGACGTGACGGAGATCAGGCAACTGCAGATACTTCTGCCAGTTGGAGGACCCTTCTAAATTAGGAAAATAATCCTCATTTGTCTTCAATAGAGTTTTCAGCTGCTCGTTGCTAGCTGTACTGCTTTAGGTTAAGGCACAGTGGTTTTGACCTATTTACTTTCACCATATTTCCTAAACCTTATGGTATAACTTGAAGCTGCTGCGGTAGCTGGTTGACTTGCTCTGAATTTAAGACCTGACTCTTCTAATGGCTCTTTTGGCTGATATCAAATGGGAATTCTGAGCCAGGGTGGCATTGGGAATTGGCCTGTGGGCAATTCATTGAGAGTGGTGAAATTTTACAAGAGGCTTTGTAAATATTGTACACATCTGCATTCTTTTTTTTCCAAACTCAAGTGGGAACACATTTGGGTGTGCCATGTGTTGTAAGTAAGGACCCATTCTTCACTGAGATACTTGTACTCCTCTACCAACAGAAGTATTAATTCAAAACTGAATGAAGGTATGAGGAAGGAGACACTAAGTATAATGTACAGTGCTCATTCAGGTACTGAGATAGCATCAGAACAAAAGCTAAAGAATTCCAGCACTGCCCAGGCATGAATGCTGCTATTAAAGGAAAAGTGTCCAAGTGTGACTGCCTTTGAGCCAAGGTTGGTGCAGGTCTGGTGGAACTGACAGCTGTTTAATAGGAAGCAATCATGTTTGATTCTACATGGCTATTTCTTTGCTTCTTTTATCTTAAAGTAATTTAGAAAAGAATTACATCAGTAACAAGTATGCATTTAACAGTGGTTAACACGACCTCAAAGGCATGGGTCAGTGCTTGTATCTACAAGCTCAAAAAGAAACTTGAACTGTCACTGTGCATGTGAGTACCATATAAAATTTCCTAATATAAGCCAGGAATTAAAACTTACTGTTATGTAGGCTTGGGTCTACTTTTGGGGTTGTTTGCTCTAATTGATGAGCCATGTCTTCTCCATCAAGAAGTGCCATGAGCATCAAATTGATCTTCTGCTCTGAATGTGGGGAATCTATTCCTAATAACTTTTAGGCAAAAAGTCACCTGCTGCAATTGATGTGATACACACACCTAGTTCAATGCTGTTTGTAAGTCCATACTTAAAGGCACCTTTAGGCAATACTTCTGTAGAGAAAAGGACTTAACTGGGCAAAATGTGCTAATCTTGCCTGAACCAGGGAAATGACTTTATTATTTTCACCATTCTCATGCCATCATTATGATCTAGTGTTTTCCCTTCATAAATGAGAACAGTAGCCTTGCCTCTGACCTCCATTAATATATATCATAAAACCTGCGTTTGTAATATGCTCCTGGGGAAGACCTCATTTCCTTGCAACCTGTTCTTTGGTGACAGTTCAGGAGAATGTTATAGATTCCCATGAAACTTACCTAATGGATGCGATAACCCTGCTGTTGGAGGCTGTGTGAGCCATTAGTGAGCACATATCCAATAGTCTGTTCATTATTATGTAAACTCTTCAGGATAATATTAGTAAGAAAATAGTTGGATAAAGTCAAACATTGATGGCTCCAGTTGTAATATGCAAAACATGCAACTATCAGAGTTGGCATTTGGAGAAAAAGAGGCTTTGATAAGCAGTGCAGGATCAAGATATTCAGCTGTTGTTGCGAGCATCTCGTGGTTAGGACTGATCCATCCCTGAGTACACTGAAAAGGAGGAAATCAGAACAGGAGTGCTGGTTGCATGGAGCAGCATCTCTTTGCGACTGCATGTATTTGAAGTGATGGACACAGATTGTTTCTACTTGCAACTGCATAATTTTATAGCAATTTGCACATAATTTAATAGTGGTGGAATTTTATGGAGCAGTGAAACAAGTAGCAAATAGGTACTGAACAGCACCTGACATGAAATGCAGACAAAGGGTCTGGACTGTATATACATTCGAAAGTAAGAACATGAATTTTCCCTTCAGCTGTAAGTAAATTGTTGAAGAGTGGCCAAAGCTAGTAAGGGACTTCAGGAATGTGTGCTGTGTAGAGGATTTCCTATTGTTGCTATTTTAATTTATTTTTCATGAATGTGATGTCAGTTAATCCTAGCTGTATGTAGCCTTGGGAAAATCACGTTTAAGCTGTCTTTGATTTTCCCCAATTTTTGTAATATGTGAAATATATTCTTTCATAGAAGTAGTGTGAAATAACTTTTTTTTTTTTTTAATATAACAGTTAAAAGATATAAAACACTTTCCTGTTATTTTGATGTGATTTATTTTGTGAGAACAGAAGAATGCAATATGAGTGATGAATCAGGATTGCATCGACCAGACTGTCACTGTGATGACCTATTAAAATCTAGAATGTTTTATCATTCTCTTAAATTGGATTCAAAATTTATAGATAGCTAAGGATATAGTTATTAAATGTTGTGCTAGTAATACTCAGGTGGGTGAACAGCAGATGTGTTGGAGGTCACGGAGCTGTGGAGCAGTTGAGGCTGGAAGTCACCTGTGGAGATGCTGTAGTTTCTTCTTATGTTTAAGTGGAATTTCCTGTGTTTCAGTTTGTGGACATTGTCCCCTGCCCTGTCACTGGACCATGATGGTGCAACTGGGGATGCTGGGCATCCTCAGCAGCACTCAGGGTGGCAGTTGCATCTTCTCCGCTGTACTTTGCTGGTTCCACTTCTTTAATCCATTATCTCCTCCAGACAGTTCCAGCCACAGACTAGTTACGTTTGATGGCCTGGCCTGTCATTATTAAGTATGAAGACACTAGTAATAGTAACTTTTTCACTAAGCTCTGCATTTCTTGGAGGAGATTTTCTATTGTGGCAGAAGTGCCGGGCATGGAAAATCCTGCCTCGGTTAAGTCAGAATGAAGTTACTGTGGAGTAAATCTCATTTAATGCTTTGAAACGTAAGAGCACATTCCTATTTTGATACATATGGACAATAAATCAGGTCTTATGAAGCTGTTATCTAAGAATAGCAAAGTATAAAGAGAAACAAAATGAATTCATATTGCATATAGATTTAAGTGTTAGCCCTTTCTGATATCCAGAATCTTTTTTCCTTTACAGCGTAATGACTTCTCACAATTTCACAATAATCATTTATTATTCTAGAAGACCCGCAATACTACTTATAGCTCATGAAGTACTGATTTCTCATGTCCATTTTCCTTTTATATGCTTGCTTTATGCTTTGACCCAGAAAATTTGGAGCAAGAACACTGTCTCCTTGGGTATCCAGAGTGCACAGGGCACATTTATTTTAATTGTTATTGGTAATATAAGCAGCACGTTTTGCTTAGCTGTGCTCAGATATCTGTTGTTTTATCGAAATATGAATTTTTTTCCTTATCCGAGCTCTTGACGTAGCTTGTGTCTTGGTTGTCTCCAAACGCAGTAGCAGCTCTGGTGGGCTCCATGGTGTGTGCTGCCCAAGGATGGAGGGCAGCTCCTAGTCCCAGGCTGGGGTCGGGCTCATGTGCGCTGAACTTGGTTTTAGCACCATCTGGAATTTACGTCGTGCCTGTGATAGCCTTCACCTAAGCCGGTGTTTTCATCCTTGAAAACAGGATTCAAGTTAGATGTTGATTTTTCAGAAGGAACAAGCAACGTCTAACTCCTCACATATTTAAATTCCCATTATTTGAGTCAATTGACTGCCTTACTAAGTATTTAAAGGTCCTGCGAAAGAAGCCAAGTACTTTAAAGTTACAGACACTTGGATGCCAATGTCATGGTAACAAAGCCTGTATTGATATCCTACTTGCTGAGATCTAAGTCTTTTCTCTTTGACTCTGTTTTATATAGTTAATGTAGAAAGCAGAACACAAAAGATTTCACAAATTAACATCTCATATTAACAGTAGGGTAGGGATATGTTGTCCTCCATGGCATCATCTGCTGCTGACATTCAGGCAGTTCTAATTACTTTAATGAGTCCCATAGGTGCCCTCTGTAACTGCTGGATGATGCCTGAGGACACTTCATCGGTGGGAGGGTGAAGCCAGGGAGCAACCAGAGGATGAACTTGCTCTTCTTGCAGGCAAAAAGTTGTTCAGCTGAAGGTCTATGGAGTTATTAGGCCAGACGTTCCTCTCTCTTTGCCAATCGCGCCTTCTCATTCTGCTTCTAGGGAATGCGTGTTTCTCTGAATTACTTTGGATTTCACAATCAGTGCAAACTTTCTGCTGTCTTCTCTTCATTTCTTTATAGATATATATATATGTTTTTGTTTTTAAAACAGGTCTAATTTGCTCAGAGTATTTTTTACTATGGAGTTAGGCTATCAAGGCTTCCTGTCAAACTACATAAAACATCTTGATAGTTACTAGTTTCCATTTTTCATCCCATTTTTATATGGTGAACTACAAATACCTGATATTGTTTGATTGTTCCATCTGATGGGAGATTGGCATGTTTTCTTGGGATCACAGATACTACTGAGTTTTTACTTTCTTCTTTTTTGTAATCTTAGACAGTGCTCGCTTTCTTGAGATGCACTTCCATAATGCAATTGTACATTATTATTGGTGTTCTTTGATACAAAAGAAATTCAATACCTCCAGGGCTATAAATATCATTGATTCACTCCAAACAGGGAAAGATAGTGCAATATTTTTTAGATTATTAAGACTTTTCCTTTTACTCTCTGATGGGGAAGAGTTATGAATTTGGTAATCATTATGCCCTAGGTGACTTAGGTTAAGCAATCAAAACCTCTCTTTAAAACATAATTATGATTGTTTCCAACATTTCATTCTTTTTTTTGTCTTTTTCAAAAATGTTATTTTTTTAATGCCTTGAGCATTTTTTTGTTTACTGTTTCTAAGAACTGTTCCTGTGACCTGTATCACAATAAAAGAAATCTTAGTAGCTGTATGGCAGATTATATTTCTCACCTGCAAAGCTTTAATGGAATTATTGAGCACTTCAAGGTGTTGTGGTAGGAATCCAAGCTTGCAATAAATGTATGGGTTTCTTTTTCCCCGCTGAATGACTAGGATGAGAGATCTCAGCCTTCTCTCTGTGGGTTTCAGTTTCTTGGCCAGCTTGCTTTAAAGAAAGAGGGAAAAATTAGAGAAAACAGTGGAGGAAAAAACTTCTTGGAGATGTTAGCTTGACACTTATAGTTGTTTTAATAAGTGATATTGAAGTGTGTGAGGCAGAAATCTAACAAAAGTTCATGTAGGTGCTTATACATTAGTCAATAGTATATATGGAGATACAATAAGGGAAGAGTTTTGTGTATTCACGCATACAAATTCTATGCGAAACCAAGTGCTGAGTATCAGAACTGCCTGGTTTTTAAATTCACTTACACTTGTACAAATTGTAATGGAAACTGTGGTGTATTCCTTGTATTGTTGAACAGGGATGTTCGGAGTTTAGTGCTGCTCGGGTGAGACGTGGGTACCTTTGGGGTCAGTGAGAAGGTTCCTTTTGAGCTTTATATGGACAAAGGTGCCGATATGAAGAAGCTTGGGCAGTGTTCATGACTTCAGATATGCTGCTGTGCACCACTTTCGTATCTGAGTTGGGTAAAACACAAAAGTCCTGCTATATTTTACTGTATTTAGTTTCTTAAGCTAATGCTGTGAAGACTGGGCAGCAGAGAGTTCTCAGGGCGAAGCTGGTGGGGCCGAATTGCTTTCCATCGCATCTGCTGTACGCCCAGCAATCCCTTTACGACCAGATAATCTTCTGTAAGGAGAAGCTCAGCTGTGGAGCGAACAGAAACAACAGTTGTGAGATGTATGCTGTAAAACCACCAGCCTTGTTTGCTTTCAGAAATTCCAGAAAGTTCTTCCGTGGTGGGCGGGCAGCACAAGTTAAAGCACATTAAATGGTGTGTGGATGTTGACAGTCAGGAGAAAAACAGCTTTAAAGCTAAAACCCAGGAGAGTGACTGTGCTCTCTCATGAGAGCATTCGTACTGAGGCTTAATGTACTGCGACTTCTGCGCGTTGAGCACTCACCATTAGCTGATTTCTCTCAAATTTCCTGGATGTCCTTATGTTGATGTGACCTTTGGTCGTGCTCTCCATGCCACCCGCAGACTTGAAGCCCCATCTTTCCATGGACAGACCTTACTCTGCAGATACTGCGCCGTGTCCCCCGTACATGTCAGTCATTTAATTAACCTTTCAAATTGTCTCTTCAGTCCTGGTTAGAAAGGGCGAAGTCCCACGATCTGTTTTAATATTTAAAATCAGAAACCGATGCTCATCACTGACGCTTCGTTTCATGTAGAGTGATGTACCGCGGAGCCCTTTTATCCACTGGACCTGATGCGCATGATGATGCCTCTACTACATTAACACCCGCTTTTCAGCAGCACTGTTCCTCGTTTGGGCTGATTAGGTTAAAGGAAGATCATCCAGAATGTTGTGATGATTCAGCATTTATGGTTTTTTTCGTTCATGGGCTAAATATATTCTTGGGAGGATATTTGGAGGTAGACAGGGACAGTGAAAATGCTCTGTTCTGCTGTGTTTCTAATAGGTTTAGTAATGCTCGGCAGAAATTGAATGTTCAGGTTTTTTTGGTACAGACGTTTGTAACAGAATACTTTGTGCTATAAAGGCAATTAATTGCCTGTCTGATGTGCTTACTGTACATCAAAATCTGCTGTTTAATTGCAAGTATGAAACTGTGACTGCACAAAGGATCAATTTTTGATTTTTTCAGAGATATTTAATGAAAGAATGTGTTATGAATAGGAAAATAAGCCCGCAGTCAAGTTGAGCGTTTTATTTCCTATTTTGAAGTAATTGTCAAAGTTATGAAAATATTTATGCAGAAACTAGTGTTTTAGTTGTCTGATTACATAAAAAATTGTGAACATGTAGAATTTAATAGTAGAGAATGAGGGTTTTTACCCCCTCAAGAGATTTACCAGCTTTAGACACATTTTCCAATTAATCTAATGGAAAACATGAGATACTGACACCGTCTCAAAACAGGCGTCTAATTCAGGAGTCTGTTGGGAACCAAACTTCTTGATAATATAATCCATAAAGTTTCCAGAGGACTCTGAGTCATCATTTGGAGACTGCAATAGTTAAGTGGAAGCTCAGGTTCCTGTCTGTGCCTCTAAACTTCACACCCCATAAAAAGGAACAAATACTCTCTAGTGTCTTCATGCTTTGTGTCCATATGGAAATAGAAATCAATAATAATAGCGGTTTAGCTGATGGTTGGAGATAAAAGTTGTTTTAGAGCGTGATAATCAAATCTGAATCAATTATTTGATATACGGCACTCCGTTTTATAAATCTGAAGGCTACATTATAATAGGATTTCGCAGGAAATTTGCAAGTGGTGCGCTAAGAATTAATTTGCTGATAGGTTTGAGGGTAGAGCAGTTTCAAAATTATTAATAAACATCGAGGCAAAAATGTTGATTTGTAAGTGTTTTATGATCTAATTTTGAAGGAGAATGAAATCCTTTTTTCTTTTTAGTTGTACTGTTTCTGTTGATAGAAATCTGTGGATGATTAGCCGGCATAGAACTAGAACATGATAGAATTGGATTGACCCAACTGAGTCAGCTATTGAATAAATGGGCTGAAGGTACTGCAAAGAACTCGGGAATGTTCATGACTGTCCAGAAAGGAAAATGTATATGTGTATCCGGTTAAAACTCCAGAAATAAATAAGCACTTTAGGCATGATCTCATTATCCAGTTCGAATTTGGCCAAGGAGCTGGGAGGTGCCAGCCCTTGAGTTAGAGGTGTCACAGGGAATTAGTGTGGGAAGTTCAGGTCTGCATGCCACGGGGTCATGGGCAGTACTGATGGTGCCCACCACGATGAACATCTCCTTTATCCCTGCCCTTCATCAGCTCATCCTGGAATAGCTTGAAACACAATTAAAATAATCTTGAGCTATCATTATTTTAAGTGCCACTAATGGCACCATTTGAGACAATGAGATGAAATAGTATCTATTTTTTCTGGTTAATATTGTCCTTTTAATTCCTCTTGCCTGTTTCTCCATTAAATAGCTCTTAGGGAGGGTGGTACTGCATTACAAGGTATCACAGAGCTTTGTGTTCTTCATCTTCACATCTTTAAGGAGAAATTTCTTTTTCTTTCTTTTTTTATCTTCTCTGTAGGGACAAGTTCTGCAGTAGAAAGTCCTGTTTTTAAGAAATAATAGCAGATACCTATGCTAATGTTACCATGTTTGCAAATGTTTATTTCGCAAACTGGCTCTTTGCAGTTATAGCTATCTCCCAAAGAACAGCTCAATTATAAACTGGCAAGGTTCATTTTTAGTGTGATAACTTTGGCAAAAGTTTTATTTTTTAGCAGTGAAGTAAGCACCTGTGGACTCGAGGGATGCGTGTCTCAGCAACACAAATTTAAACTTTGATTCTCCCCCTCTTCCCTGAAAAATGGGGGAAATCGGTTTAATTCTAAGGATCAGAGATTGGGGGGGTGGGGGTGGGGGTGGTGTTTCATGATTTTTGTGCTTTTCTTTTTTCCCATCTTGCTGTTGGGTTTGGCTGGTGTGCACTTCTTGGGTCCACTTTGGAATTGCAGTGTTGATAACAATCCTAAATGCTTAGAGGTGAGTTTATATGCCAGGGTCACCCAATATAATTCTGACTTCTCTCAATAGTGATGCGGTTCCCAAATGAACTGGTGTATCCTTCCCAAGCATTTTTACTTGACAGCTGATGATGGCTTGATCGTCACTGTGAGCATTTAATTGCTTGCTTTGCTCTTCTTGATGCCGTGTTTCTATATGGTACTGGTTGGATTGGGCAGAACTCTGTCTGTGTATATGCCTTGTATTTTAAATAAAGTATGTGTGCTCCAAGAACCAAGGTTCAAGAGGTCCCAGTGAGGCACAAATAAAATTAGATGAAGTTGTTTTAATCCCAGTCAACCCATGCTTTGAACTGAAATCTGCAGGGCTTTGGCTGTGTGCTGCAGAGCCTGGCTTGGCATTAATCTCAGGTAGATGTGAACAAAGTATCATAGTATTGTATCTGCCTAATATTCGCAAATGCAGGCTTTTATAAATCTGTGCATGTAATGAAGCGAACTGGTATATAGCAGAGGCTTTATGACGGTTGTCTAGACAGGATGATCTTTATCTATAGAGATAAGTTCCTTTTTAATAATTAAAAATAATAAAAAAATATAAAACCACTGTGTTTTGCTTAAGCAGTGCCTAATAAGAGTGCTACCATTCTCATGGTTGGTTGCTCAACTGTTAAGATGATGTTGGGGATATTATTGAACAAGACTGAAGTAAGTACCAACGGAGAGCTTAACTGAGCATTTGGTGTTTGGGTGGGAACAGGCATTTGCAGCTCTTTTAGGAGAAACAAGTAAATTAGATTTTTATTAAGACATTAGTCTGTGTCAATATGTGTGTCCTACAAGATTTCATATCAAAGCAGAGACTAGCTCTTAGCAGATCCAGTTTGGGAAGCTCTGCTTGGTCTTTCCAGACACCTGAGCAGCTTCGGTTCCCTTTAATTTTGGGAAATGGGCTGCAGAGTCTCCACCAGCTGACAGAAATAGCGGATTGCCACCCTTTTTATCACACCTTGGCCACGGGGTGTTTCTGGGTGTGTGATTTAAGGGTCAGACATCATGGGGATGGTGTCAGGGATCATTCAAGGTCCTCACGATGATCTTTAGGGAACCAATTTCTGCTGCTGCCAGACCGCACAAAGTTACTCCAAAACGGAGCCAGATCGCTGTCTGGTCTTCACCACGGGGATCCTTCATTCCATTTTCCTCTTTGTAACTAGTACAGCACATTGCTGTTGGCTTTGGAAGGACCAAGGAGATGAGGATCTTTTTACCCTCTTAAGAAAAACTGTTAAATACTTAAAATGCAAGCTATCTTTTTTCATCTCCCTGTGAAATGCCTCAGGGCAAGGTGACAGTAATTGTATGTTATGTTGCCCTGCTCTACAGAGTCTCATTGTAATTTGGCTCACTTTTGTAGCATTTATCTCTGGGGGATCAGTTGTAGCTATCACAGAATGTCGGTGTGGGGTTGCAGAGGGATCCATTCTGTGTGCCCGTTCCTTGGGAGATTGTCTTCCAAGGTATGTGGTAAAGACTGCTATGGGGTTTGTGACTGACAGGTGTGGGGTTTTTTTCCCCTGGGACATTGAAAAATTAGTATTTCTTTAAGGAAAAAAGGGATTTTTTTCCTAGGTTTGGTAGAAAATTGTGATCTTGTAACTGTCAAGTAGTTTGTTATTCTCTGGAGGAGGACTCGGTGCATGGCGCTGATACCTGGTGATGCTGTAGTTTTTCACTCAACCCTCCTTGCCCTATTTCTCTTCTGAACTGCTAATTCTGGTCAACCTGACCCATTTCTGACCAGAAATCTTTATCTGATTCAGGGACAAATTAATCAGGCATTGCATGTAGAATGTCAGTTCTTATAAAGTAGTGAAATGCTCCTGAGCTTATTTATTATCTTCCTCAGAAGATGGAAGTGGATCGCTGCTCAAATGGGGCCCCATTTTAGACTTTACCCTGGTTTGGTACAGGTTGTCTCTTGGACACTGAAGGTCTTTGAGGAGAGACACAAATCCCAAGAGTTTTCTTCTTAATGATTGCTAAACCTTTACTGTTACAAAACAGGAATTGAAGGAGTTAGAAAAAGATTGGTTTAAGATCTATTTGTTTACCCTCAGGTCACTGCAGCTTCAGAGAATGGGTTAGTTTGTGCTTTGTTTCCTGGCAGGAATATATTTTCAATATACTTCAAACATCTGTATATGTCCTCATCACTTGAATTGTGCTCCACAACCTTTCAGATGTGGGAGCAGTTAATATGGATTATTCCCCTTGACCCCAACCACATTTGTCCCTATCACTTAATTCTATTTCAGAGGATGATCCCCTTTTGTCTGAGAACGAGGTGCCTGAAAGCTTTTCTTTCCCCCAGTGCTTTTATCACCTATTTCAGATGCCAGAACACCTTTATAGCTGCATCACACACTGTTCTGTACTTCTTATCTGAGCTGGGTGCATTAATGGAAGGACAGCTTGAAAAACATGAGGTACAAGCAGTGGTTTTAGATGTTACTCCAGTCGGTGGGAGTTAGTCTCCTTGTGTTCTGCTCTCCTGACCTGTTTTATTCCAGCAGCTGGAAGCAGTCTGACTTTCCTAACGTGCATCATCCAATTCACTGCAGTAGTTAAAAAAGAGACCGTGCATTTCAAGGTGTGCAGGCAGTAACATTGCCTGGAAGCTCCATTTTAGCACAAATAAGAAATTCCGTGAACATGAGCTGCATTAAAAATTTAAAATGCAACTTGTATTTTCCATATTGTACGTACATAAAGAAGCAATAAGAGCCTTTGCTAGGGGATGATGTCTTTCATATGCAGCTGATCTGCTGTGTGTGTCTGGACTCCAAAAGCTTTCCCGTTTCTGCCTGTTAAGCCTGGCCTTACCGCTTTAGCAATCCGCCCCAAACTGTGAGTGCTCCTGTCATCTCGTGGGTAATCGTGGATGCTGCACACAAATCCTTATGCAAGTTTTCAGTCTGACGAGCTTGAGTTAGACCAGGCATATTTCAGAGAGGTGTTCAGCACCATTTGTATCGCTGTTGGACTGTAAACTCAGCTTGGATGTTTATCGCCGGTGTTGTCAGACCAAGCCCGCTGTGTTCCACACAACTTCTTTTCCTGATGGGGTTTGACTCAATAAAACTTCACGCTTAGAACTTCTCTGCTGGACAGGGATGTGTTTGGTTGTTTTTGCTTCCGAGTTTGTGGTCAAGCTCTGTTGAAGACAAAAACACTTGAATGTGGCACCTGAGTCCTTTTTGTAAAATTGTAAAGATGGGGCAAGAGATTTATCAAGAACAGATTTTTTTCTACAAAACACAACCACCTGCACTTGCTTCTGACACTATTAGTCTTTCACCATTGCTTTGGTATCTTGTCTCCTTTCTGACAGCCTCATTTACTTCTAGCAGGGAACTAAATCTGTGATGGCCACATTGGCCAACCTTCAGTGAATGTTCTGGAGACCATTCAGAGCAAAGGAAAGACTAAGCCCACTCTTTTTTGTTGTTTTTGTAATGCACAACAGTGTGTGTTGTCTTTCTTTATTACAGAGATGCAAATGTTGGTGCTAATTCTCTGCAGTCTGGTAGGACCCAACCAAAGTGTTAAAATGAATTAAACAAAAGAGACCAGTCCTTTGGCTTTGCAGATTTTCAGCTGATTCCAGTCTCCGTTTCCTCCAACCACACATTTCCTTGCTCTGCAGAGTATGTGAGGCTGTTCCTAAGGGACCTAAGGGCTGCTCCTAATGAATTACAGGCCTTCTAGGCCTCCTAGTTTCTCTTTAATTTGTTTTTGTTTTATAAGGTGAATTTCCTTTGGTTTTATGTAGTGGGTGGAATGCATGTTTTTTTTTCCACTGTGCACATAGCATTATTTTATAAACTCTCTAAGAGGACTGGAGTATGAAAGCTCTGGATAAATCTTGCATTTGAATTTTTGTGGCTTCTTCACAAATGTATCATTATTCATTTTCACCTTTACGGGTGTTGCTTTCCGTATGAAATGCAGAATAACCAGCTGCTAAGTGAGTTTCAAATGAAGCTTTTCATTTTCTTCTGAGGAAATAACACGAGCAGCGGTGGTAATAGATCATCTGTATAGGAGGCAAATTTATTTTTTATGAGTGTGGTATTTTGATGGCAAGTGCCAAAATTATGTAAAAATAAGAAAACATAGTGCAGCTAATTAGTTCTGAGAATTTGCTGGTTTTGATTGTACTGAACTCTGTCTAAATTCTACACAGGCAGAGATGAAAAGATGTTCGCTGTATGTTGTCTACTGGAGTTTCACCCAAATGGGTACAAACTGATTGTCAAAGTTCATAGGATTTAGATGTAGAAAAGGGAGAATCTCAAACAGTTATTAAAAGCAAATGTGCCCAAAACCAGCTGCCTTCAGCATTGGGGTAGATTGTACTGGGCACTCAAAAACTTTTGTAGCCAAAATGAGAACAGGCTTTTGCAAATATTTGTCCCACTGACCCGGCTGTAAACCCATCCTGTCACTTCTGTGCTCTTCCCAAGCCCCACCAGCCATCCCCACGTCCTCTGAATTACCTTTTTTTCCTTCTTTTTTCTTTTATTACCTGTTTTATTTTCATGGAGCGGATGCAGTGGTCATGAATCCACAGTAGTGCTGTGTGAAAACAGTGAACATGTAGCTGGGTCTCGAGGTGGCCGTACAGGCTGTTGGCAACGACACCGAGTGGAGAGCGTCATGTTAAGAGACAAGAGGCTGCAACACGCTTGTTACAACCACTGCAAAATTTTGAAAGTTGCTTGGATGCAAAGCTGAAACAAATATTCTCTAGACGGCACCATTTCATGCATGTGCCCCTCTCTAATTTGTTCCTTGTAATGTTTTTTATTTGCCAAATAATGAAAAATATTATTGCCTAAGTTGAAAATGAAAATTAAATTTCTGATAGGATATACTGGAGTAATAAAGAAAAAGAACATAAAAAGGATTCTTCCATGATAATTAAAAATTATAAAGTCATTACTTAAACTTGCTTTCTGAATTACAGAGAGAATTAAACTGCTTGTTTCAGAGCAGAATCCTTGTAGCATTCCTTCATTAAAATTCTACATTGTCAAAACAGATAAAAATGCATATACAATGACTAATTTTGTTCAAACCGTGCCTCTGCTCTGGGCCTTATCTCTCTTCACAACAAAGCTCACCTTGAAGGGATTGAAATAATGATATATATTTGCTGAGCTGGAAAAAGAAAGAAAGACAGAAGCATCTACTTTTTTTGCAATCTGTGTTCTTTTCCCTCCAGATATGGAGAAGGAAAAGACCTGTGGGGTACTAAAGCTCTCAGGTACCATAAAGTGGTATTATAATGAAAAAGTATTACTTTTTATGGCACCTCTGCAGTATTAGAGAAAGGCATTTTTCTATAAATGTTAATCTTTAATCTTTATAAATTACACTCTGTACGACTAGAAGGTCTGTAAAGCATTTGTCCTGAAGGCTTAGAGGGATAAAAATAGTGTTGCAAACTTTCTTTTTTTTTTTTTTTTTAATATATTAGCATGTTCAGAGGAGAAATGCCAGGGAGAGATGTAAGCCATTAGGTTTCCCTTCCAGGTAGCCCTTAAGCTGATGTTCAACTTTACGTATCTGCTGAAGTCCAGTTGAGTTACTGGGACTTAAGTCTGTGCTAAAATTCTGTCTGGAATAAGAGGATTAATGAATGGAAGCCGCAAATGTTGAGCTCCTCTCCCAGATTTCTGCCAGCTCTAATCACAAGATACTTCGGGCATATGAAATGTCCACACTAACTGATGTTAACAGAGAAGCTCTTCCCAAACAATAGCAAAAATAAAGAGATTTGGCAGATAGTTAAAACTGGTTTATACGTTTTCTACCCGTGAAATTCTTCCCTGTTCCTCTTTCCAGTGAATTTTCTTGTAGGTTTTATGCTCAGTTGCTCCACGTGCAGCTTTTGAGCGTGCTGAGATTCATTCCTGCTACGAGGCTTCCAGAGGTGGAGCTGGTGTTTTAAAATTACTTAATTGGGTTGCACCCTGAATTTGTACCTTAATATTAAGTTTTACTTTGATATCAGCTTGCCTAGTGTATGTGGATTTGTAAGAGTCTGTATTTGGGGCTCGCTTTACCAGCTGGCGAACAAGGGTTTGATTAAACCTAAATTGGGAGTATTAACAAATCACTTCTGAAAGCTGTGATAAGCATCAGCAATTTCCAGTTTTCTTGAACTTTAAAAATTTGGTTAGCGATTCTGAAAAACGTGCATTAATAGTGTATTAATACTTGATATGTGTTCGTCAATGAAACCTTACAATAATAAAATATTTATGATATGTGATTATAATCTATAATTAAAATTTGTCCAATCGATGCAATCTTATAATTAGAACCCCAAAATTTTCCCAGAAGTTTTTTCTCTACCTAATGTGTCCTTTTCTTTTTCCTCTCCTCTAGGTAAGTGCCTCCATTCTGAAACTGCAGGAAAGTTGCTGAATGCAGAAAAGTTGGATGCCTGTTGAACGAGTAAAGCTCCCTTCAGTCTTGGTAAAATCTGCCACAGATTTCCAGTGCTAAGTTTGCAACAATGCTTTTATGTCCTTGTAATTTTTGTGTATGCCTAATGGGTGCTGGGCTCTTGAAGGAGGGGCTGGACTCGTGCAAAATACATTTTTAATTTAGATTCAGGTTTAGGTAAAGGCTGAATGGAGTGAAAGTGAGAATCACCTCTCAGCAGGAAGTCCTCTGCTGCAATGGGTGGGATTTTCTAATACATATATTTTTTTTAAGTTGAAACACTTGCTTACACAGTTGGGAAGATGACTACAAAGTCACATTAACTGTTAAATTGTGTGTGAGTGTGCAGACAGGCTGAAACAATCCTTGCTTGTTCATCTCAATGGATCCTTGATGATTCCGCAACAATATTATAGTGTAAATATCTATAATTTTAACTTTCACGGGTTTTTGAGCTGTGGAGGGGAGGATTAAGGGTTGTCAGGCTATTTTTCTTGTACGTAGTGTGGTTTGCAAAGTATTTTATTTTGGTGTTGGTAGCAGCAGAGATCGGTTTCTGAACAGTGCACCAGAAGAATGTGTCTCACTTCCTCTGAAATTCAGCCCTCCCCAGAAGTAATGAGTGGCCAGGTTAGGGGGAAAAATATCCTGGTGCAGTGCTTTATTTCATGGGTTTTTTAAGTAGGAATTGCTCCAGGTCTGGAAATTTTTCTCTTTCCCCTGAGATGAAGGTTTTTACTGCATCCAGGTCCCAAAGGCTTGAAGATCTGGTGTGGTGTTTCCACTCCTGAACCCAGATCTCCAAGGTTTCATAGCAAATCTGGTTGCACTATGTTATTTTCTGACTTAATTTGAGTGGCTGAACTACATCTTGCTTCAAGATTGAAATAATGAGAGTACGTGGGGGGAAAAGGAAAAGATATTTTTGTGTGTGCGTAAGGTTATGAGCCAAGTGCAGTTGTTCAATGCAGATGTAAATTGTAATTGTGGCTTTACCATGCATCTATTAGAATAATGACCTGAATTGATACTACAAATATAATTACATTGATTCTTTACTGATGGTTATAAACAGTGACATTTCCCTTGATCTCTGAACAGAGTTAGTTATAAAACACATGCTCCACTTTTATATTCACACATTGCATTCTCATCACTTTTGTCTCTTACTCCCCAAGGGCTTGATTTAGAAGAAGTGTCTGATTTAATGGAAAAAATGATGAAACAACACAGACAGAGGTTCAGAGCATTCCTAATATAAAAGAAGGTGTTTCTTTTTGATTACATTCCTCAGATTTCATTGCTTATATTTTAATGTTTTGCTTAAGAAAAATATGATGCCAGACTATTTTCACTTTTTACATTATTTTAAAACATGTATCTGCTTTCATTGATCTCGGAAATGGCTACGACTGAAGTAAGAGCTATTGCGCTGATCTGATTTAACAAATCGTGGTCCAGACTTCCCATCAGGTTACCAGACTGGAAAGAGCTTTTATTTGAAAGGGCAGAAATTAGACACGGGAACCTCAGACACTGCAGTTTTTACTAGTGGCAAATATTTATGTCATAAGAATGAAACATTAGGAAATCAGTTGGTATAACTGCTTTTAATGTAGCCTTGTGGCTTCATTTCACAAATACTTAAGAGGACCCTCCAACTTTTGCCTGATGTTCTTCCAGGTAGATAGCAAGAAAAAATGTTCGCAAATAAGCATTTTTTTTAATGTAGATTTTATTGTTATATTGTTCTTTTAAAATTATTTCCGTTGACTTTCTTGTTCCTTAGTCTGCGCTGCCAAGTTGTGTCTCTGGAAACAGTTCCCGATTTCTCTCTAACATCCTCAGAATCATCATCCTGAGGATATTGTGAGATGAGACCAAAGTAATTGTCACTGAGATTGCTAAATATGCTGTCAGTGCTAAGATTATAAGTGTGATTGTTCTGGCAGTGTGCTGTGATCAACCCACCATGTTGTTTATCCTTATTTAGAGAGGAATTTTTTATGAATCTTATTTTAGTAGGCTACAAAAGGAATGATTATAATGTCTTGTTTAAGGAGACAAATGCCTCTGACTGCTTAAATGCAGAACAGTTTTGTGTGTTGCTCTCAAAGAAGCATTAAGTCAAGACAGCATTCAATCTCAACAAGAAAAATACTGGTAATGGCATAATATTAAAATATTTTTAACCTTTCCCCTTTGCAAGAGGTGCATGTTCGGCTTCCAAGAAGCAGAGCTGGTGCTTGTGTGAGGTTTCTCTGTAATGTGGTTTATACACAAAGAAGTAGAAAATAATGAAAGGGTTTTTTCGTCCCCCCACACAAAATATGGAATAGCATTTTCCAGCATCTCTCATTAGGAGATTGCAGAGTAAAGCAGAGCTGTCTTGATTATAATAACCATCTTTCAGATAATGCAGCATTACATTAGCACTTTACAGTTGTTTTGTAAGTAGATTTGCTTTATTTTCAGTTCCTAGCAGAAGCCAAATGAAAGCGGCTTACACTTTTGACCGTAAAGACTAAATTCCACCCAATCTCCTCCTTTGGTTTCAGCTGCTGCTTTTAGAAAGTGTCAGATAGTTTGGGGGTAGATGCTATTGGTAATGGGCACTGTCAGGGAAAAGAGAGGCAGGAAGACCCTTTACCTCTAGAATCATGGATGGGTTTGGCTTTAGGAAGCTGGCTGGCACATTGGGCTGGGAATTTACTAATTCTGTTCCTGTTATTAGTCCAGAGGAGCACCGTGTGCTCTCCGGGCACAGATGCTCTCTGAAATCTTTCAGTGCTGTTTATCTGGGACACGGGCGCTGCGCTACTCGCTGTATCTGTCATTCTGTAAGCAGTTGAGGAGCACTTTGGGATTTCTGCAGTTTTCTGAGTGTACTTGGAGAATGGCTCAAAGCCGCGATTGCCCCTTTCTTGGACGTTTGGGGATGTTCCAAATTTGTGTGCCTTGCGTGCACTCAGTTTTGTTTCAGGCCCTCCTGCTGATCATGGTGCCCATGACTGGAGGCAGCACCAGGGCTTTCTTAGTGTGGTTTGACTGCATTGGTTCCATAACCCCTGTTGTGTGAGCCCTACTGATCCACGTACAACATTTTACAGCTCCTAGAAATAGAAATGTCTCTTTAGATCAGACTCAAGCAGCCCATTTCTGTATCTCCAGAGATGTCCAAGCGTTGCACGTGGACTGTGAGGGCGGGCAGCAGGATGTTGGGGTGCAGAAGGTCTCAGAACTATGCTGGTTGTTCAGGTGTGGCATAAATCAGCCACAGCCCCAACACTCTTCAGCCCTGGCTGAACCTCAGAAGAGCCAGCAAATGCAATGAAATACATCTGGCCCCTCACTTTGATAGAAATAAAAAGTGTGTCTGGGTCGGCCAAGTGCCTGTTGATGAGGATCCGTTTGGGGTGCAGGGGTTGAGGTGGACAGGTCGCTGTTGCAGGAGTGACCACAGCGCTTCGGTCCTCAAAGACTTTGCAGGCCCTGCCTCACTTCAATCTTTATCCCGCCAGCTGCCCCTTGTCCTGGTTTTGCTCTTTTAAATGCGAAATACTATCGAAAAAGTGAAGGCAGTTGGCAAGTAATGGGTGCATGTATATTCATGTATTATATTAAGTTAGATGAAGAGACGTCAGTGTGTTTCAGCATAAAGTGCTTAAATCAGGAGGGGAAATGTATAGCCTGATTTTGGTTTCAGTTACAGCCCTGGCTGTCTTGCTCTGATTGCATTATAGGAAAATGCTGCTGTTACTTTAAATACCTGGGGCAATTATCACTGGGGTTTTAATATTGCCTACGATATTACTTTGCTGTGATTAGCTTAGTGATATATTCCATAACCTCTGGGCTATTCCTTTGAAATGTATTTCCATTTTTAAAGTATAATACTATGGCCATACTAAGAGGAAAATTACCAAGTTCAGAAGTCATTGATGCTGAATATCTTTAATGGCACATATAACACTATGCTGTCACATTTTGCAAAATGTGCTTTAAACATGCATCTCTCCCTAATTGAATAGATGCTGTTGTTTTCCATATGATGTAAAAATATTGCCCTTATGTCTGTGTCAATTCAAAGGAGCTTTTATGGAGGTAGAGTTATTTGTATTAGCTGATCAGGAAGCACTGGGAGTGTACTTGGATATTTAAAGCATCGCATCTGTATAAATCATGTGTCAAATACACTTTCCAGTCACACCAGCATTCCTGAGGTTAGGTAATTGATGTATCTGGCGGAAGTATTCAGCCCTTTCAGCATTCACAGAATGTGTTTCTCAGTAAATTGTCACACACAGAAATACCTGCATTAAGGGATATTAGAAAGGCTGCTAAACAAAGCACACAAACCCTAAGAAATCCTCAAATCAAGATTGTCTGTGCAACTTTTATTTGCATCTTGTGTACATCTGTATTACAATCAGGCCTTTATATGGTCTCATGCTATTTTTGCACAGGACCCTGGCCTCATTCAGTGCACAGAGAGTAGGATGCTCAGTTAATGAGAGGCTATTCACTATTTTGTTTTCCTTTCATTAATCAATGTGTCCCCTATGCCTTATTTCTGCTTGTAATTCAAACCATGTTCTGAAGACAGAGTTATTAATTTCCTTTTGGGCTTCTCTGTAGTGCTCATCATTTTCGTATTTGACTGGTTCATAAGCACTTGGGAGTTTCTTTTCTTGAATTAAAACTCCTTGCGAGGTAAGGGAGTTCCAGTTTATCCCCACGTCGTAGGATTGAATTGACCAACACAAGATTAAGGTCAAAACCACCCATTAATTTCAGTTGTCCAATCTGAGATGCCTTGGACCTGTGTTTTTTTTCAACCTACTTAGCAATGTACGGCACTTTACACAACCAAATTGCAGCTCCCACTGAGTCCATTTGCAGCTGTGAATGTTTAGCCCCTGCACTTAAGGTAATGAAATCGCAGACGGCGGTGGAAGGATTGCGCTCCTCCGTATAGACAGGCGCTGGTGAGGGTGAGGAGGGACTATGTTGGCAGGAGCTGCTTAATTAGAAATGAGCTGGAGATCATTTGCTTGGACTCTGCAGTTTTTAACCACTGGCTCCCTGCACATTACACCCTTTCCTCTTGGACCTGTGAACATCCTTTCCTTTCTCCAGCCCCTACCCCTCATTGCATCTGTGTCCTCCGACCTCCAGTACCCATTCAGCCTTTTCCTTGCCTGTCTTCTTGCCTTGCCCTGACCCATTTCATCTTTTGTGTCGGTCACTCGTGTTTTCCCCTGTAGCCCTGACCTGTCATGTATGAAATATTGAGCAGTTACAGAAGTATTTTGCTCGTTGTGTGCGGACTGAGATTCCAGTATTCACAGGACTAGAGAAAGGACCAGTCTCACGTTCAAAGACGGCAGTGTTAAATTCCCAGTAATTCCTCAAAACTGTGCAGATACTCTGGCTTTTCAAATTAAAGATTGCCAGATTGTTCTAATGCATACAAATATTTTATTAACCCCTATCTTGAACCTGACCTGTTTCAGCTGGAGCTTTCAGCCTGCGTCAGACAGTTGGAAAGACATAGTGCTTTGGTCAGAAAACACCTGAGAGATAGAATTTTGCAAAAGAAAGACTGAATACTAGTCAAGTTGTAACACATCAGAAAGGTACCACATGCATGGGATGTGAAGTAAAGCTTTTTATTGTAAGAGCATTTCTTTTAATGCTTTCTATTGCACGAAAAGGCACTCTAACCTGACACGAGCTAACGATGACAGCAGGTATTCAGTGCACATTAGTTTGTATGAAAATTAAATACAATCAGTGTCTGTTCTTTCTTATGTCTGTGAAGAAGGCTGTGATGTTTGCTGCCAGAATGACAAGGCTGGTTGGGTTTCATGAGGGTTCCAGCTGATGAAGAGTTGTGTCTCTACCTCAAAATGCAGCCCAGCATAAAATGCCAGTTTCTATTTCCCATCCTAATGGAAAACTTCTTGCTTTCTCAGTCCTATCTTGCTTTTATTAAATAAGTGAGACAGTCACACCTGTAGTAGATTAGAATTGATCATACACGATTCATACTCTACTGCGAACCCTTGTGGCATCATTATTTCATGAACTTCTACATTCCGTGTGATGCATTATTACTAATTTTTAAGGAACACCTGTAGCATTCATTTTTCTTGTATGTCTGACGGTGCAACACTACTAAGAATGTGAAAGGTAAACGAGGCAGCAAGTCATTGAAAAAGGGTAATTTTGTTAATTCGTGATTGCTGCAGTGAGAACGGTTATCCTTGTTTTGCCACAAAAAAGCTATACATTAAAGCAGATTGCTGAAGTTCCAGGCTGGAATTACTTTTGCCTACCTACTATATATACATAAAAGATACTAGTATATACATATTGTATACTAATATATACATATGTATAGTAGCTTATATATTTTAAAATATATTTTAAATAAGAAAGAAACACAAAAAGTCCTCTCACTGAGTCTCTCTAGTGTTTTAAGTCTTGAGGCAGATCTCTCTGCATAGTGAATGGAAGTTTTTTCCCCTGTTCGCTGAGTCCTAGACAGGGACTCTTGAAGCTGTTCATAAATTAGAGATAACATGAGGACATGCAGCATTTCCATGTTCTCAGAATATCTTTAGTGACTGTGGCTATTCCATGCTACTTGGGGACCTGTTCCAGTTTTAACAGTTTCCAGACGTACCATGGGCAGAAGGTATTAATAAGAATTACAGACTTTTGCAAAGATTGACAAAATAAAGCTGATGGGATTTTAGTGTTTCCTTGAAGACTGGGTTAAGTAATAATACCTCTATGTGGCATTCAGAGGTAACATTAATTTTAATCAAATAGGGATAAGTACTTTTCCCTTTCTGTCTGTGGTACCATAGACCTGAGAAACAGTGGCAGAAAGATGATGTTCCTGGATCTGGGGAGAGGTTCGCAGGTCCCTGTGCGTCGTCAGGGATGTTGGGGCTTTTCTGGAGGTGCAGCCTTAGGATTGAGAGCGGTCAGGTTTGGGGACAGAGAGGGGTGTGTTAAAACCTGTTTGGGTGCTGTTTTCAGGAAAAAGAGGAGGAGAGGCGGGGAAGCTCATATATAAAATACAGCCCCCCCACATTTCCTTTGTACCGCTGCCGTGTCCAGCGGGCACTGCTGCGGTCTGTGGGGCCACGTGCTGAGAAACCTGTATTTCTCAATATGTGTGTATTTAACAAGACTTCCTTGGCTTTCTCCTCTGGAAAGCAAGAGGAGACGGGCTGGTGGTTACTGTAAAATTATGGCATTTCCTTCTCGTAAAGTGAGCTGTAACTAGAAAGTCTCAAGATGAAAGGAATCCCATTTTCAATGCTATGATTATCCATTATCGTCATTGCATAAAGTTAAATACCAAATGCACTGGTACAGCAGCAGCAACTGAACATTTAATTCACGTAAACTGGGAGAGTATATTAATTTCAAATATTGCCCTTGAAATTCTTATTAACTGATGAATGCATTCATAAATATTTTGAAAGTACAAACATACGCACTGAGAGATGCTGGAGAATGGTGGTCTCCCAGTGACGCGTCAAGTTGGATGCAAAACCTCAATTTCACTTAAAGGTCTCATTGTGCAAGGATAGCAAAGCGCTGTGAGTGCTTTCTTATTAGCCCTCTAAAGTGGGTGAATTCACCCATGATGATGAATTTCCATTTGAAATGGATTTCAAGCAACTTTTGAATAACAGCATATATACTTCATGTCCCCTGTACTCACGGGGTTAATTGAGGTGGATCTCACCTGGAGAAAAAAAAAGTCTTCAGAAGAGTCATGTGCTGATTTTCTTAGTAGTATTCACAAAGACAGAATCTATCACCTAAGGACATTGATACTACAACGAATTGGAAGGAACTATTTCCGCATCTCTCGTGTATATTGTGTATAATGAGTCTCTGGGATGTCTCTGCACTGCTGATAAGCAGCCTGCAGCAAAGTAGATAGAGCTCGTTTTATCTTGATTTCAGACTGCAGCGCTTGACTTCTGGGACTCAGAAACTTAGCAGCAAACCAAATAACGCCCTTCACAGGCACTGACTTTCCTGGGCTTCATCTTCGGTCCAAAGTCGGATGATCCTGAATTTTCTTTGTGCCGCGGAGCTTTGCGAGGCAGCTCGTCACCCGTGGTGAAGGCTGTTACGTGGTTGAGTCCGTTCCTTTAGACTTGCCCCTGAAAACAGCGTCCAGCTTTAGTGTTCCTGCATTACTCTGAGATTATTTAAGAGTAATGGAATTCTGACCATCCCGTGGTCACTTTTTTTCCTTTTGTTTTCTTTGCATCTCTTCTAAAATCCCTCATCACTCTACTGCGACCACTGTGGCTGCATCTAAGTTCACGCAAAAACGCGGTATGAGGCCGCCCGTGCTGGGATTGCTTTTGGTGCATTGAATGTCAGGATTAAGACTGTAAAAATTAGGTTGAGTCAGTTCAATTGACTAAGCTTTATCCAAGCAGTACAAGTCCAATTGCTGTAATAGGCTTCGTTCTGAAGGGAGCAGAGAGGAATGAGAGGTTTAATAACAGGGTTCACTAAAATGTACATTACTACTGTATTACTTACATTATGACCCAGTTCTGCTATTGTGAGCCTTATAAAAGATAAAATAGGCCATCAGATGGAGATAAATCAATGGAAGTAAAATTGAATGTGTTCATAATCATTTAAAGATTTTTGTATGGGCAGAAGATTAATTAAGTAGACAAAAGTAATTTTCAAAAGAGCCTTTTAAATACAAAGCCTCAGATAAAAGGGTAAATGGAGAAATATATTGCAGAGCTTGGAAGTGTGGCCTACAAGTACTTGTTTGTAGTTGCTTACAGAGGTGCAGGACAATTTCAAAGGGTCAGGGCAGCGCTGGGACCTGCCTTCTTGGCTCCATCGCTTCTCTGTGCCCCTGCTCACCAGGACAGGCGGGAAAGCTGCTGAGCCCGGCAGCTGCTCCAGGCTCCTTTCGTTGCTGTGTTGGTCACAAGTGCAAATTTGTCATGAAAGGAGAGAATACAATTGGAAAAAATCTGTTCGATAGTGATTCTCAAAAATGCACCATCTCCATTACCCTCCGTTTACTGCCTGGGTGCTTATGAGCACATCCCTGAGCAGAGCAGTCCAGGAGGATTTGCGCTGAGCAGGAGACTTTCACTCCAAAGTTACTGATGTTTCGGCCCACACAAAAACCATGGCAGAGGTTTTTAAAGCAGCAGGTGCTGGATTCTGCATGCAAACCCCCAGAGTGTGTCTGCGTGGGTCACCCCAGTGCAGGAGGCACATCCCTGTCACACAGGATGGGACTGTACCTTGTCAGTTTGGTTTTGCAGATAGATCTTAAGGCAAAGTCTTGCCTTCAGACTCTGTATTGCACTAAAAAGCAAACATTGGAAGCAATGATAACTACACGGTTATTTGTAACAATAGAACATCATTATCTCAATATGCAGTAAATAATATCTGTGTATCCTATTTTTTTTCTCAGCTTCAAGGTGTGTTTTGAAATTGAAGTCCTGATGAGTTAACTCAAGTTGCAGTTTTTCTGTCAGCCAGAAACCCCCCAATTTAAACAACTGTACCATGTATCAATGAATGATGTTTGCTGTAATTTCTGCCTTCCTAGCCCACTTGTCTGCAAATGGCAGTTGTATTGTTCATGAAGTGATTTTAATATTGTCACGTTAAAGTACCTGATGTGCCACAGGACTGTTCATCCTCAGCTTGTTATCTCAGACCTCTTACCTTGGAATTAAACAGTCTTACTACTGTGCTTAAAGACAAATACACACTTAAGTGTGTTTTTCTTAGTTGCCCTATTAAATTAAAAACTCTAACATTCTCCATGATGTGATGATATAAGAGAATATGTTGCGTACATAACGATAAACACGAAACTGGGGATTTTCCAATCATTTAAAACGATAGTTCTTTCTGGAAGGAGGCAGGCAAGGTGAATAGTTTTAAGAAACTGCTTTACAAGTGTTCATTTAAAATTTAAATTAATTCACCTTGGCCGTGATTGCATCACTTTGCTTTTTGCTTTCTGCACGCATTTGGGCAGTCAGCTTTTGCTGCGGAAATTCAAAGCCAAGCTGCATTTGTCACAGCGTGATGTCAACTCCATAGGCTGTAGAAGAAGAGAGAAAGCATAACTAATTGAATTTTAGGTGTTTTGCAAAGTCATGGGGTGTGTGGAGATGGTTCTGTTGTTGATGCCGAAGCCCCAGTCCTGTAGGAAACACTCAGGGAAGTCCATGGGTGCCTGTGCAGGCACAAAATACAGGAGACGGCGCCACAGGACATTTGATGGTGATTCTAAGAGTAGAGCTTGCTAAAAATCCAACAGCTTCCATGCTCTGGATTTGGTTGTCTGCACTCTGTAGGCTTTTCCAGAGTCTGAGACCTGCAGCCTTGGGCTGGTTGTCTCCACGTTACCCTTGAAGCCTCTGCTTGTGTTGTGGTACCGAGAGGAAAGCCTCATTTCCAGGGTTTTCTGCATAGCGCTGGCAGGAACACGATGCATTCAGCTGTGTATGTCGTCTGTGTGTGTGTAAATAAGGTTGAAGTAATAATGACTCCGCAGAAATAATAAGCAAAACACCCTTCACCCCAAGCAGCTAAATTTCCAGCACCCGCTGTTGTTGTTAGACATTAAGCTGTTTGTCCCCAGTTAGCATTTACATAATATGGGATCTTACTGTTTTCTACATCTTTGTGACTTTTTCTAATAAAAGAATTCTGGCATTGTGCTGGCTATGATGAAAGATGTCAAACTGTTCATAGTGTCAAAACAAAAGGCTCCTTACGTGGCTTTGTGTTTTCATTATATATGTATCATTGCAGCACAACCTCAGCCACAGCAGCATGGGACTTTGCAAAAGCAAAGTCTTTCCATTATTCAGAAACTGTAGCTGCGGAATCTGGTTGGAAGTACTCCTGAAAAATAGTTCCTGTGTTTGATAACTGGTTTTGGTGTCAGCCCCTTCCCCTTCCCCACAGATAGGTGCAATAACATGGAGAAATGCAGAAAATACTGTTTCATTTTCTCAAGAAGTGCTGGTTGAAAAGTTTATTCAGGCAGAATAAAAATATACACTTTATATCTGAAAGATGTTGTAAGGGAAAGTGCTGCTCTGTCACCTGCTGTTGCAGTCACTCAAGTTTAATTTGATCTTTTTTAATATCATGCCCAGGTGTCTCTATCTTGCAATGAAGTGGTTAGCATAAATCTGCCATGTGCATTGGTATTTCATTTGTATTAGCTTTTATTTAACTTGGTAAAAGATAATCTGTTTTTATTAATTGGATCACACTCTATCCCTCCTCTGTCAGGGGCAAAGCTTCACTTGGAGATTGGATTTGAAGGGAAAACAAAACAAAACCCAAACAAACGCAAACCACTGGTGTATCTGAAAGCCGGGAGCTTTCTGTGCCTTCCACTTTTGTCTTTCTAGATAACAAAACAGGTAACCCTGAACCTGTTGAGTGTCTCAAAACACTGTAATCGTTTTGAGCATGTTTTGAGGTGACTCTTGCAGAGCCACCTCTGGAAGGGTGGAAGCTGGAAGGAAGGATGCTCTGGCACTTCCCCGTGGACCGAGCATCTGAATAATGGAAAGACTTTGTTTTTGCAAAGTCCCATGGAAACACCAAACAGTAGCCAACGCCTCTGCAAAATAACCCATGATGCGTTTAAGAAGAATTTGTAGTGCCGCTCTGCATTCATAGGGAACTAGCTTTCGGCTGATAATCTTCAAGTTTGCCCAGTGCTGGAGCTCTGAGCTGTTATAAACCCTTCAGGAGTGACTGCTACAGCTGATTGATTTTTTTCAGGGTAGCTGAGACTTGTGAAAGGGAGTGAGGAAGAATTGAATTCCAACAATGGTTTATTGCCTTGTGCAGAGGGAAGTAAATATTGATACAGAACACTTATTTACTGTGCAAGGGTAGTGTCAGCAAAATTAAGGTGTGTACTGTGCTCTTCCTTTTACAGAAGAGAGAAGAAATTGATAGAGTTCAAAGTGATGTATGAGACAGCATAATTCAACCCTTCCTGGATTTCTTATTATCTTTTTTTTCTTCTCCTCTCCTGAGAGGTGTGACTGGGCAGTGATATGAAACAGATCTCCATAAACTCCACTGATTTTTTATTTTCTTTGTGGACCAGATGCCAAGGGGAGAGAGAGTCCTCTTCAGCAGGGTTGTGTTGATTTGATTTGTATGATGTGCAGACTCCTGAAGGGGTATGGATGTGATGTCCTCCTTCATCACCTCCTCAATGGGCTTCATAAGTGGAATAAAATAAGGACCCGAGAGCATCAGTAATGCAGTTAGGTAGCAAAGGCCATCAGCGTGTCTGAAACGTCCCCCTGCCCTCAGATAGATGCAGACGTGGCCTCTAATCTTGGATTAGATGCAGACCAAATGTGGGTCACAGGAGGGGAAACTGAGCTGGGAGCAGATCCCCAGATCCTCCTGCTCACCCCCATTTCTGGGGAGCACCGAAACGTTTGCAGTGGTGCTGCTCACATCTCACAGCCTGAGAAACAGACACCCTGCAGCAAAGGGGAGAAAATAAAGAGGGGGAATTAGTGTAACTTTGCTGCTGCTGTTAGTAATTGCTGCTGGATCAATGCTGTGTATTAGCAGGACTCTGCTATGAGGGGAGTTCCAGCAGCATTGCAGTGTAGGCACCTCCACTGGGAATTAGCACAGTCATAAATGTAGGAGAGCTTAAAAAAGGAGTAGCAAGGGAAAAGTATTGTATATCTGTTAATTATAAACCATAGATTGTACTCGCAGAACCAGTGTTGGGAATGAATAGCTTATATTGTCGTATTTCCAGCAGTACTTTAGACTATGAAAACTGATTTTATTTTAAAAGGCTGTTTTATTTTCAGCATTACTTCACTCAGCTTGATCAGGGAAGCGAGACTGGAGAGGTTCACCTTCTAGTAATCACGTATAAAACAATGCTTCTGCCTCAGTGCTGGTTGTAGTAATAGCGGCATTTTTATGATGATAGCCAGTAATTAAGACCAGGCATTCATTGTGCTGAGCACAGTGAAAACACATGCAAACAGACTGATAACCTCAAATTGCTTACATTGTTAAGAGCCGAATGGTGCAATTGTCCATTTAAAAAAGACCATCAGGCCTTCCTCAGACTTTGACTTTCTCCATGTAACAGCAAGAATATGAGAAGAACTCTCCATATCTATGGGTGGGGGTGCGAGGGACATTACTGAAGGTGATACTTGCACTAAAAAGAAGTTTTAATTGTGTTAAAAAAAACACACCACTCCTAAAAAAGTTCTGCCTACAGTCAGGATTTCAGACACTTCTTTTTCCAACAACCCAGCCTCCAAATTTGGGCTGGCAATTAATTGTATTTGTACATTTTGAGGCTTAAAGGCTGATATTAAGCATCTGCTCCATTACTATTTAGCTACCAAAACAGCTACATTGTAGTGCTGAACACTTTATTAGTGTTTGTTCAGAGTACGTGCAGAGGAGGTTAGATAGCTTAGAAATTTTAAATGCTAATTTGTCATCACAGATTGTTTATCTACTTTTTTTATTCATGTTATAAGAGCATTTTATGTAGGCATAGAAGAGAGATGTTTATCACACATGCCCCTTCTTGGCCCTAGCCCATAATCACTCCAGTAGAGTTGAATATCAAGAGCTGGGTAATTCACAAATTGAGATATTGACAGAATTTTGTACTGCCTTTCTTTTTTATTTTTTTTTTTTTAATTCAGTTGCATCTTGGACATGGTTTTAAGTAGAGCAATCTTTCAAAATCTCCTAAAAATAATTTTCTACCAAATTGTACAACTGCGCTAAGATGACTAGTGTTCTGCAAAATTGAAATTACTTACATGCTTATTTCGGTGACTAACTGCAAAATTATCAAATGATGTGTTTTAATCCAATTACATCCTTACTAGAGTGAAACTTGCCTAACACGTTGTGTGTGTACAGCCAGGGCTTTGGTTTCTGGCATGAAGTTTTTGTTAGGAGCTCAGCAGCGTTTCAAGACTTGTCAAGTTATCTGTTAATACTTTTTTGAGGTCTCAAATTGAGCCCTTAGAGCAAGCAGAGTTTGATAGACTTAATATTGCACTAAAAGAAAGTATTAGTAATACTGGAGTGTTACAAAGTTATTCTAATAGTCTTAACTTTTGTGACGCATGTGTGAAAATATTAAGGAGGGATGTGTGACCAGAGACGGAAAATTCATAGCAGTGGCAAAATCTCATATCTTTAAATGAAGTTTTACAATATGGGAAAATAAGAGTGAAATGCAGCTTTTTACAGCCTTTTAGAAGAGATGTGCAGCTGTACAGGGTGTATGAACATTAAAAATTGTAGGATGCTCTGTAATGGCGTCTGTTTGTACATCTGTGTGATCAAAAACCCTTTCCAGAAATGTAGAATACAATTATGTCACATTACTTTTTAAATAGCTCAGTGTACGCACATGCTATGCCCCTGTTTTCAGGTAAGAATTCTGGATGCTTCCCATTGTAAGAATTCTTTTCAGTTGCCTGTAACTTTAGCAAGTGAAAATAAATCATTCACCACATCAAAGGCCATCCTGTTTTTCCAATCTTGTCATGTATTTGCAGTTTTAAGATCTTTCTTGACACTGCTTTGGTGCAGAAACTTGACATTTGGCACAAGACTGGAGATAGCAAAGGATGCACTACTTCTTACAGAAGTTGCAACTGGATTTTCTTAGTCTTCAGGATAAAGAAAAAGAGTGAACGTGGTCAGTAGAGATGGGTTAAGCTGTGGATTTATTTATAAACACCAGACAGGACGGATCTTGTCTTTCTTGGATTTTGCTGTCACTTCTTTGGTGCCAACATGCATGCTTGTGTAGCTGTGTCAGTGCAAAGTAACCCAGCAAAAGAACCCCAAACCCAGACCATGGTGGGTTTGAGTCCTTGGTGCCCACCGAAGGGAGAAGGAATGAGAGGCTAGAGGAGAGAGAGAGGAGATGGAGCCTATGGCTTCCAGTACAAGCCCAAATTCGGGTAAGAAGAAAGATAATTCACCGTTCCTGCTCTTTGCTCCGTGGTCTGCATGGAGAGGACATCATCTCTATCATTTGTGTGATGAGTTTGCTCCAGGGAGTCCCCCTTGAGGGCATTCAACTCTTTATAAATATCAAAATATACTGGATACTGCATAAAGGATTCCTTAGCACAAATACAAATATATCTGCTCCACATACTTCTATATGTACCCTTTGCATTATGTGCTTGAAATATCTGAAGGAATTATAGTAGAGAAGAGCTAATTATAAAACAGGTATTAAAATAGCTTATTCAGGTGATGCTGTTTTATTACCATCTCATTATGATTAAATAATTCCTATTAAGTTCTGGATCAAAGAGAATTTTCTCACAGGAGAGTTTACAGAGTAGTTTAATGGAGTCTATTTATTGTTTAATCCCAGGGTGAGTATTGGCTTTTATACTGGCATATTAACTTATTGTGACAATTCTGTGCAGTGCTCCTCTGTGAACCCTGGAGACTATAAGGGGGGATTTTTTCTTCCTTTTTAATTTTTATTTTATTTTTTATTCTTAACATTGCTGTCCAGCTGGCTGCAGAATAGTCACTTGGCTGGAATATTTTGATCCAGAGCTCCTCTGGCTTTAAACTAACAGAACTGATATGAGGCTGTCTTAAGGCTTAGATTAAGAAAAAAAATCTGCATAACTTCTCATGTTGTGTATGCTGATAATTGGAAGGACAGAGCAACAGGTTCTGCCCATCAAGGAGATGGGGAGCATTTGACTTTAAAAATAAATAAAATCCCTGCAGAACTGTGCATCTACTTCATATGCATGATAGATTCTTAGCACTTTCCTTTCATTTAGAGGGTTGGTGGGGTTTTGTGTTGGATTTTTGGGTGTGGGTTGTTGAGGGATTTTATTTTTTTTTCCCTGCTTGTGAAACCTTCTTTTAGGCAGAAATTTCACAATTTTGCTGTTTGATGTGTTTAGGCAGCGTGACAGTCTCTGGCAATCTGGAGTTGCCACAGCCTGGCAAGGCTGGACACAAGATGAGGTGGTGATGGCTGCTGAGAAAATGCCATAAACAAAATTAACAAGTTAGAGTCTTAAAGAGAGAAATCGGTGCAAAGGCTTAACCCAGATTAAGCAGAAATAGGAGCTTTCGCAAGTATGTTTGCACCCTGACATGGCACATGCCAGGGATCTGTTCCCCCCACCAGGGACATTATTTACTTGACAGGTCAGTGACTTGAGGTGAAGAGTGTCCCATGTGATGCCACTGCCAGTGTCATCCAGTGACACTGCTTTGTGTTTCACTCCCCTGCCATCAAATAAGTGAGGTGTACTGTTGGGATTCAGGGACCTTCAGCTCCTTTGTCATAAATGGTGGTTTAACCCACCAGTTCCGGCAATGACACGAGTGCGAGAAAATTGCCTTTTTCCACATTTAATGTATTAATTTTTGTAGTAAATTTCTTGACTTCTTAGAAAAAAAAGAACAGCTTGAAAATGGGTGGTATAGATATGTGTAAGATAAAAGACAGTTTAAAAAGAACCCAAGAGTTATGTGTGTATTGTATTTCATTTTAAGTCACTGAAATGATTTTGAGGGGGGCTGACTCATGATGTTTGAGCACTTCGGGCGGAAACACTGGGCCTGGAACCAATACCATGTGATGGAGATGAACCGTCTTCAGATGGAGAAGAGCTATTGGAATACTTGGCGCAAACATTTCACAGTCATCTTGATTATTGGAAATGTTTGTACACATTTTTAATGCAGGATTTCAAATGTATGTGCAGTTTACTCCATTTGGTTCATAAGCTGGGAAACAAATATGTTTTAATGGAAAAAAAAGCTTTTAATGTATTTGCTCTATAGATGAATTTGTTGGGGAATAGATTTTGCCTCGCTGTTTATGCTCCCCGTTTCTGAAGATCCGCTTTCCCTTAGCCCTGAGGAGGAAAGGAGTTATTCACTCATTTAATTATTTTTTTTTAATTGAAGATTGCAGCAAGGAAATTGTTTAACTGTCATCAGCTTGCTTTCAGTACAAATTACTCTTTCATCCTGTGTATTGCTGTTACAGCTTACTGTTTTCCTGTTGCCCAAAGCCGGTAGCAAGGATAACCAAGCAGAGGTTTGCACCCGTAAGTCTTGCTGCATCTGTAGGTCTTGCTGCATCCATAGGTCTTGCAGCATTGCTCTTCTCCATGCAGAACACCTGCCGCCCACATTTGCACATGCAGTGACTCGATCTGCTCGTGCACTCCCCTTGATGTGGTTACGCTGATCAGGGGCTGTGTGAGCCAGGGGGAAATGCCACACGCTGCTGGGAGATCCTAGTTTGATCAGGAATCCTGCGTCGCCGTTGGGTTGGCGTCTTCAGAGCAGAGCCAGCTGGAATACAGCACCATGGTTCACAGTTAATCTTCCAAACAGGGCACAAAATGAAAACTGAAGCCAGGCAGAGCTTCCGCAGTGAAAACATTTTCAAGCTGTGATTGTACTCGAGGTAACATTTGAACAACTGCTTTGTAACTGCAGCTGCACAATGAAGGCTGCTGCAGGACAAGACGTACCTCTACAGCATAAGTTAAGTCAATAGAATCATTTAATAGCGCTCCTGGCTCGCCTTAGGAAAGCCCTTGTTTGCTTTCCTATGTAGGACAATTGTTGGACAATCCTGTGTGGTGCCCTTTTTTTTTTTTCCACTTTACTACGGGTAGCATCCTATGTGCTGTTGAGATTTAATGAGTTAGATGTGCAAGTGTCTGTACTACAGTGTCATTGTGAGTGCCTCTGCAAATTTAGAGCAATAAGATGTACCTTGTTAGCCACTTCTGTGCTCATTTCTTGATTAATAACTTGTATATTATGTTACTTGAATTAGTACTATGGACCTAGGCTCCATCTTCAAGACCAGCTCTAGCTCCTCCTGTTAGAAGAAGCACATCACTTTGACTCAGGGCTTGATTATGGGCTGTGCAAGTCACTAGCTTCTTGGGGATCTTATTGTGGAACAAACCTCTCAGAAGACTTCCTTGGGTGTAGATAAAGAAAAGAAAGTGCCTTTCTTTTGTGTGTGCGTGTCCTGGTGTGGGGCGATACGTGCTGCATGGTCCTTTGGGAAGTGTTCTGCATTCAATAAAAGGCTTGGAACATGCTGATTAATTAGTTGTCATACTTTGGATAAAACTTTGCTTCCTCCAAGAATTCCGATTAGTTTTCACCTGGAGCAAGTACATTAGCCCCAAAACCCCGTATGGGAAGGAAACCTTTCTCTTTGATTGAATCCCAAGGGAGACTCAGGATTTCACTGAGTATCACATGTTCTGCTCTGGGTACCCAAAACTGGAAGTTATTTAGCCAGTGCTGAGGGCCCCAAAATCTAAGTGCCTTTGCAAATCCATCTTTTCACCTTCCTTTGCTGTCGGTTCAGAGCCATAAAAGTGTAATTACACTTTACCTCTCAAGGGTGTTGAGGAAATAAGTGTCTAGTGATACTGCAGACTGGTGCTGTGGGTTGGGAGCTTTAGGGTGGCTGGTGGGAGTGGGATACCCGGGAGGGAGCCTCAAGAGAAATAAACCTCGAGTTGTCCGGACAGAGGATGAGAATGAAACTCCTGGCAGCTGAGATGAAAAGGACCACAGAAGCCCCGTGACTTGGCAGGGGCCGAGGTTAATACTTGCTGAATAGAGCTGAAATTGGACGTGGTAACTGACTTTCTCTCACATCACTTGGGGAAGCATGATTTTTTTTTTTTAAAGGAGGATTTAGATAAAGTTGCTTATTAGTAAAGTGAGGATTATCCAGGATTTTAAAGTTTGTTCTTATCTGTAGTGTTGTTCAAGTGTGCAAACTTGAGGATGTTTCGGTCCTTCATCATGGATCTTCAGCTGTGCAAAGCCACAGCCGGTCTTACTGGACTGAAACCTGTCTGTAGCTTGAGGGCTTTTACAACTGTGGAGGATTCATGGTAGAACGGGAAGAAAAAGGCCTACAGAATTTGTAGAGAAGAGAGTAAAATTATAAGCCAGAGCATCTTTCTTTTATTGTTCTTTGATTCTTTTTTTTTGTCTTTCTTCTTTCAGCATCAAATGGATTATTGCAATTTTAAAGTGCATGAGTGAAATAGGCCTTTCTATAATTTGAACATTTTCTTCTCCCTTGAAGTGTCTTTCACGGAAATGATCAAATCCTGACAACTTCTCCCCGCACCCGCTTTGCCATCGTCAGTCACTGTGTGTGCTTGACATCAAAAGCCCCTTGTGGCTGTGCAAGCTCCGAGAAGTCTTGCTGCTGCTGCTCTCGTCTTGCTGTTGCGTGGAGCTCTGCCCCATGCCGAAATAAAGGCAGGGCCCAGTGGATGTGTCCTCATTCCCCTCCTGAGCGACTCTGTGGCTGTTTGTGTCATATGGCAGCTCTTCAGAGGTGGGAGTCCATCAGGACAGAGTTTCCAGCGCCCATCTGTAGTGATGGACACAGCGAGAAGTCATCGATGACGGAGCCCAGGGCAGGGTTCAGCGAATGGTGCAGCACTCTCTGTAACGGGTTTACGGGCTGATGTGGCATTTGTGGTGTCCCATCAGGAAATTCAGCTGACAGTCCCTTTCTGCCTACAAATTTAGCTGCATGAATAATTGATTTTCCAAGTTGGCAACCAAAGCAGAAATATATCTGTGTTTGGATTGACATGCTGTCGAATTTTTTTTCCCCCCATCTCTCTTTCTCCTCATTTGAAATGGAGGGGAAAAAAAAAAAACAAACAACAAATCCTGCCACCATCCTCCTCCTTTTGGGGATGGGCAAGGGAGGGAAGTTTTGGCAGATGAATCCTTGCATTTGACCTGATACAGGATAGCTCATTTCCAACACCTGTGGGAGAAGTGGTGAAATGCTAAACCGAAGGAGCAGAGCCATAGAAGGATGTTGGGCTTGAACAATCTCTTCACCCTCACCTATGAGCACAGAGTTCAAAACGTGGAAGTTGCCGACTCGCCCTCCCTTCTCTAAGACCTGAGCTCAACAGTCTCACATCCTGGGCGATCATCCTTGTTCCCACATCAGTGAGGATTTGGGAGGAGGAGCAGGTGCTCACATCTTCTCCTCCTGCTGCTTTTCTGCTTAGATAAAATAACCCTGTACTCAATGAAGGGCTCTGGTGTCCGGGTGTGTTGTCTTTGGGCACGTCTCAGTGGGTTGAACATCTCTTCTTGGAGGTGTTCTGCCCTGCACTGAACACTGAGATAAGAATTCAGCCGTGTTTAAGGGGCAAATTTACCATTTGCTCAAACATTTCCAGAGTTGTACTAGCGACATATTCGGGCTCACATCTCCCGTCTGGCAGGAGAGCGCAGGAGTTACCAGTTCTCTCTCAAATGATGTGATGCACAGGGTGATGTTATTTTAGCCTTGGCAGCAAAGCAAGCTACAATGTTAGGAAAAACTAGGGAAAGGGATAACAGGAACGTGTCTTTTTTTAGGCTGTAGCTCCTCCTGCCACAGCTGCTGTTGCAGGAAAAGCTGGTTTTGCTGCTCCCAGACTCTCTTGCCCAGGGGTGGTGGGTTGTGTGGATGCCCCAAAAGGCAGCCCCCATGCAGAAAATCCTTTTTTCTCACTCCCAGCCCTCGCCTCACACTTCTGCTTCTTGTCTCTTCCTCTTTCTTTAAGAAGAGCATAGTGGCAAAAACGTGGCTGTCTTGGCTGCGTTGTTAGCGCGCTTCCGCATATATATAATTTCCGTCTCATTCTGGTACATTATTGAGTAGGCATCTCGTGGGGCAGGAGGAAAATATCTTCATTTTTCAAGGTAGAAAAAGAAGGTGAATTTCTTTCTTTCATATGGCATAACCCAACCAAGTGAATATTACACTGCCACAGCTGTTCAGATAC
Organism: Nesoenas mayeri; assembly: GCF_963082525.1. Taxonomy (NCBI): domain Eukaryota; kingdom Metazoa; phylum Chordata; class Aves; order Columbiformes; family Columbidae; genus Nesoenas; species Nesoenas mayeri. The sequence continues at coordinate 7,658,323 of NC_137562.1, forward strand.
CTCTGCTCAATACGTGACACTTGTAAAATGAGAATTTTTTAGAAGGATGATTTGAATTCTGTTTCCTTCCAAAAGACAGAGTAAGCTTGAATTTTTGCATTTTTAAAAAAATACTCAGCCTAGACTTAGATTGATTTAAATCCAGTCTGTTTCACATAAAGAAATGCATGAGAGTCGAGGCTGATGGGTGATTATTATTTTTTTAAATTATTGTTTTATTTTGTGTTTCAGCCTTATCATTCTATTTCTACTTCCATCTGATAATACTGCTTTTTTTTTTTTTTTTAATAAGAGGTTGTATTTCGTATTACATACAAGTGTATTTGCACTGTACTAATGTGATATTACTCTGTGGATTAGAAATATTATTCAGAGTGTTATTTGAGGAAATGATAGGTAGTGAGAATGAGCATCCTGTTGTCTCTGCTGGCTGAATTGGTAGTGCATCCATCTCTAAAGAACATTACAGCAGGAATAAAAAGAGAAATGTATAAGCTGAACAGGAGATAAAATACAGTCAAAAATGGAGAAGAAAGGATCTAGTCTGCTGATGGCAGAGTGACAAAGCTCAGCCTCAGCAATGGTGAGAAACTAAATAATTCTGTGAGTTCATGAATATAATCTAGCTTTATAGAGGCAGCTACAGGGAATTTAGGTTGGGGTTTTTATTTTATGTTATTAGTACTACTTCCACTACTCCTACTACTATTCAACCTTGCATTTTACTCTCAACTTTGCTTCTTCTCTCTAGTGTCTTTTCGTAAAAGTAGAGTGTCTATAAAATGTCGTGTTCCCTGAAGATGACCTCCAGTATTTTATGATCTTAATGAAGCTGGTATGTAAGCCATGGATGTCTTTAATTGTCCTGGAAACTGATCAGGATCTTGAAATACTAATATTGTCCCACTTGCCCCAAATGCAGTTTTTTCAGCTCTCTACAGCAGTAACGATGTTACATGCTCATGTGCCTAAATGTGACAGCGTAAGGCTGCAATTCCTCAAAGCTTAAGCTTATGCTTAACTTTAATCATGTACTTAGCGCCATTCCTATGCAGCTAAATGTTTTGACATGTGCTTTTGTCCGATTAATACCGATGGGTTTTAGGCATATGCTTCAAAATGCTTTGAATGCGTGAAAGTTCAGCCATCAGTGAAGTAAGTGATTTAGGGCAAAAGCGGTGCATGTTTTAAAAAACACAAATAGAAATACAAATAGAAAAACCCATGGGTCCGTATGCGCTTATCATTGCAAAGATTGAAATGAATTTCTCTGTCTTCTTTCAGTTGTTCTTTAGATGGCTGATAAATTGGGAGCATGTTGTAATTTAGGCGGGTAGCGCTGCCCATCAGCGGGCACTGGGACGATGAGCAGATGTTGCGCTGCTGATCAGAGAGTTTGCTTTTGCTCCTGCTTCTCAGCGCTGAAATTCGGGTCCTCTCTCGAGGCTGAACCAGCCAACAAAATGCAAGTGCCACCAAGTGAAGGTCGCCAGCATGCACAGCAGTGTCCAGCAGCGTAACTTTGCTGAACATTCAAAATATGAAACAATAAATAAAACATTCCCTCAGTGAGGGTGGTCCTATATCATTCGTATTCCTAGGAGGTAGCAGTTGCTATAGCAACTCCTCATTTACTTGCCTTTTTTTTCCTTTTTACTTCATATATTGATAATTATATTAAGGAGCATGTAAAGGCTGCTAGCTGGTGCAGAGCTGTACAGCTGTCCTGGAGCTGCGGTAAACTCTGTACCCTGCATTCTGAAAACACATCCCTTGTGTTTGCAGGTGGTGTATGCTGCCTTCTCATCACAGTACGGACTGGCTGATGATGTAGCCCAAAGCAATATGGTCAGGTTATGGTTGGACTCGATCTTAAGGGTCTCTTCCAAGCAAAGTGATTCTATGACTCTACTATTGAACTGTACAATAATTGTGTGTCTTTGGCTGTGTTCATGTGGCCCTTCCCAAAGGTTTGCGCAGCACCTGTTGGTTTCTCTTCTCTTCTTGGTCCAAGACTAAGTGCTGTGTCTGGAGGTGTCCTTGGAGCCATACCTGCCACCCCTGGTAGCTGCTTCTCTCTCTGCTCGGCTGGTGAATCTTAATCGGTGGTGGAAGGAGAACTTGAAGTTCAAGTAGGAATCTAAAAAAAGGTGGAGTTGGGCTGGGATAGTTGTAAGCCGAGTGTATGTTTCTACATCAGCACTGTCGGGTTTATAAGGCTGTGCCTCAGCATCGGAGCTCGGTGTCGGCTCCCTCTGAGGACTTTCCTTTGAATATGTTAAAGGAAAGCAAGGTAAACCAAACCAGCCAACATCCACCCATCCTGCTCTAGACCAGAAAGCAAGTTCTCTGACCTAAGGGTGTTGCATCTGCTCAGCAGCGTGTTTCAGCACCCCATGTGAACACTGGATGTAAGCGGAATTGTGGCGTCTCTCAGAGAAGAGCTTGCCTTTCAGTGCAGCTCCTAACAGAGCCTGTGTCACGGACCTGAGACTACTTCTTTGATATTTCATTTATTATTGTCTGTCCATTATTTAAAAATCAAACAAACAAAAACCTCCAGCACTAGGGTTAGAGGGAGGAGAATCCATGAGGGACAGCAGTGATGAGTCCAACAGGACCCACATTCCATCCTAGTTTGGGGAGTGGGCTGGTCACAGGGTTTTACCTCTCATTTGAAAGCCATTTGCTCTTGGTAAATATTCAGTTAATTTAATCCATGCTGTATAGCTATTTCTCCTTCGTCTATGAGTGCAAGTACCCATTGCCACAACATGATGGGGTGTGTAAAATTATTTTCTATATTCTCAGCATCATGGCCAAGTCAGCAACCTTAATTGCTTTGGCAGTATTCCAGTAGTACTGGAATTGAATGACTTTGGCATTAGCGCTCTGACTTCCAGTTGCACATAGTCGTAACCGAACAGACGAGATATTCAGTTTAAAGCATTTTGCCAATCTCTTGAAAGCCGTTTTGTCTCTATGTATCACCTACCGTGAGTAACTTCCAAAAAGAAGAGGATTTGACCATGTTGCTTGCACAAAGTAACTTGTTAATTGTATGTATCCAGATACCTTTACTGTTTTAAAAGTTGTGGTTTCAAACTGGGGGAAACAAAACAGGGGAGGGGGTGGATTTTCACCTGCTCATCAGAATTGGCAAATTATTATTAGAGAACTATTTATCATCTCTTTGGTGGTGTGTGTTAGTTGTTTGTGTGGGTGGGTTTGTTTGTTTGGGTGGTTTTTTGTTGTTTTTGTTTGGTTTTGGTGGTGGCGTTTTTTTTTGTATCAGGTTGACTGATATAAAAACAGATGTTTTTTCTGATTGTAAGTTCGTAGCAGTAAGTTTTAACAGGCAAAGTTGATACTGATTTCATCAGTGTCAGGTTCTTGTGTTACTTTCGCAGCCATAATACGTTACCCTTATGACAGTGTAAACACAGCACTATTCTCTTTAATTTTAGTGATAAAAATAAATTGTAAAACATCTGTGATTTGTTGCTGCTAAGAAAAACAGCTAAGATATTTTAGTGAATGGCCTACTTACAGCTATATGGTAGAGTAATGCTAGACTGAAATAATTTCTTAAACATTGTGTGATTACAAGTAATCTTGGAAGTGTAAATTGGCCTTTTGTAATGTTTATTTCAGCTGAACTACAGAAATGGTGCTTTCTTTTACCCTAATCCTGTTACATTAGAGACACAAACACAAACCCATTTATTGTAACGTGCAGTACTAATTTTTTACAACTGCTTGAATTATGCTAAATGGTCCTGTGCAGCCTGAGGAACATCAGCGGAGGTTCTGACCTTGCTGCTTTCTGCCATCAGCAAACTTGAAATTAAAATATCAAGAGAAACAATTTCTGCAGCAAAATTGCAAAAGTTAATAGAGTTGACTCTACTTTTGCATTTGTGTTCCCGTTAAGTCAGTTCTATTCACATTTATATTTCTGAAGCACATGACAAAAGTAAAGCCACTACTTTCTTGGTATCTTTGATGTAACAGATAAAAGAAAACAGAAGAAGTTTAAATTTAATTTCCTAACTGCATATTTAATTTGCATTTAATACAGCAGGTATTGTATATTAATCAAATTGAAGGTTACTATTAAAAAACATTTATGAAGGTTCAATTGCTTTGTGCCTGTGGCAGTTGTTGCCTGATGTATTTAGAAGGGGCCATATAGTACAGGCCAGGGAACAAGTTCTGTGCTGGTTTCTATCCCAACCAACTTTCTTTGATGTAGTAGCAGCCTGGTTGCATTTTGCTAATTTTATGTTGTTTTGGCAGAGTTTCTTTTAATTAAGGTAAATGGATTTCTCACAGGCTGGTACTTGCTTCTCTATAGTCGTGATAGAGCGAATTTACATGAGCTGAATGGGTCGGATATTAGGCTGAAAACCTGCTCATCTGTGTGGAGCTCAACGCTTCAAATGCTTCCATTTGTTTTTTATAGTGTTAGCTCTGCTGACCAAACACAGGGAATGGCTGTTTAAGCCTCTTCTCATCCCACAGAATCTAATGTGTGACCAGATGCAAAAAACACCCAAAGTCACCAGGCTTGAGTAGTAAAGGAGAATAAATTTTAGAGAACAATCTCTCTTTGCTTCACACCATTGAGCTGAAATAATACTGGGCTATAACATACCAAGCTGCAACTGATAGTTGCAACAGAATATTCAAAAGAAAACATGTTTTGAGAAGGTAATATGTATTTTTAAGGACATATGCAGAAAGGGAAATTGTACTTGTCGCTATCTTGATCAATACTTTCAACAAATCATAATAAATGCTACTTACTGCTACTTAGCAGAGCATAATTAGTATTCAGTAAACCAATATTAAAATGTATGCTATGCTTTAAACTGTTTGACTGTATTAGCATTTAAATACCCTATTGTGTATTTGCTATTTCTCCTCTTCTTATAAAACTGTATTCTCCAGAGTTCAAAATGATTAATTTCCTTTAGAATAAGTACAATGCACGGATTTAACAATTCCTTGTATTTAATAATTGCTCAGTAGCCAGGCTTATTATTTTGCATAAGCACTTGGGTGCAGAGTCATCCAATATTAGGTCAATCATGCTAATAGCGAAATTTGCCCATCCCGGGCTGGCTGGGGAGGACGAGGTTTCCACCATGCCAGCACCCTCCACATTGATTTCATGTGTCATCTTCATTTTCTGCCTACGAGAACAATTGACAGCTGGATCAGGGGCTTGACATGTCTTCAGAGAGCTCTGCCCTCCTTGGCATTTGCAGACAATACTGCAGCTCTGTCTGACAAACAAAACCTTTTCTCTCACTCACAAGCAACTATTCCCTCTCATGCACAACGGGCATCAAACTCCACCAACGTAACTTGGACTCCACGTTTAGCCCCTGCAGTGTGATGAAGGACTTCCCTCCACCGCAATACTTAATCAAAGTATTTATGGAAGGTCTTGTGTAACTCTCGGAAATTATATTCCCTCTCTGTCTCCCCCCTCATATAATCCAACCCTTTTTACCTCCCACAACTGTGAATAAGTTATTACCTACGTGGCAGCGGAGCTGGTAAAGTGATTTACATCCTGCTTGCAGGGCCAGCCTTGAGTATGATAAGTGTGCCGGTCTGAAAGATGGAGCTAAAAAGGAAAATTCTCCAAAAAAAGGTGGTGAGGCAACTTTTCTGTGAGCAGAGGTTGTTGAGAAAATCCGGTAATAAAAATGAATGCTGAATTTGGCTGGCTTGAAGGCAGCTGATTGTGCCTGCAGGGTATTTTTGGGAGCCGCTGAGTTTTCCATGTCCGTATTGTGTTCCCTGGGGTGGGGATGTGGTGGCTAAAGCTGCCCTGGCCGCGGAGATCCGGCACCTCTCGGGTGAATGTCCCCTCTGCCTCCGACCAGGAGACACCTGGATCATCTCATAGCTCTGTGCAGTGAGAAAGGGCTTTAAATTTTTTTTTATAGGGGGGGACCTGGGTCCTTTTTGAGGGATTGATGTGGAAAGCTGGGCAGAATTCTACAGGCTTACAATCTGAGCTAAGAATGCTGTGATTTTGTTTTGTCAAATCTATCCAAAGCAACCTCTTTGCTGTTTGCCGTGTAGGTGTTGCTCTGGTTAAAGTCTGGAGATGAGAATGTTTCCTCATTCCTGCTGTTTCTAGGAGCGGGAAGGAGAGCTGTTTCCCCACTTAAATAAAAATGTGATTCAGCTTTTTAGCTAGACACAATTAGTAATTTTTAGGACCAGTTTCCAAGCTCAGCGTTTTTTAAAAATACACTAAAATCCGTCTTTTCTTTGATCCAGACGTCGGAGCAGTTGAAAAGAGAATTAGGGATGCGATTTTAGAAGAAAAGGGTGGGCTTAAATAAAGCCACAAATTTATTATGGTTATCCTATCAAGCATTTTTTAGAAGGATGATATGTGTGAGTTAGGGTGTTTCTGCTGTATGATGGCACAGGTTGGTCTCTGTTCCTGTGCTGGGCAATTCATTTGTGCCCTTGAATTCTTCACCTCCCCTGACAGATGGGGAAGACACCATAGGGGGAAATCACCGCTCCTCTTCTCAGAGGTGTTTTTTTTTGACTTCTTATCTGCGTAGGCCTCCGGGCATAAGTGATTTTGTATTAATATCCTCTGAATGACTGAATATTCAACTTGTGAGTCTGTACCTTCCAGGCAGTATCATTCATGTGCAATTTTCTGCAACCAGGGCTTGTGGCTGGTGAGTGGGGCTGGCTCAGAGCCGTGGTGTCCTGGAGATGCTGCCCAGGGGAGATGTTGGAGAATGAGGTTCTCAGAACACCTTGGTGAACACCAACAGAAATTAAGGTTGTAAATGAGCGTGGAAATGTTTTGCTCATGTTTCCGGAGAGGTGTTTCTTCCTCGCTTGCAATCTGGTCAAATCTCCTGCCCCGCCATAGGATATTCACTCTTATGTGTTCGTGAGGCAGGGATATGAGACTCCCTGCTCAGATAAGCCTCCAAGTTTGACTTTGTGAACAGAAAGTGTAACTAAAAACCACCCATGGCCTTGCAGTAATATTTTGGTTTTCATAAATACAGGCTTTCTAGCCTGTGTCAGTCTGTGCTGATCAGAGCTGGATAGCTGTGAACAAGCCTGCAGTCTGCTGCAGGTGGAGTATCGATAAGTACTTGGAGAAGCACCGTGCACCCTTCTTTATCAAGGGGATTGCATCTCTGATAAGGAAAGGAACAATAGGAGTTGGATTGATATTTGATTTGAATGAGAGGGATTTCTTAGATCCTTTGGTCTAGGTAGGAGATGAGAGATAAGCCTTACAGGAGAATTGCGTGTGGTCTCTGAAATACCCAGCAAAACTCTGGTCCCTCTCTCTGTGGGCTGCCTGGCTGAGAAACTCAGCCCTGTGTCTTGTGTAGATAAAATTGCCATCAAATCTGTCTGAACTCTCTCTGCTTTCAGAAAACATGTCAGCGAGGTGAAGATTTAAATCAGGCTTTTAAATTCCACTGGTAGTGATAAAAACACATTTCACAACACTGCATTAATTGGTGAATTACAATTGATTTCCTGTAGAAGCACATATTATGTCCTCAATAATACCACATGACACACCATAATTAGTATTGTTATGGTGAATTCTGAATTAATTACTAAAGTCTCACTCCATATTTTAATGCCTCTGCTTGGGTCATTTGCACCTCTGACAAGTGTTAGTCCATGTGGCTTTTGCATTTACTTACACTGTGATCATAACGACTGTTATAACTGAGGATCTGCTTAAATGGGGTCTGATATTGTGCTCTATGAAAGAAAAGGTTATCCAAAGCCTGTGGACTTTTTAAAGGTAGGGAGAGCACACAGACACTGTGTGCATTCCTGGGTTCACCACTGGCCTGGGGTTTATCCGAACTGTTGGTGTGATGGGGAAGGGTGGTGACCCATTCCTGACTCTATGTGTACAGTGCCCGTATTGAACTCTGCGATTTATAAAACTGATTTACTTGCATTTACAAGGAATGGTAAGTGGAAGAGAGCAAAATGGCCCCAAAATGCTAAGCAAGCTGCGTGTTGGTGTGTTGTGGCTGTGATGCACCCACCCTGATTAACAGCATCTGAAGATCATACCCAGTATATTATAGGCAATGGGTAAGGATGGAGGCAAAAAATTATTATGCATCAGAAATACTAATTATTTTTGTGACTTAACTGGAGATGTACATGTTTTCTGTCTATCAAGTAATGACCATTGGTGTGAGAAATGTTACTTTGCCCATCTTCTCCTCTGTGATTTTTTGCTTTATTTGAGTTCCTCCTCATCTGTACCCTGTTTACCCTCACCAGTGAAATACTAATGAAATATTCTGTATTATAACATGAAGTTGTTTTTCAGTCCTGTTTTTCCTATGTTTTTTTCTATTAGCATCTTTGAGTTAAAAACAAAATAAGAGAAGGCTTAACAAATACGGTGACTTCATTCAAAATGACCTAGATCATGAGAGCCTTTAAGGTGGAAAATGTATGGAGTGTTCACTGAAGTATATGTCAACTTAGGAAATATTTTAAAGACCATAAAGCACAGTACCATATAAATAAAAATATTTTGGGAGTCATGTTCACCAGGCAAGCTGCTATTTGTAATAATAAATAAATATAAACATGAAGTTGAGATGCTCCAGAGATCAGTGAGTAAGATTTGTGTTCGGTTTACAAATGGAGCTGGTTTTCTGTAGCAAAATGAGGTCAGACTGTATCAGTTTAATGGCAACCAAGGTGCAGATTTGGAGGAATGTTTATTCAAGAACGTTATGTCCGAAACAGTCTTGAAGAAAAAGTAAATCAGGCTCAGTGTTGATGACCTAACTTCAAATATGAGAAGCTTAATTATGAGTGATGTGGCATTAATTTTAACTGTTGCACTTGTTGCATTTGACTAAGGAAAGAAAATATATGCCTCATGAAACAACAAATAGGATCATTTTATAAATTAGCCATTGATTTTATGACATACATATGATAAACTTACGATGTTAATCATTGTTAACCATGTTGAATGAAAGGCACTGATCTTCTCTCTGAAGAAGGAAAATAAACAACTTCACAGTTGTTAAATGGGAATCAAAATCAATACAGTTTTTTGGGGTTTTTTTTGGAAGACTGTACTGTAAAAAAAATAAGTATTTTTGTCCTGGCAAGACTGTGTAGTGGATTAAAATTTCAGATTTAAAAAGATGAGAATCTCATTCATTATGAACTTTTCAAAAGAAAACAAGTCAGCTAAAAAGGGCAAAGGCCCGAAACTTCTCGTTGGCAGTGGTCTGTAACATGTGGTATGGGGATATTAGACATTTGCTGCTTCTCTGATAAATGCTTTCAATGATCAGTGAAAGACCCTGTGTACTTTCTTCAGATATTTTGTATTGATGATAATATTTTTTAATAGTTCACATTGTTGTAAAATCCCATTTATACCTGACATTGCAAATTCTGGTAGTTTTTCAAAGATATTTTGGAGGTAGTGAATAGAAGAAGGTAAAAGATGTATTGGACTATTGAGAACTCGCAGAGCAAAAATGCAAAAGAATCCTCACCTTGATAATGTTTTATTACATAACAGAAATTTGATGTCAAGACAGAAATCCATCTTTCTGCCAAAAGTCTTGAACTAGCTATAGCTTTTTTATTTTGCTGCTGCAGCAATCAGGTTTATTGATGCAAAATCAGGCTCCTGGACTCAGTCCTCAGTGTTCTTAAATAGAGACTCGTTACCGCGTTACCTTTTAGATCTTTGGTACCAACATCAGTGTGTAAGACAAGGCCAATATATTTTAATTACATACACTTCAGCATGCCAATGTTCTGTTCTCTCCTGTGGTCAGAAATGGCACGAAGCAGTGCTGCTTTATTTGATATGCTCATGCACTGTTAAACCTGCGAAGGATCTCTAATTATAGGCAGTAATTAGTATAAGGATTTTTATAAATCTGTGTAAGTGTATCTGCATGTATGTGAAAAGAAGAATATAACACTGATCAAATATGCATCAATATTTTTAAAGGAAAATGCCTCAGCCTTCGTGGTTCACCACATCGATAGGAGTTTCAGCCACAACAACTAATTTGGGCTTGAGGTGAATTAATGTTCTCATCCTTTAAGGGAAAAAAAAACAAACAAACAAGCAAGCAAACCAGAACAAACTCCCAAACCCGACCATTTCCAGCCAGTTTCTGTCTTCTCTCAGTCCCGGGTGAGCTGGAGAGACTTGTTGACATTTGGATCTCCACTTGCTGATCATCCGTCTCTGCTCCCCGGCCCGTGTGGGCCCGTGTGGGACATGAGAAGACGTCTGTGGTGGGTCCCATGGCTGGAGAACCCCCTCTTGTGGTCCCATGGCTGGAGAACCCCCCATTCTGTGCAGGGCCAGCGCGGGGTCCCGGGGGGTGTTGCTGCAGACAGACAGAGTTCCCAGCCCTTATGCTTGGTCTTGCAGGAGGTGACGCTGCTGCCGATATTAATCCCTGGCTTTAAGATTACTGCTTGTAATAGGGAAACCAGTTCCATGTTCTCAGCAGATGGCAAATGTTTTCATCTACTTTTTTTTTTTTTTGCTAAGTAGGTTTTATCCTTAACAGTTTTTTATATTATTTCTACCAAATTTTCTTGGATGCAAATGCTGTGTTTTTATTTCATTTTGGTTCATTCTTGGCTATAAAATTCATCTTAAATAATGTGGGTTATGCTTGTTTTAATTTTCCACTATCATTTTAACACTGGCAGCTTAAAGTATATTTATGATGCAATCCAGTGTTGGAAAATGAGCTGTAATATACATTATACTCAGTTTCCTACAATGTAAAAATATCTTTGCAGTTATATTCTAAGTAATAACTGTCCTTAGGGGCTAAAAAAGCACATGCAGTTTACTTTGTTTGTTAAAGTTAATCATCACAACTCAAATGTAAACTTAAAAAGCATTAAATGCTGAGATAAAATGTAAGGAGTGTTTTATGGTTTAAAACCATGAAAGATAATACAAAACATTTTATTGCAAAGGGAACTTCGTATTTCCTTTGGCAGAAATATGCTTTAATAACTGACGATCAAACAGACTCTTGCGTTGGCCACATCTAAAGCTACAGTGGCAGAATGTAAGATTAGACGCAGCGAACTGCACCATTCTGGCTGAGTGGCCAAGCGAGGAGGAAACTGCTGAATTCCCCATTTTCATCCAAATGACTTGTTACTTCTCATGCTCTTTGCCCTACGTCTTATCTCCAATCTATTGAAAACATAAATTTCGCTGTTGCTTTTATTTATTTATTTAAAGTGTATTTTGGAATTGGAGAGGAAACAGCAGAAAGATGAAACAGAGATTTCACTTACCTTGATGTTTTCCAGCCATGTGTGAATTTCCAGGGCCGTGAGTAGAAACCAGCCGGCCAAGCGCCCATGTGGCGCTCACAGTGTTGGGCAGCCTCCTCTGACTGGTTTCCTGCATGATTCATGACTCTTTCCTTGTTATAAATAATTTGAATTCTGCTTCTTGCTGAGAGAGTTTGACTAATGTGTCTTCAGAATGGGCTCGGTCCTGAAGTGGGGAAATACCAGCGTGAAAAGCAATGGCCTTTTGGTCAGGACTGGCAAGTTGTGTGTCGCAAAATACTTTATTCTTGGAAAGTTCTACACAGATCAACTGTAACAAGAGTAAAATAGGATACACACGTTGACTAAAATAAATATAAAATAATATATGAGAAAAGGAGGGGAATACTCTTTCTCATTAAATGACCCCATCAAGTAGGATGGCACTGTTAGTGTGGTAGAAGGAATATTTCCCATTATTAAGTGTATTCATACTGCAAGGAAATGTATGAGACTAAAAGCAATTTACATGTAACTTACAGAATAATCAATATTGATTTGGAATGAAGAATGCTATAATCTTGTTTTTGAAAGATTCATACAACTTTCAATTGTATGAAAACTTGATTCTATTACACCTTCCCTGCAGCAACAGACCATAAAGATTGATTATACATTAAAAGCAATATTTGAGTGGAAAAATATGCTACACAAGTTTTCAACTGTCTTTTCTATGGCTGCTCTTGCTTTCTCCTTTCAGATGTGCCAAGCATGAATGTTTCTAAGAGGGGCCCAAGCACACTTACACGCTGGTGGTGTAGTAATACCTAATACTTAGATAGCAGTATTACACCTCTGCAGCACCTCTGCAGCACTATACAAGTGATTGAATTCATTCTCAAAACACCTTTGAAAGAAGAACTCTTTGAATATTGCATATAAAAAGGGATTAATGAACAATCATATCTGTAACGTATTCTTCCTTTTCCAGGAATACTTGTTCAAACCAGTTTCTGCTTGCAAGGTGGTTCATGAATAAGGAAAACATTTGTAAATACTCAAGCAAAATACACTGTATGCTCAAGCGTTTGCATCGGGAGAATTTGATTGCTTTGAAATATCTTTTGGAGATCAGGGAATGAAAGCAAATTCTAGTTTGAAATGTCACCAACACATCGTTCAATGTATAAACGATATATACTCAAAGTAGTAATTCTGGCAAGCAGTATATATTGGAAGCCTTGGCTGGTATTTGGTAGCACATGGACACATATTTTATTTGCCGTATCTTGTGCTTCAGAATCTGTGCATTTATTAACTGTGCTACAAAACCTCCCTGACACACAAATAACGCTGGGTTTTTTCCTTGAAAAGCTTATCTTCAGAGTGTGGAAGAGAAACTTATAATGATTCATTTTTCAGCCAACTAGAAGTAACAGTTCTGGGAAAGGCGTCTTTTGTGTCTTGCTGTTTTGTAGGTTCTTGTGCAGGGCCCTGATGATGGAACTGAACCATCAGTGCTGCTTGTGGTGCTGGTGCTGAGTAAACCACAGCAAGGAAAGGCAGCAGTGATGGTTTGAAAAGCTGCAGAATCTGGTACGAGTAGCTTATCATAGAATAGTTTGGGTTCGAAAGGACCTTTCAAGGTCATCCAGTCCAACCGCCTGCCACGAACAGGGGCATCTTCACCCAGATCAGGACATTTTCACCCAGCCTGGCCTGGGATGTCTCCAGGGATGGTTCATCCACCACCTCTCTGGGCAACCTGGGCCAGGGTCTGACCACCCTCACTGTAAAAAATTTCTTCCTCATGTCTGGCCTGAATCTGCCCTGTTTTGGTTTAAAACCATCACCCCTTGTCCTTTCTCAACAGGCCTAGCTGAAAGGTCTGTCCCCATGTTTCTTATCGGCCCCTTTTAGGTACGGAAAGGCCACAATAAGGTCTCCCCGGAGCTTCTCTGCGCCCAGTTTGCACTTAGTGGTGCTGGTTCCTCCAGGAGGTTCTCTGGGTGTCTGGGAAGGCCTTGTTTGGGGCTTCTCCTGCCAACAAAAGTCACTGCCTGAGGCGGTCTGTTTGATGAAACAAAGACAAATAATTCCTTTAATGTTCTACTCACTTTGAGGAAGCAGCACGGCGATACTCCAATTAGCACACCACAATAAGGCTTTCATTTCTCTCACTTTCAGTGCACATACCTTCTTTTACTACTTCGCTGCATTTGTCAGAGACAGTTTTTGATGTCTGTCTTTCTTTTTTTTTTTCAAACACTTCCAAATTTCCCGTGCGTCTGGCACTTGGTAGGAGTTCCTGCGCAATGGGTGTGAGCAGACCTACCGTCTGAAATCTGTCCAGTTTTCTCCAATGCTTTATCAGTTTGTTACAGGAAAAGTCACCCTTAGGGGCTTACGTGTAAAATAGTTCATCTCAATGTGTGCAGTAGGACTATTGCTTCCTTTCCAGCACTCAACTACATCTTTATTTATGGGAAAACCTGCACAGAAATACAGCATGTTTACTCCACAGCAATCCTCTGACCGGAGCTGGGGTTGTGGTTATTTGTTGTCGCTGACAAGTTGGTGCAAGTTTCTAGGTAATTACTGGGATAAAACATGACATTAGCTATTGCCACGTAATGTGACAGCTGGTCTGGGTCACCTGTACCAACAGTGGGTGGAAACAGAGTTGGTGTGCAGGAGGCATTGCCCATGTGTTGAGGAGGATGAGGGTTATTTAGTAACTGACGCAAAAAGAGGTGGAAGCCCAAAGTAAATGTGGAAAGCTTCCAGTATCACCAAGATTGCAAGGAAGAAGAGATTTGCACAGACAAAGGCTAAATTGAGAACGTTCTTGGGAACTGTGCTTGGTCTCAAGACTTGAACCACAACGTTTGCTTCCCCTGCTATTGGTATTTTTGCAAAGAAATCCTGATGACCAGTTACTGTGGGTTGGACTGTACAATTGCTTGAAGCCACAGTACCAGGTATTCAAGAACATTTAGAGTCCTAAGTGTAGTTAGCAATGTCTATTTGTAGTGGACCACAATTTTGTATGGAAGTTGGTAGATGTTGGGGAAGCTGTTTATCAGGACTTGCTCTGTTTTGCTAGGGCTGGGTTCAGAACTTGACCCTCAGAGATCTATTAGCCACACAGAAACAATGCTGCAAAGAGAGGAGCTATGACTATGAAATAGTTTTCAAGGCGGGTTAGATGTGATTTTTTTTTTTTTTAAATGAACTTTTCTGACATCAAGGTAACTTCCTGATTTTCCTCTTTTAGAAGTCCGTATCTTTCATTGCATTAAATTCCCGAAGAGTTTTGTCTTTTAAATTCAAATGATGTGTTGTTGTGGAAATAAATGCGTGAATGCCAAAATAAATAAATGAAAGAATATCAAAGAATAATAGGAGTGAGTGAGACAGACATCACTGTAAATGGGAAATGGTGAAGCCCTGATCATTCCAATGCAAAATCCCAATTCACAGTGAGGCTGTACATACATTAAGTGAACCATGCTTGTAAGGTTTGCAGGATTGAGATCTGACTTAATACTGTGTCACAGAAGTGCATAATTAAATGCATAGGCAAATTAAAACACATATGAGAAAGTAGATTAAAATGGAATTGAGTAAACAAGAATTAAAAGTGTCCCCAAACTAATACTGTTGTGTAATTCTTAATTGAAAGCAGTTAGGAACCTATTTTTGGATGTGTAGTACCGTATCTAAGCAACATGTACCCATTCTTTATAGGATATTGTAATCAGAGGAAAGAAGATTCTCGTATTCGAAAGAGTGAAATGTCTTGATACATTTTCCTTATTTTTCAGCTCCCTGAAACAAGGTGACTGCAGATGGTTGCTTGCTGTTATGGTGCAGATGGTTTTGAAGACAGTAAGACAGGGGTCGAGGGACTGTAGTTCTGGCTCTGATAGGGACTTTCCAGGTTACCTTCAGCAACTTACTTACATCTACTTTTATTTTTTTTTTCCTTTCTTCTCCTCTGCTCTGTATAGACCCAGGTTAGGAGGGCATGGCTTCCTATGGTGTGTTTGGCTGCTGTGTACTGTACGCTTGGCTCTTGTCCTAAGAGTAGTTCTTGCTGTACTCTATTAGTATGGGAAATGGTATTTAAAATGATTGTTGTACTACAGCAAAGCTCAGCTTCACTCTTTTGTTACCTTTACCAGTAAAAAGTGGTTTTGGCCTAGCATCTTACAGAGTAACGTTATCGTTGTCTTCCCCTTATGGCAGCAAAACCCTACTGAAACTGGGAAAACCTCAAGTCAAAACCGATAGAGGCACATTGCTTAGAAAGACTTGATCCTCATGTTTTAGGGAAAACAGGCACCATTTGGAGAGTCCAGACCTGTAAAGATGGGGCTCATTTCTGCTTTATATGCACAATTTCCATGATAGTCAGGTCAGTGCAAAAACTCACCTTCTAAACCATATCAGGAGAAGGAAAATAAATAGCGCCATCCCCAGCAGTAGCCACAATGGCCTGGTCCTGAAATACGAGCTTGTGTTCTGCAAGCCCACCAGCTTTTTGACATTTTTAATCTTGACACTCTCTTTTTTTTTTCCTTTTGTTGCAACAATAATAAACCTATGAGAAGAGATGGCTGTTGTCATGCTGATCTGAGGCTTGAAAAATGTGAGTTGGCTGAAATGCAGTTGTGGGGAATGGGCTCTTGCAGCGCGAGGATGGTCTGGGCTTTAATCATTCTCTTCCACCACCTCTGCGCGCCCTCCATTTCCTTCAACAGTCTATTCTGAGCGACCCAAAGCCAAAAGTGATATTGTAGCACCAGGCAGTGAAGTCGCAGGGATATAAATTATATATCAGGCGAGCTCTGGCTGTACTATAGAGAGCTCTGAACATGTACAGTAACGGTGTCTAGCGAGTCACCTGCCTATAGCAGTCAGCAAAGTGCTGTCCCGAGGTGGCTGTCATAGCCTTTGGAGGTGTTTGTTTGGCAGGACACTGACCCCAGGCTCCAGGACTAATCTCTGATCAGTGACCATCTGCTCAGTGCAACCCAAACGGTGAAGCACTTTTGTAACTGTCAGGGATGACCCGGAGAAGCTCCTGGGGGAAATAAAACTCTCAGCCGCTGATTGGAATACTGATAGCCGTCATTTAGCATGGGGCTGCAGGAAACCAAATTACGCCTGCGCTCCCTGCCTCGCTGCTCAGCAATATTGTCAGTTGGAAGGTAAATCTTGATCAGTCCGCGCTCAATTTTGCCACCTATTGTTGTATTGAATTATGCTTCCTAATGGCAATAGTCACCTCTAATCCAGTGATGTGCTTCACTCTGTAAGAAACTGCAGGTGTGGGATGTGGTGTTTTAAGAAGAGTGTGTGTGTGTTTTCTTGCCTTCCTTAGACTAGGCTCTGATCTGAGTTTTTATGCAAGTCTGGAGTTATTTCTTCAGAATGAAAGGTATTGTGGTCATTTCACTGTGGTGCCAACATGCAAAGAATCTGAGTCATTGTAAATCATTGTAAATAGAGGAGAGATTAACTTGCCCATCTCTTCAGTTCACCATGGAGGCAAAGCACAGAGGCTTCTGTAGTTACTTGTCTTTGAGCAAGAAACAGTCTTTTTGGTTGCAACATGCATAAACCTATGGATGCCAAACACCTGAAATATGAATCCTTTATCAATCAGCGTCAGCCAGTGTACACCATTTCCTAAATATCTGTTGAGTCGTTACCATATTAAATCTGCCGTACCATGAACGCTTGGATGTTAAACCGGAGATCTGTATTTTAGATGCCCTAATTGAGTTTTAAATGTTATTTCATTACCTAGGTCACAAGACGCAGAGGGAATTAAAGCTGCTTGTGAAAACTCTGAGCCAAATACTGCAATCCTCTCTTGGTATTTACTCTGATAAAACCCTGGCTGGTTCCTGCTGGGGTTCAGAGTCAGCAACACAGTACTTGGCCTCCTGTGGGAAGGGCTGATGACAACTTATTGACACCAGTAATGCAGTATGGTGGTGATACCAGCTAACACAAAAATGACCCTGCACCCGCACATCATGGTTTTCTGTATCTATGAACCTGTTCTTCCTGACCCTCTGCTGCCCTATGTGGGTTGGTCTGACACAGTATTGCCTTGTTTGCAGAGACAGCCTATGTGCCAGATTAATAGGATATTAAAGGGTTTAAAAAACACAAAAGCCAAGTGACAAAGAGTTTTATGCAGGAGCTTCTTTTGTTCAGTGTGCCATGTCTGGGACCTTTTTTCCCGGAGGGCAAAGGCTGTGCAGGAATAGACATTACTATTGCTGGTGTCAAAATTCAAATACTGATATGTATTCCTGGGCTGAATGTGTTGGGAGCAGTGGGCAAGTGTTCTGTAGTCTTTCCCAAATCAAAGCCCTCTGGTTGTTACAGTTGAGTCCCAAATAGGAGTGCATTTCTGACCATGGTCAGTTTTTGGAAAAGGTAAGTGGATTCTTCACACTAAAAAGGTCACAGGAGGAGTGGGAGCACTGTCAAGAAGGTTTAAAAAATAAATGATGTATGGAACTTATTTTCTGTCATCCAGTTTCAGGCATGATTCTTTGAAGTGATGTTTGCTCATGGATTTATAGGGATTGACTTATAAATATGCCATTTTACTGTGTTGTCTTAGTTTCATTCTTTGGTGATGCAATGATTACTGATAGCAAGTGGAATAGTTTCTGTTTCCTGCTAAAGGATCTCCTTGCAAGTTGTATGATCACTTGTACCTTGACGTTTATTCCAAGATGCACTTAATATCTATATATACATATATGGGTCCTCTTTAGCCTGAATAGTCCTATAAATACTGAAAAGGGCATGAACACCTCTTTCAAATGGACTGTCTCAGGAGAAAAGCTGAAAGATGGACTGTGTTCTTCTGGATACTTGATGACCCCTAAAAATTCACTGTAAACTTCCAGAAAAGTGAGGGACCATGTGGGAAGAGGGAGGTGCAGAGGTAGGATCACAGAATCAAAATGATGAGGAGAGACGCCACTAGCAGAAGTGGGAAGACTTCCACGAGGGAGTTCAGGCATTAAGCTCGGGACTAATGTGAGTATGTGGTGGGATAAACAACAACTAAACTGGAGCTGGTTTTAATGCAAGAGCCCTGGTGCTGTCTGGTGGCTCCAGTCCATGATTTGGCTCCTGGGTGGGATGGACCAAGCAGCTCCCTTGGGAGGTCTCGGGCTGCGCTCAGACCTCTTCTGGGCTTGTGGCCAGGGGTGCTTGGATGCCTATCGGCAGCGCTTCGGAAGGGCAGATGGAACACAACTCTCAGGCCTTTGCATTTCCATCGTGGCTTGTAGCACACAGTCGGAGCACGCTGTACCTGGCTGCATCTTCCCGTGCGTGGAGGGGCAGGCGGCTCATTTCTCCTTGGGGCTTTGCCTGGAGGCACAGCCTGGCTCTATTCCCGGCTGGACAGGCTGGGAGTGATGGGCTTTCTCCCCCAAGGGCTTGGAGGATGGCAATGCCAAGTCAGCATGCTGGAGTTGAAAGATGCTGACCCAGAGGTTGTGTTGCAGCAGAGCCTTCCTCCCCATCCCTCCTCCGAGGACACTTCGCTGGCCCGAGTGCCATAGTGTGGGGACATAACGCTGGGCAGTGAGTCTGCAGCCACAAACCGAGCAGCTGGAACTTAATCACTCCAGCTCTCCTTAATTAAGCCTCTGAATACCCCTATCCGCTCGCCAAGTTTAGCGTTAGCCCAGTCCTACAGATGGTGAAACTGAGACACAGGGAGGTTAAGTAACTTGCCCAAGGCTGTGCAGTGAATGGTGACGGATCTCGGATTAGAGACGGCGAGTTCTTGGCTCGCAGTGGCTCCTGCGGTCTGCTGGACCGTGCTGCCTGCCCGACCGCCTTGGTCATGCATGCTGCCCGCATCAGAGCTCGCCCAGCCAGAAAATCTTGTCTCCCATCTCCAGGGGAAAATCTGTCATCCTCTCAGCACCATCAAATCATCGAATGGTTTGGTGTTTGTGTTTTTTCTTTTTTTTTTTTTTTTTTCTTTTGTGTGTTTTTTGTTGCTGTTGTTTTTTCATTTGTTGATTTAGTTTTAACTGCTACTTCACCTTCTCAGGTGACTCCCCCATCCTCCCAGGCTTGCCTAGCTGATCATAACAGATACTTTATCATTCATGCACTACCTGGAAACTCCATAGGTGTGGAATAGCTTTCATTGTTCACATGCTATTTGAAAGCCTTCTCTGCATCGTGCCATTAATGTGAAATCACGGGCTAGCAGAGGAGCAGTTCTTTTTATATACCTTGTGGTCAGTAAACAGGTGCTTTGCAAATACCTGGTGCGGATATCATCAGTATCATCATAGGAGATACTGACACAAATACTGGTCTTACACAATAAGCCGTTATTTTTCAGAGATACTTTGTGCTGAAAAGGTCGCCTCTCCCTGTTGCAGGCAGTCGTGTTTTTCACCAGTTTCTCTACGCGTTCTGGAGGTTTGTTCCTCCTCTGCCGTTCCAGGGGAGGCTCCATCAGTGGGTACATGATGCTTTCCCCAGCCCCATTGTGCTGTATCTCTCTGTTGCACAGTGAGACCCCCAAGTGCAGCAAACCCCTTCCATCCCCTGCTTTGTGTAGAGACCCTGGTGGATCCCCCCACCAGCATCCGAGCCTGTTTCACTGCACAGTTGATGGGGGTGACTTGGGGGCCAGGACCCTGCACCAGCTCATTGTGCAGTCCGGGTGCAGCCCCTGCACCGCTGCTCCCACCTGTTTTGTGCAAGGTCTCAGTGGGGTCGGGATCTGTGCCAAGCTGCACCAAACGCCTTGTTCAGGGCTGTTTGGGCACAGCGGGGTGCTCCCCTCAAACACCAGAGCGAGACTGGCACCATTTGGACCCCAGATTTCAGGTTGTGAAGCGACTTGTTCATGTGATAATGTCCTAAGGATTAAAAGGCCTGAAAAAAATATATTTGGTGACGTGATTGTAATGCCATGGATGGATGACAAAGAGCAGCATGCAGCCCCTGGCTACCAGGCTTTCGCTGCAAACTCTGCTTCGGATTGTTTAAATGTTTTTCTCTTTCATTCTGCATGTTGTGCGTCTCCACACATCCAGCTTCCTGCCACCTCGACAACATGAAATGTCAAAAGAGAAAGATTATTCCTGCAGTATCTCTAGCCCAACTGGAAGCAGCAAGTGCCAGAAACGTTGGGCAAACGCCTGTTCTGACTGGATTGCCAGCTTCGTTTTGCCGGCCCGAAAGGTTCGGGTAGGTTGAATAAGCTTTGGATGGGAACCTGTGCTGCTGGGCGCTTATCTGAACTGAACAGCCAAACCGTTTGAGATCTGCCCGTTGCTTCTTGAGACCAGATGTAAACCCATATTGTGCTCGCAGGGATGGAGGAATAGCTGGCGTGCTTGTTTATGCATACGTAACACCTATGAGGATATTAATTACTATTATTTAGCAATATTCTACTATTAGAATGCAACTTTAAAAAGAGGTGTTTCTGATTACTTATTTTCATCTACCTCATTCTCGATTCACTTGAGTAAATAATTCAAATACTTTCCTGTGAGGAATTCTTTATTAAAGATTGACCACAAAATCCTTAGAGTGGTTCCATATTCAAAATTACTCGTAAAAGTCTTCGATGCATCATTCTGGGGTTTTGCTTTCTTTTTGGATTGGGATTATTGCCATATTTTGTGGTGCTAGATTTCTGTGTTATCCCATGCTTTAGTTCCTTTTCTGTGTTTGACTGTTACACAATTACCCAGCACAGGATAAACTGAAATTTAGAACTGAATACACAGTTGAAAATTATTTACAAGCACAAAATCTGTTGCTGTCTTATTCCTCAGTGTTAGGTACAAAACCTGAGTGCTCGGATGTGTAGAAAGAGGTAACAAAAGCTTTGCAAATATCATTGAGCTGAATCTGAATCTTGGCTTTCAAATTCAAGAAACCTTCTTCCCCCCACTCTCTATATCACTCTAATTTCTATTGTAGTCCAGATTTACAGAGGCCTTGAGTTCGACTGTAAATCTGATTGCATTTACTCTGCTCTAGTTCTCTGCATTTGCAATCCATAAATATATTTTATGCCAGCAATCTGTGGATACCCCTCACGCTGCTGTTCAGAACACGGAGGGGGAAGGAGAAGGCGAGAGGTTTGTTCTGCCCTTCAGCAGAAGCACAAATTTGTTCCCCCACTTTCAATCCACGACGGCTCCTTTGCCATGTAATAACACAGCCATTTCGAGGGAACCAATAATATTTTCTATCCCCAAAATAAATACATAAACAAATAAAAATCCCTACCTAAGAGCCTGAAATGGAAGGCAATACGATATCGAAGAGAATTAAATTCCAACCTCAGGTGTGCTTCAGGCGTTTTAGGGCAAAGAGTCGCTTTGTTTTGGATGGGACTTAGGGAAGCAGAGACTGTCACTTGTCATTGTCAACACTCGGATTGAAGTTTAGAAGGTCTGAAAATGTTTATAGAAGGAAAGTGGTACCATTGCTGGTTTGGCACAACAATAAAAGGAATACTCAAATGTACCAATTAAAAGGTGTGAATGGCATTTTTATGGCTTTGTTCTCCTGCAGACTTTCAGCAAGAAATGCATCCTGTATTGTGAGCCTGCCTTGGTCTGAAATGATTCACCCTGATTTATATTCTTTAATTAAAGCTTTTAACATTTAATTATATTGGGAGAATAGCATTGGTGCTTAGGTCAGTTTATGGCACAGGAAATAATCTTACTTTTGTTTTTAGGCTGTGATTGCAAAACAGAACTTCAGAATCTCCCTGAGTGGGCAAACCTCCCAAAACATAGGTGTGCAGAATTGTGTGTGCACTTGCACAGCTTGCATAGCAACCCAATTATTGCACTTACCTTCTTTGCATGCATAATCACATTAATTACTTGGGCAAGCTAGCTATGTATTATGCATTTTTTTACAATCACTGGTTGTACTATACTCTTGTAAATATAACTGAGATTTTTCTAACCGTAGTATATAATGTAATGAGAAAATTATCTGTGGAGTGGTAAAGTGGTAGCTTCTATATTGCCAGGAAGGATTTCCAGCATGCAGCAATTCTAGCTGTGAACGTATCTGATTAAATTACATGAGTTTAGAATGAAAGTTGAATCAGTAAAAAGTGTTTTCATCATCTTACTGAAGGCCAGAATTTTCAAGCTTGGTGTTCAGCATTCTGTACCAATTTTTTCACTTCATCATAATCCCCCCAAATATTATAAATAAAAGACTGCATAAAATGGATGCATGCTTAACAATTAAAAAGTCCAACTGATGACCCTCAAATTGTACAGGACATATTTAGCTTCCAGGAGATGGATGTATTCTGCAAGTCCACTTAGCTTTTTATCTTAAATTCTTGGATACAAGCCTACCCTTCCAAAACTCTCAACACAAAACTATCTCACAGGTTGTCTCTATCTGCCTGCCAAAAACTGTTGAAGCAGAAAGGGGGAAAGATGAGGACTGCA
Source organism: Nesoenas mayeri (assembly GCF_963082525.1). Lineage (NCBI taxonomy): Eukaryota > Metazoa > Chordata > Aves > Columbiformes > Columbidae > Nesoenas > Nesoenas mayeri. The sequence goes on from NC_137562.1 coordinate 7,681,182, forward strand.
AAGAATCCACACTTCTTCTGTCACTCTTTTTCTGGCACTCTTATCTTTCTTACCTTGGTACGGTTGTTCGTTGCTGGTCTCTAGTTTTTGTCTTGATTAAGTATGCAATTGGAATATTGGTGCAAGACTTTTTCATTCATTAGATGATGTCACGATTTCCAGGCACTGCATATGTTGCATTGCTAGGTGGCACTTAGCAATGTTTGGATCCCCATCTGTTACCTCGATTTGGCACATTGTGCCTGCACTTTAGACTCTCAAATGTTATAACACTCTTTCCTACATTTCTGGGTGCCAGGTGGATTGGAGCCATTCCTCGAAGGATGCGTGAGTAAATAACTTGGAATGGGCGTTTGTCCTTGCTGTGAAGGACTGAGGGTGTCATTCTTCAATACCCAGCACAACCCAAGCCAGCTACTTCCCAGAGTAATACTCCAGCTTCGTGCTAATTATTTACTGAGACGATGACAGCTATTTGGATGGTTCTGACTGTGGTTGTGTTTATTTTGGTAAACTGCGGGCATCTCTTAGAGCAGAGGTACTTTCCCGTTACTGCATCTTAGCTCATCACAGAAGTACGTGGTTGTAATAACTGGGTAAACTTCCCGCAATGTATCTGCTTATTTGGTAATTCCCTTACAGCCGATTTGTTGAATATGTCCGTGTTCCATGTAAAGGCAGTGAGAACTACATCACTCCTTGTCTTTGCTTGCTTTCTGTCAGCTCATTACGTACCTGGTAAAGCTTTGAAACAATTCTCCTTTCTGTCTCTCAGGCCATCTTCACCACCTCCCTTTCTCTATGTGAGTGTGTTAAAACTTAAAAACCATCTTTCTCCTTTTTTTCCCCACCCGTTTTTTCCTGGTTTAGGGGAAGAGTTGGGCCAGATGACCTTGCAAGGTCCCTTCCAACCTAAGTTATTCAATAGTGGTCTTTTGGTCCTCCTGCCTCTTCTTGCTGTGAGTGCCCGGTGGGCATCTGGTCAGCTTGTATGGAACCTTAAGCACCAGATTGGTGAAGTCAAAAGGAAGCATTTTGATTATTTCACACAAAAGTGATGAAATCCCCTCAAAATAACTTCACTGACAGTGACCTAAATACTCAGTTTTGTCTGTATTTCTCCTAAAATTCATCAGAATTTAACTCCCCATTGTGTTCGTATGCTTGAGAATTGGGTTAAAAGAGCTTGAAACTGGAGGAAATAATAAACTGGTTTGTAGACAGTGCAAATATTTCAGTGCTGACCCATTTCCAACACTTTATTTTTAGTGTACGACATTTCGCATCACTTTGCATTGAGATTTGATGTGACAGTATTAATAAACTTAAAACAAGAAGAAGAAGAAAAGAAGCTTTTTTTTCTGGGCAAGTAATGCTTAAAATCCTGTGGTCTGAAGGAGCCAAGGGTAGGGACCGGGAGAGTGGCACCCTCAGGGGCTGGTGTTCCCTGTACGATACCTAGAAAAAGATATCATGGAATAAAATGGTACATCTAACCAAACCTCTCAAAATCATTTCATAATTTAGCAGTCACCGCCTGAGGAGCCCAAGGGATTTAAGCACAAAGAACAGGAGAACAAAGCAGGATCCCATTAATGGAAATGGCAACGGGGCTGGAAAAAATGGAGCGTTGTTTTTGATAAGCTGTTGGTTTTGTGCTGGTCTCATAGACCCAAAGGGCCCAGCAATTATAAAACCAGGTCTGTCTGCACCAGGCAGGGAGAAGCAGGAAGAAATAAGAGCAAGATGTCTGTGATGGGGCAGCACGATGTGACAGTGAATACACTGTCACTGCCCGCGATGGCAGCACCAGGTCCTGCCTCAAAGACGGGAGGTTTACACTTAAAAATTCAGCTCTCGTGTTTGCTGTGCACTGATCTCACAAAAGGCAGGTTCTGATGATGATTTTTTCCACATATTTTTGCTGACTTTTCTTACTTTAAAATATCTTTGGTGAACGATCCACTGGACAGGGCTGATTACAACCTAATAATGCAGTTGGACTCAGTAGCTAAAAGGAGCAGTACTTAGAGGTGTGCTGTGTTACGCAGAACTTGTGTTGAAGTATGGCATCTGGCGAGCCATGCCTCTCAGTCTGCACATAACAGGCAATATTTATATAATTTAATTTGTTTTAGCAAGCTTTCTAGTATTTGCTCTTTTTTTCCAAATGAGCTGGAGTGTAAATGATGTTTACTCCCTACATTCTATATAATGATTGAAACACAGCATTGAAAAATTGCAATGATTTGTCTTTTTCAGTGGTTGGTGGTTTGCATTTTTTCCAGAGTTTGCACTGTGTAGATGTTCACTGTGCAGAGAAAGGAACGGAGCCCAGAAACTTGACTCTGAAAGAATTCTGCTTTTCATAAGAGTGTTTGGTTTGTCGTTGTTGCCCAATTAAGCACAGTTTTCTTCCCAACAGTAGCTGTCACCAAAACAGAGAATGAATGCTTGATTGAATTGAAAAGCTCTTGATTTGGGCAACAATTGAATTGTTGTCATCCTGTCCTGTTTTATCCAAATGGTAATTACTTTCTTCATGTAACTTTGTGAGTAAAAAACATTGTATGTTTCTAAAACAGATCTGAAAAGTGGGCATGCACATGATGCTAAAAAAAACACGTTTCAGTGTATAGAAAACAATCTTTTTCTTGACAGTTACAAAGGAGAAGGGCCTTCAGTACTGAGAAAATGCATATTTTTTGCTAGAAGACATGCCAGTATATCCAGTATTTTTGGATCTTTTTATTTTGACTGTGAAATACCCATTTCTGTTTTCCTAAATTTTGTTTGAACATTTTCCATCGTCAATTCGCCAAGTCAAAGGAAGGTGTTAAGCATCATCATCCAGAGCTAATTTCTGCTCTTTCAGAGAGGAACTTTTCCACTAATTCTTGACTACTTGGTTGTTTCCTTTAACATGAGCAGACGTGTGTTTCTTGCTGTATGCGGGGAAGAGGGTTCAGACAAGAATGTACAAAGAGATTTGAAGTTGGCAAAAAATGTGACCAGCTTGAAATATGACTTGCTGGTGCCTTAACTCATTCCTTTTGAGAGAAACAGTGCTACTCTCTGAATGATAAAACTGCACACTCTGAAAAATATATTAGAGGATAAGAGATTTTGGGGGCTGAGCATGTAATGGACAAAGTTTTGAAATTCAGCATCCATTGAAAATTATTTCTTTTATTTTTTTTTAATGAGGCCTCTTAAAATACAGAGCTAGTAAATATAAGTCACTATGATTTTTTAAAAATTTAATTGCATTATTTTCTGTGTAACTGGCCTGATTTCCCTGTAACCTGGAGTTTCAAGTACAGATTTGTCTAGAGGCAATAGAGATATTGAAGCAGTTCAGTTTGTCTTATGTATGTACTGTGCATTTAGAAACCATTGAGCCAAACTGAACCCTACTGTAAATTCCTAAAAATGAAATTCCACCATATGAGAAGAATGAGTTTTAGATTGTGATTTGGTGAGATAAACAAATGCTGGTTTCCAGGCAGGGAGATCACGAGGCGAAAGCTCGGGTGGGCTCATCCTGTAGCAAGACGTAGTTTACTGCTGTAGTTTTTGAGTCCCAGAAGCAGCACTTGGAAGCACAGATGTGAAATCTCTGCAGCAGCTGAAAGTTCATGTCCCCTGTTGTGTCCTGGGTGAGGTGCTGTCCCTGTTGTTGGGATTGTCTCTTCTTCCTCTGCCATCTCCATATCCCCGTCGTTATACAGCTCTGTAAAACTTGTCTCTCCAAGAAGCACCTGGGTAGAAACAGATTTACAATCCAAGTGTGTTTCCGTCTGCGATTCTAAAGACGTGCACGACCAGTTTCTAAATGTGTTGCAACCCATGGCTTATTCCAAGAGGGTTTTTTTCTTGTAGATTGCTTTTCTGTAGCACATAGGCAAATAAATTGTCAAATGCCCAGAAAAGTGCTGTGAGCGCAAGCACGTAATTAGTTTTAGGTAGAGAGTTCATTAAAGCAAGTCAGTGAGTTCTGTAAGAACCATGGGCCTGATCCTCAGGATCCTGAGCTGCTGTAGCATCCTGCAGTATCTACCCTGCATCTGAGCAAGAAACCATCTGCAAAATCAGTGTGTTAGTTTTCCTGAAGGTTATGGGTGTTGAAAAGCACTGCTTAAAAGGAAAAGGGTTGTCTAAAGTGATAGAGCATCTTAAGGACTGCAAGTGATTTCAAGCCCTCTCTCTCTTACTTAGATCAGGTTAAATTCTCTTTCTACCTTTAAGTAACTGGGAGCTGAGTTTTAATTGTGGCTGCCTACGGGTCAGCTGCAGCTTGGGCTTGTGATTGATTGGGTCCTCCAGAGCAAGCCCAAGTGAACACAGGATAGTCAGCAGGAGTAAACTCAGGCCAATTAGTTCCCAGTGCTGTCGGCAATGCTATGGGAAATCCATTTTTTTATCAGTAAGACTGCAGCTTGCATCAGCAGTCTCCATTCCACATAAGCAGATCATTGACTTATAAATTCTTCTGGTATCTTTGGGATGTTTTTATCCTCTAGCCTATTGCATGTACTAAATTTGAGGGGACATATCACTAGCTGTAGCAGTGGCAAGGCTAATATTTTCTTTTGGAATATTGTGTTCTGTGTCAGCTGAAACAGCAAATGCATTTTTACGGTGTGTTTTGCTGTCACAGAATTGCATATAAGAAACAGAACATGCTCCTGCTAGCAGCCTCTGTTTCTCCTGATTTAATGGGGTAAATGATCAAGGTTTCTAAAACTGGGCTGAAAATTCTGTTACGTATTGCTGCTCGTTTAGAAAGTAGTAAAGCTTAGGGAATCAAGGCAATTGATTAAGCATCTATCCTAAATTATAACAGAGCAGATCTTCACTCAGTGTCAGTGGAAATGTGTTTATGGGATTGAGTGTGCATTGGTGCGACCATCAATTTCCACGCGTACTGCTGTATAAGGAGTACGTATAGGACCCACTGCCGAAAATTGTTCTTACCAAATATGGGGCAAGAGTCCAACTAGTAGCTGGAAACGATATGGGCCAGAACTGACTGTTAAGCTTCTGGCACATCATCCCATGCAATTAATTGTGTGTTTAATGTCCTGTCTCTGCCGGAAAGTTGGCCCCATCCTGCAGCTACTTTCCAGCAGTCAGTCAGGCGAGGAGTACGAGGTAAACCCATCACCACTTATGGTGCCCATCTGAGGAACATAATGATGTTGGTGAAAGTTTCACTGGCTCGTGTAACCCTTCTGATCTTCACTCAGAATGTTTTTGTTTATTTAATACTTGAAGTATCCTCAGTCTCTTAAAAAAATGCTTGTTTGCATTGTCCTTCTGAAAGTTTTGTAAAATGAAATACATGGAAGAGGGAGCAAGGAAATGTAAATTGATGGTTTGTGTTGTAAAGCATGAGAAATATATAGGATTTATTGACACAGGAAAATCTGAACCTCCTTGGTCTAGAGAAGTTTTAGAGCAGATTAAATAATAGTGTGAAAACCATTTTAGCACATTAGTGCATCTCATGATAAATGCAGAGACCTTGTATATTGCATGTACAATATTATACACCAACATTCATGTGCTATTATGCTTTTTTAAGTTACTCCTGCATAAATGGTTAATATGTAAATTAGTGATGAGAAGCGTATTTAATGTTTAGTGATAGAAGAAGGTGCTTAATGAATGTGCGTTTGATGTGTTCTCCATGGAACTGAGACTTGAGGGCCAGCACACTGACGTGACATTGGGCAAGCATCTTGGAAAAGCTGGACAAAAGAAGCAAAAATAGCAAAAGATTTGATCCCTTTCCTCATCTGCATGTTCAAGTGCATATGTTTTTATTTTTCTGACAGCTCCGTCATTTATTATCTGCACCATGTTTTTCGTTTTTACTGTAAAATGGTGCTATTTCACCATGATCAGCCAGTTGTTGTGTAAGTGCTGTGTTTCATCAGACACGTGTACATTTAACCACAGTGGGCTTGATCCAAGGTGGGATACAATCATATTGCTGCTAACAGTAAGATCCACAGTAAGATTTATTTTTTTGAAAAGAAATGAATCTCTCAACAGTTTAAGAGAAGCAAATGTACCTTCATGCATCATCAAGGGGCTTTTGTATTCTAAATAGTGATAGATGGGCATTTGAAGTAAGAAGGTATTTTATCCTTATTATCAATCACTGTCGACTGGAGCTGGATGACATTTCCTGTGAGTTGGATTAAAGCAAGGACAAGCAGAAAGAGGTTGAGGTTTTCTTCCTGATTGTGTAGATTAGACATTTGCGTTCACAAATCCTTTAAACAAAGCACTTATTGCCCTAACGTTTTCAAGATATTCCGCAGTGTAATGATTTGCCTCAGGTTACTCAAATTACAGTTTTAGTGCCACAAAATGATAGCAGTAAGCACCAGTTATTCTGTATTCCCTGGGGGTGGGTCACAGCTAGAGAATACCTGCCCTGTTTGTTGGTCAGGGTATTTGATTTCTAATGAAGTCAGCTGTGAAGATTCACCCCTTCCCTGTTGCTTTTTATCCCATCATGATGAATCCAGGACTTCAGATTATAGGGAAGGATCCTGCAATTTGAATTCAAGTAGATCGTATTTTTTTAATTTCTATGTTCTATGACTAATTTATGCTTTAATACTTTGCTTTTATCACAAATGGTGGTGGGAAAACAGTGAATAAGATGTTAAGAGTCTCTGTCTTCTTGTCTGAGTCCTCCTGATAATGTCTCAATTCAGGCATTTTAATTTGGGTGGTTTTCCTTCATGATACAAATATGAGGCAGGACGGATGGGCATAAATTTGTTCGCTGGCTGTGAAAAAAGTTTTTCTCAGAAGAGAGTTGAGCTGGAGCAGCATGCATCTTAGGTCCTGCTTAAGTGCTGTTTTGGGTCAAGTAGTGTGTAGGCTTGTGTCAACTCTCTAAGCACAGGTACATATTGTATCTCAGTGCTTTTTAAAAGTGGCTGGTTGACATTTGGCTCCTGAGAAGGTATGTTTTTGTTTACCCAGGTGCCTTGGATATATTCATGGCCAGGATGTCTTCCCAGGGGTGCCTGTGCTGCCGAATAATTGCAGATACAGGAACCTAATTGCTGTGTTTTCTCTGGCAAAACCCGCACCTCAGCTCACCCCTTGAGCAGCGCGGGTGCTTGGAAACGAGTAGTCACATAATCCACGTTTTTGGGTAACTAGATGAAATCAGAGGCAGAGGAGCTCCTACAGGAAAGGGCAGGCGGTGTGTGATGGGAACCAGAGGGCTGTGGGCAGCACGGTGGCTCTGAGAATGTCCCCTGGTGTCACCTGTGCTGACACTCATTCCTGTGGGACTGGGGTCAGCAACGTGGGTAACCTGGGGGCATATGGGTGAACATGCAGTGGTTTCCATACCTCTTGCTTTCTTAGCCTTTTCATTAAGACTGAGTAATACTTACATACTCCTGATGGGCATTGCCACTGTTTTTTCGTAGCTAGATTTAAACAAATATGTAAGAGCTTCGAATCAGTGAAACCATCTCCATGCAAGTGTAGCTTTAGCTCTGCTTCCCCATCGTAATGTCTCTGAAACAGAACCATAAAGCTTATTTTCCATGCACTCATCTGTCGCCCTTGTAGTCAAAACCCTTGCATTTGAGTCGTTCCAAGTCCAACAGTACCAAAATGTATTTTTGTGAAATAAAATGGCTAATTAGATCACATAAACTTTCAGAATGTAAAAAATAAAACTGTAAAACAAGCAGCTGTGCACTTGAGGTTTATCCAACCCCTTCTGCACAAGTTGCATTTTGATCAGCGTGATGAGTGGGAGTTCATGGCATTTACCCTTTCTATGATCCAACCTCTAGACATTCTTGAGGAACTGCCTTCTTCAGAAGAATCGAGCATTTAACTGTGCTGGGCAGAAGCCCAGTTGTAGGGAGTTTTTCTGCAGCACCTTCTTGTGAACATCAATACAAATTCACCCCTCTGCATTACACAGAATGATTTCCCTTTAAAAAATTTTATTGCTATCACATGTCTCTAAAGAAACATACCACGCAAAAGGAGAATTCAGAGCTTATTCTCCTTAACATGGGAAGGAAAAATGCGGCCACCTTTCCTTACGCAAGTTTCCTATTGGGAACCAGTTTGCAAGGAAGAGAAGCAACATCTTTCATTGACTGAGGAGGTCAGGTGGATATTGCTTGCTGCTGTCATCTGGCATGTTTTAAATAACTCTTGGCCTGACAAACACTATTCCTCATTATTCCTGCATTCCCACTAATGCAGAATAGCGCCTTGATTTCCAAAAATGCCTGGGTGTTCCAAAGCCCATATGAGGGAGGCTTCTCCATGCTGCCTTTTGGTCTTGGAAGAGCTCTGGGCCAGTTGGCGTTATGTGTTGGCCCAGAGCACTGGACCAAAAGGGATCTCTCAGCAATAGGTGTGCTGGCAAGAGAGCTTAGAGCTGAGCAGCTCCCAAATCCAGCTGGCCCAGGGTTGGGCCAGCCATGTGCTTGGCCGGTCTGAGCTGACAGCGGGAGGGTCTTTGCACAACCTCCCACCCCAAGTGCATGGAAAGTTTCTTTAAAAATTCAATGACGTCTCAGCACGTGCTGCCTGAGCCCAGCATTCTTCTTTTCCTGATCTTTACGTCCTTTGATGAAAAATGGTTTATCTTCTCAGAGTTTGCGTTGTCAATATTTGTATTTGTTTGTAAAACTATTAAAAAAAGAAAAAGAAAAGGAATATTAACACACACAGGCAGTTACTGTACTGAGAGGAGGAAAATCACTTGAAAGATCCAATTATTAGTGTCAGGATTTGAGTTTATTTTTTTTTTAAACAATTTAGCTTCTGAAATTATAAGTAGATGGCAGCAATAATTAGAGAGTTCTTAGATTCACAGTGCAATCAACAAGTCACTTGTGTAGTCTTCCTTACCATTTTGAACAGTTCTAGAAAGACAGAAAATTATGTGTTTATAGAGATACATGTATAATCTTGTGCATTTGTGTTCAATGTCTGCTAATCTCCATACTTCATAGAAAAAAAAAAAAAAAAAAAGACAAGTTTTCCTGAACTGTTTTCTTCTTTTGAGGCTGTAGATTTTTGCTTCTGACGTAGATAATCCCCCGGTGTTTTGCAGCTGTTATTTTTTACTGTGTATTTATTTCTATTCACTGATGATGTGGTACTCTGAGACCTATGCATGTAAACTGCTCTGAAAACGCTCCGTGCTCAGAAGTCCTATTGAAATCAATATGAGAATAAAGAACAAATACTTGCCAATTTGAGCTCTGGGTACTTACAAATACAGCTGTAGTGTGGAAAAGATTATAAAAGCTCAAATGTTTCTGCTTTTATAGTCCTACAGAAATGTGCCGTACTGTGGGGATAAAAATCTATACCTCAGCATAACTGTTTCAGGTAGGTAATTAATATTGTCATCATCATTTTACAGATGGCAAAAAAATGGCAGCAGAGGAGCTGTGGTTTCCCCAAGGCAAAAAGGCACGTTCAGAGCCGAGGTTGGAATTCAGGTTGGCTTGATCTCTGCTGCTCTTTGCGGAGCTCTCTGGAGCCGATGCCGAAGCAGATGCTGTACTTAATTTCCATGTTCTCTTTCACTTGAGTGAGGAGCACAGTTGCTTCTCGCCTTTCTACCTCGTTAGTGAGAAGTGAGAGATATTTCCACCGGGCAGTTCAATCCGTTCAAAACCCGATCTGCCATTTTTCTCTTCCTTGACTTCACAAGCAACCTACGTGTCCTTCTGCTCTTTTTAAAAGTGTTTTGACCTGAAGTGAATCGAAATTTCAGACTGGGGCGGGGGAGGGGGGGGGGGGGAAATGCAGTTTGACTTGCTATTACAGATATTTTGGAGATGTGAAGATTTCCGCAGGAAATTACAATATTTACTACGCCTTTCATTTCAATTAAAACAGAGGAATGTGCAGTGTTAAGGCAATACTGATCATCCTGGGTGCCCCACTGGCACAGATGTGGCCGTGTATAGATGTGAATATCCCAGGGCTGTGCTGAGGTCTTTACAGTTCATAATGGTTTATCCCAGGTACATTTCCAGCATCTCTCTGGAGATGGTGGCATTGATGCTCGTGGTGCTGCTGGTTCTACCTGTGTCTGCCCCAACCTGCAGAACAAGTTCTGTGCGCTGATACACACACACTGTCAAAATAAATGGGCTGGATAGACTGATCATAAAATAGAAAATTGCTGACCCAGTAAGAGCACGGTCCTTCCCCGTTCTTGATACCTGGAGAGGTGCTGCTGTTAGAACAGCAGGTAAGAAAAAACTAGAAGCAAATATCAAACTCTTGTTGGAAAAATAAGGGCAAGAGACAGAAATTGATTTTCCATAGATTTCACACTGAGACAGTCTCGAATAGAACGTATTTCTCAGTATGTTAGAACTAATAAGAGCATTTAGTTATTTATACAGAAGAGCTGAGAGTGGTTCAGAAAGAAGAATAAACATTAAATTACCATAATCCTTCCTTCTTTCTTTACAATAAAATGCACAAAGGAGCTCTTAAGAGCCCAAAAGAAATGACACAAGAAAATTTTCAGCTCAAATGAGAGCAAGGAATTTTTTCCCGAGTAAAGGGTTTCAGAGAAAACACTTTTTTCTTTTGTCATGGTCAATTCAGCATACAAATAGTACTTGGCTTTTACTGTGGAAATGTCCACTTGAAGTTACATTAGGGTTTTTGTTTTGGGGTACAGTGCTGTAGGGCCAGATTTAAATTGGAATGTTGCCTAAGGCAAGAGATTCTAATAATGGAATTTATCTTCAGCCTGAGAGCTGGTTGTGTTTCATTCAGTCAGAATTGAAATATTTATTTCAATCTTAGCCTTCATTTCTGTTATTGAGCCAATGAAAGGGAATTGGCAGGTACTGGGCACTGCTGCTTGTCCACTGAAATACTCATTCATGTGTCCAGTTCATATGGATCAACAGAAGGGATTTCCTGAATGCTAAAGACAGCAGGCTGGAACTTCAGCTTATATTCCACAATCAAAGAGGGCAAAGAATAGAGATTATTGGTCATGGATTGGAGGGTTCCCTAAAGAGGACTCTGCTGGAAGAGATGCTTTGAAACCCAAAGTCAAGGAATACAGTCCAGCTTAATTTCCGCAACCTGGTGTTGTTCAAGGGAACACAAAATGGACAAATGAACCTACTTTGAAAGGTAGCCAATAATTTCTTTCCTCTTTTTGAATAATCACTTGATGTATTGGAGAAAAGGAAACAACAGAATAAAGTGTTTTAATTCAGTGAATGTTGTGCGGGAAGAACAGGCCATGACCTGACTCAGCTTCAAGAAATATGCAGAAATATCCACCATGTCACTGATAAGGATTATCCCAACCATTAGCCAATATTTTGAGTTGAGGGTGAGGAGAATATGTTGTATGAATGCAGTTTAAATAAGTAGCAAATGCTGTGATTATTTTTGGTTTTTGTAGAGCTCCTAGAACAGTGAGTATATGACTTGGCTTCATTGGTAGTATTGCAATAGCAAAACTAAATCATGTTAATGAAAGAATTTTCACGTAGGAGGAATGGAGAACCAACAAGCTTGCAGAATGCTAAATTATTCTTTGTTTTCATTATATTTTTAAATGCACGATAAGCTGAAGGTGTTTGAGTCTTTTAATCATAAAGCATTGTCAAGACAACCAGAGTAATGTGTATGTTTGATGACTGACTTTAATTGTGGATGGTGGGGCGAATCAAGAAACACTCTCCTTCAGGAGTACAGACAGTAATACAGAATAGTTAAAAATATTTTAAAGTGATTATTTTTTTTTTTTTCACTGTTTAAGAGACATTAGACAGGCTTCTTCAGCACTGTGCAGGCTTCAAGAGAATGAGAATAACAGGAACTCATTTAAATTCCAAAGACATCACTGTCTGTGTAACCAGCTTGTTGTTGTACTCTGCAGAATTGTTCAGTGTGGATTAATATTGTTGACTAAATTTGCAGAGTGCAGGGGGGGGGAAGATTGAACTTTGCTGGGGTCTAGATTTCCTCTGTTTCTTGGAAGGAGGGCAATAGGTGCAGATTGTTTGTACATAGAAGGAAAAATTAAAAAAAATCACTGACTATTTGCAGAGGGCAGAGAGAGGGCACGATTTGCTTTAAGTGATATCTCCACATTTAGCTACTGGAGGAGCAAGTACTTGGGAAAAACCACATGGTGCTCAGAGCTTTCTCTTCCTATTAAAAAAATAAATCTGTCCATACTCAGCAGTCAAAATGGAGCATTAATTAATGCAATGCCAAAATCACTAGGAACAAAACTGAAATTAATCCCTTAAATATGCTATTTTTATTCCAGGATTTTAGCCTCTCTTCCCAACTTGCATGTTTGTGTTTCTTCATCTCTGATGAAAGTGGAGAAAATGTATAAATGTTGGCAGCAAGAAGACCTCCCCGTAATTCTCCATCTCTCCAGGGGACAGGAAAGCAGTGAGCCTCAGTTTCTTTCCAAATGAGCTTCAGGAAGAGTTATTATTTCACAAGGGTTCCGCTGCTGGTGATCGAGTATTTGCCTTTTGCAACAGCTACAGCTGGGCTTCGTGTATTAGTTGGGAAACTTCTTCAAACTTGGCCAGTGGAACAGCTCAGTGAGCCAGAACCGTGCAGCGTTACCATCAAAGAGATGGACCCAGCTGATTCTAGAGTAAATAGACTACAAAGAGTAGGTGGGACTTCAGGAACACTAGGCATACTTGCTAATTATTTTAATTTTTTATTGCTCACTGGAGCCAGATCAATTAAGAGGAGAAGGTGATGGTAATTACTGTCTGAGATGTAGACTATGTAATTCCTTCTGGGTTGCAAGGAAGCGGGGGGGGTTAGGCAGTGAAACTTGAAGGCACCCCAAAGGAAAAGCTTTTCTGCAGCGTCTAATTAGTCTGTGGAGCTCACAGACACACGATGTCATTGGGAAGTTTCCCAAACCTGCTTGTCCGGAGCAGTTGCGACAGGGAAGATCAGCACTCAGTTGTGGGTAGGTGAGGGGCTGAAGCTGGTCTGCTGCTGGGGCATCTCTTGGAGCTGCCACCTCCAGAGCCCACATCCCCAGGGCTGTGTGCTCATGGGGACTCTGTCCAGGGCGACCGGTGGGAATATTCAAGAAGCGGTTGGACAACGCCCTCGGACACGTGGTGTGAATTTTGGGGTTGTCCTATGCAGGAACAGAAGTTGGACTCGATGATCCTTGTTGGGTCCCTTCCAACTCAGGACACTCTGTGATTCTATGAATATGGCAGGAGCTGAGCTCACTCTGCAACAGTCCTCGGTGGAGTTACTGAAAGAGTTCCTTCCCAGCTGTGCGTTTTTGTGGAACTTGTTGGAAAATGAAGCTCCTGAGATCTCGGTCTTGCTGGCACATTCAGCTGAAGGGCGCTAAAAGCTTCAGAAGTTACCTGGAGGGAAGTGAGTAAGGGTGGTTTCTATGATAAATAAGGCTAAAGCACCAAATAGTCATACCTCCAGGGAAAGACATAATCTCCTGGTGTGGTAAATATGTGAATTTTAATTAGTGGTCATGAGGACAGTTGCTAGATTATTCCATGACTGCCAACAACCAAATGCATTTTGAACTTTGATCCAAATTAGATGTTTTGAAAGAATGTCATAGACATGATAACAAGGTAGATGACTGTAGTGCCTTGATCCTGTATGACAATTTCTGTTCCTCCTTATTACTAAATATTCCTGGTAAATTGCAAAGTAGAATTGGGTGAGAGAGCAGGGGAGTAGACACGAGGCAATGATGTTTTCTCAAGCCATAAAAACAGTGCCTTGCTATGTTCTCTGCACTGGAAAAGACTTCCATAAAATAAAAATCTCCAAATATCAATTTTTAGACCTCAACTTGTTTTATTTACTTTTTGCTCCAGAAAGTTCTCATATTTTCACTTCTCCAGTTATGGTATTACTTTTATGACTGTTAACTCCAGCTCTCATGTTGTGTTATCTGCTGGTGGGAGTGAGAAGTAATTTGTTTTAAGAAGAGAAGAAAAGAAAAGCAATGTAAATGTGTCATCTCTGGGTTGTCTCAGGGCTGATCTGTAGTGTGGAAACCACAACTTGAGAATTGCCTTGTGTTTTGGTGCTTCCCATGTCAAATCTGATTCTTTCTCATTCTCTCCTCAACTGTTCCAACAACTTTCTCTTCTGCAGTGGAGAGCAGGGTTTGCCCCTCACTTCCACAGCTGCTTCCAGTTTGCTGCAAATGTTGTTTTGGTTACTGAATTTCTGGTAAAGCTCTGGAGCTCAACAACGTTTCCTTTTGATTTATTGATGGGCCAGATCTTCATGAATGTGAGGCAAGTCACTATAGATCAGTGGCCAAGGTTGTCCCTGGTTTTGCTGCAGGTGACAGCAGTCATTCCTCAAGGATTGTGGCAGCACTTCTTCCTAGGCTTGCTATTCAGCAACCTTTTTTCTTGGGCTTTCTTCCTTCTATTTCGCAGTTGTTTCCAACAAAAAACTTTCTCTGCAACTTTCTTGCCAGAATGAAATTGTGTCTTGTTGCGATTTACATGTATGGTGTCATGAAGGAGAGACAGACTTTCAGCTTCTGCACTGCCTTGGAAGGAAAGGAGACCAGGCTAATGGTCATTTAATGAGCGCTTCCCAGCAGATGCTAATATGCCCAGAAATAACATGGCACAGACACAGTTTTAATGAATGAAGAATGTGGAACAGGTTTTATTATAATTTTCAATTTGCTTTTGAGTTGAGCAAGCTGCATGAATATCCAAAGACATTCCTCTCTATTTGTCAACAAATGAATGCCCTCTGAATTGTTAAGGGCAACATTTTGTGAGCAGAGAGATGTTAGCCCCAGGCATCTTGTCTAAATTGCAATTTGGGTAACTCTTTTTCACCTGCCTGAATTCCCCCTGTAGTTTGTGTTGGATGCAGAGCTCTTCTCTGCACTGCTGTGCAGTCGTACTATCCACTATTAAACAGCTGCTGCCCATAAGTAGCTGAAACATTTTGAGATCCTCTGGGATGAATAGCACTGTATAAATATAAAATGATACCATTATCATGTTTGAAGTAAGATTTAATATAAACAAACGATTGTTTCGGTAGATGGTGCTCTACTGAGTTATAGCAGCTCAGGGGCTCTGGGGAAGCGGTGGAGTAGCAGGAATCCTTCCCACATATCACTGTGTGTATGAGATTTTTAGAGAAGGGAGTGAGGAGAGAAAGCTGCTTCCCTTTCCAGCTGATGAAGGGAATGATGCCTCCGAGGCACTGGAAGTGAACAAACCAGCTGCTGCTACCAAAAGCAGAGACCACAGACTAAGGCAACGTCAGACTAGTACAAATCCATCTTTTCCTCATCATCCAGAGGTGAGTTGGTAAAGGGAGGCATTATTTCTACCCCTGGAGAGAGGCTCATTAGTGCCTTCTCTGTTTTCAATGGGATAGAACAATATGCCTATGGGAGAGCTTATCAGGTGAACAGTTTCTGTCTACCAGGTTACCCTGAACGTTTTCCAGGTTGAAGGAACTGCTCCCCTGGAAGCTCTTGTAGGTCGGTTTTTGTAGCTGCTATTGAGTTATTGCCCAGTGCTGTTGCACTAATGACCTGGTGGTTGGCTTCCAGACACCCGCTTCTCTAATTTCTTGGTATATGTCTTCCCACAAGAGTTCAAAATGTCACTCGCTTTACACTAATGAGGGGAAATAGTGTTGTAATCTATGGACAGGGATTTGCTCAATGTGTATCTCCAGTGGTGCCGGACAGCTCCCAAGCTTTGTAAAATAAACATACTTTTCAGTAAATATCCATTTTGCTCACAGCATACTTGGTTTAATACTGAAGGTGTCATTAAAAATGTGCCATTTAGCGACACAGTCATTAATATTTTTAATGGTATTTTTGATAATTCCCTATTCCAAGCAGTAGTAAGGATGCAAATTCCATCAATAATGGCAAAGGGAAAGTTATTAAGGCACTGGCTCGCACATCAAATAAATAGATCATTTCTGGGTATTACAGGGAAAAGAGAAAGTGCTAAATATATAGGCAGGACAGTGGAGATGGAGGTGGTTGTTTTGCAGTGGCACAGCCACATTTGCCTCCTTCCCCAGAGATGTGAACTGCTGGAGTCCAACCTCCTGCACCTTCTGTCTGTGGAACAGATGCAGCGTGATCCTGGAGTTCCCAGCTGTAACCGTGGACTCATTACTCAAAGGATTTGAGAGGATCCCTTGCTTATGCAACTTCACTAAAATATTTTTATTGAATAAATGCAATATTTAAAAGATTACCCTCTGTGTTTCCGATGGAAACCTCTACTTCAAACAGCTCAGTTTTTGTTGCTTACAGGAACACCAGGAGAATCGCTAGATTTACCATCTCATTATCACCTTCGTGGGGATGCTTCTTTTCTATTATTGTTTTCATGTTGCCTGACTGAAAAATGAGAAATAAGTATATAGAGACCTCTGAACAAAAGAAGCCATGAGATGGATTCTCAGCTCAAGTCTAATATTTAACTGTGATTGTAATCAGCGGAGCTGTGTTGATTGACATCACCAGCGAATCTGGGCAGAACTCTGGGTGGCTGCTGTGACTTATCATCGACTCTCTGAAAAGCTGTTTCTGAATGTGTCTGATTTTTAGCATTAAGTGCTCTGCAAGGTGCACACTGCTTCCTGATGTGTCATCTTCTGAATCGCTAAGGAACCTCTCTAATAATACTGAGTTATCTCCTCATCTAACAGAAGTGCGTTCGGAGGAAAACATGACAGGTTTAGTGTCATAAAGCACACGTTTCCTAGCGAAGCTCCTGTCTTGCAGTCCCTGCCCTGTTTACCGTTTATAAGAGGGGAGTGCTCGCATTCCTCAGTGTCGGTCTCCAAATGAGGTGGGGGGGTCAGGAGCCTGTTCTCCCCAGGTGTCCTGCGCAGTCGGTGCAAACAGAGATGCTCCTTCCGCGGATGATTCACCGACATCCAGGTGAGCCTGTCTTTCTCCTTTCCCGAGGAGCACAGACAGATGTGTGCAGCGGGTGGAAACGCTCCTGGAGTGCATTACAGTATTTCCATCTGTGGGTTCTTGCCTCTATCAGCAGCACGGCTTCTGCTGGCGCTGATGCTTTTAGGAATCCTGAATGCTTTATGTACCGGCGTTTTATTGTGATTTGTCGCTGGGAGGTCACAGTCTTGTTCATCTAATTATTTTCTACTGATAATTACTGCTGGTATTTTATGCTTGCTGTTTTATGCTGCCACATAGGGATGGAGTCCTGTGGTGCACAACGCAAACCATAATAAGAAAATGGTGCCTACATGAAAAAATTACAAATGTAGTATAAAGTACGATCCATGATTGTAATAGGCAGGAGGAGTAGGTGACCTTATGTTGATAATTAAATACGATGGGCAGGGTGCAACCTCCAACTCCGGATTCTGAAACAAATGCAAACATTTACACCTGTGTAGTAAGTGTGCATGGACAGCACCAAGAACTGAAGCAGTGTTTACCATTTCAGCTGAAATGGGACTGTAGTTGTCATTTTAATGTGTCAAGGAAGTAAAAAGCTTTGCCGTGAAAAATGAAAGAGAAAGGTTGTTCAGGGTTTGGTTTTAAACATTTGCTGATTTCTTTGTGATCAGTCACTAGTTAAAAAAAGGTGTGTATATCAGATTTATCTATGAAGGAAGGCTCAAAATATTTTTCTAAACGATATATTGTTCATACACAAAACTGGAACTTGGGAAATGTAGAGAATTAGCAAAGGCAAAGGTGTAATTGGTGAGGCATCTTCAAAAACATAATAAAAAGTAAAGAACACTTATTAGCCTGTTTGCCATAGAATTACATAAAACGTAAGTTTGGCTGCATTTCACCACCTTACCCAAACAACACATTTAATTCCTGCGTCAGGAAGTACAGTTTATTTATAACCTAGGAACAGGTTGGTAGGGCGTTCCTTAATCTTGCTTTGGAAGTGTTGGTGGTAAATTTCCTAAGTGTCTTGAATTGAATCAACATTTCATAGGAGTTACAACTGTCATTTTTATAGTGAATAAAGAACTAGGAGAATGAGGGGAAAAAATACCAGTTAACTAGTTGTTGAAATCACCAGAAATGTTTTGCAGACTCAAGGCAGTGCAGGGATTTATGAAACCTTGCAGCTGTAAATATTTTGGTGTATATATGTTTGTGTGTATATATCTGTAGATACATTCCTCATTTAAATAGTGCTGCCTTTTCCTCCTTTTTCCGTCAGCTCAAAGCATCATGAAACAAATCCAAGAATTGTCCTCACATGGGCTGAGTCCCATAACGTGAGATGGGGCTGCGGTTCTCCACCATGGCTCTCTTGTCTTGGCGGTACCTCACCAGTCCTCCCAGCTGAATTTTCCTCCTGTGTTATGGAGCTCATTTTCTGTGCACTCTGATGCCCCTCGTGCTGCAGGAGATACCAGGCAGTTGCCAAGTCTTTTATCTTCAACGTGGTACAAATAAAATGGAGGGAGAAATAGGAAAGCTTTGCAAACCAAAAAAGCAGCCACTGCCTCCTTGTCTTCTCAGGGTGTGAGCGGGGCCTTCCTGAGAATTTCTGTCAACTTCAGAAAAACCCGCGCTGCCTTTAATTTGACTGTTTGATTACAGCTGCCGAGACAAGCCTTTTAACTCGACTTTCCTACAAACAGGACTTTTCTCGGTCCTTCACTGCAGTGTTTCTTTCAGCAGAGTCTTTCCATTACCTGCTATCAGAGCAGGCCCTTTTAAAGAGCTGGAAACCTCATCCTCAAGTTAAAAGGGAATTTCAGATGATTTTACCGGCGCTAAAATTTGGCAGAGTTTCATAGGCTGGGATAACAAAAGGGATTGATCTGTGTAGTCAATAGGTCGTCTGCCCATTTCTCCCTGGTCCTTCACAGACAAAGCATTTCTGGTGAGCTTCATCGTAACTTTGTGCTCCCAGGTCTGTGTGATAGAGACTATAAAACAAATACACTGAGACAGAAATACCGTACTGATCTTGGCATGATGCGCCAGTGTGGCAGAGGTCCCGTTTTAGTGCTCCTCAGAGCTTTTTTGTTCTGATACTACCTTTAAACAAAGAGATCTTTGTTATTTTTTGTCTCCTCACAAGGTTATCAGTTGACCTCCAACTTGCCGCTAACAAGGCTGCTGTTTCCTTACACTACCTTGACTGTTCTAGCCGGAGTAATTCCTCACACAGCCTCTTTCCAAAACCCTCTTTGCTTTGAATTGTCCTTCTTTAGCTCTGATAAAGACTGTGGTATTCATAATTTGTTCCAGTAACATCAGGGCCTTTTTGAGTGATGAATGTGTTGGTGAATATCACGTATAGCTGCCTAAATATGCTTAAACGAATGTTCTTCTTCTGGCTACCCTGGGTTTTGTATAGTATCTCAAGAGGTTAAGAAATGTTCTTAAGTTGATATTGGGAAATCGTGTGAAACAGGGAATGTTAGGAGGAACCTGCCATGAGGTGATGGGTAGAAATCATGCCTGTAAGATTCCACTCCACAAAAATAGCCTGGTTTATGTGTTTCTGTCCTTAACAACCAGTAGACCACTGGAAACATGTTTTCCCATTCGTCATTTCTAAATGACTTGCTGTGATGGTTAAATGTAAGAAACAGGTATGCCCTGTGCAATAATAGTCTGCATAATTAATTATGCAACCCATGGCTGTGAGCATGCCTTCAAGAGGAATAGAAGTAAGCGGCATATAACGGTTTGAGAAAAGAATCAAGAGAATTGTTTTATCCAGTGGTTTATGCTGGGCAGGAGTTGGGATTTGCCCTCGCAGGGCTGGAGTGATGAGTACGTGGCAGCAGAATTCAGACCTTGCCCTTGGTGTACCTGGAAAGTGCAGACACAGATCAGGGCTGTTTGCTTCTCTTACCTGGTTTATTAATTTGTCAGCTTAAAGGAACGGCATGGTATGGCAGTTGTCCAAGTTACAAGCTAATACGTGGGATTACTTTGAAACTAGTGGGAATATTGCAGTTAGTTTAAGTAGGAGAAGCAATTTGCTCGTTGTAGGGTTAAATATAGAAGCAGTGCAGTATTTTCATATGATTTTATTTATTGAGTAATTCTTAAAAAGCCCACTTTAAATTTTAATGGTCATTTTAGAGCTGTTAAGTCATCAAGTAGTTAATGGTTTAAAGACTTTTGAAAACTGTTCAAACGTTTTTCAGACTGAATATTGCAGTATATCAGTTAGCACATTGCCTTGCTTTAAAAATGTAGCGTTTCCAATGCATGTTTGACATGCTTGGGGCTACTCCAAGTCTTGATACATAGAAGGAACCAACTGCAATATTAGACTTTAATATTATATGATGAGAGTCAAGCTGTTTACGAGGTATGTAGGAAAAGTGGATTATATTTTGTCACAGTGCAGGTTTTCACTCAGGGTTAGGTACATGACTACAGTGGGAGAGTTTTAGCTCTTCCTCAACAAAAGAAATATAATGTGACTGTCAAGAATTAAAGATAATACTTCCTATATTGAATAAAATGAAATGCATTGAAAAGTATTCCCAGGAGAACAGGCAGATTTTCAGTTCTGATCTGACAAAATGCTACTTTCTGTCCTGCTCCGCTTGTCCCCATTCCTGGTAATGTGTGTAAACCTGGCGTGGGGTGCAGGCTGCTGTTTACGACTAGACTGAATCCATGCACCGGCGAGAAGCTCTTTGATGGCTGGAGGATCCTTGCAGCTCGTGATGTGGATATGAAATCCATTTTGTGCAGTTTCAAGTGGCAAAATGGCTGCGAGTTGACCACAGGGTGTGTTTATTACAGTGGTTGGAACAGGCCTACGGGGCTGTGATTTGTCCAGTATTATTGCATTAGGAGTGCTAGATACACGATTTAAGCTGAATCCCAGAAAAGTCAATTCAGTTTATCAAATGCATGTTTTTGAAGTCATTTCTGCATGTTTTCTCCACGCTCCCCTAGAACCTCACATTCATTTTTGCCCAAATAAGTTAATCCTTTTAATATTTATCTATACATACTAATTATGCATAGTTCTCTTTCTAGCTATTTCAGATAACTTGATTTTCCTGTAGTAGTTTCTTAGGCTTAGATAGTATTTTAGTTGGATGATAGTATTTTCATGAAATAGAATGACTGCTTGATTTTTTTTTTCCCCCCAATATAATAAAGGGTGACCATTCAAAACTGAACAGCCTTAGTGACGGGAGAACTGTTATTATACAGGGTGCGAATTACAGCAAAAGGACTGTGAAATGCAGTAGAAATTCACACTTTGATAATAAAGGTTCATGTCGGATCTTCTGAATTTCTGTGTTTTTCTAATATTTCCCATTTCATAGTAACATCACTGTCGAGGTCTATTTGACATTCTATAACACTTTCTCAAACAACAGCCTGTCTCTTCTCCTGACAGAGAGCATGCTTTGAATGAAAGTTCATTAGTCTATTGAAACATCTCAGTTAATTGCTAAGCTAGTACCCAGAATTGTCAAGTTCATATTTCCATCTGTGCCACAAGCATAGCAATAAAGAATTTTTTTGGACAGGTTAATTTGCCTAAAATACCATGTAGTCAATCAGAGTAACAAAGTTGTTGATGGGAGCATCTGTCAAACTGGAGCTTTCATCAGAGCTGTCCCTCTTTGCGAGACGAGCATCTCTGGCTTCCACGAGTTGGCAGAAATACAGCAAACAATAACAGCAGCTGCACTAGAATAATGTTATTCCGATGCTAAACACCAAACAGCTGGGTGTTGCATTGGTAAGAATGGTTTATAGTTTAGCTTCTTATGAAAATAAAATTCAGTCATTCAGATATAGCATTGTTTTAATATTTAATTTAGATTGTTTATATTATTTGCATTTTGTTAATTTTACATTTCATATAATTTGCTTGAAAATAGCACTTTCTTTGAAAATGTGTATGTACATATGCATGCATGGAGTCCTAATACGTGGTGCTTTTCTTTAAAAAACAAAACAAAACCAAATTAAATGTCTGCATTAAAAGCAAATTAAATGTATAAACTGAAATTATATAAATGAGTTGGGAACTTGCACTGAGATTTCCAAGGCATGCACTACATGGCCCACAGTGTGCCATTAATTTTCTGACAATCAGAAAGATCATTTAACAATTAGGGTCCAATCTTCTACTGCATTTCTCTCATCATTGGTAGTGCATACAGTGACTACATCCAGTACTCGTTATATAAAACACATCAATGTTAATGGAGACAAAAATACAATAACTTAATTTTCCTACAAATAACATTTTTCATGCTCTAGGAAACAAGCTCAAAACTCAAGTAATTCCAGCTAAACCAGTGAATTTAGCCTAGATTTACTGTAGTTTGAAAGAGGCTAAAATTTGACCAATAACATTCAGAGCTGCAGAATGTAAAAAGGGATGAGATGTGATGAGGTTTTCATCTGTACCTTTTCACCAGTTCCGAGAAGCACGGAGCTTCCTTAAAATGTTTCCTTGACAATGTCTCTTTGTATTGTTGTTGACTGTAAATACACGTGTACCTGTGCGAGCTGCTGAACAGGAGACGGTCTTGTACACAAGTCCTTGTTTATGGGCACGCCGGCAACTGTCGCAAAATTTAGGATCTCCGAAAGCTGAATTATGGCTGTAAAGTGGTAAAATTAAGTACTAAAACTAAATTAAGTACTGATGATTTGGCTTTATGTGTGATATGCCACAGCCATATGTGCAGTAAGAGTTTTAAGGGGAATTAGATGTTGTCTTAGGGGGCACTGATTCACGCAGCGCTAGTGTAGGTACTTGTTCATTTTTAGTAAGTGCGTGGCATGTTCTGTGAAGAAGGAATGCAGCAGAGCTGATGAAATTTATAACCTGTCTTAAAACCTCATGCACATTTGGAATACGTGTAAGCAAGGACGGGATAAGAATCAATTAAACAGGAATGAAATTTGCCTTCATATAAGGCAGGAGGAGATTCACTTAAATAGGACCGAGATTTCACCCAGTATGTACCTGTATTGTGATATTCTATGACGACTGTGGAAGGGCACAGGAGACCATCAGGTCTTTGTTACAGGGTGGTACGGTGCCAGCACGCTAAGGCTAAATCACAGTCATGTCAAATATGTGGAGCTTGTGATAGAGGCAAGATGGAGTTTGAAGAGGAGGGAAGGTGAATAGAGAAATTTGTGGAACATTTGATTCCATCCCCCATCCAAGCTGTCCTGCTTCTCTCTGGGCCTCTAGGATGAGGAGAGAGGGCAGCTGGTAGGGGGAGGACTTGGGCAATAAGAAAAGTCCAGCAATTTTGGAAGAAATTAGGCCTATGAGCTACTCTGTATTCTGTCAGGCTGTGGAGGAGAACTTAGTTTGTCTTACTGATGTCATATCAACATGACTTATTAATAATGATGGAACCAGTGAATACCATCTAAAAAGAATATAGTGAGATCACCTACGATGAGAGGTCAGGGCACAGAGAATGTTTTTCTGAATACAGCCATCCATACAAATGTATAGATAGATTTCTCTGTCTCCTTTTTTTAGAGTTTGTTCTTAGCAAAGTCAACAGCAGTTTGCAGAAAGCCTCTACTATTTTCATTGTCCTGAAATTGTGACTTTGGCTGTTGGAATTGACTTGAGTATCTCTGAATCCACAGATGTT
Organism: Nesoenas mayeri; assembly: GCF_963082525.1. Lineage (NCBI taxonomy): Eukaryota > Metazoa > Chordata > Aves > Columbiformes > Columbidae > Nesoenas > Nesoenas mayeri. Next base: position 7,704,867 of record NC_137562.1, read on the forward strand.
TTCAGACAGGTAGTCAATGTGGTGTAGTTCTGAAAGTTTACCCTTGTTTGCCCCAATTACCTTATCTTGTCATTGGAATCAGTCTTGTCCTGAGGACCATTTCCTTATTGAAAAAGTTGCCAATAAAACCTATAGCTTCATTTACTAGCAGATGGTTGGTTTTTTTTTTTTTTTTTTTCAAATTTACAGCTTCAAAGTAGAACTTTGTAGGTGTGGTGAAGCTCTGCAAATGTGCAGATGTGCAGATGTGACTACAGTGCCAGACTGGAAATATAGGTGCTGGAAATTGATGCTGGGTGTCAGGACATGCCCCAGCTAGTAAGTAGGTAATGTTGAAGTCAAACTGTGGCCAGAGAAGACCTCGTCCCAACAGTGTTTTCTCCTTATTCTAGCACCCATCTTCATAAATGCACTGACTTGGAAGTGGTTACTTCCAAGTTACTGTGTGAAAGAGGGTGGCTCCAGATCATACAATTTTTTTTCTTGTTTAGATTATTTGAACTTTTTGTTTTAAATGGACGGATGAACTGGAGGCAGTTATGAAACTTTCCATGTGGCTTGTATAAATTGAGTTCTGCTACGGTTACTTGTTTTGTTGAAAAGTAGAATAATTGACCAGCTGTTCATGGCCAACTTTTGAAGAGAGGTCTTGATCCTGTGTTAACTTTACATTCCTGGAGGACAGTTTCTCATGAAACCCACATAATGTGTTGCTAATGATTACTTTATCGAGTCCATTGGCTCCCTGGGAACCATTAAGCTCGAAGACCATCTGCTGCTATTAGTCCATGCCTGCCGTCCCTGTGGTTTGACCTGTGGGTGATGTGCGGGGGGTTTGGGCAGCATGTGCAAAGCCAGTGTCAAAAGCTGGGGTTTGTTTGCCCTGGTGAACTCCCAGCCGCAACTGTTGAAGCGATGCTGAAGGTCAAGTCAGACCAGTTCTGAATTTGCGGGGAATCCAGAAGGAGCCATTTACAGAAGCTTAGTGGGATTGTTAAGTCTATGATCACAGCCAGGAACTCGAGAAAGCCTCAGGGAAAACAATTCCCAAGACAACAGGGATAGCAGGAAATACATTAGAAATCGTTTGTATCCTCTTTGAACAGCCATTGTGTCTTAATTAGCTCCTTTCGGCAGATGAACTGCCATGGAGTCTGGGTGCTCACAGGACACACAGGTTAACGAAGTCCCAGGGACTCGTGGGGCGCCCAATGATGTTCGATAGGTCTCCAGCTGTAGGATTTTACCCGGTGACTCTCTTGCTCCTGTAACTTCTATGCAGTTAAAGTGCTCTTTCCAGACAAGCAGCTAGTCAAGATTTGAAAGCAGTGAGATGTGGAACATGCCCCTCCTTTTGACCCTTTGTTCCATCTTGTAAGTGCCTTCGCTGTAAAGAAAGTTGCAGCCTACAGCTTATTTTCTTCCTTCAGTCTATGGCCATTAATTCTTACTGCCTTTGTTGGACAGAGTTCCTTTGTATCTCTATTTTTGCCTTTTGGTTGTACAGAAATCTTGAAATGTGATTGTTACAAGTCTGAAGATCTCACAAATACATGCCAGAAAGCTTGCCTGCTTTTATTCTGCTTATCAGTTGGTCCAATAAAACACATTACTTCTTCCTATAAACTGTGATAACCTAACCAAAAAAACATTAGGACCATGACAGCACACCGCAGTGTTGAATACTTATGTTGCATCTCATATCCGTGCTAACATTTCATGATGCATATGTTTTGCTTTCACTTATTTCTGTCTGTGATCTCATGCACTTTGTGGCACTATAGATTATGTCATATGAGAATGACAGTTTTGTTTGCTTTTATTGTCTACTGTGGAAGCACTGCAGGTTTGATTCTGAATTAATCTTTATTGTGTTTTTAAATTTCTTCTTATTCCTTGACATAACCTCCTATCTCTCAGACTTAGCTTTGCTGGCTACAATCAATTTATTATTCATAAATTCTCTGTTTTGACAGCAGTAGACTGGATTCAATTACTGCCAAAAGGCCCAGTCGTACCAGGCTGCGGTGTTAGAAAATGAATTGTTCAGTGACGCGATCTGTCTTAGTGAACATTAAATGATGCTTTGGTAATTATGTAGACATACATATGAAGAGAAAAAGGAAGAAAAAGAAAAGCTTTGGGAACATTTTTTTGTTGCCCCTGGTGGAAAGCAGCAGTGAACAGTGGAGGAAGATGAATGGATGGGTTGTTATTAGCTGGAGCACGGTGTAAAGTCAGCCGGACCGCAGCAGAAGACTGAAGATTGCAGCAATACATGGAGCAGCAGCCAAAATTAACACCATCATTTAGTTTTATTTGTTACAGTTTTAAGCGAGCTGGAAGACAAAAAATGTTTAAAATAAGCCCTCAGAGAGAGGCTGCGCCGGAGAATCCCAGAATCTTCATATTTCCAAAAGACAGAACGGTACCTCTTCTATTATTTTCATGGAGAAAAAGGCAAGAGCAGCACAGTTTTCTCTCAGGCTGACAGGTGAGAGGATTGACTGGAGCGGTTTTGAAGGCTGCACAGGGTGTCTGTCAGGAGACAGCAAGTTTTGCTGACAGCATCAGATTTACACACTGGCACGGGCACACACGTCCCGGACAGCGAGACAGGGACTGAACGCTGGTTTCCTCCCTCAGCCTACATTCCCCTTCAGGATAAAAGCACTTTCTTACCGAAATAAGACCCTGCAGACACTGTGAGTTAAAAAAAAAAGCAGGGGAAAAAAAGAAAAAAAAGCTATTTAGCCCTAAGGTCTTCATTGAGTCTTTTTGTGAGAATTAATTTTTTGTCGTTACCGCTTTCCCTAACCGGAATTGCTTGTGAGATTAAAACAGATGTAGGAGGAGGGCAGAAGAGATCTCCATGCTCATTTGTCACATGTTCAGGCTTTTTTCTAGAGTAAGACTGGAGAAATTTGGTGTGTGCTGTCTCTTTTTTTCCATGTGAAAATACACAGGTTCAGATGCTGAAGTCTGCTCCATGGTGATAACAAGGGATGGAGGGAATTGGGAGGAGCCGAGTCCCCGTTTCTAGCAGCCGAGCAAAGTTATGGGAGTTTCAGAAGAACCTTTTTGCAAATGATGGGATCCATATTAGAAGAAGCTTGTTGGAAATCTGGTGGTTTCTGAATGTCTAAAAATGTGCCAGAAATTGGAACTCCAGGGAGCTGAATTCTTTTGAAGGTCAAGTCCTAAGTCTTTCAGATAACAGTTTCATGTAACACCTTGAGGAGGAAAACTGACTTTTCATTACTGAGTCAGCTGATTCACCTCAGCAGACGGCTCCGAAACTGATAATAATTATGCTCAGCTCTTCTAATAGTATTTTTCATGAGTAGATACTGAGGCAATGAGGCATTTCAGGAAGTCGATATCATTGCAGTTATTTTACAGTCAGAGAAACTGAGGCAGAAAGGTGTGTGCAAGGTCATTTGGTATCCACGGTAGAGCTGTGGATACAGCCCTGAGCTCTGTGAGCTCTTCTAGGTGCTCGATCCTTGGAATTGTGAGAGAGATTCTTTCTAAAAGCGTTTGATCTTGCATGAGTGCCAGAAAACCAAAACAGTAGAGTCCAATAACAGCTTTCCCCTCCTGTCCCCTCTCTCACATGCATTTGTTTTCATTTCTGTTTCGCAATTTTGTTTTTCTTCAGCAGTGATTAAGGAAAACATCCGGAAAATGTGAAGGAGAAAGATGAAAACTGCTTGCATGAGAAAAGGAATTCTAATGCAGGAATTGGATAAAAAAAATGATGAAGCTAATAAGTGTATAAATATTGTCAAGATAGGAATGCAAAGGGGGAGTTTGTTTGGTTTTAGTGCCCCTTCTCAGAACAGTATCTAACCCATTTAATTCAGAATTGGATATTGCAGTGTATCTGTGGACTTGTCCATGATTATTCCACAACCTCTTGTAGCAGTTACCGGTACAGATATAATATTGGATTTCTCACCGCCACATATACTTACTTCTGTATTTACTTCTGCTTACTCATGTGGACATGCACAAGCCCAAACAAGTAAATTTTGTTGTTAATTTCCCTGTATGTTTTAAATAAAACTGGTAATTTTTGCCTGGTTTGCCTGTTCATCAGTTGTAGCTGCATCTTCCTCACTGTGTTGCTATCAACCCCTCTCTATGACTTTGCTCTGGCACCTCAGTAGATGTTATTGTAGCTGTTTGCAGCATCGCTGGGGGGTTTTGCAAGGGCCGAGAATGTGTATACCACACACTCTTCTGGTATGACCGTATATATTTTGAGCAGCTTTTTAGTTTAGCTTTTGTAACTGCTTGGATCAGTTAAGGTTTTTTCTGATACCTTCTGTTACCTGTGCTATAGCTTGCCAAATTATTAAATGACTGATCAATTGTTTTTATTCAGTAATGTATTTGGCCCATTAAAATATTATTCGGGGAAAAAAAAAAAAAAGACAACAAACCTGCAACCCTATTCAATTAATAGCAATTGCCAGCTCTTCTCAGGATCATGTCATAAAATTCTGCTATAACTATCTTACCTAGGGGCAAAAGGCAGCTGTTTCCCGTGCAAATGTTTCTTATAATGGAAGAGGAAATAGTGGAAAGTAGTGAAGGAGAAAAGCAGAAACAAATCACTCTGCTCTGTATTTCCTATATTAACTACCATTCTCTGAGATAGCAGTTGGTGTTTAAAAACCCATAGTTTCTTTTTGTTACTGATTAATGTTAGTCTCTAGTACAGCAGGAGTTGCATTAATTGCCACTCTTACTTTTTTCTTCATTCTTGTGGAAGCTTGACTGCAATATGAATAGGATGTTTCAGCATTTCATTTTTTGTTTACTAGCTCTAATAGATATTTCAAATTCTCCATGCATAGTTTGGCATTTGTGTGCATCCCTTCCTTTTAAACTGATTATCCTCTACCTCAATGTGTTATCCAACTAATGAAATGGTTCCTGGAGAAACTATAATAGAATATGAGTGAAACTGAAACCTTTGCCAAAGTAGAAGAAAATATTTTGTCCTGTGTGTCATGCCATCATTAGTAGAACTCTAGAAAAGGGAAGGCCAGGCATTCATTTGGGGCTGTAGGGGGAGAGACTGTTTCTGCTGCAGGCATGGCTGGAGAAAATGGCATCACCATGGACCAAAGTGGGCTGAAATGTGCTAAATAATCACACTGAGTCAATGACACATGGGCAACAGATCTTGTTTCCCCAGAAAATGCTCTGGAAGGATACAAGCAGACTAGTTTTTGCTCCTTGCTTTTCTTCGCATCTCCATCAGAATCAAATCTTACTGTGAAAAGGAGGACAATCTAAATAATATCCTCAGTCTGATTTTTTGGTTGTTGTTGTCATTTTTTGTTTGTTTATTTTTATTGTTATTTAAATAAAGGTAGGGGTTTATTAACAATTTCTTAAAACAGTGGACATACATAAACTACCTTTGTACTCGTGGGATACCCCAACCTACGCTGAGCTCCACATAGCTCTGGCCAGGATCTTACTCCTGGTGGGAGGTTAAAAGCAACACAGTGGCTTGAAATTTCTGCTGGGATGACTGTGCAGCTACGTGTGTGCGTGTGTTTGGTAACAGGGATGTGCAAAGGTGTGACTAGTGGTTAGTTATCTGCTGCATCAATCTTTAAAAGCCTCAACACAACAGGAAAATAATAACAGCTGAAGAGCAACTGTGTTGGTCTGGGAGAGATTGAGGTGTCAGAGAGAGCATCCCAAGAAGTAGAATAGGATGGATTCAGGGAGCGTTGGAGGGCTGCAGACGGGCTTTGGGTGCTCAGTAGTGATACTCACTGACTTTTCAGTACCGTGTCTCACTGGAGACCTCTGCAGTCATTGACGGCTTTTCTTTTTCTGAACGGCTTTTGTGCCTGGGCATTGCAGGTAGAGAACTTATCATCTTCCTTTGATTGAAACAATACATCCCCTTCTGAGACTGAGGGGAAAACAGCAAGCCGAGGCTCCATTCTGTAAGAGCTGAATATTCCAGGAGGTCTTCACATTTCTCCTAGATCTGTCTTTAGTATCCCAGTAGGAAAACCACTTTTGCAAGCTCAACTTTTCCCTCCCCTGTTCTTCAGCTAACTGGAATGCTACATTCCCTACTGCAGCTGCCACTTCCTTTTGTATATTCTGTTGTAATCCAAATTTCACGCTGTCTTTGGTCATCTACTTTACTACCTACCAAAGCAGTTTCTCAGACTTTCTGATAAGGAAATCATCATCAGTGTAAAGTTGATTGCAGCATCTGCACTCCTCCCTTCTTCCCCCTCCCCACTGATGACACCATCAAGTCTGGCTCCACTGATAGTGAAGCAAAAAAAAAGAAGAAACCAGCAAGAATGGATTTTTCTGTCAGAAAAAAAAAAAAAAAATATGTACATGCAGCACATATCCAAGTAAAAATACTGCAGTCTATGAGGTTTGGAAACCATTCATGGAGTTCATCAAAAGCAATGAACTAAATATGCTGCATCAACACTGATTTATTATCTGTCAACCTGACCCCTTGCTGACGTAATCAATACATTTATGATCCAGACTGTAAAGTGGCTAAATTATATAATGTGCCTTCTGTGACATCCTACTCTAGCAATAGGAAGGCAATTACTCAACAGGCTATTGATAATAACCACTGGCTACATCATCTTGCATGGTAATTTAACGTCTTGTGTCTCATTTAATTAATTGATTTCCTTCATCGGCTGTATATATAAATTGCTGGGGGTTTTTTTGGTTTTTGTTTTTTCCCCTCTTTTTTAGTGAATACTTTGTGCCTTTTTTGGTGTGCTATAGTGAGCAAAGAACTGATCATGTCTTGAAGGGTAGGGAGTGGGATATTATTTCATAACATATCATGATAAATTTACTAATAAATAATAATCCTAAAAGTGTCTCAGACATGAAGCAGTTGCTGAGATCTTGGAGCAAACCAAGGTACTCTATCTTCTTCCTGACCTACAAGTTGAGAACCTGCAAACTACCTGCGTGGCAAAAGGATGTGGTGCCTCCCATGCGATGGAGAAGTGCCCATCTGTAGAGCTTTTCTCTATGGGGTGGTTAATGGGACTTTGCTAGCGAAAGCATCAGGCTGTATCTGCTAATTGCCGAGAAGCTGCTAGCAGACTGCTGCCAGCCTGCCCTGGGTAAGGAGCAGTTCTTGCCAATCCTTGTTTGCTCAACTCGACCTCATTCCCTTCATCCCCTGCACCTCCTGTAAAGCCACCCTGCCAGGCTTCTTGAATAGATTTCATTTAAGAAAATCATGGGTTTAGAATATATCTTTTTAATTGTGTTCAAAACCACCCAAACCTGGTTTGGGGGGCTTTTCATCTTCAAAGCAATTTATAGCACTAGCTTATAAATATTGTGTTACAGCTAATATATCAAAGCATAATGTAGTCTGAAACAGAATTGGTAGGTCATCCATCTGTGTCACATGAAAGGAACTGTTTTCCTGGCTTGGTCTGCTATTTACCTCTTTACTAAACTAAAGGAAATAATTCTGTAGTGAATCTTCAAACAGATGTTAGGTTGCTTTCTCCTTTCTCTTTGGCTTTTGGAATATTTTTAAAGCATTAGAATCCTGTTGTGATTTGAAAAGCCTTCACATTCTGACCACAGTGTTTATACTGTTTCAGCTGTTAGGTGAGCTGTTTTACCAAAGTTCGTGTCAGTCTCTTAGGATAAAAATGCCTTTCCAGAAAAAATGGGGCAATATTTTATTGGATTAACCAGATCAGGTGCAGGTGCTGGCTGAACAGGCCTCCAGTTTTATCCCTTTAGACATTTGCTGAACAATGTTGAAATAATTTTGCCTTATATATGAAAATGAGGGAATGGCAAGGTTGCAAGGTAATCAGAAGGAACAGTGCATCTGAAAGACCAGCAGTTCTCATTCGTGGTTTTGCAGCCCATTAGATATGTGGCTCTAATCAGTCACATGAGAAAAGTCTGAAGGCACCTGGTGATTAAAGCCACCTTTTCAAAGATAGCCTCTAAAAAAATATACACAGCAATTAGCTTAGTAAATTGGCTTGCTTCCTGAAACATATTAATTCTTTCTGAATTATTTGAAGTGACTTCTTTTTAGTTTATAAAATTAAAGATTTATTGGTGATCTTACACTCTGTGTCCTCAGACTCTGAATTAAGGATAAAATTAAAGACATAAAGCCCATGATGAAATGTGAAGAACTGCCAGCTATGGCTGTGAACAGTTTTTACAAATTGAGGTAATCGAGTGCCCCCACCCCCTCTCTCAGCCTGGAGGAGTCTACAGTGACCCATACACATATCTCTGTTTAAATCCTGATATCCTTGAAATGTGATAAGGAGTTTTGAAAGCAAAGCACTGGCTACCATCTTTAATTACCATCCTTGAGAAAGCCTCTACATTTCAGCTACTATAGTCTGTTATTATTCTACTGTTAAGGATCATTATAAAAAATTCCATAATCCATCTTGAAGCCCTTAGTTTGAAGAATAAAAGAAAAGAGTATAAACAATGACATTCAGTTATAAGCACAAAACAGATACGAGAAGTGAGAGCTTGCGAACAAATCCCTGGGAACCAGATGGAGCTTATACTGTTTCTCTTTCTTCTGAAACCTCAGTTTTCAGCAGATCATATTATGGTCTGTTAACTCCTGAAAATTTGAAGGGCAGATGCTTCTTGGCCCTTTAGAAAACACGAGTGCTGCTAGTGAAGGAGTTGCAATTATAATAGATACTACCTTATCTCTAGCCAAGTACTTTGTATTTCTTAGCATCACATTTTTACTGTGCTAAGGGAGCAAGCAAAATGGATTTGATAGTCAGCTATCTTGTCTTGGACTCATTCTTGTTCCTACTGTTGCTTTACACACATTTTTCTTCTATCTGATGAAAAGTGTTGTAGTCATTTTTATTTCCTTATTATGCTAAGAATTAAACTTTGAGAATAGCGGCTGGTTGCATTCAGTAGGAAGTGAATTCTTTAACTATAAAATTATGTTCTACTTATTCATGAAAATGGATCAATTAAAGTCAAGGGGACTACTCGCATGAGTAAATGCTATTTAACAAAACTGATGCTCTAATGAAGAGGACATGATAACATTGCAGATAGATCCTGAATATTAAACATACTTTTCTCAACAGCAGAAGAGGTGTTTACTCTATAGTATATAAGCAGTTTATTAAATTTCTGGTTGTAAATAAATGCTTTGGGCTGGCTTTCTAATTGGTAAATGTTCTGTACTTTTAGACTCAAGTGCTGTCTTGAGGAGTTAGGATGCATACATCCTCGGTGTGCTCTTTAGTTGGTGCTGATACGTAGCTTGTTGATATGTAGATTGCTGATGCCATCTAACTGAATCAACCTGTGATGTTACCTTTACAGGCAGGTGGCTTTTCTGTAATAAGAGTTTATTTCTTGCCCAGCTGGAAAAAAAGCTGCCTTTTCTTTTCCTCCAAAAAAATAAAATTAAAAAAGAGCTCAGAAAGCCTAATAATATAAAGAAGGGACATCCATTATCACATGTGAGTCAGTGGGAATCAGTCTTTAAAACAGCCTGGTAGGTGGATTTTCACGTTAATTTATTTTCCTATTCATGGAAATTCTACTTTCATCACCAAGTGAACTTGGTGCTAATTAATTAAATATGAACTGTTGATTAATGTATGAAGAACAGTGAAAGCTGTGGCTACAGGACTGGTCTATTTTCAGGGACTTTTTAACTAATATGTTGTTAAGATTTCATAGTTCAAGTCCAAATTAACAGAAATAAACAACCACTTTAAGGGAGATGAGTGGTGGCCCCAGCAACGTGTTTTTGCAGCTGGGCTGCTTAAGTTCGAGGTGTTACTGGAGCAGGAGTTGAATCAGATGTGTCACATCTTCTGTGAGGTCTTTTGGGTTAGAATTGGGACAGATGAGGGTAGGACAGGCAGCATAAAGGAGAGGCTCTGAGCGGGGGACAAGGTGAATGTGAAAACAAGTGTCTCCTCTGGTCTTGCAGCTCTCCGCTCCTCTGTTCCTCTTCCATCCTTTACTTTTAATTTCCACACTTTTTCTCAATTGGCGGCGAGGAAAGGTGCACAGCAAGTTTTGTTGACTGAGCCTTCTTTCTCTGTGCTGCTGACACCACCTAAAACCAGGTATGTCCTTCTGACTCAAAGCTTGGTTGAAAATGCAAGCGTGAGAGTGAGCTGATGGAGGTGCCTGGGCATGTCTCTGGTATAAGGATAGATAAGGACATTCAGCTGTGACAGATCCTGAAAATTTGGAATCCTGGGAAGAAATCATCTCCATTTGTGTTTTAAACAGTGGATTTGCTTGACAGGATTGCAAACTTCGCGATATTGTGGGCATACATTAATTGGGCATCACATCCATGGAAGATGTGATGTACTGTTGCTGAGGAACCGGCAACAAAGTGTTTCATGTTGCTTCTCACACAAGTAGGTTGTTATTTCTGATTTCTCAGATAACTTTTGTATGTTAATCAAGGTTCTGTACAGCCTTAGCACTGAACAGCAAGACAAGATGGACCATAATAAAATAAATAGTGGGAAAAAAACATAAAAAAGCAGAAGTGAAAAAAACCCCAGCCTTCAACTGCTACTTTTTCTAGCAGATATCATGTTCATTGAAGTTTTTTCTTTGCCTTTTCACAAGAAAATAAAAACTATAGTAGCGTAGTACAATATCAAGCAAAACCAAATTATCCTGATGCATTTGTGGTTAACAGTATGTCCACACATCCACATTTTTGCAAGCCTATTCCCAAGATGTTCGAAACAGTAAACAGATGCAATTCCAGTGACGTCTAATGAAGTTTACCACAAAAAGGCTTCTCCTAAATATGATATTTGAGACTGATGTGACAGATGTCAAGGTGATTTGCTAAGTGTGAGATGAAAAAATGATAGCAAACAAATGATGTAATTCATGGGATGTCATTTGGCCCAATCATGAAGAATGCATGTCTTTTATAGGTGGGTTGGAGTGTTATCAGTCACCCGTGACATATGTTATTTGTGCAGAGTTACTCAGTAATAAGGATTCTGTGCATGCTTACCACATCGTTTGATCCCAGGCTCATTTGTCATTAAGACGTAATGTACCAAGTATAGTGTTTTTCCACTCTTCATGCAGATATAACATACTAGTATTTCCACTATAATCTCTAATTGGCCTAGTACCGATCCACGGAAAGCTCAGCCTCTCCAAGTTAATCCCAGTCTAGCACTCTCAAGAAACAACAACGTTTGGTCAAAGAGGATGTATGCAGATTTGAAAAGGGATTTCCAGGGTAATACATCATGATGTTCTGTTGCTGTTGGTTTGCATGGTAGAGTACCCTTGATGTGTGGTCTGTCACATAGCTTCCTAGATTCAGTCTTTCAGATCTTCGTAAGCCTTATAGATGAGCGGGTCATGTCAGGGGTATGAGGAGCAGTAGAACATTGGCTGGTTACCTTGGAGAGCCCTGCAGTGCTAATTAAGATCTCAAACGTGTCTTGGTGACCTTGGCTCTGCTGGCACGTGTTGTGTGAAGGGACACAGGTGGGGTCAGGACAGACAGGGTGTCCTCTGACATACTAAATATCGATTCATTAAAACAAAGTGGCATCAGAAGAAGTTGGAGATAAAAAGCATTTGTAGGTTAAGTGACTGAATGAACTAAGGACGTGGGGTCTAACCATGATCTGCTAAGGTCAAGGTCGTCTGGAGAAAAATTTAATCAGTACTAATCACAGACAGTGATCGAAGTGCCTGTTTTGCTGATGATGGTGTTCTCTGTGTTCTACATTAAAGCATTTATGCCTTTTTCCAAGGAAATCTCAATAGTAGTTGAACTTCTTATATATTTTACAGCATTTTGGGGGATTAAAATGTCAACTTTCTTCACTTTCTGGGAATACACTGTCTAACAAGTATCCTTTTGCAATAACATTTATTTAAAAAAAAAAAAAAAAAGTAAATTAAAATATTTAAACACAACACACTGAAAACACTTGTTCATGCCCGCTGGCCAGATTCCAACTGGTGTAATTAAATCTTGCAGTCTGTTACCTAAATACTTCCCGCAGTTTCTATCTAGTGCAGTCTCTTTCCCTGGTTTCTGGTCTCAACTAGTTTTACTGTTGCTTTGCATTGCAGCATAGCTGCCACGTTGTATCTCAAGGATGGCTGTGTTTCTTTGTGAAAGATGACTTTTTCATATATAAATAACTGTTAAAGTGCTTTGGAAACCTCCCCGGGATGAAGAGAACCATTGACAAATAATGAGCCTTGCAAATACATTATTAATATTGATCCTGTTACTGATCACATTGAAGTCCAGGGGCAGGGAGAAGGTCGATCGTAGGGTCTGTGTTATACCCTGGGACTCAGAAACCCTGGGTGTGATATAAAGCTCTACCCCAACCTGCTCTATGAGACTGGAGGAGTCATTTATCCCTTTGTGCCTCACCTGCCCCTTGGACTTCTCTCTCCATGACTTAATTAATCTGTATTTTTATGCTCTTCAGAACAAGGGCTTTGTGTTAGGGTGAGTGGACCGTTCTCTCTTTGTGCTGTTGAGTTGTAAACCATGAAGACAGGCTGGAATGGGCAGCCAGAAAGTCCTGGTGTGTGAGTGTAGGTTCATCTTACCCTTTTTGTCGCTGCCCTTTTTGTCACTACTCTTTAGAAGGGAATATAGATATTTTTCTAAATTAGAAAGGATGACGTATTTCTCACCGTTGCACGCAAGGGATCACCCAGCAGACTTGTTTGTTCTGTGTTGATTTTCTGTTGCACAGTGTGGGCATTTAAGCTTCATCCACTGCCAGCTTTTTCATCCTTCCTCACCCCTTATCTACTCTTTTGTAACCTTGGAAAGCAATTTGTAACGCATGTGAATGTGCAGAAAATACTCAGTGCTGATTCCCATACAATAGAGCAGTTACTTATAGCTGTCCTTTAGTTTGAGTGAAGTCCTTCGCTTTATGCTCAGATTAACCAATGTTCCAACTGAATTTGATGTTATCTCTCTTTTATTGATGTGAATTATTTATAGCAGAACTGTTGAATCATCAAAACGTGATTCCTGAGACTATTTTTTATGCTAAGATATTAATCCCATGTTCCTATTAAGATTTATCCCTCTGTTCCTCATTCTGGATTCCTGAATTAAATTTAATTATTCCATCTTTCTCTTTTGCAGTTTTAAGTGCAGCTGGGTTCACATAGTAGAAGTGTTAGGCTGTGGGTGACCGTGTTGAGGTCAGCCACAAAATCTGTCTTTCCTGCTTACCTATAGGTGAGGATTTGAGTTTGTATCACAACCAAAGGTAGCTCGTGTTTAGCTCCAGGGGTAAAATAAACCTATTCTTTGCATGGTATATTTCTGCATGTGTGAATGCAATATTTGGATTGGTCCAGATGGAAACTGTTACATTCATTCTCTCCAAAGGTGACTTTCTGGCTGTTGTTGTTTGCCGTGTAAATAAGTTTACTCCAAGGAGGAAAATAAAGTGTTCCCCAGTTCAGAAATGTGCATAAACTGTGAAGCAGAGAAGATCCTCAGCCTAAGTAGAAACAGTGCTTACCTGCTCTGCCCCTTCCTCGATCAAACAGTAATTTGAGAGCAGTGATATTCAAGCCATTGTCAATCTCCAGCAAGTCAGCTTTCTTTGGATATTCACTGTACTGTGGAGTTTTCCCTCAGAGTTTCGCAAAATTATATTTGTGATGGGTGCAGGTTGGTGACAGAGCCCATGGGATAACGCAGGTGGGGTCCAGTGGTTTTGCTCCTCCCTGAACCCTTCCTGTCCTCCTTCTGCAGGAGAAACCTTCAGGAGATGGGCGCAGGTGGCAGTTGTTTCTCTCCAGTGCACAGTGCTGTGATTATTTTATAAGTGGCTTCTTGGAACAAGTGTCTTCTTTCTCCTTTCTGTCTTTTTCTTGCTCAGCACCAAGGAAACACGTGCTGTGGGGTCTGGTATGCAGAAATCCATGTGCAGCCTGGAGATAGCATCCACAGCCTGCCTTCTGTCAGCTGGGGGAAGGATGTTGGGAGACACGCCTGGGGCAGAAACACGGGCTGAGCGTGTTTGGGAAATCCCAGCAGCCAGGAGGAGCTGTGTTGGGTGAATGAGCCTTAAACTTTGTGAGACCATTGCAAAGGAAGGTGCCAAACTGCTTCTCTGGTACCCTGGAGGATTTTGCAACTTAAGGGTGAGATGTGGCTGCTTTTATTTCCCTGCACTGTCTTTCCACAAGCAGAGGCCAGCAGGAGCAAGGACATGGGTCTGTGATTTTTCTCCCTCTCTTTGGGAAGGAAGAGTAATGAAACACGAATGAGAACTTAGTGCCATAAGCAGAGGAATCAGGAATGTTTGAGGAGGTAATTTATCTTTGCAGGCTGGCTCAGCCCAGGTCTGGGGTGATCCCATGCTGGTCCCTTTCATCTGCTCCATCCTCCTGCACTTGTCCTTGTCCTCTGCAGTCGGTGGGTTCCTGCACTCCAAGGATAGATCTGCAGGTTACAGCAGCACATTCGGTTTGTGCAGCTACAGCCATTTGCCACAAATGCTCTTGCAGGTGATTTTAGGACCTTTTATAATAATTACTCTTTTCTTCCAGACATTTCTGCATCTTTGGATCCCAGTCAAAACCCCCATCTCTTGTGCTGTTAGTAATGATGTTATGGCAGAGAGATCCCCCCCAGCTTTATTAGACTCAGATTTATACAGTGCTTCTGTCTTGAGTAATTCAAAACAGGGCCCAAACTGGGACCCTGGATCAAAGCTGCCCATAAATGTACGACAACCTGGGTGCAAAAGTTTGCAGCCATGGTTCTGGTTCATCTCTGGCCTTTACCTGCATATCTGATTTAAATACATAAATAAATAAATAAATAAATAAATAAATCCTGATTTAAATATAAAACAACTCTCTCAATAAATCTTCTTTTGGAGTTCACATATATTCACATACCAAGATTTGGAAAACCTTTTGGCTTTTTAGGTACCTACAGGTGGTTCCTCAGAACTCGCACAGCCAAAGCAGGAGTGGGGCCTTTTGTTTGTATGTGAATGTCATCTAAGGACTGATGTTTGATTGCCTTTCATTTGTGCCAAGAATAGAACTTAACTCATCTTCCTCCAGGGTGACAGGGTTAAACAGCTCATACCATTCGATGGAAGAACAATTGTGCCAGCCAATAAAGCACAGCCCATTTTAAATCATTCCTAATGATTTAAAGAAGGAAGAATGTCACCCAGAAGAACCATCTCTGCATTTTAAAAGATTTTCTACAATATTTTCCCGTGAATGATGTGCTAGACGCAAGCCCTTGATCTTCAAATCATTGGGGTGTTTTCAGTGATAAACGGCAGAGTTGGTGTGTAAGCACCAGCGTTCAGGTGTGTGTTTGGCATTGCAGGAGTGACAGATTCCCTGCACTTTCAGACAACACTTAAGTGTTCATTTAAATAAATATGCAGAATATGCAGGTAGTTAAATCCTTTTTGAAGACTGGACCATGGTGCAGCACTGAGATTAGGTTGCTATTACTATTACCAGTGAGGCTTCCTTCATGTACAGTCATGGTAGTTAGGTTTGGGATTTCATTTGCCTTTTTATTTTTTATTTTGACTGAGATCCAGGATACGTTTTGTTTGTATTGTCATATGCAAATAATAATATTTAAAACATATAGTACTTTACATATTCAGAACACCGTGGAAACATTTGCAGTCGTTCTCACATCACCCGTGTGAAGTAGGTAAATATTGTAGTTACTACTTTAATGCAGTTTTGCATGGGAGATAACATATTGCAGTATTGCTGATGCAAAACAAGCATCAGACCTCCAAAATCGAGAGTGATGTGAAAGGACCTGACACATTTAACGTAGTTTATATTTGTACCTTAGTTTTAGAGCTTTCAGAGATGACTTTTTCCAGTTTTCTTGACAGTGAGGGATACTAAAAAACCCCTTTGCTTTTAATGAGCAGTGAAAAGATGTCGCATGTTTCCTGAGGCTGGAGCCCCTCCAAAAGCTTAACAACATTTCACAAGATTTGCAGACAGGGACTGTATCCTGTGTCCCTGAGGTTGGTAGAGATGTGGTCATGGAATTTGGTAGGATATGTGTAACACTCGTGTCTCCTGGGTAGAGTTGACAAAGTTTCAGGGGCTGGTATGGTAAAAGCATCAGATTTCATGATTTGCAGTGGACCAATAAAAGAATCAGGTTAAATACATGTAGAATTACTGGAGATTAAAATTTCTGGGAATTAACATGCTGATGGAGTGAGAATTACGTTTACAAATGTGCAGTACATGGTGTGATGTGATGTTTGCGTCCCTATGAAAAGGCATCTGGTGGCTGGAGTGGTGGCTCTTAAACCCTGCAACTGCTTCTCGGCTTGAGCTTCTCTGTGCCAGGTTTCCTCATTTTTATTGAAGGAAGGATAGCCTCATTGTAGAAAATCACGGTGAGATTTCTAGCAAAAGATGAGAAATTGGACAGTGCTACCCTCGCATTCCTCTAACTGGATTTCCGTTTCTGCCAGGAAAGAATCAATGAAATAACAGTTGGTCCATTTCTGCACTACTGTCGGGAAGGGAGTGACCACAGAAGGAAACCAGACATCCCGTAATCTGTCTCTTTATTAAAAAGAAAAAGGAAGATGTTTATCCATTATGTTGCCCTCCTGTATTTATAGCAATTTGAATGTCTGTATCTAGTTATTGGTACTAATGAACTTATCAGAGTCTTTAAAGTGTTTTCCAGATCAACTAGACAGAGCTTTCCCAGGCTGTCCTTGAGGCAGCTTTTTTTTTTTAATAGGTTGATTATATTTCTCTCTCTAAGTTAATTACGTGATCCCCAATACTGAGTACCGATCTTCAGTGCATCTCCAGGAATGTAGATGGCACAGGGAGGAAATGGCTGACTGGAAAAGTGGGGAATTGAGACCTATTCTGACATCCTGAGTCCTGAGCCACTGTCCACCCTACTGCAGTTATTGCTGCCTTACTATTCACGTGGCAGATGGGCCTTCCCTCCCATGCAACACTGTAGAAGTAATTTAAGCTTATGAAACAAAACAAGTATTCCACAATTATTAAGAGTTTGTCATTTACTTTTCATTATTCCGCCTGCCACAGGAAAGGATTTCAGTAGCTCTGCAGAACTGCAGGAATTTGAAGGATGCCACACTCTTAATATAATTTTTAATAAACTTAATCTTTTACTTCTCTAATGCCTATTTGATTCTGTAAATGCAAGGCACATGTTTCTGTGGATTCTGTTCATCACTAAGATAAATAAATGGAAAAATTGTCTTATACAGTAAGGTCCTTCAGCTCCATCTGCAGCAGAGAACGTAATTATGCCCATATCGTTGATCAGAGGACTCCTCCCCTTGCTGCAGTCTGTATAGCATCAGGATTTAGCATTTAAACTATATTTAAGTAATGGATGTATTAGACAAAGGAAATCATGCAGTAACTGGATTGCCGTTCTGCTTTTAGCTCAGCACGCTTGTTGAATAAGGGCCAAACTGACTCGTTTCCTGGCGGTTCCTTTATTGTAGGCTGAGGGGTGGCGAATATCTGTGTGCAGTTGGAGGTTTCCAGCATCTCACTTCGCTGCATTCTCTGTTCCCTGTTGTCTCGTACAGACTGTCAACCATTTGTATTTCTGGGTTGGAACTAATCAGACCCATCTGGTCTTGCTGACAGTGCGAGCCAGGAGAATAGCTCTGTACCATGATACAAGATCCTGGAACTT
The DNA here is from genome assembly GCF_963082525.1 of Nesoenas mayeri. Taxonomy (NCBI): domain Eukaryota; kingdom Metazoa; phylum Chordata; class Aves; order Columbiformes; family Columbidae; genus Nesoenas; species Nesoenas mayeri. The sequence goes on from NC_137562.1 coordinate 7,722,652, forward strand.
GGGACACGGAGAAATTTACTGCCTGGCCTAGCCCGTTTTTTAATAAACTGAATAGTGCCATACTGCAGCTCGTTTTCTCCTTTGTTTTCTTTAATCAAAGAAAGCAATTATCTGTCAGAGCGCAAATATATCGGTGCTAAGCAATCCATAGATGAAAACATTTCCTTCTTGCTTAACCTGAAAGTAGTTCTTTGCATTCGTCCTGGATGGAGAATTTTGTGCTGGAATGAGTCTTTCAGCCACAGGATAAATTAGAAACAAGACAAAGAATAAAGATTGTCTTTTCAGTGTTTCTTAATCTCAGCTCGTAAACGAAGGTTGGTAGTGAAAGAGCTCCTGTTGTCTGGCCTGCATTGGAAAGAGCATCCAGGCAGCTCCCACGTTACTAAAAGAATGCCAAATCAAAGGCACTAATGCTGCATATTGTATCAAGTGTCCCTACCTGGGAGTATTTGAATTATGTGTTCATTGTACGTTAGGGAGAGAATTCAAGGCAAATCAAAGTTTGTATTGATTTTGGGACCAGGGGAGGGGTTGGGGGAGGATTATCTGAATAATTCTGTTATTCACCTTTCTGTTGGAAAATTAAAGTGGATAGTGCAAAGAGCAGTACAGAGAGAGATAAATGAGCTGCTTCATTTCAGAATGAACTCTAGTCTCAGAAAACTGTTGATATTGTGTGCCTAAATTCCTTATGTACTTAGTAGAGTTATCTGCATAAAATATCCTTTAAATTCAAGAATGACTTCCATCAGCCGTGTAATGATATCAGAGGATGATCGTGCTCCATTTTATTTCAGTGGATGTACACAAATACTCCTGTTGTATAAGATTATTTAACTGCAAAGGGCGCATTTTGTGATTATGTAGGATGGATTCCATTTCAGCGGCTCCAAACCTTGCAACCTTGTTCAGAGCAGTAAAACGAAGCTGTAAGATGAAGAGAGACATTGTTGTCCTTTGAGTAAACACACCGAACAAGAAGGGAATCTGTAATTGAACTTTTACCAGCACCTTTGCCAATGTAGTACCAAGGGTACATAATTTGCTGTAGCCAGTTACATGCCTTCTCACAAATCATGCGGCAGAAATGCTTTGCTGAAGGTTTACTGAAGGACTTGGGGACTGTGCTTAAAAATGTGAGAGCCAAATCACAGCTTTGCAGGATCCAGAGGTGCGTTTGTGTCCCTACTCCATCACGGCACTGTCATGCAGTTTACAAGTTGTTTTAGTGCCAGTGGATTTAGTTTGGCAACGTTAGCACTTATTAGTGATAATCTTGGAAAAAAAGAGATAGGTGAGAAGTCCAAAATCTCAGTCACCAACAGACAGAAAAACTAACCTGACTGCGAAGGGGAAGGAAAGACGAGGAAGCAGGGAAGTAAACTACACAGAAACCTTAAGATATTGTGCTGCACAGTAAAATTTGGAGGCAGAAAGGGTAAATGATGGCATAGAAATAAGAAGCAAGAGCACCAGTCTCAGCTCCAGATCTACCTTACAAGGAGTTTTTCAACCTTTCTGCTCCTGCCCCAGAATCTGTTAGGGAATGTGAAGAGTATTTGTGCATGTTGTAGGAAGGGTGAAAAGGTGTTATATGGGTGAACAACAGTACTGGTGGAAACAGGTCACTGAAGGAAGAATGATGGTTTTTGCAAAAGCTTTTTGGCAAGAGCTGCATCCCTAAAGATTTTCTGTGGATGTATATATCCCATTTTCCTCATCCTACAGAGGAGAAGGTACTGGGGAAAAAATCTTCGAACTGTTTTTAAGTATCTCACAGGGTCTTCACTCTGTTTTTTAAGTCCTGTCTCGAATAAACTCTTGCTCTAGTCAATATAAATTTGCTTTAGTCCTAACACTATAAAACACGAATAAGCACTTTGAGATTTGCCCCATTGATTTTGCCAAGTTTTGGTTGAGTGAGAACTTAATAGAGATTTCGGATTGTGAAGATAAAGAACTGACTTTTGACATCCTGATTCAATTTCGAGCCAGCCATTCTGCGGATTAGCTCCCATCGAGTTCAGCGGGAGCGCGTCGGTGCAAGGGCTGAGTCAAGATCCAGCGCTCAGCCCGCTGCCAAGAGTCGATGTCAGCTCAGCTTCCTTTAATCTGCCCATCGAGCGAGGGTTTCAGAACTTCAGGGGAGAAACAACCGCTGTTTCTGTGAGGAGTTTGGTGGTGGGGCAGGGGTTGTGCTGGCTCCAGGCTGCAAAAATTAAAAGGAACCAAAGCACAGGCAGGCAAGGGGAGGACGTTTGGTCTCCAGAGGGAAAAGGGGACTTTATGGGCTGTGGAGCAACCCACGTGTGTCAGCAGAGGAGAGCGGCAATGGAGTTGCTGCAGCTTCAGGTATGATGGTTGGCCAGTGTTGGATTAAATCCCTTTGTACGGAAAGGAACAGCTACATGGGGGTTGTGCCTATGGTGACAGTGAGCAACAAGTACCAGGAAGGGGAGCTGGTTGCCTTGCCATGGTGAGGAGCACACACCACACTGATCTGCACCCTTGGCTGCAAAAACGGGCCCTTGTTTGGAGACCAGTGAGCAGAGAATATATCATTTCCCTGTAACCCACGCTAAGCATTGCAAACTCAAAGGGATTCAGGAGCCCAACCATTACTTATGTGTTACGGGAGCCTGCCTGAGTGGGTCCCTGCGGTGGGGTGGTTGGTGTCCATGGACACCACGGACATGGGCTCATGGGACAGCTGGCTGCCATGGCTCTCCTGCTTCAGAGGTGTCCTCTTTGTGTTGGGTAGAGGTGATAACTCTCCCAGCAATGCATCTCTCTCCACACCTCTGTATCACACAATATAGACGCTTCAAAAGTCCCAGTCAGCTCCAAAACAAAGGAGCAGCGAGGAGGCAGCCACTCATGCTGGGAATATCTATTTTTCCTTCAAACACAGAAATCAGACTGTTTGCATGTGGCCTCCAGAGTTGCTGCCATCATTATTCCTCCTGTTCTGTGATTTACCTTCATGTCTTTTTAAAATCACTTACAGTTACCCATTTGAGCACATTCTTGATATATCCAGGATATTTCCTGGAAGGTGCTCATCTGAGTTTGGTGGGACATTATGTAGCATTTGTACAAGTTCTCATACATAGAAGATATTGTTAATGCAGTGGAAGGGTGGAAGACCTCTCATTTTAGGGGAGATGCTTTTTTCCTAAAAGCAAGATTGTTTGGCTTATGGTAGAGACTAATAAACCAGCAAGATTTTGTTGAGAAACACAAATTTTATTTTTTGAGATACGTAAGCACAGCATAGTCTCTTAAACATTTTAAATCAATTTTCCTTGTGCTCTTAGGATTCAAAAATGACAAAATGGATTCCTTTCAAATATCTCGTGTGCCAGGGTTCAGCCGAGAGGGAATTTTTTTTGTGGTTTAGAATAAGGTTTTGTAATGAAAACCCTGACAGATCCTTTACTGTAGTGTCAGTAGGTACAATAATATATAGTATAAAATTAACTCATATTTTAATTATCTTGAACAGAAAAAAGCATTAGCTGAGATCTCTGTTAGTTTGTTTTGACCCAGTGTTTAAAGAACACGTCTTCGTTTGTTTCTGCTGCTCAGTAAGCGAGAGTGTAGGTATCAAAACTGTGATATAAGGAGCTTTGGCCTTTCCGATGGTTTAATATTCCAGTATTCTATTCTTACAAAAGTTGATTCCTTTTGAAAACATGGCTCCTCTGTCAGCTTGTGAGAATAATAAAAATGTGCTGGATTTCTTTGTGTAACTTATCCCTTCTTCCCCATTTCTTCCTAAAGAAAAGGAAAAGGGCATGGCCTTTCCTTCTGTCTGCTTTAAACCCTGGCAGCCTTTTACTCGCTACCATTTAAAACCAGGGTTGGAAGCGCATGTTGTGCCCCATGCCAGGGCTGACTTGTCCTGCTTCATTTACGGCCCCTAAAACTCTGGGGTTCGATTGCTCAGCTTTTACTTTCACTCGTTTTCACTTGCACACCTGTGATTGCTGCTTTGTTGTGCATGTTAGATTCCTGCAGGATTTAAAATTGTTCCTTATTATAAAGTTTGTTTATATATATGTGCACATGCATATGTATATATGCATTTTAATTGTATTTATTGGCACATGTGTATATATTAAAAAAAAAAAAAAAGTATACTTATATACCTTTGTACTTTAAAGTATTTAGTACTGGCCATTGGCCACACTAAGATGCAATTCGTAGCAGGACCTTCGATCGGATCCAGAGTGTTAAATCTTACGGGACATAAAGCTCGCTAAGATTTGCGAGAGCCCTGATTACTTAGCTGAGAAAGATGGCCAGAGTTGGATTAGTAAAGACTATAAACCTTCATTCATTGGAGCAAGCTCTAATTAAGGGAGTAATGAGCAACAGCCTTGTGCTGATGGTACCTTGTGTGACTGACTGTTGCAGCGTGGGGTTGGGCTGAGCTAGGCAGGAGGTTCTGGACCATTGGCCTCATCTCAAACAGCAGTTTCCATCTTACAGTTCACATGATGCAGGCAAATACAAACTGCATTAACAATGCCATAGAATAACTTCATATAGAGGTATTTCAGCTTTACTAAAACCAGAATCCAGTCCACACTTGGTGGAGCAGGAGCACATGTGCAAAATACTGTGCACCATATCCTTTATGTCTCGGGTACGTTACAGCCATTGGGCACCAAACTGATTAAATGGGCGCTGAGTTGATCTTTAAATTTTTATGGGTGCTGTAAAAATCAGAGCCCCTTTTCTGTGCTTCTGCTAGGATAGCTGTATATTGTGGATGTCTGATCCCTGTTGCACATCCACATTGACTTTGAAAGTGGAAGCTTTAGTACTACCTAATCTTGTCTTGAAGGCAAATATTAGCTAATATAACCAGATATAATCTACCCCCAAATGTCTACACTACTTGCCATTGAAGCAGTGCTTTTAAAAGGCTTCTTAAAATAAGCATAAATTTTAAATTGTATGCTTAGCTCACAGTGAAATAACTAGTCTTTAACTTGAGAATGGGCTCCCCTGTGCCATGCATTGCTGATTTACTGAAGTTGGACAAAGTAATTCCCATCAACGTTGATTGAGAATGTCCAGGTTTTGTCTTTCAATTAATTATGAAACAATCTGTTGTCAGCATCCCCAACAGATAGCGAGACTTTGACATTCAGAGTTAATGTGGATGAATGTGGATGTACTGAGACACTGGGAAGAAAGGCTGTAATGAAATTCAGACTGAACTGAACTGGAGAAAAAAGGGGCAGAGAGGAGAAGAAAAGAATGAGCACATTGAGATCTTGGACAAATAGAGAATGGCTGATGAATCGTTCCATTCAAGCAGGCAGCATGGCTGCTGAGCTCGGAGGGACTTGGCATGAGGAGCAAATAACACAACATCTCTCGTGAGCAAAGTCCATCTGGGCCCCATCACTGAGCTGGGAGGGACAGGAGTGGTGGAAATGGAGAACTGGGAGCCGCTTTCCTGGACCATCGCTGAGATGCTGGTGTGTTCACACGGATGAAATAGCAGCAGCAAAACTTGGCAAACCAGAGAACGTTCATGTAGCTCCACCATCGTAATATCTCTTTCATTAATGTTTCTTTCTAACTATTCCTCCCTCAGAGTGCATGGAGATGTTATACAGGTGCACCCCCATTAAAAGGTCCGTGTATGTTTATTGCTGATGTGCTTAAATGTGTAAGATCCGCAAAGGCACTGTGTTTCACACGAGGACGCTTGTCCCTGCAATATGTGCATGTGTGTGTTCTGCCTGGAGTTACACAGGTGTAAACACATTTAGTGTTCATCCGGCTGTCTGAAGGGATTCGGTTCCCCAAGGACACAGGCAGCTGCCGGGTGGGATTTGCAAAATGCCAAAACCATGTGGCTCCTGAACACCGAGTGAAATGAATCTGATCAGGTACATAATTCACTCATTACAAGACACTGGGCTGAATCGGTGGGCCAGCAAGGTGCATTTTGGAAATCTGACCCCAAAAAGCATCTCAAATATGACTTAATTGCACATAGGAAATTTTTACGATTTAGCTTGTGCTGTTTGCACTGCGTGGCACAGATACTGCATGACTTTGCTTTCGGATGGTATTTTTCCCTCAGCAACTTTAGAAAGTAATTTTCATTCTGTGTTTTTAATGCCACAGGGTTTGTGCCTGCTGAGAAATTAGCAGCAAACCATGCAGTCCATCCATCATTGTTGGTGTTTTTGTTGTTTCTTTTTTCCCCTCGCGTTGTATATTGAAACCCATAATTAAGACTAATCTTTTAAATGCCTTTGTAGAAGAGGCACACAGCAGGAACGGAATGGACTTTTTATTAAAATTAACAAAAGAAATGAAATTTGTACGTAACATAATTGCTGAACGTAGACTTAATAATTAAAATTACTTCTGTAAGTCTGTTCTTATGGATATTGAGTAAATAAAATTGCTGTTTGCTGGTAGATCAATATTTCTGCTCACAACAAAAATTTATAATTTCAGATACACAGTTTGTCCATTATGGGCTATGAAATGCAGTGGAATTTGTCTATCCTGTTAACAGCAACTAAAATAATCAAGAATCACCAGCAGTTGTTGAAAACTGTGTATTTATAGTTGTATTTGGGCAGAAGAAATTCTCAAGCAGAGGATAGTATTCAAATACCATGGTGTGTTAGCAGTGTTACTGTTTACAGTGGCCACCTTTTGGGACTTACATACACCCTGGTTTTAAGCACCTGCTGTTCTGCTGTCCTGGATCTAACTAGTGACCTGTGCTGAATGAATCACAGCACATGCCAGAGCATTTTATAACCGTGAAAATGATGCTATTTACAGCTATCAGGAGAACAATGCTATAAATAACCATTGGTTTGGGGTTTTTTCAGCCTTTTCAATTTAGCACCTAATAGTCCCGTTTTTCATAACCAATAAAACTGGTTTGGGTTGTTATTGATATTGATCGTTCCAGATTGTGTTTTAATATTCCACAAGAATTAAAAAATATTTTTATCCCTCTTTTGTCTGTAGCTTTACTTAAAAATCAACTCCAGATTTTAATCTCCTTAAAGCAACGTGGATGTTCAAAGGGAGGGATTGGGTGATTTCTCTCATGGGTGGTACAAGTTGATTATCTTGCTGATTGCCATTTCTCCCTCTTAAATGGGTTTAGTTACTGCCTAGGAGCTGGAATGTCCTAGATGTAGCTTCTTAGCAGATGATGAATGCCTTTTATAACATGTCCTTCGTAGGGGCTTAGGCAGTCTGGAAGGATTCACAATAATACCTCAAGATTACTCGGAGCACACATACACGACAGCAGACGGGCTTATGTTAGTTCATCTTTCATGAAGCATGTGTAGCCAAGGAGAGCAAGGCTGCTTTATGATTCACTGGGGTAATTTAACATTGAACATGTCCGAGACCTTTGAGCATAAAACGCTAAGGCCGTGCTGCTACTGTGCACAAATATGACATTTTTAACTGGCACAGCCTGCTGTCATGTGTCGTTTCTTCCCTTTTCCCCTTTACCATCTCTTTTTTCTTTTCCCCCCTCTCCGAATCCTCCAAGATTATGTTAGTTTACAACGAGCTTTATTTTTGAATGGAAAAGCTGATGTTGGCAGAGGGGCAACTTGATGGGGAACAATTGCTCTGAGTGATCCTGTTAAGGTTGAGACCATTACAGGAAAGTGACTTTAACCCCCAACTTGGTGTAATGGAGGTGCAAACCTTGAGAATTGTTGTCTTGAGGTGGTGTTGCGGTTCCAGCAAGGGGTTTTAGTTCGTGTTGCATTGTTCTTTCTGCTCGACAACGTGGCTTTGGGAAACATGAGGTTCTGCAGGATGTTCTGTGCAACTTCTGACACAGGGATTTTCCTTCGGGAAAGCTTGGCAATGTTTGTCAGACCTTTATGGTGTGGTCACATCCTATTGAATGCTTGTTCCTGGAGTTGAGGGCTGTCACAAATGTTGGCTTGTATAGGGATGATCCTGCCCATGTTTCAGAATTTTCCTGAAAGGCGAGGAGGGGAAGAAAAGAAGAATATGGCCAATAGTTGCAGTTATATTAACAAAATTACTAAAATTAAGCACATTGGTAGCATCCCACCTTGATTGAGCCATTGTGCTTGGTGATTTGGAGATCACACCTCAAGAGTTATTAATATATTGGAGCTCTGTGGAGTGCCCAGGGTCTGATTGCTGAGGTCTGGCTACAGATTAGGAAAAGATCCAATTGTGAGGACATGTCACCACCCTTTTCCACAGCATTTGAAACTGGGGTATCTTTGGCTTTCTGCTGGGATTAAGCCATGGACTCTTGTCATCTCTTGAAGAGTAAATACGTGAAATGGAAGTTTTTGCTTGAGTGTCTCTTATCTTCCTGGAGTGACAATCTGCCATGGTGTTTACTTGTTCTGTGGTATTGTCTGGGAAGCTTTTCCTTTCTTCTGTTTTCTTGATATTTTCTCCTCCAAAAAAAATCAGCAAAATGCAAGCAAACAAAAAAGAAGGCGTCTCAGCCCTGACCTCCTTCCCCTACCAACACATTGAAAGGCTTTAATGAAAATAACATTTGGCAGCTGTGTTTGAGTGACCAATGTGGAATGGGGTTTGACATCGGAGCATAAACAAAATGTATAAATGTATGCAGGGCGCAATACTACAGCTGGAGTAAAAGATTCAGATGCCTCTTATATTTCACACATTGCATTGTAAGGTCACAAACCAAGCTGAAGATGCAACTTGAGGAATGAATATGTCTAGGTTGATATGAACTGGTTTTAACCCCCTCGGTATTTCTAGATAAATAGCGTTAACTTGGAGGAGGCACATTCTTGCTTTTTCTATTCAGGCTCTCTGCTTCCTGTAGAGCATTTTAAATCTTAGGGGCCTGAGCCAGCCACAGATTGGGGAATTATGATGATATCAGCAAGGTTATTTCATGGTGTTGGTGTCTTAAAATTAAAGGAACTCTTGGTGAGTGACCAGCAGCTTGCTTTTTATTTTTTTCCCTTGCCTGCTTTTCCCTGTATTCGTTTTTAAATTCTTCAATGAAACTTGGCATGGAAGGATCAAAAACAGTGCTGGGAATAAAAGGCAAGTTTTTACAGTTCGATCCTTTTTTTTTTCTTGTACCTAGTAAAAAAAGATGTCGTTAGGGGGACTGGCAATTTTCACCTCAAATGAGATGTCAGATCTAATATTTCATATAAGTATCTATGTCTTTGTTAAGGTCTCATTATCTCGTGAACATGTGGACCAAGTCCAAAAGAATTATATCTTTAATATTTGTCTATCAGTCTTATGTCCTTCCTACTTCTAACAGAGTTGAGAGAGGGAGGGTTTGTTAGTGCAGAGGTTACTTCATTAGTTTGATTTGGCATGTCTTGGATTCACAGTGCTTTCAAGAGACATCATGGAATAAATTCAGGATGTGTTATGAGGATGCCCACAGAGCAAATAACATGGGCAAATTACCTCACCGCTAAAGGGAAAATAAAATCACATATCTGTTGCAGACAATATGACAAAGTAGAGCAGAATGCAAGGGGGAAATCTCCTGTAAATACCGCGCATTCATATTCATGTGTTTTACATTAAAGCAGTAGAACTCATATAAAGCTGCACTTATTAAAATAAAACATTTCTAAGAAACAAAACAAATAGCTAAGTGCTGTGGAAGCAAACTGAAGCCTTTAAAGCACTGCTTCCAAAAAAGAATAATCTTCTTACATAACTTAGAGTGGCTTTTAATTATCTGTACAACTGCAGCAAGCGAGGCGATGATGGACATGGTAATATAGGGCACTATTTCAGTTTTAAGTATTACGTATTTGGCAGCAACAGAGTTTTAAGTAAGAATGACACCTTTGTGCGTTTTACTACATGCAATTAATTTGGAAATTCCCCTATGCACTGGTAGCTGTTTTGAACATGGATCCATATGGATTAGTGTTGTATGCAGTGGTATTAGCTTGGATAGAGCAGCTCCCAAAATCAGTTGGTTTGAATACCATGTAGGTGTGTGTGTGTGTATTTTGAAAGGAATTAAGGAAATCATTGCTTCTGGAGGGATGGATTTGAGTATCCACCATTTAGAGAAACCGACAGTGAGTTTGAAGTTTGAGAAGTGCAATCCTGCAGTGATTAGACCGTAATATTTTATTATGGGTCTGGCAAATTCAAAGCGTAATGAGTTTTATGGAGACATTCCTGTTGATTTCAGCAGCAGCAAGATTGGGTCTTCAGAAGTTTTTGTGGGAATAATCTCTATGGATAGCTCTTCTACAAACATGAGTGGATCACTTAGACTCATGGGGCATGCTTATTATTCACATATAAGTGATTAATATTCAAGCATAAGGGAATTTATTCCTCTTACTTGTTTGCCTTATAGGAACTGACCTTTTTTCCCATCCATAAGACCCCCTTCCCACATCCTGGCAAAAGTTACACATTGTTGTGGAGTAGCCAAGAGGGGCTTCATCTGACAAAAGGAAGGTTTTTTGACAGCATATGACTTGTCCATTTAGACCAATTAAACATGTTCTTTCCTGCCTAAACAGATTCATTTGAGGAGTTTGGAATGCAAATTAGATCCAGGCCTTATTAATTATATATGAGTAAACATAGAATTCTAGCTGAAATTGTGTTCCTGTTCCTTTGGTTATTTTATGATTGAAATAAACTCCAAGCCAAAGTAGGACATAATTATCTATAGCAAAGTTGCCTCTTTCTATTGCAAACACCAAGCATTCATCATTAGAAAGCGTTTATTTAAATATTCAATTAAAACTAGGCATCATTGTTCTGTAAATAATGTTAGAATTGACAGAAAATGGCAAGTGTTTAAGTACATGCAAATTATGAAGGATGGCATTCAGGGCAAAAATTTCATTTGGGGCCTTGCTATGGAAAGGAGCATTTTTATATATATCTTCTAAGTGACAAAGTCTCAGGAGGAAGAACATCAGGCACCCCAACTGCTTGGTGTTTCTAAAAAGCTCTCCAAAGACTCGATTCCTTAGAATCTGAATGTTAAAATACCACACTCATTAGTACAGGGATTAGTTATGTGTGAGCTAGCATGTATACACACACCGTAATTAGGTTTTTTATTTGATCTTTTATATATTTGATGAAAGTAGCATGAGGAAAAGAGCCATCTCAAAAAAATAGTCCACTTCTCCTGTGATTGCTCCCCTGACGGTGCTTATGGGGCTTTTCTGAAGCTCTGGGGCTGAGATCCTGCAAACCCGCTTCTGCAAGCGCCTGCCATGGGGATGCCAGCGGTTCTCCTCCTTGTGTTCCCAGTGGGATTCTTGTTTTTTCCTCTTTCTCACCAGGGAGAGAGGAAGAACCAGTAATTCCTTTGCAGTGGAGTCCCCAGCATCCCTCTGATGGGGCAGGTGCCGCCCACCTGGGGCTGAACATCTCATCTGCTTTCCTAGACTGAATATTCCTGGGAGAGAATGTGCTGAAATGACTCACGCTTTTGCTGTTAGCACCAGGAAGGGCTGTTCCCCTAAATGCAAGAGACCATTCTGGGTTTTTACTGCTGTCTTCCATGCTTTGGCTTTCTATAAAATCCTTCTGATAAGCTGTTGTTCTGCTTTCTTCTTTTATAGAAAGAGGGGTAAAAAATGGCAGCATTAACGCAGGCTCAGAATGTTTCCCTGTGCCTCGACACTGCCTCCACATGTGCTGAAAATCACATATTTGCAATCACTTTTGCAGGTGCAAAAGAAAAAATCTGCCAGCATTTAGACATTTTTGGAAATCCCTTAAATAGGCTCACACCTACATGCCCCAGAATTTTCTCCTGGATCAGTACAAGATGCAGGTTCTGCTGCTGTTTGTGCTTATTTTGGGGTTCCTCCATGGTTAGAGTTAGTCCATGTGCAAACACAGGTGCAGGTTTGTGCGCGCTGATGCCGAAGAGTAGAAATCCATCCCTTCCCCAGGATAAACTCTTCCATTTCCTGGAGACCACATTTGAATTTATTACAAAAAATAATGGGACTTCACACTTCTGGAAGCCAGTACATACCGCCTACTTGGCTTTTTATTATAGTGGAAGGGAAACATTAGCTAAATCATACTACACGAGGTGAAGAAGAACCTGTGACATCCTGACACCCACATACCATGAGGAAAAAAAAATAGACTAGATCTGTAATTTTACTCTCCTAAAAAATAAATTCCACCACCCTTTTTTCCGGTGTATTTTCTGTTTTTATATTCAGTGTAATTGGGAGAGAAATTTATTTGACGGCGATGTCCTATTGACGTAAGTGGTATCAAAATGTGGCCCTTGATTTAGGGCATCCGCATTTCCACAACTTTTATGTGGGAAGAATGTGCCTTATTGTATAATAATCACAGACTCTCTATGCAGATGTAACATTGTCATTCTTGCAGGCATATCTTTTGTTCTGTAATACACAGTGGAATGGGAGATATAATTTAATGTGAATTACCTACAAATTGTATACGGTGCCAGTAAGTAGCTCTTTGCAGTACCTAGTATGAATTTTCTCTCGCTGACAAACTGAACAATGTGTCTTCTCTGAAATTTAAAAAAAAAATAATAACCTGATGCAATAGAATACGGTTAAATTGTGAGGTGGCAAAATACATTAAATAATTCATATATCTGTCTTTCTTCCTCCTTCTCTGTGTTTATACACACATATATATATTTCTAACGTTAATTTGACATAATTAGCAAAGAAACAGCTGAGTATCTTTTAAGATTTTGGTGTAAATGCCCCTAAATGGAGGAGACCCATTTACAAACGTTACTTAACTACTGTCTCAGATATCAGGTGTACAGTGCAGGGTCTTGGCAGAAAGGACTATTTGCCCATGAATAAACAGGAGCTGACTTCCCAGCATACATGGCCATGCACGCATGAAAGGGTCGAAGCCATTAAAACTGAAACAATAGTTACCTAAAAAAAGGCAAGTTGTTCTTCCATTAAAGCATATGGTGAACTTGTAGATTTTGGAAAGCTGGGTGAAGGGATGGGCTTTAATATAATCCGATTTGTCAGCCTGGCCCTACTGCAGTATCAAAGAATTACTGGAGCTGAAAGTGTTCTTGTAGGTACAGACCGGCTGCAAAATGGCTTTGGATGCTGCTGCTGCCACCAGGACGTGGCTGGAGGGCTCATAGCTGCAGTTGTTCTCGCTTTGATCTGGGATCCACCAAGAGCAAGAGCTGGGTTTGCTGTCCTGGTGGTGGGACACAGGGCTGGGGACTCCCGAGCACGTTTGTGAACGCTCTGCCCACTCTTTCTGATGCACAAATGAGCAAAAGGTTAATGCCGGTCCCCTGGGCTCTCCGTTAATTTGCGTTATGTGAAGTCGTTGTTGAGGTTTTGATTGCGAGGTGACGATGAAACCGTGGCAGATGTATTGTCAACCCCCTCTCCCCCCACCATCGTCCTTCAGCCCCCCCTTCCCACTAAGGACAGGGGATCAGGAGGGAAAGAAGGACAGAGAGAAGAGAGTTGGAAAAATTAAAAATATTTTACTAATGCTACTGATAAAAATAGAGAAAATAATATAAAATATACAAAACCGGTCCTGAAAGTCTCAGCAACTGCAGAGCCGGCACCCGAAGTCCTGGACTGGACTCTGCAGCCAACCGGAGCTGGATTCAGTCTGTCACTAGGCCTCAGTTCGCAGGGAGGACTCGCAAGGTCCTCTCCTAATGTCGACCATAAGGAAAAAGGGATGAGATCCTCGTGATCTCCCACTTTTATATGAAGTATCATGTGAATGGGATGTTATACTCAGTTGGTCAGTTTTTGCTCACCTGTTTCTCGTTGCCCCTCTCGCGAGATGTGCATCTATCTGTTCTTATGAATGACCTTGCATTCCACCGCTATGTCTACCAAAACATGTATCTGGCTTTTCAGGAGAGTGCATTTAATAAGAAGGCTTTAGCTGACAGGCAAATTCACTAAAAGAGAAACTTGTTTTTAACAAAACAAGGACAGTCGTATATGACGCATGGAGGGGCATATCTAAAGACAACCGGCCACATTGAAGGACTCATTTTGGATGGAGTAAAAGCAGCGTCACAGCGTGCTGGTTTACAAACCATGTCTGTGGCCAGGGCGGTTCCAAACTCAGCTCTTGCAGGTTAGTTATTGATAAGCGTGCTGCTGCCCCTGCATTTAGTGCTGCTGCCTTGGGTGCGGCACTTCGGAGTGTCCACGTGTTGTCTGGAGATGGCCAAAGCGTGTCTGACAAAGGGAGAGGGGAAAAATGGAGATTTTTTTGAATCATTACCTGTCAAATCTGAAACGAATTTCACGGACCAAGGAAAAGCCCTCAGGGCTTTTTCTGAATTTCTAAGGCTAGCTGCAAACAATGACAGCGCTAAGAACGCAAAAAAAAGGTCACAGTAATATTTTATAATAGCAAGTGTTAGGTAGCCTAAATGCAAGGGTTGGAGCCAGCTCTCCCCATAAATAATGCATACAAACAGAAAACCAGGGGGAGACAAGAGGTCTGTGTTAGCAGGCAGCAGTATCATTTTGATATAAAAAAAATACATATAGAAAGTATAGAAAATGGTGAATACTTTTTCAGGCTGCTCTTGAGAAACTCAGTGTCTTTGTATAAAGGTGGGAATGACAGCTCATAGTACATTAAAGTGAATAGAGTTCCCAAGTCATTCAGCAGTGGCAGAAATTCACTTAATCTCGGTTTGATATGAGGCAATTTTTTTTTAGTTCTCTCCAGAATGATTGTCTGGGGTTTGTGTGTGTGTGTGTGTGTGTGTGTGTGTGTGTGTGTGTATGTGTGTGTGTGCTCTTGTTCTCTCTGCTTCCCTCCCTGCTCGGGTTGGGTGTTTGTGTTTGCACACACACCATTTCTGACATTGGGGATGCTGCGAAACACTACAGCTGATTTCACTTGTACTGTTCAAATTTACATGAATTAACTTTCAAAAATAACACAAATGGACTATTATGAAAGGCTCATGTTTATCATTGTCCAAACAAACAAAAAAATAAAAAGGAAAAAGGTGAAGATACAGTCTCAGTTTCTTACATTTATTTTATTAAGTCCCTGGTAGAATCACAGAGTGGTTTGTGTTGGAAGGGACCTTTAAAGCTGATCTCGTCCAACGCTCTGCCATGAGCAGGGACATCTTCAACTAGACCAGCCTGGCCTTGAACACTTAGTGCTGGTAAAAGTAGCTGATAGAAACATGTGATGGATAGCAAATGGTCAGTGTTTGGAATCAGCATTCAAAATGATTGTGAAGCCTGACAGAAAGCCTAAACCCTAAAAATCTTTCACATCTAGTTACAGGACCAGAAAAGCTACTGCGAACAATGGGCATTTTGTAGCTTCTACATGATTTTTTCAACCACAATAAGAGATGTGGAACCTCCTGAGATGCCACTGCAGGCGGACATGCTTCCTGCCTTCAAAATTCTGCTTCATCTTGACTGTGAAATCTTTGGCTATCCTGTTTGTATTTGCAGAAAGCCAGCTGGACTAAACTCAGCTCTGTTACAATAAAAGTTTGTAGGCAAGGCTTCTCTCCAATGGTGTTCTTGCTGCTCTTCTCTAAATCAAACCTTGGCAATCCATAAAATTGGACAGAGGCAAAAACTGAGTTTAAGATCTAGCTGTAAAGCACAGGAGCTTAGGCCCTGATATTTTAAGGGTATTTGGTTAGTAAGCTGACCACTGTAAATACACCTGCACCAGGTTGTACCCTGTGGTTTATGTACATTGGGTATCCAGGTGTGTGGTTTTGCCCGCTGGACCCGTACAGGGAGGTGGCAGGTTATAGATACTGAAACAGGTGCAAGTACAAAGCACGCAATGACTAATTTGTAGGATGCCCCTGTAATTTGCTGCCTATTAAGCCAGTTATGCAAAATAGTTTCAGTGCAGCCTTTACAATTTGGAAGCAGAGATTTTGCACATTCAAGTCGATCCATGAAAATGAAGCTCATGGCTGTTTGTGCAGATTAGCATTTGAATATCAGCCTTCCCAGTTTGGGGGGCAGAAAGGGAAATATCCCATGTGATTACTCATAAAAGTAATTCTAGGTGGTTATTTTTAAAACTCCAGTGTCAGTAAGTTATTTTTGAAACAAAGTATTTCTATTTCAGTCGTTAAATAAACTTCATTCACTTTCTGCTGCACAATATTCAGTATCCTGCAGAATTTGTTTGCCAATTACTTTTAAACATCAGTAACTCCGTTATCCATTCCAACATCACAGGAGTTTGAAAGAGAGCTCCATGTAGAAATTCTCTGATCCAGCAGCATCAGGGTTATGTTTTGTGGGTTTTTTTTCCAGGTAGAAGTAGACCAGTATGTTCTCAAATTGTAATTTTATATATTTTTTTGCCAAGATGCAGAAGAGCCTGCCAGTTTTTACTGAAAGAATAAGAATTTTCAGAAAACTCCTGTAGATCTACAAACTGTTCATAAATTTATTGACAGTTGGCAGCCCTGCTGTGTGTGCTGTACTGTTATATATCTGCCTTCTTCACATCTGCTTTGTCGGGGTATGAGACAGCAAGTCAAAAGTATTATAGCTTAAGGAGGCTTAGCAGTGTCTGTAAATAAAATGAGGGAAAAAAGAGCTTTATTTTTCCATTCCTCTAAGATTTTATCTTTTTTTTTTTTAAAAAAAAAACAAAATGTGGAAGGATTTAAATTAAATTCTTGAGTCTAACAGCAGCAAGTGGAAAACAAAGAGGTCTAGCTCCTTATTCCTGTGAATAATTCCCTCAGACGTGACATGAAGGAGTTGAGAAGAGCGTCCTCCAAAAGCAGAAAGCAAAGTCTCCATTACCAGGAGAATCGTTCTCCTGTTAGTGCTTTCACAGTTGATTAAAATAGGTAATATTAGTGCTAGGATCCCTCTGTTAACAGGTGATATTTAAATTATAATAGAACCCTAGCTAGTTTTTTTGTCTTTGTCCATAAAAAGGCTACCAGTTACTTATAGCATGACAGCTCAGAATATCAAGGTATTGCCAAATCTTTCATTTTACAAGAAAAACAGGCTGCTCCGGTTTTCCTCCTGCAAAGTTCTCGGCTGTGATGCATCGCGCGGCGGATTCTGCTGACCACACCGTATAAATCGCATCCCTCCCGCCCCGTCCTGCAAAGTCAAATTTAACTGGGAAAATTGAAGTACAGTGTCTGGGGCTTAGTGAAGCAAGGCAAATCCTTTCTACAAGCTATAGAGGTGACCTTTTAAACCACCTCCCACACCGAGCCTCCTACTTTTATTTTTGACACTAAATATAAACCATTGGAAGGGCCAGTGAGAGGGCTGTAATACTTTTGCTCTGCTTATGACTTCTTCTAGAAGAATTTTAAGCAGATGGAGGAATCTCTTCTGTTTGCGAGTTGACACAGTTAGAGGGACTTCGGTGCCATGACAAATGACAGTATTAACTCAACACCCTAATGCAGGTGAACAGAACCATTGGCCAGATTTGGTCCTTCTATAGGCAGTGGGTAAGCACAATGACAGAGCTGCTGAATCAGACAGTAGTTTAAACATCTACTTCATTTTAATTTTACAAAATGAGCCTAAGAAGTATTTTTAGGGAATGTTTAAAGTACAAAGGAAAACTTTGTTTAAAAATAGATTTTTGACAATGTAAAATAGGTTAGTGCTTCCTTTGAGGCAAACAAACAACCCACTTAAGAATTAAAAATTTCCAAGCAAATGATTTGGAAATCCTTCCTGCTTGAAGCATGATCAAAGTAAAGTCTTGACAGGTAGCATTTATCACAGGTAGTACCTTCTGCTCAGTAAGTACTCGGTGAGGCAAAAAGAAAAATTAAAATGGTGGTTCATAGTTACACGAGCATCTATTGTACTTTGAGCATGAAAAGGCTTCCTTTAGGAAAAAACAGTTTGCACAGAAGCGGCAACTCTGTTTTGAAAGTCCAGGTTTGTTATTACATACCCAGGTTTCTGGTTAGAAGGAATAGAAATGGAGCAGAGAGGTTGGGTGGCGGAGCCAGGCCCCCCTGCAGAGCAGCTTGGTTGCCCACCCGTGGGCATTGGTGGGGATGCTGGTCCTTTGAAACGTTCCCCGTGCTGTGACTTCAGCCTGGCTGCTGCAACATCGTCCCCGCGTCTTGTGCAGAGCACTCGAGTGCTTCATTTTCAGCCTGGAAATGGACCGAGTGAAATGAATGAGGATTAGTTGGGGTCTGAGGAGAAAACATCTAGAGGCGTAAAGGACAGTTGGGGCATCTGATTCTTTTTGAAAGCCGTGGGAAGTCAAACACCCCGTACACGCGTTCAGAGGTTGTAAATCTTTCCATAAGGCAAAAAGAATTCATTGAAGTTTTGCGCTGCATTAAGGGAAAGAAGCCTCTCTATGACTAATTCCTTTGCCATCTTAGTATTCAGCCTTAATTTCTCTTCATTAATTTAATTCCTTCTCTCCTAGGTATAGGAGCTGACACCTTTCTAAATATTCAGTTTCTTCTTTCTTGCTTTCCTTCGGGTCAAGCTTTGAACTGGTGTATTGTGCTGTAGGTGATGAACAGATTTTTCACCCACCCACCCCCCCGAAAAAAAAAGGTCTTTAAAAGAGAAATTTTTGTTTCCCTCTTATTTTACTTGATTTAGATGTCAGGACATTCCCTGTTCACAGAATGATGCTTCCACGTTTTAATTGTGTAGAAGCAGAAAATTTAACAGTGAGATAACATGGTAACCGAGATCCTGATGAGAATGCAGAGAAGGGTTCTAGATTGTATTTTAAGTATTTCTGAATTGTAATCATGCTTTAAACACCTTTTCAAGAAGAGGTACGGTGCGGTAGCAACAGATTTCAGATCTTGTTTGTAGTGTTGTCAGTTCTTGAGTGGGTAAAAGGTGTACGGTTAATTAACTCCCTCAATGAAAAGTGTGTGTTTCCAAGAAAAGCTATGTCAGATTTTAGTGAGCACTGTAAGTGGTTATGAAATATAGCTGCAGTATGTGGAAGGCATCCAAATAAATCCTATTTCAGCTTTTCAGATCCGCCGTTCTAGATTTATGGGCACTCTTTTCTATGCATGAAGGACAGGGTCTCGGAGCAAGGAGTGCTGATTCCGTTTTCCCGGTGAGAAGTGATCCTTCTCTGTATTTTACTGAGCAGCTGATTCTTAAAATAAATGGACTAAATGGGGGAAAGATTTATTAAGCATATTTGACAAGTCACAGCCCCACCCCAAATACAGCAAGAATATCCAGCCTAAGTGAGCTCCAGCCTAATGGATCCAACTTGAAAGAATTTATTTAAAGGAATTTTTATTTTCTTGTCCATCCTTCACAGCAAATGGGCTTCAGTCAGCACAAATCCTTTCTGTGTAAGTACAGAGTTCCGCGACGCCGGGATCCCGGGGGACCCTGCTGTGCGGAGGGCACACATTTCTCGGGTACCTATGCCTACATCCGATGTCAAACTTTTAAAATATTAAGGAAGGCACAACAAATTGCGAATAGGAGCATTACCCACACGATGCTTTTAGTATTTTTTGCTGGAGGTTGCAAGACTTTGCAAGGAAAGCGTTCAGACTGTTGGCTGCACTCAAATACCCCAGCTTGCACTTGCAGTAAAAATGAAGCCTTTGAGCTGGCTTTTTTCTTTTGCAGATGTAGACACTTAACTACAAGCCACCTGATTGTCAGCAGTGGTGAGCAATCACAGCTTCCATTCATCTTTTTGAGAGCCTCAGTGCTTGCTGCTGTTGGAAATAAGGCCACTTGTGCTTAGGTGCCTAACTTTCAGAAAGTGAGTTTGAAATTGTTTTGCTTTGAAAGGGAATTACAGTGATTTTGCCTTCTTGAAGGTGACTGAGCCGATCCAACACGCTCGTGTTGAGTCTGAGCTGATCCTGGAAGGCTTTGCAGGTGACTTCACAGGATTCAACAATATTTGGGAGACAACATGACTTTTCCCTCTGTTAGTGCGTGCTTTGTGTTTGTCTTTGGTGTTGATGCACTGGTCAAATCTGGTCTGTTGTCTGTGAACAAATGAAATGCCATGCTTGCTTTGTCCCTGATGATCAAAGTGAGTAAGAAAAGAAGAGTTAAGGCATTCACAGTGTTCTCCCAGCAGCCAGTGTATGCACAGGTTCCTCGCTGTGGCACATTACTCGAGTTGCTCCAGTTCATGCTCTTTGCAGACATCAGGACTTCTTGCTGATGTTCTGTCCATGCTGATGTTACAAAATGCATTCCCAAAGGCCACAGATGTCAACAGCCCGTCTTGTTTTAGTAACCCCGGTTTGCACAAGTGCAGAGGGCTGTCACCCAGCTGCGCGGTTGTGTGGGTTTTACAGTTGGTGCTGTATTATTTAAGAACGAACGCATGCCAAACAGACGTTATCTGGCATGGAAACAAACCCAGTTCTTAGTCACAAACATCGGCAGAGTTTGGGCTTTCTGAGGGCATGGGGCTTCCATATTTCTGTTACCAGCATTTCATCTTCAGCCTGTTGTGAACTAGGAACCTTCAGGGGATTGGGTACAGTCCTTCATGTTTGCAGATCAGACACTTCTCTCAGAAACCCTTCCTTGTCTCGTTCAGATATCTGTTCCTTGTAGGAAAAATTCCACTCTTAATGTCTTCTTCAGCAAGAGTCCTTACTATGGCTGTATTTTACCACTGGTTAGCGAAGCTGCCTTTGAGTCCATTGAAAGCCTGAGTATTAACATGAATGCTGGAGGGAAATTCAGGGTCAGGTTATGGATTTATACATATTTTTAAAAAGTTGCAACCCTGTTTATGACATAAATCATCAATAACCTCTTTTCATATCCAGCCAACAAACTAACCTTGGCTGAAACCATGTATGGAAGCAGAGCCCCAGCTCAGAAACCCTGCTGCCGATTCAAGTCCTCACAGATAAAGGTGTATTTTGGCAACAAGGTTCTCGCACGGGGGCCCAGATTCTGATCACTTTGGGCTTTTTGTCTCCTGATTTCTGGTTGCTGGGTCTGCATAGACACCTTGCTAATTGGGAACATTAGGTGCAGGAACTCAAGTGGAATTTAGACTGTCTAAATCCAGGCTCAAGTGCTTTTATTTTGCATTTTTTCAGATATGCAGCGGAAAAGTAGATTGATGGTAACACGTGTAAAATAGCACAACTGCTTTTTAATTGCTTGTCTAAATGGGAAACAATTATCAGGAGAGTAGGCAGGAGTCTGAACAAATGTTTAAATAGTAATTGACAAAAATTTTAGTTTTGTCCAGTGTTTTTTCCCAAACATTCCGTGTTTCTTTGAGACGTGACTGCAGTAAGAACCGAACATCTTTTAATGTCTTGTTGCAGCCTATAGCAGTGGGATTTCCAGTGCCTGAAATCTGTGTTACACACTGTGTAGACTATTCAGACAATTTTCCACATGAAAGAGACTGAGAGGTACTTGGAAATTATCTAATGCCTTCCTGTTTGCCTGTTAAAATTTTTGCATTTCCTAAGTGTTTTCTCCTCAAGGCTGTAAAAGATTGGTTGTTGTCTGTCTTTTGCACTTTGCAACACAAGACCCTGCATTCAGAAAGATGAAAAAGCCTACATATTTCAGATACGTGTCGTTTCTCGTGGCCTTTTAGGAATTCGTATGTACCTAATTACCTGGTTCTGGTTCACCATGCTTTTCTTGCTTCTCTCTTTTCAGGATCCTTCTTCATCCCAACTTTTAAAATCCCATGCAAGTAACCTGCACAGAGTTTAGCTTTGTAACGGTACTGAGATACAGAATTCCCATTGGCAGCAAGTGCTGAATGTGCAAAGATCTGTAAAAAAGCTGAATATTGCAAGTGCTTGAGAAACAACCATAATGCAAAAATACCCTTCTGTTTAAGGCCATCAAAGCGCTTGACCTCAGATTTGCTGAGAGTAAAGAAGATTCCCACTTGCTTAAGCTCACTGTGTAGCAACCCATAGACTTTTTGGTGGGTTTTTTTATACTCACTAGAGCAACAACACGAAGTGACAGAAGAAAGTCTAAAAAAGAAAGTATTAGAACAGAAGGAAATGAAATTCAGCTAAAGAAAATTGATTTCGTTTCATCAAATACTTTTTGAAGTTATGAAGTTGTGGTATTTCTCTTAGAAATACTTATTTTCTGCATGGATTTTAGAGCTATAAAAATATACATTCTCCTTTGCCAACATTTTTTTCTGAAAGGGTTCAGTTTAGATAGCTGGACATGCACTAATCCCTTTTTATTCTACAAAAGAAAGAACGAGAAAAAGAGAAAATTATTTGAGTCTTTGTGAACTTGAACAATTTCTTTAAATGTATTTTATGCCAAATTTGCATACTGAGTTGGGAAGCTGTTGGGATGATTCACATAGACTTCAGAAGGCCGAGCATTCAAGAGGTACAAAGGAAAATAAATTTGAAAAATCATGTATATTTTCTGCATTTGGGATAACACTTTATATTTTCCCCTGGATAGCCCTTGATGTAAAGGGTTATGTTCTGAATGGGTTATAAAATGTGACTGCTTGGGGTGTAGCTTTGCCCTGGGCCAAACAGCCACACAAGAGGCCAACAGTCACAATTTCTGCCCATTTTCTCATCCCAGTGTTCACCATTTGCTGTAGCAGAGAGCTCATTGCCACAAGATGTCACTGACACTAAGAATTTCCTGAGGATCTTCAATGGAAAATATGGCATTTAAATGGCTGGGATGCAGCTTCGAAATACCGTACTTGGTAAATAAAAGACGACTTGAAAGTGCTCAGAGCTGAGCTGGTGTGCAGTTCTTGGGGTCAGGGCGAGTGTCCCAGTTTTCCCGGTTTCTTCCTCGTTGTTTTCCTCTGGCCTGGGCAGGGTGTAGGTGGGAGAGGCAGCTGCCACGTCTGGTCCTATGTGATCCCATTTCCAGTTTCTGTTTGACTCAGCAACTGGTGTTTGCCAGACCCTCAGTCTGTTCGATGGGAGTGACAATAATTGCTTGTTTCCAGGGATGGTGAAATGCTTAATTGCCTGAAATTGTAGTCTTGAGATGAAAATACTTGGAAAGAAAAGCATTATTGGGACCCTGTATTGCTATTAAAACAGCAGCTTTCCCTGTCATTAATAGATCCACCACATTCTGGAAAGAAATTCATGCGAAACACAACATAAATGGCAAATAATGCCAAACATTTTAAATAACAGGTCTGTACTGTATTCACTGCTAGATTTGTGGTTACTCATAGTGAAAAACAATGTAATGGTGTATCAGTCTGGGTCTGGCTGGAGCATGGCAGGGTTTAGAGAGGGATAAATACCCAAATCTCCTGTGCTGAGGTCTGTGCTGCTTGTGGCTGAAGCCTTAGAGATGCTGGGGTGTGCTGGGGGAGATGTTCTCAAGAGGCTTTAAATGGTCTCACAATCACAGGAACGCCTTGGAGTGTGGGTAAAAAATACTCACATGACCGTGTGTCTGAAAAATTTCCACTGGAAATATTTAAATATTCCTTCTGTGAGGTTTTGTTTCACTGATGTCAAAATGCTTCATGGCAACTTTATCATGAGATGTTTATACTTCAGGTTCTTTGAGAATTTTTCAAGCCAACTTTACCTATTGTGGTAGTACGAATACTTCCTCAGGGAAATAAATGTAACTGAATCTCCTATCTAACATATCGTGATGGCAGCCACTGGAAGGTTAATAGGGAACTGTACATGGCACTTCCCAGCAAGCTATAACTTTTGGATTGAAATTTGTAATGTGTCAGAAGAGAGCCTTCTCTGTGATAGGAGGAAACTCTTAACACTTCCAAAATGTGTATACCAAGTAAAATAGCGAACCAGAAACATTAGGCAGCATCAAGTGCAGCTCCATGAAACCTTCCCCAGCATCTCAGGATTGCTCCACCATCCCTGTCTCTGGGACTCTGGCTGTCGAAGGTGCTGCCAGGCGTCTCTTTCCATCTTTACAGAGATTTTCCTCCTGCTGTCACACCGTTGCCAATTCCTGGCTCCAGCAAAAACGATGTATCACTGGAGTTAAACCTTCAACATGCTCTGGGTTTATCCAGATATGCGGTGGGTCAGGGTGAGATGTGCGAAGTCAATCACATTCAGGATGGAGCCGAGTCTCCCTGTGATTGCCAGCTGGCCCTCTGTTGAGAAATGTCCCTAATTCCCGTAATAGTGTGCCTATTTCATGGTACTTTAAAGTGAGAACTCTCAAGTGGCTGGCCACATAAGCAGCTTTCACATAAACACTTCAGTTCTGCTTCACCGAAAATGGCTTAGGTGCTGATAAGTGAAGCTACACGCTTTGACATGGCAGAGAGACGTTTATTTTGTATGGTACAATTAAATTGTCTTAGGGAAGTTAGGCCCACCAGGTGTGCACATACCATATAGATGCCTTCCCAAAGATCTCTTGCTGTTTTGTCCTTCCAGGGTAAGATCTATCTTGTCACCCTTCTCTATTTAGCCTTTTGTTTGGGTAGAACCAGAACCAGGCGCCATGGGCAAAGCATTATCTGCTGAGCACATTTATTTAAGCTCTGCTTTTTGATAAGGTATGTGGGCAAATTTGCAGGTAGAAATCCCTGCACAGCTGTGCATCTATGGGCTGTGATGATTTCGGGGAATCTCTTTGTGCGAGTGGCAGTTTGATGCACAGAACAGTTGTCCTGGCACGCACACGCTGAGTGTACCTGAGCATCTGTCATTAAGTTTGACATCAGTCAAGTTCTTGTTTGGATGCTTGACTTTCGTAAGATGGAGTGTTTGAAGATTTAATGTGGAGGTCTAAAGCTTCAGTAGGTTTTACTTAAAAGGCATTTTGTACAAATTTCTTATTACTTTCACTGGGGCTAAACCAAGACTTACCTGTTCAAAGCTCCAATTCCAGACGTGCTGTGGACTTAGGTCTGGAGGCAGATGTATTGCGAGGTCTCACTCTTTGCTTCCCATGTACCACCCACGCTTTGGTCCGAGCCTCTTGCATCCTGAGGCACAGCAGAAAATATCGATATTGTTATTTGCATCATAATTAGGCACTGACTTAGCAGATGTTTTCTGTTGCTTTAAGTGTTCTTTCTAAGCGGTGTGGTCCTGCCTGGTTGGTGTTTCTGAAGTTCCACGCTTCCTTCCCTGACCCCCGCCAGCTGACACAGCAAAGCTCCCTCCTGAGCGGTTTCATGAGCAGGTGTTCATCTTCAGCCCTTTTGTGCTTCCTTTCTCAAGCTAGTGGTAAGCAATAGATTCGGGGTCTCTGTGGCTCATTTCCATTTTTCTTGCAGTGGCACTCTCAAGGGAGGTTTGTTTCTGCCCTGCATGTTCCCCTTTTACTAACGCACTTTCGACAGCGTTAGTAACCCCCTGATTATTCTTACCATATGGTCTTGGGACCCAGAAATTGTTAAGGGAAGACAGGAATGAAGACAGGGTGTTTTTCAGTGAAGGCTTGGAGATTGTTTTTCTGCTGGTACACCCGCAGCACAGCTACAACGCTTGAGCCGTCATCCAGCTTGCTCAGGGGGACAGGACATTTTTGTCAGAGAACCTGCTGTCCGTGGTTTATTCTCCGTATCCTCTGTGTGCCGTAGGGCATAGCTCTTATGGGCTGCCAGATCTTCTCTGCCAGATTTTTCCAAAGCAGATGGGTTGTGAAGGATGTATATGTAAAGATATTGGCAGAGGGGAGTTAACACTAAGCTAATAGAGTTTGTGGCTGAATGTTATTAGTGAGAGAGGACCTCTAGTAAAGCATACGTGTTTTAGGATTTTACATGCATCTGAAATTGTGGTGTAGACGTTCTTACATGGTAACAAATGTGGACAGGCAGATAGTAGACCAAAACTTGCTTTACCATGGGAAAATAAGGCATGGGCATTAGTGAGAGTGGGATACTAAACCCATGCTTCTGTTTCACAAGCATGAATGGAGTCTGAGGAACATTTCTGGGTAAGTTCTTCGATTCATTCATACTCCCGTGTGAGTGAATCAAGGAGCATCTTTCTAGAGCTCTCCTGCAAGACCTCAGGGAGACTTGGAGTTGGTGGAGCTGCTTTCCGACCAGCTTGGTTTGAAAGTAAAAGGTTTTGAGGGTTCAGCAGCCTCTAGTGTATCTGATCATGGCAGGTTCATGTCATCATCTAGTGCGGTACTTGCTAAGGGGGTATGTCAGGATTTAACCAGCGTATCTACCTAGTGAAGGAATATTTGCACACTACAAAGATCAATAAAGCTTAAAAAATGTAATTCATTTATTTTATTACAGATATTGCTTATGATGTAAATCTCTTTTGAAAGAGGGTGATTGGTCTCTGAGATTTTGTTTTCTTCTTTGGCTTTTTGTTCTTAATAGAATTACACTGGAAGACTATCCAGACCATTGGTTTGACATTATGAAATGCAACATTTCAGCTGTTTGTGAAGTATTTAGTGTGTTCTACTACGAAGTCAGGTTTTCTTATATGAATGCTGATACAAGCATAAAATATTTTGAGAGTAATAATTGGAGGATCATCGCCAAAAGTGATTGATAGTCACTTGTCAAAATGAATTTTGTATAATACATTTTCTGCCCAGAGATTTTTATGTGTGGGGGGGTGGCTAAAAAAATATTATTCTGTTTCATTTAATTTTCTTGTTGCTGATGGCAAATGCCCAACCTACTGTCTTTCTACTGTATTAGGCTGCAGAGGGAGAAAAATAAATAGTGAATCTTTAAATTCCAACAATCTTTTATTAACAGGAAAGGGGTTAAAAACAAGTAAAAATCCATATTTTCATTAAATGCTTAATGAAGTGTCCTTGTTTTGTGGAAACATTTTTAGAAATATTTCTCAGAGAACAAGGTTCTTGCAGACTGAACAATTCCTGCTAAATATCAAAATATTCCGGCATGGGGTGAAAGGCAGTTGTAAAAATCGCCTCATGCATTTATTTCATGAGGCAATTCAAAAAGGTCCTTTTAAAATCCACCTGCACGGTGTCGGTGAGAGGATAAATTGTGTTTGTGGTGAGCCAGGGTTGTATCCTGAGGCCTGTGCCCAGGAAGGGGTGAGCGGCCGAGGGATGCGGGATGCACCCAGCTGGTACCCAAAGCTGTTGTTTGCAGCATCACCCACGTCTCTGCAGCGGCTGCAGCCAACACAAAACCAACCGGGAGGAAGATTTTCTCTAAGGAAAACCAGCATTCCTAAAGCAGACAAACAGCTGAAATAACTTTACAGTCGGCTGTTTTGAAGACTCCCTTTGTTGGCTGGGAAATACAGCGGGAACATCCGTTCCATGCTGGAGCCGAGTGCGTTCACTTAAGGGTTTTACCACCCAACTTCTCAGTACTTTAAAGGCAAGATTAATGAGCACTTTATCCAGCGCATATGAGCTGCCTATCAAGGATATTTTCAACAGCACACCAGTGATACGGCGCAGATAGTGCTGACAGAAGCTAAAGTGAAATGTCATCCTTTGAGCTCTGCCGCCGCGTGCAGTTGGACGGGGGCCTGCGCTGCCTTCGGAGACTGACAGCTAAATCCTTCATTCCTTCAGCTTCCGACATATGGCACGAAGTAGGGTGTGAAAGATAAATTTCTCTGGATAGGTGCAGAAAATATGTGCAACGTTTTTACTGGTTGGCTGCGTGGAAAGATCAAAACAGACGTGTTTTCCGAGAGCAGGAATGTAAGGCTTTGTAATCGTGCTTCCAGATTGCCCATGTTAATGATGGGTACCTGCTCGGAGGAATTAATAGCGTTCTCCATCAGCCTCGCAATGACCGCTTGAGAGAAAATGGGTTGGTGAGGCCGTCTGCCCTCATTTGCCTTGTGCCGTAGTTATTGTTAAAATGAAGAGTTGGGGGAAATCTCCAGGTGTGACTCAACTGTTCTTTGCATCACCAGATGATGTCCAGCACACCACACTGACCTGTCTGTATAAGCACAGCACTGCGTGGCTGTGTGTACGTCTGTCATACACTCCTGAATTATTTCGAGGTGTTGAGGTGGGAGTGATGATAAAGCAAAACAGTCTTAATCACAGATTACCCCGATACAACCCTGCCAAAAATCCAGTATGTGCTTTATATTACGTTGCTTAAAGATTTCATCTTTACAACTGAAGCAAAATGCTTCATAGAGGTGGGTGTTTTAGCCAGAAAAAAAAGATAAAATATTAATCTTGTTTAACTCAAAGTAAACAAACGTTCTCTAATGCCAATATCACTAAAAACTATATTCATAACTGTATATATTAGGATCAATGAGATTTATTCTCTCTAGAGATCTGAGTTAGAGTGAGTTTACAGGCAAAGTAACCAGGCAGACATGGAAACCAGTACATAAATGTGTTACAATAATATAGAGAACATGAAAGTGTGGAATTTAAGAATGGGAAAAAAAACAACAACAAAACAGTGTCCTTGTACAAGAATTAAGGAAAAAAAAAAAAAAAAAGAAACAAACAAAACAACACCAAAAACAAAAACCAGAAGACTATCAAATATGTCCCCTATTTAAAGCCTCCTTCCTTATCCATCCCTCCCTGCCCAGCTGCCGTCTGTTAATCTGTTCTCTTAATTTTGTGTTCAGTAGGACAGCACTGACTTTTTTACCCCCAGGTAACAGGTCCTCTTACCCAGAGGGATGGGGGGAGATAGTGGGACAAAACACACCATTTGTTTCTGGCCTGCCATTTGAGGAAAATTCTCAGACACACATTTTCAAGTGTTTATTTTAACTCCCTAAAATGTTACCCAGAGCAAGTTAAATATGTAACACTCCCTTTTCACCTGTAAGTTGATGATGGAAGTGGGAATATTCCCAATAGAAAATGCCAATGTAAAAGGCCTCATTTTGGTGAGTGTGGAAATCAGATGCATCTGGAAGTAGGATTGCAATTTAAAATGTCGTATTGTGAAAGTATGGCTAGAAGATTTCACAGAATATTGGAAAATTATTATAACTTTGTGGCAAAACCAGTGTTCCGTGCTGTTGCATGTTATCATTACAATAAATTATAACAGTGATGTATTAATATTTGGATTTTAATGTGAAATGTGGTCATCTAGGACACACTTTGACCTTCTCAGTGTTTTATATGTTAACCAGCTGACTGTTCTGTGCTTCCATTAAGGTTTCTTAGGCTGCAAACACAGAAGCGCATGGGCAGACAAACATAGCAGAAAACACTGATAACACCCATTGCTGTGATTCAGAAAACGTAGGGAGCGTTCCCAGTCTGATCTCCTCATGCAGTAATACAGATTGCAATGCAAACAAATCTACCCCCCCAAGTTAATAGTTGTGCTGTGGATAGCAATATGACTGGGAAGAGGCATGAAGTTGTCTTGCTTTCATTAGAACTTTAAGATTTATTCTGCTTTTCTCTTGGACTCGCACCTTTCCAGCAATCGGAGGAAGAGTTTGAATGCTGAATGTTCCAACAAACTGTTTACATTTTAAAATCATCTTCAGATTTATTAAGGTAGCATCTCTGCAAGATGAAACCTACATTCGTGGCTAATAATAATAGCAGTAATTTATATAGAGAGGTGCTTTCTAACGTGGATAACTAAAGCATCCCACAAATGCATTTCACCTTGGTCTTGAAGCGCTGCTTGTACAAAAAGATAAACATTCCATCAACAGAGAGACTGCTTTAAATTGCTGGCTTTAGGGGCAAATATGTTCTTTTCTCTCCTCCTACCTGTAGAAGTAGCCCTGCCCTGGAGTAGCGATACACACGGATCACAGTCTGCGCTTTAGACGAGCTTCCATTCCCCGGTGCAGAGACAGGACTGACCGAGAAACGCAGCATCCGTCGGGATTTCTGGAGCCTGAGGGACCTCTGCTCCTGGAGGGAGCCAGGGGATGGAGATGGCACAGTTTACTGAGTGTGAATTGGGAGCAATGCCATGGAAATCAGTGCATGTGCTGCTATTTAAGACAAGACTGAGATTAGACTCCAACTGCATTCATGGATATGCACCCTGGCTATCTGCTGTAATAACCTGAAGGAGCAGATACCTCTGAGTGTATTCTTCTTGTTTCTCCTTTTTTGTTACAAACCACCTCATTTATGTATAGTTATTTCGTATTATTTCTCTGCGTATCACTTTATGAGCAAATGGAAGTGCCTGCAAAGTTGCCAGCTAGTCCACTAGAAGCCAGTGTCGGAGCCAGCTGCCATCCCATGTTGGCATCACCATCCGAGGGGACTGACCCAGCACCAGTTCTTGGTCCCTGCAGATCCAGCCTGGCCCTCACTGGGTGGGTGAAGTAGGAAAATACTTTATCCCAGTATCAGTTTTTGCAACCTGATCCCTATCCTGATGTTTAGCTTAACAAATCATGAAAGCAGAAGGTGTAAGTCACATAACATCATATGTCCACCTTTCATCTACAATACAAACATTCTAGTCTTTCATCCTACTTTCATCTTTTTAGAAATGGTTTAACGTATAGCTTTGCCATTATTTGTTTGTGAAAAAAAATCAGAAGCAAACACATAATATTTCTTAGGAAGTTCTTTATCATGTGGCTGTACCTTATCTACCAGTCTGGGATCCAGTCTCCTTACGTCTCTCTTTGAAATTGCAGTCAGGAGAGGGAGTAGAAAAACAATATTTGTTACACTGAATTAATGTCCACTCTTGGTGTCCTCCTAATAGTGATAAATTAATGCCAGTCTTTTGTGCTTGGCAGAAAGAATGTGAAGGTGGGTGAATCTGGACATGTGTATAGCAAAGCTTGTAGGCGGTGGGGTAGATGGGAACTTGGTAAACTTGTCAGCTGCCTGTGGAATATCACTTGATTACCTTCATTCTCCCCATCATGGGATATTCCCCTTTAAATCCAGATGCAAGTATAAGCCCCATGCAGATTTAGTGCAAGTATTTTGGCAATGGTGGAAGACAGTCCTGGCTGGAAAGCTTTCTTTGCATCCCCACTGGTGCTGGAGGGGACTGTGGATCTCCCAGAGACGGGCGCTGATTTCGGGCTGCCCTTTCTTCCTCTCTGTTCCTCCAGGTCTCGGAGTATTCTGACCTTTAGGCTGGATGCTGAGCTGTGACAGAAGCTGTGTGAGATGTAAAAGCTCCATAAGCAAAGAGAATAATGCAGCTCATTGATTTTTGCAGTTTGTGCATTTGCCAGCGCACAGCAGCAAGAAGTTAGTGGCACATACTGTTTTCATTCTTTTTAGAAAATGAATCTTTTCAGTGTCAAAGGAACTACACAAACAGCAAAAAGACCATGAAGGAGGTTAGTAAGCAGTTCTGAGAAAAGCCCGGGAAGTGATTACCGTGGGCCATAGCGTTCATAGTACTGTAGGCATTAATGTATGTAATTCAAAAATTACAGACCGTTAATTCATGCATGGATGCCAGCTGATTGCATTGTGCTGCTTGTTTTCCTCTCGAGGTGTCGAGTCCTGGCCTTTCTGCATGCACACAGCCTGTGATTTGGATACCAGTTCTGCTGACAGGTATCTGTGGTTCTGCGGAAAGCACAATTTTAACGTGAAGATTTATTGGAACGATACCCAGAGTCTAGGAAAATGGAATAATATATAGAGCATGGGATTAAGTTACTATACAAAGTATAGAAGCATCCTTTGTAGTGGATCTGGAGGCTGTGAATAATATTGCATTTCTAGAGAAGTGGAGCAGGGTGGTTATTAATGCATTCTGATTACAGAATTAGCTTTGCTTATTAAAGACATTACTTACAAAATCATTTCTGTGTTACAGAGGTTAGTGGATACCCCAGTTTGCCAGTTGTTCAAGCTGAGCTCATGGGGTCCAGGTTAAGCTTGCTGGTTCTGCCCTTTGCCTTGTTGGATTTTTGGATGCTCCGAGCATTTGGCTTCCTGGAAAGTGAGGAGGCCAAAGTGCTTCTCTAAAAAAGGTTCAGATGATGCGCTTGCAAGGTTGTTACCCTGCCTAGAAAGTGGGATAAGCAGCTTTTTGTTCACTTTTCTTACTCAGCTGTAACTTTAAGAATTAATGTAACAAACAATTAAAGCTAGAATTTTCAAAAGATGCTAAGCCAATTAGGCTCAAAATAGAATGGAGAGTCAAGGTGAGTTAGGCTTCTAATTCCCTTAGGGTCTAATTTCCAACAAAGTCTAAGAGATTATGTTAAGCCTATTAATGCAATATGAAATTATAAATGTTTTATAAAAAAAATTATCTTGTGTAGCTATCAGTTTACTTCAACTCAGCAATGCGTATCCTTTTCAATAGGGGAAAAGACATGCAAAAGAAAGCAATAGAAATTGTCTGGCAATTAAACTTGCTCAGCGATAGAGAGGAGATGTAGTTGTACTCCTTTGGAAGACAGAGATCCTGTGTGGAAGCAGTTTATGGCTTATAATGGCTAAAAGTAATTTGCATTTTTTTGACAGTCCTGGGTTGCTGCACCAGAGAAACAGAGTGGGGGCAAAAATCTTGACCTTGTCACCATTCAGTTGTTGTAATCCATATGTTGGCTTCTGTATTCCAGAAAACATAACATGTGGAGTGTAAAATTTCTTAAGTCACCTCTCTTAAGTTTGGAGCCTCAGAAATCGGATGCACGATCTAATGGGGAAACAAGTTGTTATGTGCCAGCTGATCTTTGATCACGATCTATTTCTGCCGCCTTATCTCAGGGCATAGGCAGAGCAATCTGGTTTAATTGAGACCACAGTGAAGCCAGTGATGCTGTTGGACTGGTTTCCTCCCAACGCAGCTTGTTTTGCTGCTGGTACGCTCTTCCATTGACTCAGAAATGCTCAACCAGCTATATGAAGATGATGCCCTTTGGTTTATTCCAGTGCACTTGCAGAAAAACAGTGTCTAGTACAGTATTCTCAGGTTTTTTAATTTTTTTTTTTAATAATACAGAAATCTGAAATCATCCTTCCATATTTTCACATAGAGAACTACATTTGGGACATAATCGCTTCTTATGCCAAAGCTTTAATTATATGATTTACACTTCTAAAATTAAACATGAAAGTACCAATAATAATAACAAGTGTTGTGGCTAATTCTAAAATTACTTCAGCCAGCAAACAGATTAGTGTATTCTTTCTCCAAGTTTGGAAAATGTTTTGCATAGAACAGTTAAGGCTGAAGAATGTTGTCTGTAATTTTGTTCCCAAAGTGTCTGCTGGGTGTGTGTATATTTCAACATCCTGTGACTTTGGCCTTAAAATGACATGTAATTGTGCATTTACTAAAAATACGAACATATTTATTCTGCCACATGGATGCAGATGTCGACTGAGTGTGAGAAACAGCAAGTCTTGCGTCATTTTAGTGCTGGATGTAGTTTCAGCGTTAGTTTTGCAGGGAAAAATGCTGATGAGTTAAATTCATCTCTGATAGGAAAGCACAGGGTATGATCTGCCCCACAACATCCCTGTTGTCTCCTTGTCCTTTAGGCAACCGGTATGTGTGATGTGGGTGCATATGGGAAAGTGAATTTGCTTTCAAAAATCTTATCTAAAACTCTCCAAAAAAAAGAGGGTTGGGGATATGGGGGAAATAGGTGACAATTTCCAGAGATTCTGTGACTAGAAATGACCTGCTTTGGTTCTGCAGACTTCAGGGAGATGTTGCAGGTGCAGAATTTAGCTAATAAACCAGTAATGGCTTCATGCAAACTGTTTTCTTCACCTGGATGAAATGGCAGGATTAAGGGCTTTTGTTTGTATCTCTCTGTAATGAGAAAAGTAAAGATGAGAATTTAATGAGTCTGGATATAAACCGTATGAGAGTTGTAGACACCACAATCCCTGCCCCGAGTTTGCTGGCAAAACAGCTTCATCAAGTGCTGACAGCTATTTTCCATTTTTTTATTTTACTTTTTAACTTTGTAGACATTCACATTTCGCAGTTAATTATTCCAACGTACATGAAACTCTTGCACTGAGTGGATTTTTGCTGTTGAAATTAAACAGGGAAACAAAACAACTGTTGGTAATTAGACACATTTCATGTATCTGTGTGTGCGTCTTAAAACAACAAAAACTGTCTATGTTTGCATTGGAGGCTCAGATTTGATAGCATTCACTAAATCTAATTATAGGCTACGGGAATTTGCAAAAGTCCCCGAATGTTTGTGTACAGTTTACCATTTTTCCCCAAAGTACTTTGATGGATTTTGCAATTAATCTTCAGATTCATTTGATTGGAATTTAGAATTCTTGGGTTACATCTGTTGCCAGCTCTGTGGAGCAGTTTTACCCTAAAATAGTTAGCATGGTGTGTCCTTTGCATACTGTCGTACATATTGTTTTTCTTACATACCAATAATATTTCTCATATAAGTTTCAAATGAGAACGAAATCAAAGAAACTGAGCTTTCTTTAGTCCCAGAAGATTTTGAATACTGCAGGCATTATTGAGGTGCTGAAGATAACAAAGAGAACAAAAAAATCCAATTAAAATAACATTTCTTTTCAATGTCCCTTCTTACCTGTTTTCTGTGAAATAGACAGTCCTGTTAATTTTCTACTACATCATGAGGACCCATAAAATCTGAGGCACTTCAGTTAGTTCTGGGATGTCCTTTTGTAGAGAACTTTTTTCCTAGATGAAGCCCTAGAAAAGTCCTACCTCCGTATTTGCTTTAAACGCTTTGTATTTGCCTGCTGTTGTTGCTGACCCCTGGCTCTAAAGCTACTTCTTGCAGGAAAATATTGCAGAAAAATACGCTCTGAGGCGAATCAGCCTTTTGAAAGTCCTCTGGCTTTTTCTGTGCTGGTCTGGAGATGCAGGACACAAGTTGGTAGAGGAGAGGGACTTCTGTCCGTCTTGATTCATTATACTCACAGCGGCTCTTTTGCTGGGATTGGGCTAAAGTTCCCAAGTAACTTAACAAAAACCAAACTTATTAAATCTGGATGCCCTGCGCTTTACCTGCTCATTTCACATCAGGACTTGCAGCGTTTTCCCAAACGGGTATTGGAAACCCTGTGAAACAGCACGGCTGGAACGTCCTTGCCCAATATTCCTGCCTTTGGCTAGAGGAGCGCAGTTGCTGCTCACCCCGGCGGTACCCATGTGCTGATTTAATCCTAAATTCCAGCATGTCCCCGTGGAGGGATGTTGAACTGTTGAACTCTTTGGCCGGGTACCGCTGAGCCCCACGGACACCTGTTTGTCCTCACGCTGCCTCCCTACACGTAGATTTACCTCTCTCAGGTTGTCTCTGGATCTGACAGCATCTCTTCACTGTTTTGGTTGGGTTTTTTGTGTCCCATTGGCTCCTGGCACATAAAGCTTTTCCTTCCTCCTTTCCCTGACTTGAGCAGCATCCCCAGCACCCAGGATGCAGCCGGGGGGGTCACTGCGCTCTGATTGCAAAGTTCTGATGATCACACAACTTCAGGAGCGCAGAGACCCATCAGGCTGGCACAGCGAGCGAACAGATTTGTCCCCGAGGATTCCCTTTGCTCCTTGTGCCAGCAATCCCCAGAATGACCTTCTGCATTTGAACCCGTTGCAGAATTGCACTTGTGAGGTGATCCCAGCAGTGTCTTTATAAGTCACAGCAGAACATGACAGGCAGCCGTTAGCAGGAACAGCAGGAGCGAGTGGCCTTTGAGACACTGCAAAAGGGATAGTTCCACACGATACTTCCACACGTTATCCGTCAGCCAGGGGAAGACGCTTGGGAGTTGCTTTTGTATCACTGCAAGGGAGTACAAGGAGCCACTGAACAAAAAGTGGATTTAATCAGACTTACTCGGTGATCTCCTTTCACCTCACCCTCCTGATTGTATCTTCGCGGTGAGGAGCTAGTTAATTTTAATGATAAAAGCGGAGAATCTTCTTATGGAAATTTAAATTAGGTTAATGACTAGTGATATGGCTAAAGGGTGTAATTTACAAAACACAAATCCCTCATGCAAAAGCGTGTGTGTGAGTGTTCAGTATCACGCATGGAAATCCCTTTAATTTTGATATGACTCATTTAAAGCCAGAAATCAAATGCAAAAATCTCGTTAGCATTTCCCAGACTACAAAACGCACCACTTGAGTGTGTATTTTTCTCCTGGAAAGGGGACTCTGCCTTTGAGCAGGCTGAACTCCAGCCTGAACGTTTCCTCCCCAGGATTACCACCTGGGATGTGGAAATGGCTCAACATCCATTTCCAGAGCAGGCTGGGGTAGGATGCTGAGATGTTCTCAGAGCTGAAACCAGATTTTTAAGGATGGAATCTTCTCTGAATCACCTGAGGAAGTTACCAGGTTTACAGCAATGTTTGAGTCACGGGGGACTGGCCATCTGTGTGCATATGTTGTAATGGGAATGGAGCATCTCTGATACGATGCCCTTAGTTGTTTGTTACCCGTGTTTCAGCAGAAACTGCTGGGATGTTGGTCTCTCTTGGCAGTCTGGCCTGTGTGTTTGCACTGGGCTTTTACAGCATTGCTTCGCACTGGGAGATACTGAAAAAAACGTGATATACAATAGATCCCTTGTTGTGACAGAGTATCCATGTTAAATCATAATACATGGTAATAGTGTTCAGCCAAGCTCATCTTAATGGAGTTGGAACACCCCAAAATACTCGCACACCCCAAAACGTTAGGAATGAGTGGAACAGCAAAGGAGTGATGAGCTGCATTGGCCTCAGCACCATTGTCTCTTCTGCTTGCAGTCACCCCCCTCACCCCAAGGATGTGTCTGCTCAGCTCTCCTTGCTCCTGGCTGCTTATGTGGTCAAAGTTACACCTTGGAGTAAATGGGAATAAAATAAAGTATAGGGAAAGAAGAGGGCGACTTAGAGCTCTATGTGGTATTATGAATAGTGAGTGGGGATTTTTGTGACTGGTGGAGTGACAACATCAGCTGCTCCTGTGCCCAGTAATGTGGGCAGAAAAGAGGTCACAAGAAATAGTGAAGTGCAGGAGCACCCAGAGCATCTTTCCTTAAAAATTCCATGTACAAACTTGTCAACTTTAACCTGTGCAAAATGTGCTCCAGAGGTGAGCTGTCAAACACAGGAGGGTAGCAAAGCGGGAGTTGTGCAAAACTTTTGAGTTACCAGGTAATTAAAGTGAGAATTTCCTCTGCTTGCCTGTGTTAAGGGACATGAGGCTTCACACACGGTGTTTTTGAGTAGTACATGAATTGCTCGTGTCTTTGGCACTTCAGACAACATAGGAACTAAACTGTTTCTGTACTGTCCCGGTCGGCTGGTGTGCGTGGCTGCTCAGCCTCGCAGGAGAACATCGCTCAGACAGGCACTAATGGGCAGCACGGTGCCGAGATGAACATCAGTTTCCCATTAGAACCAAATGTTTCCTGGTGTCTCTACAAGCTGTGGTGTGTGTGAAATAAAATCCTCTGACGTTTATGAGGTTCTTTACAATATAGGAGCAAACATTTACTTTTAGTGTCTTAATTTCATATGGGCATTTTGCTTGCCTGGTGCATTCAGTGACATTCCTTGAAGAACAGGAATGACATTAAAGCACCGCACTGAATTGCTGGTAATTTGTATAACTGAACTCATTCTTTTCTTATCATTTCCCATTTTATGAACATGACATTGTGAATTGATTTGACTTCAGAGTGCACTCAGGAGATAGCAGTGCATGCAGGCTTTTCCAAGTCACCTCAAAGTTATGCTACTTTCTATTCAGTGGGAGTCTGGAAAGGAAAAAAACCCACCCACAATATTTTAAGATAAATTAATTAGGAGATACTGCAGCTTAAATGAGCACAGCAGTAATAATAAAGGCAGGTACTGTCAAACTGTCAACAAACAGGGCCATACATTCACATCTCACAAATAAAGGAAATCAGAGGAGGAAAATAGGAAGTGTTTCAGGAATATAAATGAAAATGAGTCATTTGGAGAAACCAAGGTGAAATAATGCCAAATCCTTGGACTGACAGCAAAGACTGATTAACCTCACCTGTGTCCCTCTGAAACTTCAGAAATGGATGAGGAAGTGTTGCTGTTATAAGTGGGGACTGACCTGTTCACACTTTTAATCATAACCATCTGCAACAGGTAAATCTATAAGTGTTTTCTCAAGACAGTGGGTGAGTCAGTGTAACAGTAGCTCAAATCAGAACGTGCAAATCAAAAGGACCAGAAGGTACAGGACGGTGGTTTTTAGATGAATGAGGCCATAAAATTGTGTTGGGAGTGGGAGATGCTCAATTTTTAAAAAGTACTTTCATTGTCTTCTGCCTGTTTCCTCACACAGTTGTCATGGCTTCAAGTCAAATATGAACAGATACGAGAGTAAGGGCTGTGTGTCTTTATCTTTGCAGCTATGGGTGTTCGTGCTAGGATTACAAGGATGTGTTTCATACTTTAACCTTCTCCAGGTGGCAGTCTGTTTGGCACATGGTAATTATGGTCTGGATCGTGCATTGTACACCTGGGGTCTGCTACCAGCATCTAACAAAATAACAATAAACCAGGAAATAATAAATAAAGCATAGCGTTCATTGACCCAGTGGTCAGGGCTTAAGGTCCATTTTGGAGCTTTGTGTAGAAAATGGTGTTGAGAAAAGAGCTGAGTTTTGATAGTGGTTTGGAGGCTGAAAGCTCTTTGCCTTTTTCTCGGTGTGGATAATAGGAGAGCAGTTTGTGAGCGGCACAGCACTGGGAATGGCAATGGCAGCAGCACAGACTCCGCTTGGCTTTAAGGCAGCAGCGATCCGGCTCTCAGCATTGCATGGAATCAATGTTTCCCCGCTACATATTGTTTGTTTTCACTTAATATGAAATGAAAACCATTAATAAGATAGTGTTCCAGTGCACGCTTCAGAGAGAGGAGCTGAATGGCACGTGGAAGGATATATTTCACACCAATGAGAGAGGGTGGGATGGATTGGGGGAGCAGCTTCTGGTGCGGGTATTCAGAAAACGTCTGTGTAACGCAGGCTCTTAGTCCTCCTCACTGGGTTTGCTCTTTCTTATCTGAGTCTCCAGCCTGGGGGCAGCTGGTGTGAGCTTTGCACGGTGCTATGTAAAATCCTCTTCATTTTTTAGTGCAAATGACCCAACTCTTTTGCAGCGATAATCTCTCTTCTTGTGCTGTAGCGGTGCTAACAAGGACCAAGCCAGGACAACCTGCAAGACCAGCCTTGCTAGTCTCTCCCCATTATTTGGAGGCTGAGGAACATGAGTTCTGTACCCCTGGTGTATTTAAATGTCTCCAGTGGCCATTATACAGAACCAGGTGAAATCCAGTCCGGGACACTGATCACTTTTACTGCTGTCCCTCTAAGGCACTCATCAATATTAACTATTCCTCTGCAGACGCTCAGGGCATCTTTCCCAGGCTGCTGCACTGGGTGTGCAAGGTCAGAGCACACATCACCTTGAACTTGGACTGGAAAGACGTGGGAAGTGTCATCCTGTCATCAAGCTGTGTGACACTGCAGGAGATAATTCCTGCAGATGTTACGTGTAGGTGAGCTGCAAGTCTTCATCACACACCGACACTTGCTACTGGTACCAAGAAATGGCTAAAATTGATGTTTTAGCCAAGTATGTTCCAATGTGCTTTAAAATCTTCAGAATTAATCAGTGAATTGTCAGAGAGCTTTAGACTTACTACTTTTTAATAGCATTTTTTTATTACTTGCTAATTATAAGGTGGAAGAGGTGAGAGGCACAGCTAGTATTATAGTTCCTTAAGTAAATCGGAGCAGAAGGTCACAATAAATTGAAAAGTTATTAAGTGTGTACTTTACTGGAGACATAATGCTTATCATTATAAAACACAGGAATACAGATACTCTTCTTTTTTTAATGTCCACAGATGGCACGAGCTAATTATTCTCATTTGTATAGCACCTTACACCTCTGTAGATTTTTTGCAGAATGTTGAAAAACAGATGATCACGTCTGTTTTTGTAGCTGTGTGAGAGTTTTTCATTAACAAGATCAGGCAGGACCATCTGTGTGTTCTAGTAAAAAGTTTACCACCAACAGTGAATTCAAAACTTTCAAACAATGGGTGAATGCATAATTTGTCATGCGCAGATACAGCACGTTGGCCGACAGCCCGTGCAGCTTAGTCACAGGTTCCTGAATGCATTTCTTATCTGTCTTGAGAGGAAAAAACACCAGTCACACTCTGTTATTGACCAAACAAGGTGTTTAGGTTTGTGGCTTTTATGTAGATACATGGATTCACCTGCTCCGCATGCTGGCATCTCGTTCAGTGTCGTTAGTGGAGAGGCTGGAGCCCAAAGGATGCGGCTCCGCGGGAGCAGCTTTGTCTCCCCTCCGTACAGGGAAATGTGGGCAGTAGCCTGGAAATCTATAGGAAGGTGCAAAGGTAGTTTTACATCATGGGTTATGTATTTTCTCCTCTCTTCCCCAGAAGGACAGGCAGGTCTGTGCACACCTTGCTGAAAATACGCTGCACAGCATAACTTCAACCTGAAGAAAAACGTGGTTGAAACATGTTAGTGTTGAATACAGCTCATGGTGGAATAAAGAAGTGCATGGAAGTTAATTGTCTGCTAACTGCGATTCTCTAAGAGCGTTGTCCCCGTCCTTTCACACTTCCCATGCAATTTCACGCTGCCCCTGCATTTTCTCACCCTCCAGCTGCCTCTCCCACTCCTCTTGAGTTCAGTGCGAAGAAGCAAAGTGCTTGGAGGCAGCTGCATGCAGGACCCTGTGCAATCCAGATCGCAGCTGCCCTCCGTTCTGTGCCAAGGCTACTGTCCCCAAAATGTGGCAAGTGTCCCACAAAAAAAGCAGCCACTAGGGCAGCCTCATTGTGTCCCTAACATGGGGTTGTGGGTCATGGTGTGGGGGGTGTCTGGGGAGATGGTGCTCAGCACGGGAAGGACAATAAACAGTGAAAACAGATGGGGGTAGAGATGTCTGTGTATTTTAATTTGATTTTGTCACTTGTGATTCCAGCCTGTTGGACGCAGGCTGGGGCATCGAACAGGCGCTTGACAAATCCTCAGGAAATCGGTGATTTGTAACCCTGATCACTATCAACTTCCAGTGTAATCTCTGGTTTGTTCCTCTCCCTTGTGAAGTTGTCAATGTTCGCTCAGAGGTTGTACGGCTTGTTAGCTATAGATGTATGTCGCTCGTTAGAGGTAGAAATGCGTCTTGTCTTTCCGAGGGAAGCATTAACAATTCTAGTCTGCAAATGAAGGGGTTCATTTAAGTCTCTTCCTACATCCCCTTGAAAAATTGTGTCTCATACACACACGTCCTCAGCTGGTCTTGCTTTCACCAGAGTACAGGAATTTCAGAGAGGATTTCATCTCGGAGTGTGGTTCTTTAATGAGAAGAAGCCTTTGTGTCCTACATAATCCACATAATTAGTGTATTTTGGAGTCAGTTCAGATGGGATTTTCGAAAGCTCAGTGCATGGGCTACTCTCAGGTTTAGTTTTATTGAGAGACTTAAAACTTACCGCAGGCTAAAATGAGGAGCTTTCGACATCGCCATAGCCAGTGTGAGAACAAGTGTCCAATGTTCCTTGGAGTGTTTCGCAGCTTGGCAAACGTTCTTGGATGAACCTTTTGACTTTTCTCCTTTCTGGGTTCCCTATTTTGCAGAGGGGGGTGGTGATGCTTTGTAGCACAAGCTTTTCTGCATTTTAATTAATGACTGGCATGTTTTGGTATTCGGGGAAGAAGTCTCACTTGAATTATTGCTTTGTGAGATTATTGTATTTCAAATGGCATGTGAAGAATTTCTTCACGTATATTTCATCTTCTCTTGGTATCCTTCATCTTCCTTGTTCTTATGTCCAAAATGTAATTATAAAACGTTCCCTTAGGAAATCAAAATTCTAAGTGGACCCTTTCAAGCCATGCTTGAAATTTCGGGAGTGGGAGGCGCTTGCTTTTGTTGCTTCTTTTTTCACTTCGTTTGTAGCGCAGTGGTATTTAGTTGTAGGCACCACTGTACTAGGAGCCACCCAAAATAAACACAAAGAACTCGATCCTCACCCTTGTGGGTTTGGCAGTTCAGTGTTAGGCAGGACATGTTTGGTGAATGGAGATGGGACAGATGGGACGAGTCCTCAGGAGCAGAGATGAGGATTTCCACACAAGAGCTCACCGGCTGCATGGCCGCTGTCAAGAGGGTTTATTCGCTCTGGCAAAGAGACATTTTAGGAGGGGTGAGGTGAGGGTCACGTTGCTGTTGGCTCCCCAGGAGCTCTTCCTAGGTGATGGAGCAGCAAGGGAGAAAGGGCAAAGCTACTTGGTTTGAGTATTCAAAGGAAGAAAACCCACTCTGTCACTGAATATGACCCAAATCAGGTGGGTGTAGAATTTATTTTTCTGATGATAATCCGGGTTTTGTTGTAAATATAGTTGGTTGTAGTCCGTTTTGCTAGTCTCATACCAGCACCACCCCCCAAAAACAAATGATGGAATGATTCATTTATTGGCTGGCATATAATTTTGTTATAAAAACATAACCTTCTAAAAACAACAATCAGAACATTTAGGTACAGTATTGTCCAGCCGTGGAGGATGCAAGAGTTCATTTTCAGATGCTGGCATATTTGCAAAAAAAATCTTAAACCTTCAGGATATACTGATGCCTCTTACAATTTGAGGATTTTAGATCCATATACAAAATGTGCTTTGCTGCACTTTTTTACCTTGCCCTGTCTCTGAATTTTTAATGGTAGGTGTGCTTCCAACTAGCACTCAGCATCCTGCTTTCTCATTAAACTCAAAGGCCAAGGACAGATCAAGTGTTATGGTGAGAAGACACATAGCAGGAAAAAAACCCCACAAAATAGCAACCCAGAGAAACCCATCCCAGTTTGATATTTATTGTCTGTGTTAACACCTGAAAGGTGTTATTAGCTAAAGCATCATTCCTGTAGTTATTCAAAGGCATAGCTGAATCATTTTGCAGACTTTGTTATATTTTATTTTAAATTAATTAAATAAAAGTTATCTGTCTGTGCCTTTATCCCTACTGGTTACGTTCAGCCAAGGTTCCCGGCCTCCATAGTTGTGCTGTAAGATGATCAATAGTCTGGTAATGAGCGAGCTCTCTGCCTCCATAAGAGCCGAGACTATTACTATGGGTGTGATCACTTTAACTCAGTATTGTGGGATGATAAACTACCTTTTAATAGAACATTAACATTAATCTAAACAAGATTAGTGGAGCAAAGCATTGTACGAATAAGCTTGCTCAATTAAAACAGATGGCCTTCCACGCTGAATGCCATTATGTTAATAAAGCCTCCCCTGCATTCCCACACGCTCGCTCGTGTGAGTTCTCTTTTCTCCAGTTGCAAGGAGTGTGGTACATATAAATTTGCTTAGCTGTGTGCTACAGTACTCATTTCATCATCTGTTACTCTGAGAGCTCTTCAGAATTTCATATTTATCAAATTATTTCTGAATGATTAACACAAGATCTTTACATTTTCTTCTAATTACACGTCTGTCATTAATCTTCACTATTTCTTTTGCCCCAAGCATTTTAGAGAAGGTGGAGAGTGATACGATTCAGCAATTAGAATCAGCTGCAAGCATGATTAAGGCTGTCTAAAACCAGGGAGAAGAAAAAAATCTAAGGCTGTAGCAACATTAATGTGTAATGTTAGCTGAAATTAATGATCAAACCGTGCATCCTAGCATCTTAATATTGTCTCAAGCAAAATGGCTTTACATGTGGAAGTAACACACAGTCACAATCTAATCACTATTTCCCCCCCAGACAAGCTTTTACTGTTCATTACTAGAAGAAACA
Organism: Nesoenas mayeri; assembly: GCF_963082525.1. NCBI lineage: Eukaryota > Metazoa > Chordata > Aves > Columbiformes > Columbidae > Nesoenas > Nesoenas mayeri. The sequence continues at coordinate 7,766,355 of NC_137562.1, forward strand.
GAGTTTTGTTGCTTCAATATTGTATTTCCAAGGTTGAAGCACAGCAAAATAGACACAGGTATTAGGAGGCCCTAAGCTTTTCAGAATTTTTCTAAATTCCTTGCTTTAAAGAAACCTCTTAAGAAATAATTCATCTCTAATGCAATCCTTTCAGCCCATATCGGCTAAATTAAAAGGTGGCATGAACAGACATGATTTCACCCCCTGTCCCCACAGCCTGCCTTGTTGCTAAGATGGAAGAGAATATTTATTATAGTATTCTATCTATCTAGAGCTAGACAGAATAAATCACTAAATACTGTTTAGCTTAAGTTTTAAGGCTTGAAGCTAGCAGGTTGTAACAATGGAATGAGAGTTACTGCTTTCTCATTTCCTTATCCTAGTGTATTCTTTGCAGACTTGATCGTATTTTTGCCTACATTTGCAACTCAAAACGATGTCAGAAAACTGCCTAAATTCACAACTAATGGAGAAAAATGCTGCTCAGGAGGTTGCAGTGTAGTTACCTACCAGTCCTTTGGATGCTCATTAGGGTGGCCCTAAACCCGCTGGGTCTCCGTTGCCTCTTTGTTCCCTGACAGACCAGGTAAATTGGGGAAATACCATCTTGAGATCCAGTCTGCCTGGTCGGTGTCAGTCTCGTCTTGGGAAACGAGATTTTAGGGTGAACAGAGGCTGTTAATTATAGGTGAACACTGGAAACTGGTTGATGGATAGGGACACCAGTGCTCTGACAACTGTGACGTAAATGTAAATGAAATTTAATGGAAAATCATGTATGATTGACAAATCATTAAGTACAATCTAAAACCAGCTAATACACTAGTGAGAGTGTTGGCTTTTTGTTTCTCAGGTTTCCCTGTCTGGCTTTTCCATAAACTAGAGGCTGAGATGTCTCTGGTATGTAACTCAGAAAGATCAGCTTTCCTGTAACGATAAATGAACAGTAAATCACAGGAGAAAGGAGGAGGTGTTTTAGAAGTGCAAGGCTGTTCCAGAGGATAAGCTTGCTACCCTACAGCTCACAGAGTTTGCAAGATAAGGGTTAGCTCATGAAGAAATACCCATTCGGTTCCTCGTAATAGCGAGTGCAGGGGCTTGGTACGAGTCGTCAATCATTGTCAAAACCCAGCGGTGCCACACGCGGCCCAGAGGTGTGTGAAGGGAGCTGCAGAGCTCTCACTGATTTCTCTTGCACCAACCGAGCGCAGCTGAATGGGATATTGGTCCTTTGCTGCTTAAGCAGCCAGAAATAACAGGGTAGAGAGCTAACGTGTAATATCACTGCTCCGTGGGGCGTTGTGTAGCGCGAGCACCCGAGGAGGAGGAGGGCTGCATAAACACATGACAGCGGTTTTTAACAAGACAGCCTGTATTTTTCTTCCTGAAACTACTAGTTGGGGGGGATCTTCCCCAGGTGGTTACCTTCCTCCCTGCTACCTTTTCATTTCACAGCTTCAATCCCTTTGGTTCTCAGGGAAATAAGCAGCTATGAAGCTGAGCGTGCTGCAGGTCGGTGTCACGCAGGTGTCTTGGCGTTGGACGTCCCACCTTCCTGTCCATGTGCAGTGATGGGGGCTCCTGGTGCAGCTCCAAAACCTCGTTTTCGCCACCTGAGGACACAGGCTGCGGTGTTTTGGGAGGTACATTCACAGGGGATAGTCCTGCCAAGAAGGACTTGCCTGTGGCAGCCAGGTTCAGCAACAAAATTTGCTCATTTTTGTTTCAATTTTTATAAATATTCAGAAGAAGGTGAAGGTTAACTCTAAAGATCTGGATCATCCTTGTTCAGGGCTGGTGGTGTGGCTGGTTGGGGTTGAGTGGAGCTCAATGTCTGTCGCATCCTCCATGGAATGACCTGGTTGGGAGAGCAGTTCACCACACCACTCAACCGAGTCAGACAAGAGTGATGGCAGATGGCCAAGGAGAATAATTTACAGCATAATTAACTAACTTATGCATGTAAGTGTAGTGACTGAGCATCAACTGGTGCCTGTGCTTGAGCACAAAAATAATCAAGACCATGTCTGTCAGTAGTGAAATATGGGATATCTTTTAAAGCCCACGACCCTGATGTTTCATACAGACAAGATAAAGTTGCTGACATATCAATGAGCATGAATCAGAAGGGGTTTTTGAATGTTTTTATCCACTTTGGACAATTTTCAGTAACAAATTCAGAGTGCAGGCTCTTGCTAGTATTTGCATGTGAGAAAAAGAAATGTGTTTTGGCACCCACATCTCAGTGATGAGTTAGTGCATGACTACTTAGAAACTTTTGGACTTCAGGTAATCGAAGAAACAACTGGGGGAGCAATAGGAATTCTCTTCAGACAAAGCAAGGGCAGTGGCTGGTGAAATTTCGGTGGTGTTTTATTTTTACAAAGGAGAAATATGGTATTGGAGCTGCAGATGATTCCTCATGGTTAGTTCCCCTCTTCTTTGCTGGCTTTTTTTGTTACTTTTTCTGTTTGCCCAACGGTCTGTGGGAGTTGTTCATACTTTTGTTTAAAGGTCAGAAATGTCATTAAAACTGTATGAATTATGGACTGAGTAATATTTTTGTTGTTTCTTATTTCACCTTTTCCCAAGTGTTTTTATTAAAAAGCGTAGAAGATGGTTAGTTTTAGTGGACATTTGGCGGGGGTTGGAAGCTTTGTTTTTGATTAATTCAGGTACAGCGCCTGGTAATAGACATGAAATTGCTGGTTGATACATCTTTTATTGTCACTGGAGGTATGGGACAGGAGGAAAATGTAGGACAATTCCATAACGCTGGCAAAATTCTTCATGAAACCTATCTCCATAGCATAATCTGTTATTAGGTCAATTCAGTCCTAATATTGTAGACATTTTAGGGCAAAAAAGAAGAAAAATTTCCCTTATAGGCTGAGTCAATAATACGAGCCATCCCTATACGTGAGTACTTTAATTGGTTTAGTGGAGTCTATTCATGCAAGTAAATTTTGCAGCATATCCCTATACAGGGAGTCTTTTTTTGTTGTTTGGATGGTTGCTTTTTTGTTGTTTTTTTTTTTCTCCTTTCTTATCACACAGTAGAAGAGTAATGTGATTAATGAACAACTTGAATTAATTGGAAAAAACTGAGATAAACAAGTGCCTGTTCTTCCTCATCTTTGCATATTAGCTTAAATTGAGACCAGACCCACGATGAATAATTAAATAGTAAAACTTAAACTTGTGGTCATAGCAGTGAGGTATAAATGAAGGCCTACGTGTTCTATGAAAAGGTTTATTTTAGTAGTTAGAATAAATCTGAAGATGTCATTTCATCACGTTACTAACGAAGTGTTTACATTGAGCTAGACATCACTGACAGCAGTAGCTGGCAGTCTTTAACTTGGGCCTGGTTTCGAAAATAAGTGCAAACGTGTGACTGGAAAGTGTTGAAGTGCTGCTGCCCGTGTTGGTAACAGGACGTCAGAGCCAATGCAGCAGCATCCTGGGGCTGGTCCAGCTGTTCCCGTCACATCTGTAAGGAGAGGGTGCGTGTCTCAGCATCACACAGTGATACCTCTTGGTAAATTAAGATTGTTGTGTCTTTAGGCTGTTGGTGTCTGTGTAGTTTGTAAAAGAAGTAGGAATCGAGGTTTGGTGGGGCTTTCTTTGATGTCATTCATCACGCCTGTTTAACCTTTAAAATATATCAGCCAGTCGATGTTTCTTTTTCAACCGATCAATAAATAAATAAAGAATAAAATGACAACCTCAACGTTGACTTTTATGTCTTCAAATGGCCTGACTTTCATGGCAGCTTAAAACCCTCACAATTGAGCTGATGTGGAAGGGGACCAGACAGCGCGGTGATGGGCAGCACGAAGAAAACTTCTGTGAAATATGATATTTTGTAATCATGTTTCCTCTAGCAATCACTTTAGAATGATAAATAGTGAATGTCAGTGTGGGTTTGGAAGAAGAGAAGGTTTCTGTTTAATTAAAAAACAGTTATAGAGCCAAGATATTTCTTACATTGGTGTTACTCCACCTTGAGGAGTTGGTGTGAAGAGGAGGGTTCGCACTGTGCACTCACACTGGGGTGAGGGAAACTCAGCTATCGGCCCTTTTTGCTTTCCAATTTCAGCAATTCAGACGTCTCTGGCAATTGTTGTTTTCCATCATATTCCAGAAAATATGTACCATGAACAGGACAGGATTTCTGCATTAAGTGCTTGGACCTGAGCTACCCGATCGGTGTGTTGGGCTTGCATGGATGAGGACTGCGGCTCCTGTTTGTGTCAGACTGTTTAACATTTTCAGAAGACTCAATCATTTAATAGAAACGTTACGACATTTCCAGAAATAGGTTTCAGTCTTCCTGTAAGATGGGAAAAAAGGTTGGTTGGGTTTTGTCACATCCTTTGTTTTTTACAGAATTAGTTTTGATGGATGAAGTGGTGGCAGAGAGTTCTGAAGTTTGCAAGTGGTATTTATTTACTGCACTGTATGTTCTTTTGTAGAGGTAGTTATTCAACCATACAAATTAAAAAGTCACTTCTAAATCAACTTATTCCCTGAAAGATCAAGAGTTTCATCAGAAAGAAAAAAAATAGGCAAAAAACTTCTCAGTATAAAGCCTTCCAAGTATTGCATTCCTGAAATACTTGGCATACTCTTACCCAGGGGAGAAAGAATGTTTAATTCTTCAGGCACAGTCTGGATCTGTCTCTTCTGCAGGGAAAGTGCCACCTTAGAGAGGTTCTTTAAAATGTTGACACTTGACCATTGAAACTGGCTCAACACCCCTGAAACAGCCTCCGGGAACAGTCAGAGAGATGAAATGAGGAGTGATTTTTATTCCTTACCAGGCTGGTTAATATTAGGAGCAGTAGTCACTTTTGTACTCTCTTTTCTTTGGGCTTTTATTGTAATAAAAAGCAATTTCTTCAGTCTCATCCTATTCATGAAATCAGGTAGAGGCTTGCTTGCTAATCAGTGGTTTCAGTGCTACTAAAAATTCAGTAAAGGGATTTCCTTAATAAAGGCCATATGCATATTTTAAGTATGTTTTTGAACTATTTTTAGAGCCTTCAGTTTGTAGTTAATAGCGTAGAAAAACATCTAGATGGATAAAACAAATACAAATATAATAGTTACAAGATCTACTCATAATTAAAATCCAAGGGGAGCGAAACATGCAATAAATCAGAGTTTATATGAACCAGATGTTGTCTATTTCGGGCAGTGGTGGAACTCCGTGTGGATCTCAGAGATGAGGCCGTTGCTTTGTGGACAGTAAAATACGCTTTTCTAACAGCATCTGCTTGCCCGTGTGTCTTGTGCCAGACTCACACACCTCCCTCATTTGCTGCTCTTCAGCCCAAGGGTGGCCTCATTTTAGCCTTCTGCAGTTGGATACTTTATGGAGCTTGATGGTGTTTAAAAGCTTTAAAATGGAGGGAGGAAGAATTAGTTTTCTGTAAGAGAGAATCCGCACAGGTAGTGCGATGCTGCTGGTAAGGAATCGCATCCTGCTTCAAAGAAATGTGCCGTTGTTGTAAGCGTTTTGCAATAACAGTTCTATTTTAAAAGCAAAGTGGAAAAAAAAAAAATCTGATCTATCAAGGCTGGTGCTATCTGTGCTCAGGAGCAATTTGATCATAACCCTCTTTATATCTGTCTCTTCCTCTGCCTGAAGTTCCCTGCCTTAAAAATGAATTTGTTCCTGAGATGACTCTCACTGAGGTAATCTAAACTGGTCTCCGCTATCAGTGACATGCGTATAATGACATTTTACTACTTGTCTTCTCCAGCACGTCTGAGGAACCCTACTGCTAATTGTTGTGTTATCGGCTGCCCACGCAGCCCTGGGGGAACAAGGGGCACCGGGGCTGCCAGGGGTGGACACGTCCCTCCCCAAGGACCTCCCTGCTCTGCTGTCCCCTGCCCAAATCCACGAGGAGACACAGGACAAGGTGGGCTCTGACCGACCCACGGCTCTGCACGTGGGATGCTACCAATAGGTGGTAAAATGCAAATTTTATTGCGGCAAGACAGTGTTTTCCTTTTGGATTCTGGGTTTTGTGTGCTTTTGGAAAGCATTTGGCAGCCACAGTGAGACTGTTTACAAAAAGAGCAGAACTGGTAAAGTTCAGGTTCGTGTTTGGATTCAGCCCCAGCAAACTGAAGCTGAAGCTGTGCCAGACGTTTGAAGCTGCCAGACGACAGTTCATCTCAAACAGAAAGCTGAAGAGGGGGAAAGAAATTTGTCAAATGTATTCCATGTGGAATTCCAGGCAATTTAATTTGATTCACTACACTCTGAAATGTCTTGGACTTCCCTATTGTTTCTTTACTTTAACACTAAATTTGATACCTTCTGGGATTGTCGGTGCTTTGTGCTGCATTTGTCACGTTCTGTAATTTACTGGCTTTAGTCTCTCTGTGTTTTAATTGACGGGACTGAGCCCTGCCAAAAGCACTCTGTTAAATTTAAGGTTTCTAGCTGAATCCTGAGGTCATTCTTCAGGCGAGGGGAGCGCTGCCTTTCTGTTGGAGACCACTGCAGTCGGAGGGGGCAGAGGGGGTAAACGCAAAGGAGGAAAGGGAAAACTGCAGGAAATTGCATTCCTGTGTCTCCACTGGAAGCATCAGCAGCCAAAGCACCGGGGCTGCGAGGATGCAGCTGCCAGGACATGGTCTGGTCAAGAGTGGCTGCAAAGGTTCATTTTTATTCAGTAATGACCAACACCAGAGAGCGTGGAGCTGTGTCCTGTTGTGTTTTTGCTTTTCCAGTTCATTTTCTGCTTTGTGGGTGAATTTCCTGTGACCCTGGGGCCGGATTCTGCGGCTCTCTGTGTCCACGCAGCTTTGCCATCTTGCGACGTGCCCAACATTCATTACCCACTCAAGTGCACCTTCAGCATCGAGGCCACTTTTTCTTCTCCTGCTCCCTCTGACCAAGCGCCAGAAGCAAAACCCAGGCCTCCATCTGTAAATAAAATTCTCTGAATTTGTCCAAATGTCAAAGCAGTTGAGCCCACCAGGTACCAAACTGTCTTATTCCGCATAATATTTCTGTTGAAACTTGAAGGCTTGTGTAGGCTGCAGCTGAAGGTAGAGACTGCAGCTGCTTTTTGTGCAGGCAGATGAGCAGAGGGACATGGCAGCTACAGATTAAATAAACTTCCCTGCCTTGATTTGTACAGATAATGAAAATTTCTGTTTCTAATATTCTTGCCTGAAACACCTATTCATTTACTGCATTGCAATTTGACTCCCTGGATCAGTGCACATTTACTCCTGAGCCTGGCTAAGGAAGACAAGAACAGTCAAGCCCGAAGTTGTTGGTGTTTACACACAAGTCAAGTCCGTGAGGCGTTCAGTGTTTTTACTGGTGTGTCTGATTTTTTTTCCCTGACATGTGCAGCCTCTGTTTCTGGGTGTTGAGAGTTTGTTTGTTTTGAAGAGCGTGAGGAGCGAGGAGCCTGAGGCGATCTGACGGGCTACACTTGGAGCATCTCTCAGCTTCTTTTCCTAGGCTGCAGCTGGCCTCTGTTCACTTTTTTTTTCCTCGGTAACATCTTCCTGCAGCTCCCTGTGTCTTTCAAATACAGTTCTGGCAAGTTGAAAAGAGATCCATGACAGAGAGGAAAAACCCCTGGGGCCACCAGTCGCCATGGGTGGAGAAGATGGGAGCTGGCAGGGATGGCTGTGGTTGTACTTCCCTGCTCCCCATCCTGGCTCCAAATTTAGGGATGTTCCTGGTACCCACAAGGATGGGCTCTCTCCTTGGGAGAAGGTCCTTGGTGCAGCACACTTGGGGTTTTTCTCAAATACAGACCCAGCCACCCTATAGCATCTCGCGGGGATGCTACTGCCAACAGGTAGGATGGGCAAGCAGCTGTTGTCACCTAGCGATTGCCCTACAATTATATAAGCTCTTCCCTTCATCTCATTAAGCCGCCATAGAATCAGTAGTTTTTCCTCAAGAAATGCATGGTGATGTTTAAAATCTTTTCCCATGTAGGTAATTTGACAAACACGAGAGTGTTGTGAAAATCATTAGCGCTAGGGGTAAAGCCTCCAAATAAAGTGCCCTGGGATTTATTTACTCTGTGCTGTAGTAATAATAATTAAAACACATCCTACTGCAGGTAACTCCCACAACTTGCACTTTGCTCTGAAGCTGAGAAATTCATTGATTAATCCATGGGGTCAATCAGTCCATCTTGTTTGGAGAGTTAATCATAGAAAGCCTCTGCACCAGGACCGAGAGTGAAACAGGTTTATTTACTGCTGCTTAATCAGAGAATCCAAACTCTCCTGTAGAGTGGTGAGAGGTTTGTTTCTACTTAGCCTTTAATTGCGAAATGATCTCATTAGTGCCATAGTGAATCTCAATGCTATCCTACAGATGCTTGGGATGTAAAGAAGAGCAAAGAACAAAAATGGCTGCCTGTAAAAATTCGTCACTTGCCAAGAAGTGTGGTGCACTTGGTATTTGCAAGATTACCCAAACCAGGCTTCTCTTTATTAGCCTTTTAATCCGAAGCTAAACCATCAGCTGCAGCCCCCAGTGCCTCTTGGTTTACCTCACTGTTAAGAACAGAGCAGGACTGTCCTGCTGAAAGGACTGGGAAAGGTTTTTTGTCTGAGGATAAAGATGTCTATTGAGAACGAGAATGGAAGCCAACAGCACAGTTACTCTGGCGCTCACCGAAGAAAGGGCTAATCCTCGGAGTTATCCCAGCTCAGGGTGCTGCTTTGCAGGGGACTTCAGACCATATAAGTGTCCTTATTGCCAGCCTCTGGCATCAGTCCAGGCTCATTTATTAGTTAATCATTTCTGAAATGTCTCAGCAGGGTGGAAGGAGAGTGACAGGACCTGAACGGGCAATGAAATCCCAAGTAAAGTCGTCGTTGCCAGAGGAGGTGCTGGAAGCCCAGAGATGAGGTTGCACACCCACCATAAACCCCTGAGCATTAAAAAAAAGGCAAAAAATGGTGAATAACATCTTCAACGTGGAGCACTGATAGATGCAGGTTCATGTTCTTGTGCTGTAGAAAAGGCTTGAATGTGAGTTCCGCATCATGCAAGTCCAGTTCAAACTCGCTGCCCTTTGAAATCTGGATAGTATCTCTCCATTTAGAAAATTGGGGGTGAAAAGGCTCCGTTTAACCCAATGCTAAATACCAGGAAGAGAATAGAGGGGAATATTCCCTTTACTAATACTTGTTTCTAATCAGATAAAAATAAGTGGCAGTGTAGGAAGAATCCCTTTACTAACTGCCAGAACATGTCGATTTATCAAATTTTTCCACCGTTGCTCTTTTTTTGAGCTAGCCTCGGAGCTGACAGTGTATGTTTTACAGTGCGGCAAGGTAGATTGATTGATCCTAAATAGAACAGCCTTTGGGGTCTCGAGCTGATGTTTTAGCTTTGGAAAAAAACTGAGTAAAGCATGTTAATGTGGAGAAAGGAGCCTGGTTTAATTGGACCAACTCCTGGCTTGCTGAAAATTAATGGCTGGCTGGCTGCTGCCAGAGTGATTCATCTTTTCTATCATGTTCTACAGTCCTTCTCTCCAGGGGTCTGTACTCCCCTCCAATTCCAATACCAAAAGTGAAAGATACTTTTTTTTTTTATCCTTCTTCCTTAAAAACATGTATTTTAGTTGGATTGGCTTCCAGTAAATGAAAAATAGCGCTGGCGGGAATATGAAGGAGGCGGGCAGTGTCTGGAAGTGGGGTTTTGTTTACTGTGGGGCTGGTTTGGTTTTGTTTGAATGGGATTTAGATTTATTTTTTAATGTACTGTCAACTCCTCATTGCTCCTGGCTGACTGTACAGGTGACAGAATGGCTTTCTAAAGGATCCCGATTTAAGTGTGTTGAAATGTATTGTTCCTTTTCTTTTTATCTGGCCACGGAAACAGAAACCCTGTGTAAGCAAGAGCTGTTAAAAGTGAATATAAAGCTGGAAAAGGTGTTGAAAGCATTTAGGTGGCTCTGGAAATGAAAAGATGAATTTTCCGTGTAGTTCTGCCCACAGAAATATTTTTTTTTCCTTTAAATAAATGACATGTGCATGAACAAGACTTTTCGTTTCCCCTGTCAAACCTCTTGGAGGTTTTGTGAAAGCAAAACCAGCCTGCAAATGAACATGGGGTAGTTGAGCATTTAATAGTGTGTGTCCCAAACCTGCGTGGATAATTTGATCACGGAGGGGGCTGAGCTTTGGAATTCAAGGTGGGGAAATTCAAAATGTACTTTTAAATGGAAAATACCTTTACGTGCCATTTCAAATCTGTCTTACTTGCTGCTGGAGATGAATTGCTACTCCTTTGCTGATTCAGAGGTGTCACCGGTAGACTAGCACATAGAGTCATTTCTAACAAGCATATAATAGGTTGGGAATATCACGAATCTTGTATTTTTTGCATATTCCTTATAGGAGGATTCACTGTAAATGAAGATTACAAGAAGATAAATAAGGATTTTGTTTAACATAATTACATACGGTAAATTGCTATGGTAATTTATTATTATTCCAGTAAGGCAAATATTGGTAGTCATAGCTCAGAGATCATAAATAATGCAGTGGAAAATTGGATGTAATGTTTCACATTGACCTGAGATATGGAAAGTGGGTAAAATTGCAGCAGATTTCTCTGCCATTAATTGCAAGAAAATAACATGAAGAACATGCAAAATCATGTTAAATATTTTCAGCAGATGACAGACTGTGGAGCAGTTCATTAATTCTTCTAACTCATTCAGTATTTCTGGTTTTTACTCTGAGAAGACTTAATGAATCATCAATGCTTTGTGAAGCCGAGGGTGTGAACATGCACATTTTTGTGTACATTCATATACCAGCCAACATGCATCCATTTATCTCCAACAGTTTTCTGTATCAAAGCATTTTCTTAAACTCTGTATACTCTTAAACTTGATCACTAGGGATATGTTTATTAGACTCTGAAGTAGCTGTTTGAATTGCTGTTTTTACCTTTTACCAGTAGATTTTGTTTCTCCTACGGTGCTATAAATATTAAATAAAGACACTAAGCATTTATTAGTGTAATATTTTTTGTGGGGACATGGTTGAAAATGTAACCTATAAAATTAGTAATGGGAGGATGAAAATTATACATTGTTTCTATCAGGTTTTACAGCCATCATTTTGTGCTATTTATGCATAGTTTTTCTTGTACAGAAGGTGAGGGCTCTGAGTATTTTATTAGCTGAAAATCCTGTGGTACCTGGATATATCCATCCTTTTAGTACAAGAGAAGCAAAATCCTCTTGCATCCCTTGCAGCATTAGCCTTTTGCAGGCAAGATATTTTAATCCCAGAACTCCACCACATATTCACATTTGTTCATAGGACTCCATTTTTCAAAACAATTGCAATAGTAAGTTGTGTGACATTCCCTATTTTTTTAACCCAGTGCTAACGTAGAAACACTCCCGTGTTTTGTAGGACTGAGAATCTGCCTGTTTGCTTTTTGAAGTGCCGGTCCATTTTCCCATTTAAAACTTTTGTATTTGATGAACCTGTACGCGGGTGATGGGGACAGCATGATCCAGTGGTTTGGCTGGAAACAGGCAGCCTGAATTTCACAATTCAGTTTCCAGCTTTGCTGGGGGTTTCCAGGCGGCCGTGGGGAATTCACTCGGCTGCCGTAAACCAGTTTTCTCACAGAATTGCAGAGGGGTTGTGTGAACGTAAAGAAAGATGCCTCAAAAATGTGGCCACATAAAAGTTTATACTGTGTACTTACTTTCTCAAATAAATGAAGCTTTCCAATGAGGCACAGCGCGCTCAGTTTCACATTCGCGCTTATTGGGGAAATCAGTTTGCGAGAATGTAATGCGCTCACCACGTGCCTGGGAATGCGTACATTTTTTTGGTTAACTGAATGGTTTCATGCCTGTTCTTAGGCAACAGGTTCCTGTCCACTAAGAAACTGGTTTGGTTTGGTTTGGTTTGGTTTATTTCTGTTGTGGTGACATGCAGAGGAACGCTGGCCAGGGCTGATGGATGAGCGCAGCCATAGGGGAGCATTGGGCCAGAAGAGCCAGAGCAGTAATACAAGTGATTTGCTAAAGATCACACAAAAGGGACGTTTCTGTACATGCTCGGGATCTTGCAGGTTACCTGAACAGCTGAAATTTCCAAAGGTTACAGTTAAGCCGTCTTCGTCTTAATGGTGTTTGTAAAAGTGGTGTGAGGGGTGGATTTGGCGGCTGAGATTTATCACAGTCGCGCTGGTGTAAAGGGAGCAGAGAGAATCCTGCTGTAAATAGCGGTGTGTATTTGCTGCTTAGAAGTTCATCAGTAAAGAAATATATTTGCAGGGATAAACCCTGACACCGTGGTGAAAAATGGAGTCCTGAAGGGCCCATATGCTGAACTGTGGGATGATGTCCCACTGGGGGGTATATCCTAATAAATAAGTATTATCCCTCGTGCTCTTCCAGCCCTGTGCAGCTTGTCAGAGGGGGCACTTTTTAATGGTCTAGGAGAAGTTAAAGGAGAATCCAGAAGAATAAGGTTTAAAGTGAATTCTTTGGTTTATACCATTTATAGTCCTATTAAATTCAGTATATTTCTCAGACATTTGGGGGGCAAGGAAGTTCAGTGTTTTTGTACGTCTTTCAAGATCCTCACTTGATCATTTGACTCTGTCCAGCTAGCTTAACAAGCTAAATAATAAAAGGGAACAATGCAAAAGCTGGATTTTTTTTCACCCTGTGTCTTTTTTGAAGAAAAATACTAGTTTTTTCTCTCAGATGCCCAGCAGTTTGCTGTAGACTCCTGTAGCTTCTCTGCCCATCACTCAATACCTATTTCAGCATATCAAATTGCTGTAGTTCCTCCTTTCATAGAGAAGCAATTAAAAATGATGAGGGTAAAGGGTTAACCCTAAAAGCCTGCTAATGAGGGTGCTTCTTGGCTTTCTTTTCATCAGGCATTTGATGCTGTTTTCAGCATAAGCTCTGGATAAGCATCACTGAACATTTTTCCAGAGTATGTTAAAAAAAGGGTTTTTGCCATCCTGTAAAAATGATAGATGTGTGGCTCTGCTGTTTATCTGAAATCCTAATTATTGATGCTGCAGCTCTTGAATGTTAAATTCATGCAGTGTTGTGCAGGCTTCACACTGGTCAAAGAAAGATGGATTTATGTCCACAGAGGGACCTAAGTCTACTAAACAGAGCCAATGTTTATTTGTTTATTTATTCAATTATTTTAAAGTCAAGAGTTGCATCAATTCAAATTAAGTAGACTTAGAGAAAAAGAAGGAAAAACAAAGGCAAAGGTTTTCTGTCATTGGATGAAATTTTTATTTCTACTTCTGTGAGACCAAAGAGTAGAGGTGAGAGGTGGAATTTGAAAATACAGATGAGACCTTCTTTCCTTGAGCTATGATATGTATTATAGAACAATAGTTTTATTTCTTTTTTTTTTATCCAAACCTATAGACATACATTTGGGGAAATTAAAAAAAAAGAATATATATATATATATGATGTGTATGTGTGTGTATATATATATATCTATAACAGTGCATCTCAATGGTCATGTAACATCCCAATGAATCATTTTCACAGGGCAGCCAGGAGGATGAGCACAGGGTTTCTAATGAGAGTCCTCACAATCGCGTGGTGAAGGTGTGAGCAGTTCGGCTACACCGTGTTGTAGTTGGTTTTCTATGCTGGTTGTAGGCAGTGCCTGGAGCAGCAGCTGTACCCAACAGCAGCTGAGCCTGGGGATCCCAGCGGTGGGCTGCAAAGGTGCTGAGGGATCTGGATCATCTTTCTTATGAGGAGAGACTGAGAGAGATGGGGCTGTTCAGCCTGGAGAAGCTGAGAGAGGTCTTATTGGTGCTTATAAGTATCTCCAGGGTGGGTGTCAAAAGGATGGACCAGACTAGTTTCAGTGGTGCCCAACGATAGGATGAGGGTCAATGGGCACAGACTGAAGCACAGGAGGTTCTATCTAAACATGAGGAGAAACTTCTTCCCTTTGAGGTGCCAGAGCCTGGACCAGGCTGCCCAGAGAGGTTGTGGAGTCTCCTTCTCTGGAGACATTCAAACCCGCCTGGAAACAATCCTGTGCGATCTGCTCTGGTGACCCTGCTCTAGCATTTGGGTTGGACCAGATGACCTGCAGAGATCCCTTCCAACCCCAACCATTCTGCGACTCTGTGACCCTCAATGAATTTCTGAATCATCTCCCTTGTGTGGCTGAACCTTCTTGGGTGAGCCATGGCTTGTTGCTGCTCTTTGCACCCCTGTGCAAGGTGTGATCCCTCATTGTGACTAAACACTATGGAATCCATACGTCCTTGAAGCCTGTTTGTGCTCACAGCTCCTAAGGACTCTTTGAAGAGGACCCAGTTGTGTTAATTCATTGCTGACCATGCATCTACCTGTGCTACCTGAGAAGAGCAACGTGGGGCAGAGTCGTTGCTTGTTTAAAAAATTAGACTTAATTTCTCTCAGGCTTTTCTCTGTCTCTAGTCAAGTTTGTTTTAAACTAATGGAAGTAATTAGCGAGTCACAGAGGGACTTCGTCTGAGAGGTAGCCATTTTTAGATAATGGAGCATAAAAGTCGACACGGTGACATATGACACCAGAGCAGCATATTGGAGCCAGGCGCTGCGTCTTAAGCAGATGTTTAAGTACTCTGAATACTGAAATCACGACGTATGCATATAAGAAGGGATTTCTTTTTTTCTCTCAGACTACTAGTACACTGTAGGGCTTTCTTTTAATCTCAATAAAATCAAAGTAAGCTCAGAATTGTTTTTAATGTGCAGTCATCATCACTCCTTTCTCTCTTCCTTGGATGTCTTTTTGTATATGATGTGTGGGTACTTCAGGACGTATAGATGGAACTGGCTTTTTGCATTGCCATTACATAGCGGAGCAGCGCAATAACGCACCAACTGATTCACCTCATTTCTAACAGCGCTGATGGCACAGAGCTGAAAATAAATAACGTATTAACAGTGAAGCCCTCGATGTGTTCGCATGTATTTATTGTAGCTGTGCATGCGGGGGAGATTTGCAGAAACTCTTGAGAGCTGAAGATCTGGCAGCAGGGTGGTCCCCGGGGGACCTCCCGGCACCTCACAGGCCTCTGAGGCCATCTCGCTTTTTCTGGGTCTGGGTTCTTGTAGGTACCACCGAACTGTGTGTGTTTCAACCTCACTCAGTTCTTCCGTGAGTTTTTACTTTTCAGACTAGTCTAAAAACCATCAGGTTTTCCTTCTCTCAGGGCAGGCCAGGAGCTTTGCTGCCGAGCCCTCAGAAGCCGCAGCATGAGAACCCGTGTAGCCATCCTTGCTAGAAAACTGTATATCTCCTCTCACTCACTTGAGATGTTTTTACGGGTACAATATGTTTTTCCTTCACCGCATGTGTGTTCCACCCTGTGGAGTGCTCGAATGGCAGAAAGTGTTTTGTTTCCTATGTGATTAGCTGCAGGTTCAATTTCTATCAGATTTGTCAATTTTGTCATATAATAGTTTGGGTTTTTTCCAGCCTAATGTATGTGACATGTTTCATAATGCCAATAAAAATAGTTTTCAAACTAGGCTGTGAAAGAAATTGACCAAGAAAAACACTGAAAATAAAAATATCAGCAACTGGAGAGCTTTGATCTGACAGTGTAGGCTTTTAAATGGCATGTCGAGGTTTGTGAAGCCAAGTTTTACAGTTCCTCTTTGCAGTAGCTGTCGTGTGGAGGGGTCGGCCAGGGTGGGATTGCAGCCATGGTGGGGGGGGTCTGGTTCCCATAGCAGATGCATTCTACAAAAAGGTTTAAATTCTATTTCTTCGTTTAATTTTTTTTTTTCTGACAATGGAATTGTTATGGGCTTTTGAATTTCAGTTAAGAATGTGCAAATAGGCTATCTGGTAAGTAGGTTATTGAAGGGTTAGGGAAATGGAGAACATTTCGTGCAAAAAAATACCCACAGTGTGGGTAATAGACTCCAGTCGAATTTAAAAGATAATGGCGACAAGGGAGAAATCCACTTGTAGAAATGGGGAACAGCTGTGTTTGAGATCTAATGAAACTGTATCAAATACTTTAAAAATGGCTTACAACTTCTTCCCTGGGGAACGGAGATAAAACACAAGAGCACTCCTGAAAGGTCGAAGAAACAGTTAAATCATTTCCTTGATGGTTATTAGAGATATAGAAGACATCAGTGAAAATTAAATGTCTGAAACTTGTATTTGATTGCTTTCCTTATCACGCCAATCTCACACGTTTCTTCCATCACTTATTCTCTGTTCTAGTAAAATTTAATAACTGTGCTGGTAACAAGGGAGTTCGGTACGAAACCAGCAGCCTGGACTTCAAGGTGAGGGCAGATGGGACCATGTTCGCTGTGCACCAGGTGCAGATGCCCTCCAAGCAGCTGATCCTGGTGGTGACCGCGTGGGACCCCCAGACCCTGGGCAGATGGGAGGCAATTGTCAGGTTCCTGGTGACAGACAAGTCACAACACAATGGGCACAAGGTAAGAAGCTTTCAGAGCTCTTTTTCTTATTTCATTCTTCCTTCGCCTGTGTGCCCCGAACCTTTAAAAGTTACACATGGCATTTGTTTGCATTGCCTGGTCTGTGCTTCCTAAGGCAGTGTCCAGGTAGGAGAAACCACGAGCAGCATCAGATTTCTTGAAAAAAGTCCTTGAACCTCTCTGACAGAAATGATGCTATACAGTGCAGGTTGTACACCTACACTATATGTGTTTGCATCTCACTGCTAATACCTGAAATAAAACCTGCAAATGAAGGGTGCCTCCCTCCCTCCAGAGTCAAAGCCAACCATCTTCTTGAGAAGGCAATGCTAAGTTCAGATTTCGTTTGTGACGATGTAGACCTGGAGTTGTACACTGGCTGCTGTTCCCATGCTGCTAAAACGTCTCCCTGGTTTTCACAGTGATTCCTTTCTCTCCGTGACCTGAGGGCTTCCAGAGGAGGGATTTGGGCTTGTTCCCTTCCGATGCAGAAAGAAGGAGTGTTGCTGCTGCTGCTAAGGGACATAGGCTTGCACACAGCACGGGCCAGCGAGGCAGCGAAGCATGGTGTGGCACCGCAGTGGCGAACGTCCCCTCCGCTCAATGCCAGCATCTTCCCTTCCCCACTGCTGCCGAGCAGAAAACCAGCACCGTTTGGTATTTCAGACAGAAGGTCACAGATACTTGCTTTCCTTTTTAGTTACATACACGTAGCTGAAAAGCAGGAAGGATCTGTCCCTCCCCAGCAATCTGCGAGCAGTATTTGCCGTTGTAACGTGGGACTGCTCCATGAAAACACATTTCTGCTGGTCTGCCCCTCGAGTATCTCTGTTCCACCTCTTCCATAGCATCTTTGGTGGGAGCAGTTCTCTACCTTTTCATTTTCTCCTCCTTCCTTTCCAGTGTTAGTCTGAGCTGAAGATCCTGAGCTACACTAAGTAAATGCAGTTGTATTGTCTGGTGTCTCCTCAAAAAAAAAGAAACAGTTCTGTGATGGTTGGATGGTTACATTTAAACAGGATTTGGCAGGAAATTGGCTGGAGAGCCTGATTTATTGCTGGATCTTGAAGACCTGCAGAGCAAGGATGAAGATGTGTGTCACCGGGGAACAGTCACGGCTAGCTCAGGGACAAGCAAAGTCACTCGGTCATGGCTGTAGTTTGGATTAATGCACCGCAGTGATTGTCAAAATAGCAAGAGTGGCCTCTCCTGCCCTCCTTCCTGCAGCGCTGGGGCAGAGAGGGCAGGGAAGGAGGGGGAAAGGGACTTGCGGTGCTGTATTGTCAGGATGTCGCCATGTGAGCCTGTGCCATTTGGGAGAATTTTTGCCACGTGTGAGGCAAGAAGGAAAAGACTTGCAGAGACTTAAATCTAGTGGTTGCCCGATGGGCTGACCCCTGAGGTTTTGCATGGCTTAGAGTCGCATAAATACAATCTTGCTGCTCTTCAGTAAGACTCTGGCTTGTGCAAGATATAATTAAGCCCTGTATGTTATGTCAACTGTATTTGCCGTTTTCTAACCAAAGAAATACTGCTGCCTTCTAAAAGTAATTAAATATTGAAGGAACAAAGCAAGGTGTCTTATATACTGCTTTAAATTTCTTCTCAGCATAGCAGAAAGAAAACTGAATAAGTACACATTTCTGCTTTAGTAAAATATTTGGTTGGAAATTAATCTAATGTTAATGTAAGCTGAACTCTGGTTCAAAACAGAGAGAGCTAAGCTTTTTAAAATTCATATCCCTTCTGTCTAAAAGCCTTATTAGTATATAGTTTGAGGCTGGAAAAATATGGAAAACAAGACTAATGACAAGGTGGTAAGCAGTTTTATTGTGGGTCCCTATAGCAGGCATCAGACTTGTGTTTTATTTAAACGCTTGGGCTTTTTGCAACCAAAATAATCCTTTGTTTACTAAAGAAATAAATACGATTATGAGATTACTTTAAAAAATAATAGTGTTTATGCTAAAAAAAACCCCAACCTAACAATATCCAGTTCAATGTGTTTCAGGCCATGACCCTAATATACTACATTTCATGGCTTTTACTAGAAACAGATTTCACATTTGGGTTTGTATAGTATAATAGGACTCAAGTAGAAATACATAATTTTTTAAAAGACATTTCAAACTGTTATGTTATATTCAGGATATGGAAATGGCAAATATGGGAGAGAAAGGAGGAGGTGACGTGAGAAAGGAAGATAGACCAGCTGACGCATACATCCATTTCCATTTTACTTTGTAAATTTGTGACTGATTTTGTGAAAACGCCGAACAGTTCCCAGATATTAAAAATAATTGGCATGAAATTTGCCTTACCTCACGTACTCATCTCTGTTCACTGGTACCTATAGCACAAACACGTCCTTCTGCCTTGTTCACCCACCCTGTGTGTTTCTGAGGGTTTCTCCGTGACTGATGGTCCTCAGCTGGGGCAGCCCCACTGCGTGATGAGAAGCTCACTGAACCACCTCTGAAAGCATAAATCTGATTTTTTTCCACAGCTATCCATGGATTAAAGCTTAGTGGAAACACGAATAAACATTATTAGGCATTTGGTTTACTATGGAGGTTAATGCAAAACAAATGTTATAGGAGAAGTCAGCATTGTTGAGATACAGACTGAGGTTTTGGGGGACCAGGAGTGAGGTCCCTGCTCTGGTGCAAATTCCGTGTGTGTTCTCGGGGGAGCAAACCCAGTCTCTATAGCCTGTCTGCAAAATGGGTTGCGGAGGATAAACCCCTCAATGTGTGATCCTTTGGCTTTGTGATCCTTTCTTGTCACAATAGATGACTGGAAATCTGTGTAATGGGCTGGGAGAGCTTTGGTGGTGGCCAGTATACTTTCAGGGTGGCTACTGTTGGGATAGTCGTCCCCTTGTGTGCTTTCATTGCAAAATCAGAGGTTTTGGTGTCTCAGATCCCAGGGCTGTGCCATTACTCCCGGTGCAAGGTAGTATTTTAATGGTGAGTGACCCAATACAATAGCAGTTTCCCCTCCTTCGTAGTGTTGTCCTTATAAATGTACTAATTGCTCTAGATAACTGAATAATCTGGGAAAATCAGCACATTTTCACTGGCAACCACGGCAATGAAAGAATTCTGACTACCACATTCAAGTTTAACGCTAGTAGGATGAAATGATAGCAAAGAAGGTAAATATTTTTGAAATGTATTTTATGATACATGAAGCATACGTTTTCCCCTCCTCCCCAGCAAACACGTGAATGTAAAGTTTTTTCTGGTTAATACAAGTGGTGTTGGTAACCAGGAACTTTTTTTGTTCAGTCTTGCAGGAAACCTGATAGCAATTCAATTAGAAAATGCAAATGAGGTCACATATTTCCCACAGGAGTGCTGAATTACCCCAGAGGAAACTGAGTGATATTCTAGCATAACAATAAATACTTAAGATAAAGTTTCTTGTACTGTTCTTCTCTGGATGCCTGTTGTTGAAATTGAAAGCATCAGTTGGACCTGTGGGTGTAATTTGGAAAGAAGAAGAGGAAGAAAATAAAAGTTTTTTATGAAATAATATAAACTCCTTGTAGCTGGTGTCAGCATTTATGAAAGATAAACTTGAGTGGGATAATGCTGCAGAACAAAGTAAAGCCAGACTTTACTTATCTGGAATTAGCAGTGCAATGTCTTCTTTTCTGAGAGTGTGTGCATTTATTTCTAACAATTGAATGTTGATTTCACCAAAAGTCTAAAAATGAAGATTATGTTTGTGAACGGTGACTTTGCTGAAGACTTCAGTCTTCACAGTGTCCTCCGCTTCTTAGTTGCAGAAACTCAAGTCTTCCTAAGTACATGGATGGATATATATGTACCATTTGCCCATCACTACCCGTGTTTTACTCTGTCCGTATGGTCTGAACTCCCCCTTGTCCCTCCATTCCCTCTGTCGTTTTGTCCCATCTGAAGTTCTGGCACATTCTTCCATATTGATCTTTATTTTTCAGTGCTTATATGTGCCTAAGCACATTAAGGCATGTCTGGCATTTTTTTTTTCTTTATTAGTTTAGGTATTTTTCTGTAGTTCTCGCTCATGGGTTAAAATCATGGTCACAGAAACACAGCATAGAAAGGAATTCATGGCAGAAGAGCTTGCAGACACAGGATATATTCAGTACATGTAGGATGCCAGTCATCTGCTGCCAGTGACTTATTTTAGGAAAAGAATACTGTTTTCTTTGAATTCTGTTTATGTCAGCCTGAGCTTCTTATTGTCTTAGCTTCTCAAATTCTGAGTATGGAGATATGTAAATTTTTGCAATGTTAAATCACTTGGAGTTGTGCAATTAAAATCTTGCGAATATACGGGCATGCAGTAAGTGCTTAAAACATTGAGAACTACTGTCAGCAATCAATCCTTGCCTAAGCCCAGCTCGTGTTTTATTATGTCTCATCTTACTTTGGGCTTCTTTCATAACCCAGGTGTGAGTCCAGAGCTATACAATATGAATGTGAAAAGCTGATTCTTACAGCCAGACTTTTTTTTTTTATTATTATTATTTAAAGCCTTTAAATAATCATCTCTGGCATTTATCTGGCTGAGATTTTAAATTCCAGTACAGCCTTTTATTGCTGATCACAAATACAAAGGTCTCCGGGCAAGGAAAGGCTTATTCAGCACTGATTGTGTTGATGACCTGGGTTATTGCTCCAGCCAGGATGCTCGGTACAGGGATGAAGATGTAGCCTTCCCTTGATGGGAGGAAATAACAGCTTAGGGAGGAGTTGTCCTTCCCGTGCTCCTGTTCTTCCTGGTGCTCTCAAGTGGCTGCACCTGGAAGAAGCAGGAAAAAGAGCCGCCACATTTGTTCCCTGTCCTTCCCCTGCATCGGGATGAGATGTTGTACGCGGTGTCACGGTGATGGAGTTTGCCCCATCGCACTGTGTGATCACTACAGAGAGGCTGAAGAAATGGGATGGTATTTGTCATCCTGCCTTTTTCTGGCTTATGTTTATGCACATTTTGAGTAGTGGGTCATTACGCTGGGGCTGTCCTGTTTAACTACCTCTGTGGGGGATCCAAGACAGTAACTAAGTCCAGTAAAACAGCAGCCAGCATCATTTTTATTTCTATATCCTCCTCAGTGAGACAAGAACTTGGCTGATCATAGTAAGGGTAGGTACAGTGATTCATGTTTACTCTAGGTACCTTGTGAGACATTGTTTGAGTTTTTAACAAATCAGAATAGTGGAAAAAAGTCAGAAAGCGGGTGACTAATGAGTATCATATAATTGTTACCAGTGAGATTGTTCCTGTTAATTGTGGAAGTCTAATGAAGATGCATCAGGTGACCTTGTGTAACCTCATGATCAAGTGAATTTGAACATGTAGCATTTAATCATTGCATGAGATGGAAGTGCTGTTTGTGAAAACATGTGAACTTCCTTGGCCTGATTTTCAGGTGTGTTGAATCACATTGCCTTGCACTGAAACCAAGATAAGATATGACATACAGGTGCTCATTGCCTTGGAAAATCAGCCCACTCTGGGAAGTTTCCGAGCGCTGCACTTGCTGCATTTAGTTCTTAAACAGTCAGCATCTTACCAAGGGTCAGGCTCAAAGCCGTACTAGAAAGATCATCCGTAAGTGAAATTCACTCCAGATCTGTCTTTCTTCAAACAAAAGGAACTCCTAAGGACTGAACTGCCTATGTGGAAATAAGTTTTTCTGATAAAACAAAACCCTTGGACTGCCGTGTGCTGCCTGCCTGTGATGTGTGCCTTGCCCTCGCCAGATCAAAGCCTTTGACCTCCGCTTTCATGCTCTTTGTTGTTAACTGCTGAAGTCTGACTGCCACTTCCAAAAAACATTTTGGACTGAATTTCCTAAAAAAATCCTTCAGTGCTGTGGCAATCTGTTGGCAGTTGCGTGTAAACATGAATTTGAGTAAAGACAAAAAATGCTTCATGCAGGCACATCAGTAAAATAAACGTTTATTTTAGGGGCTGTGTGCGTCCACCTATTTTTGTTTTAGCCCAGTTTGGTTGGTCAAAGCTCAGGCTGAAGAAGGGCTTTGGTTCCTCCCAACTTCAGGAGACCAGGTCTGTCTCCATCCAGCAAAGCATTTAAACACGTGCTTAAATTTAATCATGCAAACGGAGATAAATTGGATGTGTTCGCTTGTTCAAATTTAAGCATTTGCTTAGGTGCACTCCAGAACTGGGGGATAAAAGGCAAACAGCCTTTTCTCAAGAGCCTCTTGAAATAACCAAAGGATAACTTGAAAGGGACAACTCGCACGCTGGCACCAGGGAGAAGTACCAGACTGAATTACTTTGCTTTGTGCTGAAGTAGCAGTGGTGCTTGTGATCTCTTAAATCTCCTGTGATCTTTTTACTTGCGAACATTATGAAGAGAAGGAATATTGTTACATTTAATTCATTATGATTATTTTAATTCATGTATCTTTTGAACATCATGGCTTTAGAAAAATGAGATTAAAATTTTTCATAGGCTTATTAAGGTGTAAATTCACTCCCGCTTCTTTCTGTGACGAAGAACAATTGCAGTAGGCTGAGTTCTAGAAGAAAAATAAATGTGTTTTGAAACAATCTTTCAAGTTATTTGTTAGAAGTTTTATCTGGGTAGAAGAACTTAGCTTATTAGCCCAGTATTTTGTACATTTTTCTGAACAAGACATGCAGAATGAGAGCTAATATCAAGCTGCAGGGGTGGTTTATACTTTATAGTGTATGATGAGATCCTACCACCTTTATTCCTGTCCTGTAGGTATCTGAACAGGTAACAAGTATGTAGTTTTCGGTAATTTAATAGCCATGCTCTTGAGAAGTAATTGTAGTTCTGAAGCCATTGTGTATGGCTCCTTCCAATTATGAGAATGACATTAACTTGAAGATAGAAGTGTCTTTTTGTAAACACTAGAAGTTAGAGTACAACAGTAATTTAGATGTTTCTTAAACAATCCTACCTAAGAAGCACTGCGAGATTAGATCTTACAAAGGGAATGTGTAAAGGTCAAGTTGATGTGGGGAGCTTTACAAGGAAACAGCCTCATCAGAACTTTTCATGTTGGGATAAGATGTTCAAGCCTTAAAATGAGACAGAAAAGTGCATCGAGAGCTGTGCTTTGTGGGTGGTATCATCTTCTCCTGTTCACTGAAGGCTCTCGCAAGATTCAGAGCCTGACAATGACAAGAAGAGAATCACAGGTGCTTGAAAACTGGGGGAACCATGAAAGATTCCACCGAAGGCAGATGGATTTCTTCTGTGCCTGCTTCGGTATGTGATTCTTCCAGAGAATGGAGGAGGAAGAGCATCATTTGAAATCTTGAAAGCAGCGCCCGGTGCAGGAGATACCTCTAATGATCAGTGCGGTGTGGAACCGCAGAATGAATTTCAGCACAGCTCTGCCTCTCCACCCCAGGCGAAACTTCGCTCACCTTGGCGATACCTTTCGCGTTTCATGTCTGCTCAGTAACGAACACAACTGTGTGTTTTCTGCAGGTGTCCTTATTCTGCTTGTACGAAAGCGCAGCATATTGAAGTGCCCTGATGACTTACCACATTTCAACTTAAAACGGTGATAATTCACCAAACATTGAGGCAAACAGAATTTCAGGCAGATTGTACTGGGAAATGACCATCTTCTGTCCCAGCAGGGCCACCTGCGCAGCAGCCACCTGAGAAGCCCCGTTCTGGCTCGAGGCACAAGCTGGCGTGTTGGCTGCAGCCCATGTCTACAAGGTCCTTCTCTGGGCCACTAATCTTGTTCGGTTTTCTGATCAAAGAGAATAATCTGAGTTTGTTTGTTGGTTTTTTTTTTGGATAGACATCTTCTGTGGCAACCTTGTGGGTTTTGCTGAGAGCTAGTGGGTGTCTCTTTTCTCTGGAATCCAGACTTAACTTTGCATTTAATTAAAGTTGCCTGCTAAGGGTCCTGCTGCATTTTTTTGTAAAGAAAGGATCTCCTGCTTGAATTACAAACCAGGGTGTTGTGTTCTCCCTGCTTAAAAATGTCCTGCTTTTACCTATTATTCTTCTTCAGCCTTTTCTCCCTTTGCAGCCCTGCAACACTAAGGAGCGTTTTGATTCCTCAGCTACACTGATTGCCTGTTATTAGTTATATTAGATAAAATTTTCCGAAGTCTGCAAAGCCGGCTAGATACCTAACAACCTTAAATTTACATAAATGCACCATTTTTCAGCTGTCAGGGAACAGTGCACATACAAGCGGTTGCTCAGCTTTGACACAGACTCCTTGGGAGGGGACGTTTGGCACGGCCGGTGCACGTGTCTGTGTTTTCTGTGGCTCCTTCTCCTCCTCTGGGTGCAGTAACTCTGGTAGATTTTAGTCAAACTTTTTCTTCCCTGTCAGCTGGTGTATTCTGGAAGCTCATGCACTTGCCAAATCTGACAATTTTTCTTCCTAATTGACTCTAATGTGAACTGCTCTATGCAGCCCCACTGCTAGCTGATAAAAAAATAAAAAATAAAAATAAAAAGTGATGAATTTTTGCTTAACTAGCCGATTTAATTAAAATGTTTTATACTGTGATTGTATGGTTTCTATAAATGGAGAGGTAATTTTGTTTAATGAGTTCCTATCCAAACATAACATTCCTGACTGTATGTAGCCAGATTTGATAAAAGTCACAAATGCTGAGATTCCACTGTTTGCTTTTGTAAGTCATGATGATCAAACAGCTTGATTTGGCACTTGAAATACCCTGTCAGGATTGGTTCCCTCTATTCCTGTTTATACCAGAAATTATTAGTATAGTTTTAAGAGCACGGGAGGTTCTTCTCTGTATCTGAACACTGTTCATTATCTTTAAAGTGGGAATCTGCTGCCAAAATCACGTCTCATTGTCAATTAGTGGCTTCTCTGCAAACACATTAATTTAATGCCCCTGCTGAAGAACTGTGCACATTGGAACATCTTGCTGCTAAAACACTAGTTTTCAGAGCACTTTGACACAAATCATTCATGAATAGCAATTTATGCCGAGATGGTAATGGGACGTGACATGAAGCTATCTTTGATTAAATTTACCACAGCTTACAACTATTAGTAAATAGAGCTAATGTAGATAGTCACAACAGATTTCTAGAGGGTGGGTAAGGAGAAAAACAAGATTATGGATTCCCTACCTGTGCAGTTCCTACAGAATACCTTCACATAGAATGACTGGAGTAAATGAAAGTCTAAAATAAAAAGTCTGATCTTCCTAAAACTACTTTTTTCCAGTCTCCAACTTTGGCGAGTTCAGCAATGACCTAAATAAAAAGGAATCAATTACCCTAAAATAAATAAATTCTCTGTTTGTTCTGCAACCCTTTCATTATATTGTATAAGAGCACAAAATCAAATATCTCTCTCTGCTAAAAGATCAAAAACTGGAGAAATGGTGCATTTTGGGAAAAAAAGGCTCATTCGTTCTCCACTGCTGTCCCTGATGTCAGCAAAATGTTGCCTCCTTAGAACAGAATTCATGCAAATGTTTATTTTGCAGCACTCTCATATTTCCTTTGTTAAAGAACTAAGCTATATTTTCATTGTCTTATTTTCTATTTGGTAAATATAATTTTATCCTGTCCTTTCTGTAGCTACCATGGAAACAAGCAAAAATGCTTCAGATTAAATATTTTTAAACAGATTTTTTTTTTCCTTGGTAGAAAATGGTAGCAGGTTTCAAAATGCGCCTCGGTAGAGGAGATGTTTGAGCAACGGACTGAAGGTGGCTTCCTGTCCTCTTGTATTGATAAAAATATATTAAAAACACGGTGCCTCAGTTAAACCCTGGGAGCGACGCTGGAAGCAAAGCAAGCCAAGTGTTATTTCTTTTCTGAAAAATATCTAGTCCAAAGTGTTGCAAATCCTGTAAAAATAATAAGACTGGCATATAAATAAAGCACAGGTTAAATCGTAAATAATTTTCATACTTGGGAAATAGAAGCCTTATTACCTCCCATCCAATCGCAGTTACCTTCTATTCCAAGTGCAAGAATAAAATATTTTAGTGCCGAATCTAGAGCATTTAGTTTTGCTGGTTGAACCCTATAAAATTAATAATCTCCAACAAACGTGCCCTAAGATGCCCTGTTTTTTATACACGGGGAATGGTGGCTTATTTACCCAAACATAAGAGTGATCCAAAATGTTCAGCTAAGCAGGAACACAAAATATGATATTATATTATGTAAATGGGTTTGTGATACGCTCTGCTGGATAATAACTTCCAGATGTCTCTGTAGCCAGAGGCTGAGGGATATGGGAGGCAGGTTGGCTGAGAGGGGAGACGCGCCAGCTGGCGAGACCGGCGACTGCTAAGTGTAGCGGAAGGCGAAAGCTGGTATTTCTTCACACTCACTGGTTTTATTCGAGGACTAGTGAAAAGTCAGCGGCTCGCAGCCGTCTTTTCACGAGCAGGAATGGGCTGGAGGGGCTGTGGGGATCCCACATGTGCTGTTCTTTTGGCAAATTATTTTTCGAGCTCTTTTGTGCGTGGGGGTTGAGTTTAGTCCGAGCCTCCCAAAAAATGGAAGGCTGACGAGGCACAGACCAACACTGACAGGAGTTTATAGACAAACTAGGTGGCTATTCTGACTTGTCTTTCATTACCAGTGCAAAATGCAGATGTGGACTCTCCCAGATCTCTCAATGCCATGGCATAAACGGAGTTAGTTGGAGCAGCGTTCAACCTCACCACTTTGGAGTAAGGTTTCCTAAATCTGTTTGGTTTAAAAGTCTGACAGTCCCTAGGGGTTTATTTACATGTCCTCTTCCAAATGCTGCAGGTTGTGTTCACCGTCATTAAATGCAATTCTAGACTGAAAAGCAGTGGGAAATTACTCCAGGAAGATGCCATTGAAGCTACTGACATGGACTTAGGAAAGTCCTACACCTTCTGTGGAGCAGCCTTTGCAAAGAAAGATCTTTGCATAATCCCTGTAGATGAGACTGTGACTCCTTCAACCTCTCATTGCTTTCTGAGGGCTTGACCTGCCATCTTAGTGAACAGTTTCCATTTGACTTCAGTTGGTTTTAATTGATTTTAACCAATAGCCAAAAAACAACCAACAAAAGAGTCGCAAGGGGAATTGTAGGGTAGATTCTGCCACACTGTGCTGTAGTTAATCCTCAGCTCATCAGCATGTCTTCAGATCAAACTCAGGGAGATCAAACTCGGAGGGGCTCTATTCCTGTCCTACAGCTACTCACAACAAATATTGGAGTAGCACTTTTCAGAGAAAGAAGCATTTTGTTAGCAGAAGCTGCATTATCATTTGCCCCCTTTGGCGTCCTACACACGTACGTCGCAGTTACGGGCCACAGGACCATTGGAAGAGACACTGGACAACTCAGAGCAAAGTCTTGACCCCAGGTTTGCAGAATGTCGGCTTTAAATAATACAGCTAGCACGGCACGCTTTGCATCGCTACATTAGCGAGCTCTAAAAAATTATGCCCTGATATGAATACTAAGGCATTAGATCATACTGAATCCAGAATCATAACAAATAAAGCGTCCCAGCATGGTCTTTTCTCCTGTTGTTTTTCTTCATCCCACACTTTGTAATCATTTTTTCTGCTTGAATGGAAGATTTTCATCTGTTTTGGTTCAGATGTATTTCTCTGGTTTGTCAAAGTCGTAAAGTAATAGACAAGCATAATTACTGAATTATCTGACTATTTTATATCCTCATTTAATTGTCTGTGTATTGTCAAGGGCCATGCTCACACGTTCCATCTTTGGTGTTTGATCCTGTTGTAACAAATTATAAATGCCACCGCGTAATTTTGAGAATGGCAAGTGGGTTTATTTTCCCACTGGCCATGTGTTTCATGAACTGGCTTCTCCGTTTTGCTGCAAGCACCTGTTGTCCTTTCACCATGTGTGAGGGGGTGACGGCACCTCGCGAAAGCAACGGGAGGGAAACCACCCTAAAGCAGTGGCACAAGAGGCGCTCGATTTGCTTGTGAGAAGGACTATGGACAGATTGTGTTCTGATGACACTACAAAAGGTAGAGGAAAATTTTATCTTTTGAAAATGCCTGCCTAAGGTTCTGGAAAACATATGGCCAGTAAGGCCATGAGAGAAGGAGCAGTTGTTATCTCAGTGAAAACTGTTATTCGGCAAAACCAGAACTGGAAGCTGTATTTTATAATTAATTTAATTTGATGCCACGTTCTGCTTTTGAGTTGAACTTCAGATCCTTGCAAATTCAAAAGTACAGGAGAGGTTTCTGGGGCTCGCAGTTGGTCGTTGCTGTTATTCCAGAGATGTTCTTGGATGTTTCAGTCAGAGATCTGAATAGTTCTGGCATTTATACTCACCAGACTTTGTTGCTGCATTTGTCTCACAGCTTTTAAACAGCAGAAAACATGTACAACGTATTTAAACAACACCAGAGAAATTAAGGTCATGGGAATGCATCGTCAACAAATGAAGATAAAAAAGAGCTGTTGTTTAAAAGAAAGAAAAAAAAATTGTTGTTGCAAGACGCTTTTGAAGTTCTACATACCGAATTCAGAGTCATGTTGATGATTTATTCTAATGTAGGAAAACATCATCAAGAGTGACAAGCAAGCTAGTCACTGTCTAGTCACCTGCCAGCAAATATTTCATAAAGACTAAAAAGGCTGGTACTGCCTTGCTGAGCTGACACTAATTATTTCAGTATACATGGAGCTTTGGGATTCATGTTAATTCTCAAGTCTGTCTTTAGTTCAGACTCATTCCACTGTGTAAACTCAGCAGAGCACAAATTATTTGACCATCCTTTCATAATCTGTCCCCACGCTCACTTGCCAATTATATAAACTGATCCAAATACCTGCTCTCAAAGGATCCCCATTTGGGAATCGCAAGCCAATTAAAAAAAAATAAAGGGGAGAATATCCACTTTTCTGTAGCTCACGTTTGGTAGTCCTATTTCATGGTGACATTCATTTCTGGGTATCTTCTTTAGATAATATTGTTTTCATCAGTGTTCAGTAAATATATCTTCCTGGTGATAAAACCCTTTTTAGATGAAAGCTATCAGATATAGAAAATTGCATCCCCTAGGAAGGGCAAGCTCAACAGTACCTACCCATATCTTGAATATCCCAAGAAAGTCTCCCCCTGCCGCATCTGATGCCGTCTCTTTGTTCATTATACACTTAAGCGAGTATTTTTAGAACAATATCTAAATATTGAACAGCGGTGAAGTGATCTTGCAGCAGTTTAGTGACAGTGCTTGTCGAAGGTGTATGAAACAGCATAAACAGCAGTCACCTTGCTGGCGTGAGTTAGTGATTTGAGAAAAGTGGCTACGTGTGCGACTGAAAAAGACTGTATTTGTCTGTTCCATGAAAATTCAGCTCTGGAACTAGCTCGTTTTCTAAGGTTTGCAGTAAAAATAGCTGCATTTTTGCACAAACGCTTCCAACAGCTGCAACCAGTGGATGTCTGCCCTCCACAGGTAAGACCGGCTGGAGCCACGACCGAGCTGTGAGAATGGCCCCCCTGCATCCATGGAGCTTTGGAGCCACCACTCAGCTCCATATACTGTTTAGTTTTTGTATATATACTATATAACTTTGGGGTGACTCCCCAGCTTTGTTGCACTTCCAGATCAAGAGCCGAAATGTACTAATGGATGGATTTACGTCTAACTATAAACCCCCGAAGCAATGAAATCAGTGCCTTCAGATAAATGCTTGCAAATGTTTGTAGGATGTTCGACTTCGTGTGTTTGGAGTAAGACTAAAACTGAGTGTGGCTTAAAATTGCAGGACCCTCAAAAAATAATTTGCTGTTTTTTCCTACAGTGTTATTGGTTTTGAGGCGTTGCCTTTTGTGTTTTGTTTTTTAAGAAAAAGAGCTGAAAAATATAAAATTCAGAGAGTAGTATTCCCACTAGATCTTACCTCAATTGAAGAGCATGTGGCTTGCAGTGTTTCTGATTTATCAAAGTTTGAACATTTTCTGGTGCGAGTGCAGGTCACCATATAGTGAAAAAAACACCTTGTCTTTGTTCCTTATCTTTTCTGCAGACTTTCTAGAAGTAATGCCTGGAATCCTAGAAGGGCACAGACTATTTAAGTATTAAGTATATTAAGTATTAACCTCTGAAGAGCCTCTTCAAATCCACATTTCATTGATTCATCATTCTATAAGGCAGAAATTTTCTAATAACGAACTGAACTCAAAGTCCAAACTATGGTCCCACCATTTCCATTTTTATGCCACAGTGTCCAACACCAAAGGATGCCATGGGCAGAATCCCTAGTTCAAAAAACAAAAAAACCACAAAAATCACAAAGAAGGACTCAGAGGTGCCCCAAATAAGGAAACTTATTTACTGACTGAGATGTGTTACTCTTCGCAGGCTGTGTAGAGAGATGTGTATTTGGGATTTGTCTTCAAAACCCAGCATTTATGAAAAGGTCATTCCTCATGAATTACTGCGAAATTGAGCTAATTCACCTTTGCATCCATGGAGCTGACGCTTCCTCGGGTTGTGGTTTGTTTGGTTTGGCGGGACACAAGTGTCTGTAACCCTGTGAATGCCAAGAAGCAGGGTATAAAACTGCGCCCATGACATAGGCTGTAAAGGAATTATCTTCCTTTTTCTGTGTTCCAATAGGTTGCATTTATTAGAAATTTGCAGAAACTTCTTTACCCCAATGTGCCGCTAAAGCTCCCTGCAGTTGCTGTAATGAAGACGATATATTCTGGGAGGCATTTTGATTTGACAGTGACAACTCCATATATTTGTGAAAATGAAGTGGCAGCAGAGTTGCCAGTAAAGCATATTGTGTCTTTATGATGCAGAAATATATCACATTAATAACAATGATTTTCACAGTTACATGTGACCGTTTGCTCTCAGGGAAGCACCGCTGTTGGGAGAAGTCCTAAGAAACAAGGAGGAGCTCACTTGGTTTTGCTCTGTTGTTTCCAAAACAGCCAAAAGGACACAAGACCCTGCCTGGAGAGCTGGTACAGCAGCAAAGTGACACCCTGCTTCCCTGGCGCCAGCACCGCAGCGTGAACGGCTTGCGGCGGCAGAAGCGAGACTGGGTCATCCCACCCATCAACGTGCCAGAGAACTCCAGAGGACCCTTTCCACAACAGCTGGTTCGGGTAAGCTGAAAAAAAATATAAAGAAATAGTAATAATGATGGTAATCTCACAGTGGGTCTGGTGAAGTCATAGGGGTGCTCCAAGCTCATGGCATGGGGAGTGTGGCTTGAAGAGACCACAGCTGGAATATTGTGTCCAGTTGTGGCCCCTCAGTTCCAGCAGGACAGGGAACTGCTGGAGAGAGTCCAGCGCAGCCACCAAGATGCTGAAGGGAGTGGAGCATCTCCCGTGTGAGGAAAAGCTGAGGGAGCTGGGGCTCTGGAGCTGGAGGAGACTGAGGGATGACCTCATTAACAGTTATCAATATATAAAGGGTGAGTGTCAGGAGGATGGAGCCAGGCTCTTCTCGGTGACAACCAATAATCAGACAAGGGGCAATGGGTTCAAACTGAAACACAGGAGGTTCCACGTAAATATGAGAAGAAACTTTTTCATGGTGAGGGTGGCAGAGCCTGGCCCAGGCTGCCCAGGGAGGTTGTGGAGTCTCCTTCTCTGCAGACATTCCAACCCGCCTGGACACCTTCCTGTGTAACCTCATCTGGGTGTTCCTGCTCCATGGGGGGATTGCACTGCATGAGCTTTCCAGGGCCCTTCCAGTCCCTGACATTCTGGGATTCTGTGAAGCACAAACTCTCTGCTTTTCCTCCCTCATGCAAGAAAAGTTGCATTTACGCGCTGCTGAAACACGGCTTTGCCAAAGCGCCTTGCCCCGGTTTTCCCTCCCCAGGCTGAACGCCAGCCTAATCGCCCCCTTCCAGCCCGTCCCTCAAGAGACGCTGGCGTTGATGCCAAGATGGCACTTTGCCCGTGCTGTCATCCACAGAACGACTGCAGGTGTAAAGCTGGGCTTGGTGACACCGAGTGACGAGGGGGCGCCACGTCCTCCCCTCCCGTCGCAGAGCCGGGGTGCAGATGCGCGGTGGGGTGGGGGTTTGGCTGCCGGCCCCACTGCAGATGGATCCCTCAGCATCGCTGTGCGGCTCGTTTCTCTACAAAGATGATCTTGGAGATCGAGTTTACCCACGTGGTTTTCTGTAATGAGTAGTGAATGACAGGAAAAGAAAAAGAAGGGAAAATGGACCTGTGACAGACACATTTGGTTGATATATTATTGCTGTTGATAAGTGTTAGCAAAATATAAATATATGTTGCTATTCCTCTTGCGGGTGCTGGTTTCAGTTCTTGGAGCGGTAGAAAGATTAGCTGTAAAAAAAAGAATTCTCTGGCAGACTGTTTCAGCTCTTCCCTTGGAAGCAAATGGTGACAATTATAAAATTTCAGGATTTATTTTGAGGAACACTGGTGTCTTTTCTCAGAAGTTCATCTTGAAACAGTGCCTAGATTCAAATGAGTTGACATCGTTACCTGCTTCACAGTGATTATCTGATGCTTGTCTGCACAACCCATGTCTGGGAGGAAAAAAGGAGTTTACCCAGTCCTTTACAAGTTCAGGTGAACCTCATACAATGACTGAAGGTGCATGTTCCCAATTGACCAAGTATTGGGTGAACTTGAATTGCTGGTGTCATGTCTTTGTCCAGATAGGGAAGTACAACAAGGAATAAAAAGGTACCACGTGGCAAATGTTTTTATGTCTGTCCTGGAAAAACAGGGAGGAAAGCCGAGTCTTTGTGTGGTCAGCAATGCTGGTATGGAGTGACCCGTTAAGGTGTCATCCTACTAAGCTGAAGAAATGTCGGAAGAGGAGAAATATCTGATGTGTCAAACATGTCTTCCTAAATCAGATTAATAATTTAGATTAATTTCTGAATTCTTGTGAAAAATAAGCAGAGTACTTGCAAAATGAATTTGTGCCGTGTCCCACTCCCTGCTGATTTCTTTTGAGCTTTGACTAGACGATGAGAGGACAACGTGGCACCACCTTACCATGACGAATTTGTTGATTTATAAAGACTGAAATCTGTGTGGCACTTTTTCCCCCTACAGTCTGGAGATGAAACAGAAGGACTCAAGAATGCAAAACTCCAGTATTGATGAAAGTGACAAATAATAAATTTTATATAGGCACAGAAGAATTGATATTCATCACTTAAACTACGAGTAACCTTGGAAAGATAACCTAGCTGGTGGAAAGACAGAGCTCCCAGATTGCCAGCGGTATATTCCACTGCAGTTTTTAAATACATATGCTAGACGAAACATTGAAAATGAAGTAAAAAATGGGGTGGAAAAGAAAAAAAGAGGCTTACAAAGGGCTGCTTTCCTTTTCATCTGACACACAGTATCGTAATGACAGGGAAGGTTGTACAAAGAGTGCAGCTTGATGGAGCGTGAGGCCCCTGATGTTTCAGGCTTGGGTTGAGTTTCTGCTCATCTGCAGCATCTGGCCCCTTTGCTGGCCCCTGAACGTGAAGCTTGGGTGATTCCTAGCAGGAGGTACAGTTTCCTCTGTTAGACTTTGCTCTGTAATTATCCAGAATAGGACAAATCAACATCTTCAAAGACCAGCGCTGTCTGATTATTTCCATCCACATAATCTTCAGGTTGCCCTGGAGCATTCTGCTGTCTCCTAGATCTAGGTAACAGTTTTGATCTGATTTCCCATGCTTTTGCTAACTGGGCGCTGAATATTTTTGCGTCGATCTGCTTACAAGCTGGAGCTAGAAGTGCACATGTGAACTTACAGCTCAGATCCCATTTGTACAGACGGAGGTCTG
Source organism: Nesoenas mayeri (assembly GCF_963082525.1). Taxonomy (NCBI): domain Eukaryota; kingdom Metazoa; phylum Chordata; class Aves; order Columbiformes; family Columbidae; genus Nesoenas; species Nesoenas mayeri. Next base: position 7,800,655 of record NC_137562.1, read on the forward strand.
CCAGTTTTCTCTGCTAGTTTAAATAAAGTGTTCAAACCCAACACTAGTTCCTGGACACTGGACTTTTTTTGGTCTGGAGAGCCCTGCTTGAGCTTATATTTCGTAGATATAACTACTGGAAACCAGTCCCTCCATTATGATATCTTTGATTCTGGTTACCTCCAAGGAAAGGAAGGGATGACATGAAAAATCTGAATATTTAAAAACCAAAAAGCCCTACCAGAAGTACATTCTCATAGTACCACTTGCTGTTTGCGTTTTTATAGGTCAGACTAATTTGAAATGCATAGGCAAATCTTTCAGGTTCCCTCCTACTCCTGCTTCCTATTGTGAAGGTAAAAATTCTATTTTTTGGAAGTTGATTAGCTACTTGTCAGTATTTTTAGCAAGGCTGTGCCTGAATGAAGTTTAAATCATAGCAAAGGTGAATGTAGCTTGATGGGAGCCACATACCTCAAAATGCAGCCCTATCTGGTTCAGCTGGGATCAACTGTAATTCTCTGCTCATTAAACCATTTCATTCTGATAAAATACATTAAATGAAAAAGTTTTTAGAAAAGGAAGACGTCACAACATTATCCCTGCCAAAAAAACCCTCTGTTAATTACAGGGTTTTTACTTTCAAAGGAACATTCGTGTCTGTTCCTATGCATCAACCATATTAACTAGGAAATGTATTTCAGAAAAATAATATGTAAAAAAATAGTAATAGGAATTTCTGATTAGTTTTGGCTGCTGAAAAGATTTACTTATTCTTCAAAGAGTTTAAATAAACAGCTGACGTGTATAAGCTAAGAACTATTTTTGTTGGTATTAAAAATGTTTTGCAAATTTTGGGTTTGTCTTTGAGCTGAGAAAACAGTTATCAAATTTTATTGATATATGCTTGTTTATTTTGAAAACATTTATTAAAATCTTGGGTTTAATTTCCTTGTGCTTCCCTTCCACCTTTGTATTAGAAATACTTTCCATGCTGTGAAATATTTTTCTGTAGTGAGGATAATTTTATTACTAATTGTCAGGTACTCTCATTATTATAACTATGAGGTCCATAAAAATGCCTATTAAAAATACAAAACCAATATGAAATCCCCCTCCTTCTGCAAGCAAATGACTCATGCAGGCACGGTGATCAACTAAGATAACATATTAAATAGTTGCACCCTTGCTGAGTACCATCTATTTTCTCACTGACTCATCCTTTTTAGCTACATGTGTAGCTAATTCTTAATTATCTATTATCTAATTATCTGTTCACTAATCTTGTATTTCATCCTCTTTTGAACTTCAAAAAGTATCTCCGTTTTTGATCCACAAGCAAGTCTCTAACTTGTTCTAACAGGAATATTGAGTCAGTTTTCAAGGCTGAAGTCTTGGCCCACCTCACTGGGCTGCGTGAAAATCAATTAAAAGACCAACCGTCCTGCACAGAAATGGCCTTTGGTCACATTACACTTGTGTACCGGCCTCCTCTATCAACTGCCGCAACCCTGCTCACCCTTATCAATGCTCTGATCTTCCAACTTTATCTCCAAGACCTTTCTAGAGCTCTTATGAGCTGCCTGTCTCTAACTTGATCTGCACAGACCCTAAGTTTTCCAGCTTGCCTTTGTCAAACTTGGAACCAAAAAATGTGGCATTTGCCCGTTAGATGTCTTATGATAAACAACTTGTTAATTCTTATTTCACTGGCATGAATATAGACTGAGGATGACCGAGATAGCATCTTGATGCTCTTAACAAACTGCCTTGATTGTACACGACAGGCACAGCATGCTCTCTCGTATCCGAGTGCTGGTGATCTCAGACACAAGAATACTAGAAATAATCTAATGTGTATAACAGAAAATAAGAGGGAAGGATGCATCTTATGTAAATTTAATCAGAAAGTCCTGAAGTGGTTTGGAAAATCGACGGAATATAATGTTCCTGAAGACCCTTGTGTTGCTTCTTGTCAGAGGTGGTGCTGGGTTGGGTTTTGTGAGGCACGGTACCTGTTGATGGAGCAGAGACCTCTTCTTAGCACACTAGAAAAACCTGTGGTGGATTTATGGGTGGGTTTAGCACATGTTAAGCTGTACGGTGAAATTGGATGCTTAATATGAAAAAGGTTAATAGCACACTCAAGAGCTCCATGGCCTATTTGTGTGCTATAGCCCATCCTGGCACAGAAAATCAGTGTAGTGAGACACTTCTCCAACAGTCTAAAACCCCAGTGTTGGAGAGACACGAGTTACACTGAGCTGCAAAATCCCCACTGGCTTGGACCATCAGCCCTCAATATTGACATTGTTCTTCATGACCATTTCAGCTTCCACCTTTACATTGTTTTAAGTAGTTTTATTGTAGGAAATCCCTCATGCCTCTTCTATCAACCACGTTGCTTACTGCTGTGAAATTGGCAGTTCAGAATCCATTAGCTCACAGCTGCAAGACAGATGGCATCTGTCTGTGGTGAGAGAAGGTTTGTTGAGAAAAGGCCTTGCAAATGCTTCCCAAAGGACATCAGACCTTGCTTTTCCTCAGAGAGATGCAGACAGCCTTCATTACAAATAGGCCTAGATCTTGCTTGTTCTTCACAGGAGCAGGCGTTTCTTTTGCCTTACCAGTCACAAAAGAAAAAAAAAGAAAAAGAAAAAGAAAAAAAAAATTGCTGTTTGGGCTCCAGAACTTGCAGAATCTCATCTTTGGTGCCCCTGTGAGCATCGCCAGCTGAAGTTAAGAAGTTAGATGATTTGGTCTTTATTGACCAAAGGGTGGAGAGGAAATGGAACGTTGTGCATTTATGTTACTCTGTAGAGGCACAGCCTGTGCCTGAAAGCTGGTTGAAGGATGTAGACTGCAACAGCTCTTGGCTCTTGACAGTGATTTCATGCCACAAATCAACCCGACACCAAAGAGAGAAAGATCAGCAGGAAAATGATTCTTTAAGCGTTCATGTTGCCATGGTCTTGGCTCTGGGATTGATCCATCCTCTGTGTGTGTTACCAAACCAGGACTTGGGACTCTTGGAGTGAATGGAGAAAGGGAAATACGACACTTCCTTGATGCATCCCTTTGAAATTTCTTATAAATGTGCCGTTTAAAGCAGGTTCCTAAACACATGCCACACTATGTATATATATTCCTCAAACTGCATTCCTTTGTTTGCCGTCTCCCGGACGTATCAAGATGTCATTCTTCATCTCCAGCATTTCACAGAAATAAGAGGCCAGATCCTGGTGCATATTCATATGTCTCTGCCAAAGCTGGTGGGGCTACACCAGCATACACCATTTGGGAATCTAGGTCGAAGAAAGCAGATGCCCGACGCTTTATGGGCTTTACATGCTCGCACACACGCAGTGTTATGGATTGAAAAGTGCAGCTACAGCATAAATGCTCCATTTGAAATTCTCTTACAACAGCATTCAAGCCTATACTGTAATTATACATATTGTATTTCCTTATATTCAGACCCATGGGGAATTTATATTGTCCTTGCTAAAGCCAGAGGGACTGAAGGAAAGCAGTCATTTAATGATTCAGCTGTCTTGGGCTCTATGATTTAATCAATCATATGAAAGAAATTTTTAGATTCTTTGTGTTTGGAGTTCTCTTGTCTGAGCAGAAAATGTTCCCTTTTTGAATTGCTTTAATAGCTGTATTTATGCAGCTGAAAGTTCCTTAAGAAATGAAAGTAAAATCAAATTGCTGAGAATGCCTAGATAATTTATCGGAGAATATTCAATTAGAATATATTAATATTTTAGATTTCCATCATTAATTTAATATTCAGAGATTTAATTTAGTCGTTGAATTGCTGTAGTGCCATGCGTGGGTAGATTGTTAGGCTGAGTGCTTAAAACACCTGCCACAAATGGGTGAATCTCACTTTGATTCCCAAGAGCACAAATGCCTTTCTACTGACATAAGTCTTGCAGCAAAAACTCAGACGCTAAATCTTGCCTGTGCTCTGCATTTTTCCATAATTGCAGAATGGAATAACACAATCTTCTAGCAGAAATAAATGCAAGAGCCTTATTTATTTATGCATTCAAATCCAGACTGAAGGGGAATTTGGTGCCTTGTGGTTCTGAGTTTGTCGGTGTATTACTGAAGAATTTCATTTTGCCAGCCCAGCCTTGTTACTTACTCAAGGAGAACGATTGTAAGTAAGGTTGAGATTTTAAGGAGATTGACACTTCACAGGCAAATATCAAGAACACCCGTTGCCCAATTCAGCTAAAAGTACTGCCTTTGAGATTTTGCCATTTTCCAAAATGCAGAATCTCGGGATGTTACTTTTTTGGTTGATTGTCCATAGTACGGGTTAAAGTCAGGTCGGGGTCCAGGTTCTGTCATTGCAGGATCAATGTTCGGTTTTGGCATTTGGCCTCTTAAAACTTCGGTCCATGTACATGAATGGTTACCTGCTGTTGGTACAAATCCTGCTCAGACTTGTGCTAATCCGTTCCTAGAAACGAAAGCCATCGAGTAGCAACCAATTTTGCAAGCAAGAAAAATGGAGAAGTTATGAAAAATGAAGGACAGTGAAAATCCGGGGTGCAGTGAGTCAAACTGGGGGTACTGGGATAACAGACCTTTGGTCTCACCTCATGTACGATGTTTTAAACTGTTTCGCAGTCATTCAGTATCTCCCTGAGGCAGTGGGCTGGGATATACTAGCAGGTATTTGTGACCTTACAACCAACTGTTAAATAAAAATTGTAAGTTAGATCCATATGGTCTTCTCTTAGGTGTTTTCCCATACAGTGTCTGATCTTTTCAACCTGTTTGCATAAGTGAGTGTTGCCTTTCTTTCACAAATAAGAAACTGAGGCAGAAAAGATGAGTGGCTTTGTTCAAGACAGCAGAGCTCTTGCCATGGCCGTGAGCAGCACTCTCCAGTGATCGGTACCTGGACTTTTCCTCGGGTTACTTGAAGAATCTCATAATGGGCTCAGGCTTTATTGAGTATGCAGAAATCTTTTGTTTATGGTTATATTCAGTCACTTCATTTCGTGCCTGAGTTCAGCGGCTACATCTGTGCATTGGGTCTGCTAATGTGTTTTCAGAGTGACTCCAAGGTGCTTCCACACCACGATCCAGGGACTAAGCCACAGCTCCTGTTCTCTGCTGGGTCTCAGTCGGTTCCTTCTCCACGACCCCCTTCCAGCCTTTACCTTTTAGCTCCTGCTCCAAGTTCACCTCGGGAGCAGGACGTGTAGGAAGCACAGAAGGATAAGTACCCCTTGGCTTGAACTAGCGTACCAGGAGTGCTGCAAAATAGTTCATCAATCACTCCGAAGAGTATTTAGCTGTAATATCCCATTGCACATATTGCAACATATCATTACATCCCCATCCTCTCCAGAAAGTGAGATAACTGTAATAGCCGCTCAGTATGGCTGTCATTATGTGTAGAGGCAAAAACAGGAAGGCATAGTCAGAGCTAATGTACACAGTTCATGAAAGCTACTGAAAAACCTGTAAAGACAGAGTGTACACAAAAACAGTGGGTTAATTTGCTAAGAAAAAAGCTTTACTTTTGCTTGTGCCTTTTCCAAAGAAAAACAGTAATAATGAAAAAAGCTGAGACACGAACAAAGAACTTGCAATCTGCCTCTTTGCTGCAGTAGTTCATTATTTAACACTCATCACCCACATTAGTAATAGGTTACTGTGAGACTTGGCGGGTTGAAATGGAGTCCCAAAGACATAGCGGTGCTGCGTGGGTGTGAGTTTGGATTTGCAGAATGATGGTACAGATACAACCTTGACAGCTAGGCTGCTGCTGAAATTCACTGTATCAGGCTGGAATGAGATATTAAGCAAAAAAACCCATCCATGCTTTTTGTTTCCTTACTACTGCGTATGTTCTTACTAAGCTGCACCACTGAAGAATTAAATTCAGCACCCTGGAATTTCAGATGTCAGCTTTTAAGATTTTAGAGAATTTGCTCTTAGGCTAATTTTAAGCTTTCGCTGCTGCAGTTAATTGTTTTATTTGTAACAGCTGAGATTTTCAGTGATAAAGGTGTCACTGTCTAAATTCTTTCTCAGCTGTCTCTAATGCCAACTGATGAGAGGTGTAAACCATGGTTAGATGATGGGGCAGCAAAGAGTGGATGTACCACAGTTTACCAGTTTCATTATAAAGGCCCCATTTCTTTGCAATTTCTACTTTCCCATAGCTCTTACCATATTTTTAATAACATTCATATTTGTTGCTAATTTCCTTAATTTAAAGGACATTTTCCTCCTATCTGAACAGTTAGACAACTTAAAAACAAACAAACAAAACCTTGGATTATATTAAGGGAAACATTTTGCCCAAGGCAGTTTGGGTATCTGCAGATGGTACTGAAGATTTTGGCCCTTGTTCAGCAGAGATTTTAAGTACGTGCCTAAATTTGAGCCTTTAAGTAGATCCAGTGGCTCTTCTGAGTCTGTTCAGTGACTGGAAACTAAGGACATGGATAGTGCCTTACTGGATTAAGACCAAACTTTTGGTGTTAGGCAGGACCAACCTTTTCAGCCACACAGTTCTTCCCAATTTTATGTACATTTCTCTGTGTGCACTGCAGGCATACAGAGGCCACACTTCCAGATGTGCACACACATCTAAGCCTTTGCATATGCCATGCAAGCATATTCATTTTTTCCTGATAGACATCAAGCCAGGAGCCTGCCCTGAAAAGCCAGCCAGCAGTCCTTGGTTTCATATTTTTGGCACTAGGTAAAGAGAACTGAATTTCTTTGTCCTTCATGAACCAATAGAAACTCCTGCATCCCATCAAGCTGCAGCAGCACCTGGGCAGGGTGAGCTCACCCTTTAAGAGGGATGGGGTTTGGCTGTAGGTGCAGGAGGTTTTGTCTTTATCTCTGTGGATGAATGGGGTGTGTTAGAGTGTAGCTGACCCTGACTGTGGATACTCCATAGAAGAAGCCTCTAGGAAGAGCAGGAGCTGTTTATGTTTCATTAAAGATGGGGGAGATGTGCTGGTGAAGGACTTAAAGGTGAGTGGCTTTTTGAAACATGGTGCAGGACTCAGCCAGAAGTTGTTGGAGGGGAAAGCAAAGGAAGCTGCTCTGATGAAAGCTCAAGAATCTTGTGTGGAAGAGAGCAAGCTGACAAAAGGGTAAAAGTGGGGATTGGGTGTGACTCGTCATTTGATACTGATGGAACTGAGCCCTGGCCAAGCTCTGCACTGTGTGGGGTTGTGCTTCATCACTAACCTGGTCCTGGATGTCGACAGCAAGCAAGGAGACAGCGCCTGGGGGTGTCGGCATGGGCCCTTGTTCTTGTAAGGTAATGTTTTACAAAACCCTGGCATATAAGGGGTCTCTTTCCATGAATTGTTTCTGGAATGTGTATATGGGAGATATAACTGGAAAAAAAAAAATCATACAGCCGTGTCATGATGAACCACCTGGGCATGTGCTTGCCTTGCAAAGCTTTACCTGAGCAATCCTACTGTGGGGATTTGGAGACCAGGACTAAAGCCTCTATGACTCAAGTTACAAACCTGATGAAGCCAAAAGTTTCTAGTGGAAAAACTAACAGACCTTTAAATGCCGTAGAGCTGGCAGGCAGGGCTAGGACAGTTCACCTTCCGGACTTCTGTTTTGACTCCTAATCTCCCATCGTTTTAATCAAAATGTTACGTGACCTGAGGAGTTTTTTTGCATCTGTGCTTGGGTTTATAGCCCTTTCAGGCTGTTTTGCTGTAGTCTTATTTGTTTGCTTTGTAAGCTATAACATTTATTTAAGTGAAGAAGATAATTTTGTTGTTATAAAAAGTGTGGCAGTTTAAGGAAGGGGAAAGGCCACGTGGACTTATTGTTTCTGCCCCAAAAAGAAGGAAAGCGCACATTGTTTTGTGAAAAGATTGGATGTAGGGCTGGTGATTTGTCCCTGCAGAGGAGCTGGCAACGCCTGGTCCTCCAGCAGCCACCTCTGCTCCTGAAACTCCTTTGGGGGAAGAGGTGGAAATGTGGTGCCCATGCTGTTACAGGACTATGAAAAATTCAGTGGAAATGGCCAATTTGCTGTATTTCCACATCACTTTGGAAAGTGTGGCAGCTGCAAGGCAGTTTCTGACCGCACTGTGAGCTAGATGGAGTTATTTCTGGAGTAACAGCAGTGGAAGGGAGTGTATTAGTGGAGAGAGGGAAAGAAATTAAGAGTAAGGATCTGCACTAAAAAGTGTTGCTCATTAATCCACAGCCCTCTGAAAGGGATTTCTGTGAGTTAGCAAACAAAAATAAATGTTTGGCCAGCTTACATTTTCAATGGTAGGGTTTGCAATGGGGTGATGACATAATTTACTTACCAGTAAATGGCGTTCAACTGCATCTTAAAAGAAATTAGAGTAGAAGAATCAGACATCATCAGAGCATAACTCTTTCATGGAAGATTATAGCAGTTATTTATTATACCTGAGAAGCAAGGTGGCAGTTTTCTTTTAGTGATGGGAAATGCACCCTCTAATGTCTCCATGGAAAAAAGAAAATGCTGCACCAAAGCATTCACATTCAGCTTGATGGCAAAACCACTATTCGTTAGCATCTGTTTTTGCAGGGAAACTCCTGTTAAGAGAGGAATTTAAATATCGGAGGAAGCATTTCCAACAACTGTCTGGGTTTACCGAATATTTTTCAGACAGTGTTATGTTTATGGCGCAGATTTTTGTATGCTAAAGGAAAAGGCAATTCAAAATTTATGAAACAGCTGCTGTGCCTTTTGAGCACCTAAGGGACGGAATGACACAACATATATGTATTTCCAAAGTCGTTAAAAGGAAAAAAAACTTTGTTATTCCTTTTGAACCATAAACCATGGTATTTGCAAGTATTAAAATGTTTTCTTATAATTTTTTAATTAGACATGAATACAAAATGTAACATTCAGGTATAACATGCTATTAGGAAATCAACTCTTTTTCTTCTCTTTCTGTATCCGTTCAGTTGTTAAATGTCCCCTTTCTCTTTGTTTTTTTTTAACCTCTTGTTCTTAATGAGACTTCCTCCTCCTCCCCATGACTCTTTATGTAAGCAACCTTAGCTCTTGATTAATCAGTAATTAGGGAAGGAGTCATACTGATTTCAAGTCTCTAGTATCATGCTCCCCAGCTGAAATTCAGAGCTAAAATCTAAAGGAAAGCCATAATGTCAATATTACACCATGTGTAACCATATGATGACAAAATCGCATCAGAGTCAGACTAGGCAATATCTATTTATATAGGCGCAAATCTATCCTGCTTGATATTGGGTGTAACTTCATAATTGTCTCTCCTGGCTGCTTTCTGTACACATTTCCCATTATTGCCTCCCTGTGCCATGATCAGCATTCGATATTTTGCTTTGAAGCTTACTACGCCCTCTGTCATCTTATCTGACGCGAACTGTTCCCTTTAGCTTCATGTTTGCTGAGCAGTTAGGGCCTAATTCAAAGTTTAATGAGCCCTCATTAACCTCCGTGAGCTTTGGATCAATCCCTTGTAGTCTAATATGGTAATAATGCCAGGGTATTATGGAGTTAAAAGCTACCATACAGTGGTCTGAGGATAAAGTCACTGCGGGCGTGCAACTTAATGGGGTATTAATTGGATAGAGGGTGTTCATAAGTACTGAGCACTGAGTGTGTATAATGTTCAAAGAGGAGAATAAATGCTGAATGGTATGATCTTAAAGTAAGGAAAACTTGAGTTTCCCTTTGCATTGTTCTTTACAATAATTATGCATCAGGCATTTGAGGAGTTAGTGGAGATTGGGGGGAATTTTCCGGCCCAGGTTAATGGGTGCTGTCTCTCACAATTCATCTTCTCTGTTGTAATCCCGTTCTGAAGTTCTGCCCATGTTGGCTCCATCAAAATCGTTCTTCAAGAAATGAAGTATTCACAAAAAGATGGTAGAATTGGAAAGGATTTATCAAAGGGAGCTGCTAATAACACACAATAGCTTCATTTCCTCTTTTCTTCTCTGGGATAAGGTGCTTTCAACACATAATTTAACGTAACCTAAAATCTTGTGTCTTCTGGGCTCTTGCTGCCGGTAAGCCCGCGGTAAGCAAGCCATCGAGGCTGGCTCCCTATTTCTGCTTGTAACATTCCCTTGAGGCTGTACTGATAGAAGACCTACACCAAGGCATGTCAAAGCAGCCCATATGAAATATTTTATTCTGTTTTCTCCTTTTTAGCCTCTCCAGACTTTAAAAAATCCTTAGTTTCTTGAGGATGCTGTATTGTTTAGAGCCACAAATGGGAGCTGCTGGGGCCAGGGGTTAGGGAAGGCTGCACGTACTGGTCCTGCTCTCCAGACCCCTTCTACCACAGACTTCCTCTAATTCTTATGTTCTTTCTCCCTCCCATTTACCTGGGTGTCTTAGCAAATCCTGCCTTGTGCCTCAGTGATTTAAAGTGTGCATCTGCACAGCTTAGCACCATTTCACGTTTCTTCTCTGCTGTGGCAGGAGATGGGCCCTTAGACTAAAGAAAAACAGCGTGGGGATGGTCCTCCTTGACTTTGTGTGTTGTTTCACATCTTTAAAGGTAAAAGCCCTTGAAAGAAAGAGCAGAGCAGTGTGGGAACTTCTGCAGGGCAGGAGTGAACCCCAGCCTGGGGCTGGGGAGCCGTTCAGTGCCCTCCCAGTAACATTGGGAGACTGCGGACTCAGACACAGATGTCTGGGTAGTAACGACATGTGTGGACAGGGATGACCCTCCACTGGCTCTCAAACCTTCTTGTGCCTGGTTGAGAGAGCAAAATCTCTCAGCAAAGCTGGTGCAAGTGGCCAAACCAGCCACACGGGTGTGCAAAGGGCAGCGGTGCTGCCAGTGGGTGCAGCCATGGAGGTTTTCAATATTTTTACATCTTTGCCTCAGGGATGGAGGACCAATTCCTTTCACTTATTTATCCTCGATATACTCTGCTCTTTTTGCTTTTTTTTAAAGAGCTCTTCCTTTCCTTCTGTGAAGCCGCAGATGTGCCAAATCCTCTCTTCCCCCATGCAGCCAAGTGCTTTTCCCTTTGGGCTGGTGATGAGTCGCTTTTTCTCCATATAGCTAAGAAAAAAAAGAACAATCACATATGTAACCATTATAGAAATGGGGATTTTTTTCTGGAAACTCCCAATACATGATAGCTCCAGAAGACATGTCCCAGTTCTATTTTAATTTTAAGCAAAAGGCTGTGTAGTAAGTTGTCTCTGTACTGCCTGTGCCAGCCTACAGTTCTCGGCACCGCTTCTTGCCTGTCCTAATCCCATATGTGAACGAAACTTGAACATATATGCCAAGGAGGACTAGGAAATTCTGCTTGGTTTGGTGATGTCCTTGTTATTCTTCAGTTGATTAAGCAGCTGCTAAAAGAAGCCTTCCCTTTGAGGAGTGCCCTCCAGAGCAATGCTGTAGCCTACATACCTGCCTTCCGCATGTCCTCACATTCCCAGTGCTCCCCTTAGACTTGTCTCCTGTCCCTCAATTTTGGGTTTTCCCTGCTTCTACCTTCACATTTTGCCCAAGGAAGTGATGGAGTCACAATCCCTGGAGGAGTCTAAAAGGCATTTAGACAAGGTTCTTAGGGACATGGTTTAGTGCTAGAGTGAGTTTATGGTTGGACTTGATAATCCTGAGGGTCTCTTCCAACGGAAATGATTCTGTGATTCTATGATTTTTGCTGGTGGGTGATCCCAGGAAGACCTCTCGAATGGTATGAATGCTGCTGCACAGCCATTGGAAATCAGAGTTGATCACAAGCCCTGAATACTGTGAGGTTGGCTGAAGTCTCATCTGTTTCTAGTTCTTGCACCTTCAGCTTCCGATCCCATGTCGCTCTAAACCTTCTCAGGCATGAGAGTAAGAAATGTTAAAGAAATAAAATAACACACCAGGTAGACTCACAGTGACGCTAGGAATTGAGGATGTAAATAGATGTAAATACAGAGCAATCTGTCATGAGCATTCTCACCGTTGTCTCTCCTTGGACTTATGCACCAGTTGAATGTCACCACTCCAGTTTTCTGGAAAGGCTGCTGTGATTTCTCAAGGGTGGGTGGAAGTGTGGATATTTTACAATGGAGGGTATTGCTTTAAGGGTTGAATCAAAGTGTAGGAGTTTCAATTATCTTTTTCATTCAGTCTTTCTGGTTGAGCTTTTTTTATTTATAATTATATATCTGATTGAGAAAAATGTTTATCCATTAAATTTGATGATGAGCAATCGAGAAGAAAGTATGGACAGGATGCTTTTAAAGCCTTTCAGCCCTGTAGTTGTAGCCACTTATACTGATAGCTCACACTGAAAAATGGCATGTGAATCAGAGAAAGCATGGGAAATAATAGGAGGAAAATGCAGAATCCATTTCTGATGAGTTATATTAAACCCAAAGATCTTCCACTTCATAGAGAAATTATTTAAGTTTTCTGCAGCTTTTGAGATTATGACAAGCTGAACAACTTGTTCTGGCTTGGTGCTCGAGCGCCATATGGTACTACTTCAGCAATTTGATATGATATTATGAATAAGAGTGCATGAGTAGTGAAATGTTTGGGGTTTTTGTATCATATTGGCCTTCTGCAGTAGACATTAAAAATGAATTCTGTTCAGAGTAAGGGAAGGGGAAAAAAAAACCCCAGACCTGCATGTTTCAATAGCATAATTGCAGCAAGTACATGGAAAATGAATTTGTGGTGATTAGGAAACCAGTTGCTGACTGAACCTCTTGGACAGATGGGGACGATCCATGTTCTTCAGGCATTGCTCTCCTTCTAGGTGTTCTCTGGTACATTGCTAATATTATCTTTATATGCTGGTTTTGATGTTCAAGACTAGTGGTTTGCAAATAATAATCGCTATGCAAGTGGAAATTACCTCTGTGAGTGTGTAAAAATAAAATTTTGGGAGAAGCATGTGATCTCAGACATGAATATGAATAATAAAATCTGAAAGAAAGGCTGCATGATGAGGAGGGAAATGTGGAGGGAAGTGTGATGATGGGTTAGATTGATATGGATGCAGAGCTGATCACTCGAGTGTTTGTGATGCAGCAATAATGAGTTGTACTGAATGTGTACCTTGAAAATTCGGCCATGTGTCTTAGTCTGAATTGGAGCTATATTAGGAGAGTTCTAAGGAACAAGTGCTGTTTTGAACACAAACTGAAAAAGTCTGTTTGTGGGCTTGGTTTTTTTTAATAATTTTCAGACACTAATTTTGGGATTTGTCATGTCTAGATGTTTCCTTGGATTTGTTTTTCCGATGGGCCCTTGGTTCCAAACAGAGCTTTAGTTTATAATGTATATTGTATCTCCATGCCACAGACTTGACTGGTTTTCACTTGTTTTGCCTTGGTTTTCTACTCTGAGGATTCCTTTCTTCTTGTTCTTAATATATTCCCAGTTGGAATTTAGTCTCTGAAAAAAAAATTCTGCATTGCTGCAGTGATTTTTAGCAATTGTATCCTTCTATGCACCATTCTCACACAGTGTGAACATGTTAACCTTTTCTTAATTACCAGCATTTCCATTCCCACTGTTCATTAATCTGCACTGGGCAGGGACCACGATGTGTCACCTGAGGCTGGTGCTGTGGCCACCGCTCGGCTCTTGCTCTGTGGAATCTCCTGCCCATGGAGACTTTTCATGGGGCATCTGCTGCTTCCCTTTTGAAGTCTGAACTTAAAACTGATTTATTTATTTTGTAATGGATAGGCTGGCTTGCTGTCCTGGTGAGTTATCTCCTTTTGTTAGCGCTTTGAAGTGCTAGGTACGCTGAAATGTTGTATAAATCCAAGTTGCTGTTACTGCTCTTGAGTAGTAAACGGTGCATGGCATATTCATAATGCGAGTACACAAAACCAATTGCAGCTGAATTGTGGCTGACACCTGGTAAAATCTGAAATGAGGAACTGATAGAAATTAAGCAGTAAATTATCCAACGAGGCTGAGGTCCAGCCTTTCTTCCTGTGGCTCCAGTTCTTACAAATTGAATTGTGGCTGAATCTATAGCTTCAGCTACCTGGCTTTTGTTCTCAGGTATTTAGTAGTACACAGTCTCAGACTTCGATTCGCAATTAAATTGCAGGCACAAATGCTGTTGATGCTGAGGGAGGGCAAATGACTTGGCAAAAGTGAGAAAGGAAATGCAGGGGTGTATTTGAGAAGTGAGCAGATCCTCCCAAATCCCTCAGTGTAATTCCCCCATCTTTTTTTTTTGCATTTGCTCTGGAGTTGTTAAGGTGTTGCTTGTGATAATGTGAAAGCAGAGCTGATAGATATTTCTATAAAATCTAGTTTTAAAAATCCAATTCAGCCAAACTGAAACATTTTGGGTGTTTGCGTTCCATGTTATCATCAGCAGTATTATACTTTTCATAATGAACAAAGGCCCAAGTGTTCGAAACCTGACTGTATTTTGTCTGAAATTAAGATTCTGATTTTTATGTAGGTTTTGTTCTTTATTAATTTTCTGCAGCTAAAAAAAAAGCCCAGGTTCTGAACAGCTTTTATTTAGAATACAATTGGTTTGTGCTCCTGAAATATTAGTTGGTAATTCTCACATTTATTCCACCCCAGCTTTCTAAACTACATGTAGTGAAAATGTAACCACTTTCCTCATGGTGTGAGTATAGTACTTAATACTTTCTTTAAAGTCTAGTACTGGGTGAACTGTGCTGGTTTTGATGTTGACTATGAAGCTTTAATTGCACTCCTGAAATCCTCATCATGTGTAAAATAGTACCGCTAAACTAAACAGGAACATCATCACATGAAAACTGGGCAACCTGGAGTATGATTGAGACAGAAATTTTTCCCTATCCCAACCAGCATGGTTTAAATTTTCACACTTTGCTTTTTAACACTTTACCACTTGCATAGAGTTATGTGTTCCCTATCACCATCCAAAGGTTTCCGCACAGCCTCATCGCTCTGTCCCACTCCCTCCTGCACGAGGAAACAGTGAAAACTCAACTTGACTCCAAACAGTGTTAAATTTCCTTAAGATTTATCTGCAAACAAGCTGTATTTGAACAGCTTGCTGCATTCGCGGCTTCGCTGTGTTTTGAGCACGTTGGGGTGTTGGGTGGCAGGAGGTTGGAGAAGGCGGCACCGCTTGGGTTTGTGCCGCATTTGGAGAGGTGCTGCTGGACCCTCAACTCCTTGTGTTCATGCCTGATGTGGAGTACTCTGGTGCATATGTAATTATATCAGCTGTGTGGTAGTAAAGCAAAATTACTTTTAAAAATTCTTAGTAACTGGAAAGCAGGAAGAAAAAAATGTGAATATTGCAAAAAAATCCACTTTTTGGCGGGTGCTAAAGCTGCACCTGCCAGCGAGCGCTAATGGAGCTTAGTTCACTTGCTTGTACATTACTCAGGGGAAGTTTTGGGCCAAGTTTGCAGTCTTGCCACCAGTTTTTCTCCACTTTAGTTCATTAATTAGCAGCCATACCTGTTTACATAATGAAGTGTGTGAGAGCTTTTATCAACGTGTTGCCACGTAAAATGTCAAGGTGTTCTCTTGATCAGATTAGAAATATCTGACCAGGAGGTCTCCAGCATTTCAGGACATTGCCTGTGACTCTGAAGGTCAGCAGCTAATGGTGGTATGATTGAAAAAGTCAGTCCAGGCACATTTTTCTACAGGATAATTTCCCAGTGTTGACTCAAGTACTTGAAAGTAAAAAAAAATTCATACTGTTACCCATGCAGTGTTTAAATTGAAAATTGTGTCCTCAAATGAGATGTTTTAATCCATGTGCTCAATTTTGCGCAGAAATAGAAGATTGTCATTTGATTGCAAGTCAGGGTAGCTGATGAGCAGTATCAGGCATCTGTCTGTCCTGCATCACAGCAACACACTGATGCTGGGGGACTGGTCCTGTGCAGGGTTGTATAATACAAAGTTGCTATGAAGTTGGCACCAATATGTGTAAAATGTTGGCAGCTCCCTGCCAGAAGAATGCGGCCGATCCGGTGTGTGATAGCGTGCCACATGGGCAGTTCAAACACAAGCATGGGTGTTTTTCGGAGAGGAACTGCACAGCAAGGAGGCTTCATCACAGGACACGCATCTTTCCGCTCCAGCCATGGCCAGCTGTGTATGTAAACTGGTGCAAATCCCAGTGTGAAGTCTCTCCAAACTGTTTAGCCTCATTAGGTCCCTAACCGGTTTATAATAAACGTGGCGATGCCAGGTTTACCTTGGATTTAAGAGAGCGTGATGGGATTTGCATCTGCTCAGCTGTTTCTGACAACTGGGTACCGATGTCCTCCCAAGTAGAGCACGGTGTATGGTGCCTATGTAGCGAAGTAGCAGCTTGTGCTGGGGTTGTGGCGACAAGTTTGTATAGGTATGTATAGGTTTCTGGAACATTGCTTAGAGAAAGATCTGGAACTGGTGGCATGGAGTATATTCAGGTGCATATTTTTCTTTGTTTTTGTCAAGGACCTGTCTCCATTGTGGTGTGATTGGAGATTAATTTCAGTGGATATTAGTATTTAAAAGGATTTTCCCCTCTTCTTTCCTTTAATCCCTTTTTGCTGAATGCATGCTTCATTTATTTCTGTTCTAGACTGAGATTTGTTGAAAGGGATGGGGAAGAGTTTGTATTTCCCTATTCGGCAGCCTGAGCTCTGTGTGGTTTGTGTGAATTTGTCTTTCAGGACAGAACATTTAAAGGCAAGAACTCCTCTTTGTGTCTGTGGAAGGCTAAAATTAAGCTTCTCCTACAGTGCATTTCAAAGTGCTTCATTAGGAAACAAGAGCATTTTACATTCACATATCCTAACCAGAATTCGTTTTGAAGAGGCTTGAAGGCAGTGACAAATAGAAGGGTTTTATAATGTGTAATTCGGCTGAACTGCTAGTGTTCTGCAGAGAGGCATCCTTTGTGCAAAGCTAAAAATGTCACAGGCTAGAATGAAGGAATAGTATAAAGTAAAATTCTGAGATTTTCCTTTAAAAATATGCTTCAAGCATTCACAATAGAGCTGTGCTTTTAAAGCAGTCAGACCTATCCCCTACAGATTAATTAGTAGTACAATGCTTGATTTTGAAAAGGAGAAGATGGTAAAGGTGGCTGCATTGAAAAAACTTGCCAAATGTCTTGGAAACACACAGAGAGAATAACCACCAAGAATGCTCTGCAAGGAGGCAGAAGGTTGGTCCGGAGCCACGCAAATCCCTTGGCTTGGGGATGGTGGCGTCACCTTTTGGGGTTCAGCACGGTGTTCCTCCGCACACAGCTGCTGCTCAGCCCTTCCTTATCCACTTTGGGACTCTCAAATAAATGATTCCTTTGCTTTCCTTCGGTCTGGGGATTTGTAATATCCCTTGGCCATCACAGCGGATCTGTAAGGGAGAGACACCAAATCCCCTCTGTACCTCCAGTCTCTGCCTTCCTGAGAAAACAGGTCATGGTCTGATCCTGAAACGTGTTACTGCTAAACTTTACTGTTAGTCCAGAGGGAAGAGACAATATCAAACCAAGTAGCTGGGCTTTGTGGAGGATTTACTGTGCTCTCGCAGTGACCTCCTGTGGAACGGAGCAGATGCCTCGGTTCCCTGCGCCGGGGCTGCTCATCGGAGCCGTCTGATAGTCCAGCGGTTTCCTTACTCGTCTTGGGGAAGGAGAAGCAGATTTCTTTCCAGCTGAATGAACTCCCACCTTTAGAAAATACTTCTCCATTTATTGTTTCAGAGCAACAAACCGCTTAGCGCCTGTACATCCGAGAGGCCAGAACTGGCGCTTGCCTTCAGCAGTTCAAGTATCCAACCGTGTTCTTCGCATAATGGTTTTAATAAATGTTAGATCAGTTTTAATATCGTGGGTATTTCGCCTACAAGGTGGTGATGTGTTTGTAGAGCATGCAGTGCATTTCATTTAGCAGTTACATGCACTGAGGGATGCATTGAATAAAATATGACTTTAAAATTAAATGATTTCTTTAATTCTATATACAGGCTCTCCGGGTTGATGCATATTACATCTGATTCTAATGGCGATGTAACTTCGGTAACCTAGTTCTTCATGCAGTGTAATCTTTTTTCCATTGTGTTGTCCAGTGAATTTTATGAGTATTATTTGTTAATATGTTCATTTTTATGCTATTCAAATAAGAAAGCAAGTAATTCCAACACAGTAACTGATCATGCTGTGGAATTAGATTTTGAGAGCAGGCTTTAAAGACAAATAAGGGGTCTCTTTGCTTTTTTCTAGGGAACAGTTGCTCCTGGGGTGTTGGCTTTGCCTTTGTGAGAGTGTCCACAGCTCTAGAGTGGTTTATTGGGAGATGCTGCAGCAGCCAAGGTTGGGAACGTGCCATCTGAGGAGACCTCATCAGTGCAGGGGCCCCTTTCTTCAGCAGAGCCACCACCTGAAGAACCAGGTTGGGGGGCAAGGCCATGGGGACACCTCAGAGGGTGTAAAACAGAGAGTGGTTTGAGCAGTTCTGGCCAAAGGCAGGACAGGAACGGGCACGGACTCCCTTCCTGCCTGCTGTCTGAGGCTACAAGGACTCTTCCACAGGGGCTCCAGCCATCCCACAGCCACATGTACGTCACACCAGTAGCCATCCACGTTTGGGATGCACTAAACAGGATTAAATTGTCAGCTAGATGAGGGCTTTCCTTTTTCCTTCTACCTCATTTGAGAGTGTAGAAAGAGAAATCAAAAGGTGTTCAGCCTCTGTGGTGCTTGAGTCACTCGTGTTGAGTCACTTTAAAGGCACAGAGGGGAAAAAAAAAACATTCTTGGCTTTTTTGGGCTGCGCTGCAACACTTGTGCAGTTCACTGCTAAAGGCGTCTCCAAGACCTCTCAAGTACCTCCAGGCACAGTTTCTAAGCCCTTGAAAGTTTCATTGCTGTGTTGTTTGATACGTTATCCAACAGAATAAAATATTTCCAATTAATGTTTCAAAGATGTGCAGCAGAGAGGCCAACAGCTAGCACGGACGAGGCTAGCTGCTACCTTGTGTGAAGCCTCATCTCAAGCTGCTCCTGCTTCATGTGCACATGTAACAAACCGCTGGAAATTGTGGTCCCTTTAGTTGCTCCTTCCATGGAGGACATGGAGAGGAAAACACAGGGAAGGGAAAGCTTTTTGGGAGCTGAAGCTGCCAGCCCTGTGCTTTTACATCGAAAGGAGAGAGAGATGATCCTGCTGCTGTGGAGTAAAGGTTTTGCTGGAGTGAAGATGAGGTGATCAGAAGAGTGAATTAATCCTGCAGGGTTTAGTTCATCAGTTTCCCATCCAGAAGATGGTCCTTCCCTCCCTAAAATGCTAATAATTGTGCAGAGAGATTAGAGGTGAGCCAGCCTGGATGCTGGGAGGCAAAGGGCTGTGTTTGAGGTAAGGCGTCAGGTCTGAAGGCAAGATCTGAGTCCCTGTCCCATCTGCAGCTGAGTCTGTACTAGAGACAAAATAAACTAGGAGGAAGGTTCTCAGGACTTAGGTCTGGCTGAATCAAAGGTCCAGCTAAGCCTGACAGATTTCCACATTTTTTTAATATAATTCTTTGGGGGAGGCCAGCAAGCCTCCACAGGCTGAAGCCATCCCCACTGTGTCCTGGAATGACTGCTGTGACCCAGAAGGTGCCAAAAGACTCTTCTTGGCAAGGAGACATCTCTGATTTCAAACGCAGAACTTCTATCTGAATAGTAGTAGATTGGTAGAAGCAGATGCTGCTCCTTGGTGTCCTTGTGGCGTGATTGCTGCTGCCGTGAAGGAGCGTGTGACACAGCAGCAGGTGTTCAGCAAGTTTCCAGCAGATCATTAGTTGCTTTGTAAGTTGGCCTTGTCTGATGAAGGGAGGGAGATAGAAGGCATTTAACCTAGTGGCAGGGAAGTCGACCTCAGTGAAGCTGCATGGGAGTTACATCTTCTGATAGTTACGTTAATTGTATTCAGACAGATTTCTCATTTTCCTTGTATTTAAATCAGTTAGAAATTTTTTTCCCCCCCCCCCACTCCATTTTCACCTTTTTTTCCCCCGCTCAGGACTGCTTATCTAATCAGCCACTAGAGTTTTCTCTGACAGTCTCGCAGCTGTAGTGACACTCAGTCTCAGTCACATCAAACAAGCAAATGACTTTCATTCACAGCACCTTTTGTCTGATCAAATAGGTAATTACTAAGTGAAATTAAAGGCTGCTTTAACAAAAAAGTTCTATATTGTTCCTGACTGACAGAAGCGATACAAAGAGAAAGTGCTGTGATTCAAGTGCCATGGTGACACCAGCCCCATCTTTGAAGCAATCAAAGGCATTATTTATACACACTCCACTCATCAGAGTGAAAATACAAACCAGGCAGAGCCAGGCTGACAGTCTGCCTTTAATATTTGCTACCCCCCAGAACTTTCTCTTTCCTTTTTTTTTTTAAAGGAGAATATCAGTTTATGCAAATAGTGACTATGACAGGAAGATCCAGATATTTGAAATGTTTTAGTAGGATCAGTGAAGTTCCCACTATCAGTAAGCAGGGTGCTGTCTCTCATTGCCGGCTAATTCATGCTGTGTCTTTTGGGACTAGCGCTGGTGATTTCCTTGAAGCAGAAAACAAAAAAAAGGCAGCTCTATGAGAATGAAGACTTTCGATATTTATTCCCAGCATCTCTTCTTAAAGGCAACATTTCACCCTCTGTTCTCCCTCCCTGTCCTTTAATCACCTCCTCTCTCCGCTGGTGAGCATCATTCTCTGCTCTTTGCATTTTACCTCTGGGAGAGGTATCTTTACCGCCGGAGTGCTTTCAATCCAACTTTCACAAAGGACTGGTGATAGAAAATGGAATGGATGCAGTTTCTCAAAATGCTTTTCTTTAATGAGGGCCACCGGGTTACTGCAGTCAGGAGAACTAATCAGGGAGCCTGGTTCTGTGGCTTTAGCCTGTGCAACGGCAGTAAAGAAAAAGGTAAACATAGAGTAAATATACCTGTTTGTCTACCAGTTATTAGTGGCACATGGCTGCAAGGGACTGAGTCAAGGTCATGTTTGAGCAGGTATGTGTGACAAGAGATTGTGCCTATGAATTATGCCAGCAGGGAGATACAGTATATTTGCACTCGCCTTTCCAGTGTTGTAGGCCAAGTGGGTAAACTTCCAATGTAATCTGCTTGGTTTTCCCCTCGGTGCTTTCCAGGGAAACTAGAATTAATGGAGCTGGTGTTAAGTAGGGGGATCTGAGGTGCTGAGATCAGTAACCACACGGATGCTCCCGTGGGGGCACCTGCAGGTCGGGGCTGTGCAGCACCAGGGACGTTAGTCACAGAGCTCTGTGTTAACCTGACACACTCTCTGAACCCAGACCTTTACAAATACATAACGAATACTAATAGAAGTACGCTGCAGGAGTATAATCTCTCTCTGCTATACATGCCAAAGCAGAGGATGTGGTTTGTTA
This sequence comes from Nesoenas mayeri, assembly GCF_963082525.1. NCBI lineage: Eukaryota > Metazoa > Chordata > Aves > Columbiformes > Columbidae > Nesoenas > Nesoenas mayeri. The sequence continues at coordinate 7,822,044 of NC_137562.1, forward strand.
CCCGTGCTGGATACACCTGAACAAGTTCTAGAAGTGAGATGATGGCACAGACAAAGTTTCTCGGCACCAATCACAGACCCTGGAACAAATACATTCCCCTCATCTGCAGGAGTAGCATGGAGCAAACTGAAAGCTGGTACTGCACCGTACCGTCAGGAATTACTGGCTGCAAACCACTTTGTATCAAACCATGGGTCATAAATCCAGCTGGTTCACAGTCTCATTTGCCATTCTCCAAGCCTGCATCTTCCATGCCCTTCGCTCTTCACCGCCGTGTCCCCACCAAGCGCAATTGAGTGTGGAGTTTTATTAGAAGCAGGGCTGCTTGTGGAAGATCAAATGGCAATTGTAGCTAGAAATAGGATTTTTCCTCATCTGCCTCTAGCTAGTAATAGGAGACCAATCCTTTCTTTGTGGCCTGTGCTGTACATGAGGTTATTCATTAGAATGAGTCGGGAGCTCAAATTAGAACATAGCTGCCAGTAGTTGGGTAGTTGATGAAGTGGAGAGCAGACCACGTCGTGGCTTCCACGACTGTATGGGGGTCAAATGAACCACGAGAGGCTGTTTTTAACCTACACATCATGAAATCGTTTGAGTGTGAGTTGTTTGAAGGGTGATGAGTGAGTCCCTTGCTCTGTCCCTGGAGTCCTGTCCTACTATGGTGACCTCCCAGGGTCCTGCAGACCTGTCCTTCCCCACAAACCCTGGGCAAGAGCAGGATCTAGAAGTGAAGGCAAGGTGGAATTTCACTAGATGGTAATACAGGGTTTCTTAAGCTTTGTAGCGTCAGTTTGATCAGCTAGAAAGAACATGCACAAAATGCACGCTTGGCATTGAAATGCCTCCACAGCCTGGGAAGAATGGCAGTGTGTGGATGCGGGCTGTATCTATTCTTACATGAGGTTTATTGTAGCTGAGGTTTATTGTAGCAAAGGTTTAGCAGCATGGGATATTTCTACCTGTAAACTGAAGCTGCTGCTTTTGCTGATTGACAAAGGTACCTATGGTGTTTGCAAGTCTATAGGAAAATGTAGGCTAAAAGGCTTAAGGAAAAAAATATCTAGCAGGCTTCCGAATGGGTATTAGAAAAAAAAAAAAATGTGAGAAATACACAAAATGGAAAGCTATGAAAAATTACTTTATAATGTCCATTTAATGATGGTTTGGGAATGGAATGAATAGATAAAAAGGCCATGGGGAATAAAGACAGCAATACACTTCACTTAACGTAGCAGCAGAGATGCCGCTTGCACAGCTCCCGGTGTCAGCGCTGAGCCCGTTACCAGGAAATGTGCACTCCAGCAATGGAAAGTTTGATTTCTAACCTTAAAGATACAATCTGTTTTCTTGGATTTGTTTCAAACTCTGCAGTGCCAGCTGCATAAAATACCACTAAGCTTTTGCACAAAGAGACATTTATAATCACTTTACCCTGTAGCAGACAAAAATGTCTCAATTTCAACACTCATTTTGAGTTCATAGGCACATTAAGGACAAACTTTAGATCTTAATGAGGTGTAGGAGGGCTTTTTTTCCCCTTTAGTTCTGTTTTCTGTTCCGTTATAGATCATACTATATTTCTGAGCACAGGAAAAGAGATGCTGAATCTTTAATGTGATGTGAAACAAAAGAAAAATTCTGAACTGCAACAGAGATGAACTTCAGAATTGTAATCTCTTTAAATCCTGATCCAGCTCTCGCTGAAGTCAATGGAAAGGCTTCGATTGATTCCAGCTTCTAAAGCTCTGTGGGTTATGTTGGTTTTTGTCTTGTTAGTATAACAACTTGCACTTCCTTCTTTGGCATTTTCTTCTGGTAAGTTTATAAATATAGTAAGCCTTCTAAAAGCCACTTTAATAATATAAAAAATTGCAGTAGTTGTGCTTAGTGCTGGCTGGAAGTGGTGGTTTACAAAGAAAGGGTTAAATAGAGATGTTCTCCACCTTTCCCGGTCCCTCCTTGAATCATTTCATCCCACCACACAATTTTCCATCTGTCTGAAGTGCACACGCCGTTCCAGCACAAATGGGAAGGCAAGTTGGAGGAAAACCTTCCTTTTTTAATCAAAAATGTCATGTTGTTTGGGGATTTGTTTTTTCTTAGACTGAATTTTCTTCTCTCTGGTGAGAAGTGACCAAAGAGCTTAGTACTGTGGGCACTTTTCTATAAGCAAAATGCTGTTAACTGTGGAGTATTTTCATTTCACAAACCCTCATCTTTCAGCAGAGAGACCGGTTGTGAAAAGCATGTTCATAGTTTTGTCTTAAAGTGTGGATCTGATCAATTATCTTAGACTGTGTAGAGCGTGACCATAAATATTAACCAAGAGCTCTGTATAATTCAATATTTACTTGTCAGCCTGTGTCCCCTTGCCCAGCATTTATAGCTAGATATCAAACGTTTAGGTTTTATTCTTCTAGAATTTTGTACTTCAGACCTGAGAAGCTTGCTTTGATTATTAAAAAAAGTATCTCAAACCTTATTTGCATCTGAGCATTTTGGCTACTTTCTTTGTTAGCTTTGATTCTTGTTAAATGTTTGCAAGTAAGAAGAGAATAAAGAATGTGAACAAAAGGCTTTTAAGGATATATCCTGCTGGAAAGCAACCTAGAAGTCATGACCGTGAAGATAAAACCTAGCATGGCAGCTTTTATGTATGCTGCCTTTTACTTCTGCAGATCTTCTTATCTTAAATGTGATTTCTCATTGTGTTTCCTGACAGATCTTACCATTGACAGTAGAAATAGAAAAGTTCCATACCTGACACTTGTGTGCAAAACTTAAGATCTGAATGGAAAGGGTGGCCACCTCTGACACTGTACCGTACCAAGCTTACTAGGTACGTTAGTAGGAAAATCAGTCAAATCCTACCATACCTGGTTTATTTAGCAATGAGCCTTTTCGAATACAAACAATTTGTTCTGATAACCATGACACAATTCATATTAAGTATCCAGTGAGCACCCAGTCTGACTGTGTTTCACTCATCTGAGAATTGCCACTGATTTCAGGAGTCTTAGAGCAGTCATAGAATTGGAAAATTGTTGGAATTTGCCATTAGGATTATATAAAAACTATGTCCTTATTGAATGTAAGGGAACATCTGGTAAAATAAATAGGTTATGAAGATGTGTCTAATTTACCATGCTGTGTAATGCTAAATAGTAGACGTTAACTTCTCGGCTAATGCGTGGACTTAACATTTTTTTGTTCTTGTGTAAAATCAAATACAGGGTCTGTTTTAAGTGTGTAACTGGTAGATGAACTTGGTTGCCTAAGCGTGAAATTAGGTATTGTTGTTTGCGATGTGCACCGGTGTAGCTGATGGTACACTTTAATTTGATGAGATGTGGGTACCAAGACATGGCAGAGTGTACAAGTCGCGCAGCAGCAGACAGTGTGCAGAGGGTGAGAGCTTCACTCGCCAGATGAAACGCAAGGATTTATTGTTTGCACTGGAGTTTGTCAGAGAGCAGCTCTGAGAGGCTCCCAAGTGACGTTCCCTGAGGGAACACTGAGCGAAACAGCCGCTGGCTGGGTGGTGGAGAACAACGGGGGAACATGGAAATTCACGTAGCTGCTTTTTATTCATGCAGAGGTTCAAGTGCACAAAGCCCAAGGCTGTAAAAGATGTGTAATCTTAATCTCTAGGAACATAATCTCGACTCAGCCGCTGATTTGTGTTTGAATTTTATGCAGATGACTTTGACCTCTTGGTCATTTTTTGTTGTAGAAGGACAATTTGTCCTCTTTGAAAAGAATGACAGGTTTGACTAAAGAATAATACTCTCAAGCTTTTTTTTTCCTTCCCAAACAAGTATCTGCTACCTCCTTTAAGGAGGATACAAACCCATCTCAAGGCTTCCCAGCACTGTGGTGGGTTGAAAGGGCTGGTTGCTCCTGCCGCAATGGAGAGGACGGGGAGCCCGGGAGCTGCTGAGCTGTGTTCCCGCAGGGACGGATGGATCCGCATGGAAATGGGTGCCCTGGGCTTTGGCACTACCGTTTTGCAGTTTATTTTTTTTTCCTCTTTTGTGTTAACAGTGGCAGCAGCGAGACTGGTTCTCCAGGCTTAGAAATAGCTAAATGAGGCCAGAGGGAGCAGAGAATTGTTTTTGTCAGAGCCTCACAAACCAGTTTCCCTGTGCAGCAGCCTTCTGCTCAGAGCCAGCCCTGCATAAAACTGTCACAGGACTTTCATCTCCTTCCTTATAATGTAAATGCAGAGCAGCTCAACTGCCCAAGCGGAATCTTTCTTTACATCACCCGCTTGTCACAGAGAGGAAACCGCAGCCCGCTATGTGCGCTTGATGTTTCTATCAGCTCCAGCGTGTGAGCAGACCTGGTCGCTGTGGGATCTGTAACAAGTGTTGAGTTTTGTGGTGTTTCAGGTAGCGCTCAGATGTCCGACTCCGAGCGGAGCGTTGGGCGATCCCAGCACCACGAAGAAGGGTTGAGCTAAATCCTCGCTGCTGGGAAGGGACCCCAGAGCCGTGAGGTCCGCTCAGATCTGAGCGCTGCCAGGGAACACAGAGAGCTCTGCGCTGGCCCTGGAGGGACACCCGCATTTTAGATCTCAGCGGAGAGAAGCAGTTTCCCTATCAAGAAAAAAGAGGTGGGGGGGAAGTGTTATCTCCTGAGAGAGAGGAAAGCTCGCTGTGGCTGTGCTGCAGCCACCAAGTCCCCTACAGCACTGGTCTGGGGAAACTCAAAGTCGGCTTAAGGGTAATGAGCCCTTGTATGCTGGGAAATGGTCTCTTGCCTGACTAATTATTCAGATGTGAAATGGCTGAATTAAATAAGGATTTGAACATGCTGCTTTTCTGGTTTCATGAGAAAGGAGGAGTGTTCCTCTGTGGCTGCTCGTTGGGGTGGATGGCAGTGGCGGTTCTAGGGTAGCCTCTTGGCTACAGGATGTTTTGGTCCAAGTGGGAATCTCGTGGAAAAGGGGACAGTCTGCTGATTGCAAAGCACATGAAAAGCAAAATGCCTCTAACTCTGGATGTGTGCTGTGTTCACTCAAATCTTGTTTAGAAAGGGCATAATATCTCTGCCAAACACATATGCAGTGCTGAAACTGCTCATAATTATGACCTTCATGAATTCATAACACTGTATGCTCCAGCAATGGAAAAGGCTCCTACACTTGAGTGATGAGATTTTGATAAAGTAGGATTTAAATATTCTATTACCAGAAATGTTATATTAAATGATGAGGAGGCATTCAAATACTGCCTGCCTTTCACCATGTGACTGTGAACTACATTATGCTTGGGTCAATTAGGCTATTTTAAACCCGTGGCTTTCTTGCATTAATCCTTTTCATAGAAAGCTCATGTTCACTCTGAATTTCACCATTTCTCTCCTGTGGCCTCCCCTGATACACAGGAATGTCTCCTGGGGTTAACCTTCATCCAACTTGAAATAGGTTCCTCCAGATAGACTCCCCTCTCCTGCTTGAATCTCCAGGTGCCCCAACAATCAAGTTGTCTTGTATTTGTCATAACCCATCCCCAGCTCACGTTTCGCACCGCAGGGCTCTGGTGCGGTGAAAGGCAGCAAACGATGCTCTTGGGGTGTGTACAGGCATTTACAGCCAAACATCTGGTGGGGTTGCGGAGGGAGCAGCTTTGTCCATGTCTTGCAGTAGGTTGGTTGTTCCTCAAAGGGGAGGAAATGGCTGATATGAGTATTTATTGCCTATGATGTGGCTAAAAGCTTAACACAGATCAAATGGGAGCGTGCAGTAAGATAGAATGGGAATTTACTGCACCCTCATTATTTGCATGCAGATGCATGAGGAGTATTTCACTGTGGAAGGGTAATAAGCTGTCGCCCGCAGTGACGTTTCTAATGCTGATATCACCCCTGGGAGAGACAGAGGGAAATAACCACAAAAGGGGAGGGTCTTGGAACACGCCTGTGTTCTGGATCAAGGTAGAGACGAAGTTTGCCCCAGAATTAATGGGTATGGTTCAGGTGATCAGTAAATCACTATATTTGAGTTGATTAATATTTCATCCATCTGTGTGGGTTTTTTTTTTTTAGTCTTTGATGGGCTTTTTCTTCTATTTGTGTACACCAGTGGTGTCTAAAACAAAACCAGAACGCTGTAATAATGCGTGTCAATCTTATTGCTTTTTCATGACCAAGAGTTGACCCAATCCCTCTCATATAACAGGTGATTTCAGTGATTTAGTATTAAAACACAATCGCTTTAGTGGATCTGAGAAGGGATAAATCCTGTAATATTAAACTACTCTTCGTCAAATATTTTGAAATGTGCTGGGGACGCGTAATTCTTAATCTTCTTCATTTTTCAACAAGGAAAAAAAAACCTACAAGACCTAAAAGATCACTCAGTGATCCTCCGCCCAGTGATGTTCATTGGCACAGTTGGCAAATGTACAAAGGCATTGGATCAGAATCAAGCCAGAATTAAATTTAAGCTCAGGAAACTTTGTTCTCGGTTTTGATTCTCAAAGCTGCTAATCCTAAATTATCATGAGAAAACATGTAAAACAGAGACATAAAGACATCAGAGTGGCTGAGCTTTCAAATGGAAAGTCAAGGCAGACCTGCTGTCTGCACCCTCTTCGCTTGCTAGAAATGGGGCATCGTAATTGTCTTGTCATCAGGCAGAATTGTTTACCTAAACCTGCAGTTTTTCTTTTTCCATTTACAGAAGTCTTAAGAAAGCTCTTTCTGTAAACCATTGCAAGAAAACAAACAGAAAATAGAGTAAATCATCTACAAAACCCCACACAAATCAATTCTTGGGGAAACATGTATTAATTCTGCATGTTTTCTCACATCTGGTTGCTCCATAGCGTGAAATGCCAAAAACTATAAGCATTCTACAAAACCCAAGTTTTGATGCCCAAGTTGAAAAGCAGAAGCCTATGGCTCACTAATGAAATCCAGACAAGAAAAAGCAAGGAGGAATGTGCATATAATGCAAAGGGGGAGCATGAAAATATTAGGGAACGTTTTCATTATTTTTTCACCTTTCGTATTGATGTCTCAAGTAATTGTCTGGGATGGACTTTTGCTAGCTCCTCTTTACGGAATAGTTAAAGGTCAGGCAATTTGGCCAGGCAAGATTAGCCATCTTTACAGCCTAAAAAACAATAATAAAATCAATTTTGAGACAACATCAGAGGTTGCATTTAGATGCAGTGTATTCCAAATACATGTTTTAAAACAGCCGTAATGCACAGAGTGCAAATTGATCATGAAAACTTTTTAAAGGTTGTTCCATTCTCACAGGAATGAAAAGAACATTGAGTTCTCTGGCTTGCAGAATTGAGTCTGCCCGTGTGCATTCATTTAAGCAGCCTGCTTGCTTGTCTGTCGCTGCTTCTAATCTAAACTTAAAAAGCATCCTATACAGGGGGGAAAGAATAAACACCACCAAACCAAAAACCTCTTAAGCTACTAATCCTGGATTCTCTATATTTGTGTGCATGGCCATGAACAGACAGCAGCACTAAATATTAGTCTTCATCCCCATTAGCGTCTCAAAGTGTAATTATTATTGTTTGTATTGCAGCAAACAACAAATGTCATCCCCATAGCTAAAAATAAGAAGGTTACTAGTAGGTCTCCTGAAAGTTCAAACATTTCATTAAATGGTTTTATGTTAGGTATGTAACTATGCTGGTGATAATATAGTGTAATGGTAATATAATAGAAGCTACAAATAACATTTTATGACTGTTTTGTTCTCTACACTACTAGTCTAAATGGTTTCCCTTACAAGCCAAGCAGAAGGTATTTTATAACAGTGTCTTAAAACTTCCTAATTAGCAGCAGTTTTAAGATACACACTTCTTGGCAATCTTTTGGGGATCGATCGCGAATAACTGTAGCAGACTTTAAATCTTCTGCCTAGAAAGATTATCCTAATTCTTTCTCTAATTCCCTTGTCCCAAAGCACCATGACAGGGGATTTCCTAACAAAACATTGTTGTGTTGCCTTCCCTGGTGTGTGGGTTGGGCACTCCAGAACCACCAGATCCCACGAGCTGGTTGCAGGGGGTTTAACAAACCCCTTTTCTTATTGCACCCCAGAAGCTGTTGAACCTCCATGTTTAACTACACCATTAAAAAAAATCTGTGCAACATGCGGTACTCCAGTTGTTTAGCAGTACATTTTTTTCCTCCAGAAGAAAATCTCCACATGTATTCGCATTCCATAGGGTCTTTTAACTCTGTGATTTATCGTGTCTCCTCAAAATACACCATTAAGATGATCACATGCATTTACAGAGGCACAAAGCTGTGGATGGAATTCATTTTAGGGTGACATTTTAGTCCCTGTTTTCTAAGGCACTGTTTTGCCATGATTTAGTACTTGCGTGTATCAGTTACAGAGAAGTGTCATATTTGATGTCCTCAGTGTTTCTTTTCCTCCTTTCTGTGCTGATTGGTATAATTTATATGAACGCTTTAAACCCCCGACTGTGTGTAGTCTACTTGGAATGCACATGTAATTACCAGCCCATCTTCCAGCTTTGTTTGGCTATGCGGAAGTATTTTTAAATCTATTTTAATTCTGCCAGAGGATCTGCACCCACACACATACACACACATTTTGGGTGCCTGGTTACTTAGTCTTTATAACACACTGTGCCACTCTGATAAGGCCTTCTCAAGAAGTGAACAAAATGTCTTGAAGATAACAGTATTCTGAAGCACAATGTACAGAAGGGAAAGTTGTTCTTTATTCTTGCTAGGCCAGCAGTATGTCTCAAAGGAGACAGGGTAATTTGAATGGCATTCAGGTTTCAGTTGCTTAAGTTTTCCTGTAGGTTTCTGAAATGGTATTTTTAAGCTCACTGGCAGCTCCGTATTCTCATCCTGATGGGCAGGGAAAGCATCCTTAGAAAAGAACAAATACTCTGTTTGGTCAAGTTTCAGACAACTTCATCGCCCATTATCTCTTTTGGGGTGCAGAGATAGAGGACTATCTGCAAATGTATCACATTGTGCAGTGAATCGTTCCTCTAAAGCAAGCATCAAAATGTAAATAAAATACTACAGGCTTAGTTCTTGACAGAGCCTCAAAGGCTCCCTTTGCCTTCGGTAGATTTTATATTGGTGTGTATTAATAATGTAATCTGGAGCTTGTATGACACGGGCTGCGCTTCAAAACTCAGGATCTGCTTGTGAAAATGGGTGTCATGACATGTAAATAGTCAAATCTCTTCAGCTTCCCATCTGAAAAAAAAGGCTTAAAAACTAAGAAATTGGTGTCCTTGAGCATCTACTTGCAGCAGTAGTTAATAGAGGATCAATGCACAAATGTTGGAGCTCTGGTCCTGCGTTTCAGGGTTACTCATTTTCTCAGCTGATAGTACATCAGCCTTTAATCCCCCCAAGTGGCTTTTGCTGTTGCATAAACTGCCAAATTTGCATTTGTTTTGAAGTTTGTTTGCACACAGAGGTTCCAAAAGCTTGAAAATCAAAATGTAGCCACTGGTCTCCAGATATTATAAATTCTGTAGTTTGTTATTCTACCACTGAGACTAATAAGAGCACTGATTTCATTGGCAGCGTTGTGTAGAGTTTCCGTGAAGACCCTGTGCTCCAAGGAGCGATTGCTGCAGCCCTCGCATCTGCATTGCCCACGGGGGCTCTCCCGGAGAGTCCAAACCTCTGATCTGCTCGAGTGGTCTCTCTCTCCTGTTATTTTCCATCCTTTAAAAGGCATTTGCTCGCAACATCTGTCCTTCTAGCATGGCTGGGAAGTGTGCACCTGTATGGAAACAGGAGACAGATGAACGATCATGTCTCGGCTCTTATGCATAAAGACACAAAACAAATGTTAGCCATCAAGAGCATCAAGTGGCTGTGGACACTCCCTTGAGTACGTGTTCTCTAAAAACCACGCAAAATCTGCTTGGCAGTTTGTGGAATATGTCATCTGGTTTCCATATGCTTCCTTTCCAAATTCACAGCCATGTCAGAAAATTTAACGTTGCTTCCTATCACAAAGGGCCCAGGTTCCCCAGTGAAATTCTGTTCCCAACATGGCTTAAATTTACACTTTTCCCCAAGAAGCTGAGGGCTGTTAATGGCGTGGGGGATCTGTGAATTGTTGTTCTATTACACATCATAACGTCACTTGCTGCAGAGAGGGGACATTGTACATCACTGCCTTGCACACAGGTAGGCATCATGTGAAGTGCAAGCGATGATCTGATTTTCATCCTGTCCTTGATTTTTATGTCAAGAACAAATCACGTTAAGAGAGGAATGCTGTGTTTTCTCTGCTGAAGCTCTCCCTGCTTTGCTTTGTCTTCCCATGTCACATTCACTGTGTTCTGGTGTTAAACTGGAGTCACTGGTGACCTGAGACATGTCAAACATTTGTATTTATGTTGTTTTGACCTTCCTGTCCATTGCCTGCAGACACAGACTGTCAGCCAGTTCTGGGTGGCAATGGGTGCAAGTCCAGTTGAGTTAGTGAAGAGGAGGAAATAAAATCCAAGGTCTGTTTGCCAGTCAGATATATCAGGTTGTGTTACCCAGTTTAGGATTATCTTGCAAAAGACCCAGAGGATGTATAATAATATATATAACCTTGATAGCACTTTGAAGCAGCAGCGTGACCTGTGCAGATGGGTTTGTGTCCCTGTTTGCAGATGTGTCTGGGAAGGAACCGAACGATCCCTGTAATAACCCCCATCAGGTAGAACACTGAGTGCTGTGCTGGGTGGGCAGAGGCTGGGGATGGGATAACGTGACATTATTTTTCTCCGTTTTAGTGGGGAATAGTCAGCGTTACTTTAAATCCTCGTTAGAATTCAAAGAGCCCTAACATCACCAACACTGTTTTAGGATTAGAATTCATTAATTAATTTAATCCTCTACCCTTCTTCATCCTCGTAAATTCTGCAACGGCAGATGGTAAATCCTTAAGGCTTTGGTAGGAAGAAAGGGTTAAAATCCCAAGGCCTGGATTAGGTGGGATTGCAAAAAGTGCATAAACAATTCTCGGTGTCTGTTTTATGGTTTGCCAGCTTCTTGGGAAGAAAGTGCTGAAGTGCAAAGCAGGCAGAGTCCCTGGCCATTAGCAGTATTTAGTTACAGTAGGTAAGATTTGGGGCTGCGGTTCCCGAGCATGTCACTGTAATAACTTACTTGTTTGTTACAACTGTTTTCCAAAATCACAGGATGGTTCCCTAATGTGTTGGTGAATAATGTGTTTATTATTCTTGTCTGCAGTAAAGGGCATCTCAGTGCCTAGAAAATCACTCATGTAATAAAACCACTGCCATTTTATCATTTTAATAGAATAACAATTTTGTATAATGTTGCAAATATTACTCTCCAATATATGATGGTGGCAGTAACAATGGAAGACGGGCACTTTTATAGTGCAAAATTACGACCTTGTTTAGATTGTCAGATAAAATTTTTACCGTCAGCGTTAAAATGAAAAGGGAATGAAGAGCAATAAAACAAGGACGGGCCCTGTCCAAGCAGGAGCCCCGGGAGGTTGGCCGCTGGCCGCGGCGCTGCCAGCCCGCGTGGAGGGCGCTCGGCCAAGGAAGCGGCGCTGGGAAGTCGCCAGCTGATTTTACATGGAGAAATTCAGCTGCCCAATATGCTACTGCCAACCGAGGGTCACTTCTTGAAATGTTTTTGAGGTATAGCAGTAAAAGGGAGGGATACAACAGAAGCTTCAGGCTCTCTCCTTTTGCGTCGTTGGGAATAAGCGTGTAAAATAAGGAGGATCAGGTCTTTTGAAATGTTTTTCCTGTGTAACACTCAAACCCTTTGGGGCAGCAGTACAGCTCTCCCTGCTTTGAATCAATACTGGAGCAACCTGTTAAAAAGTGGGATATGCCATGAAACAACTGGATTGTAGGAGAACAAGCGGGCTGTAACACATCGCTGGGTCCTGCGGTGCTGTGGGGTTTAGCGCCTGGCCCCATATCTGCCAGGAAAGGTTGAAAAATTCAGGAGGGGATTGTCCCCTCAATCCCTCATCTTCAGTCACTGCTACGAGGAGATGAGCAGGATTGTGCTGTATGAATAACACTAACGCTGCAGCCTCCTTATTTAAAACTAAATTTGTGACTGCTTCTTGAAGGTCAGTGCAAATTAAATTGTTACTTGTGCTTCAAGAGATATAAAAAAACGTTTTTAGTATTGTTATTCTCTTGCTGCACATTTTTATCTCTTTCATTATGTGCATCCCGTTTGGTATCTGTTTTTGATACCTCCTATTAGATTTGTCTGATGCTCATTAATGTCTTTCCTACTGGCTCGTAGAGGTTTTACTCTGCAGCCTACAGATACAGTGAGATCCTTCTCCTTTACCATGCAGCTGCGACTGATTTCTTTCCTATCTCCTCTTCCTAATTTTTCCATGCCATAATGTCATACAAATATGTAGGCTGGTTCAGCATTGGACTGACATTATGGTTTTTCTCCATGAACTCATTAATGTTACACCAACCTTACAAATGGAGGTCAGATGAACTCAGTGAGAGCTGCTCCAGTGTGGTTGGTAACGTGGGGTTTCGGAATCGTGATCACAAACTTACCAATCAGCTCAGTCAGGCTGCTCAGTGTGAGGCATATGAACATTGGGAAATCAGAGGAATCACTTTAGTGTGATTTGATTTTTGCCCTGTTTCTTAAGGAAGTCTGCCCAGTTGTTTTTACTCTTTCATTTGGTTGAAGCAAATTTTACAGAAGGAGCAGCATTTGTATTTGTAGCATTTGTATTTGTGTCTGTTCCCTGCATTAGCATCAGTGATATGACAGGGCAAAGTCCTAAACTGGAGCTTTATTGATAGTTCTCAAAAGAGCAGGACAGGTGATTATTCCTTGCTGAAAGGCATTGGTAAGTTCAAGGTAAATACAGTGTGATACTCTCTGCTAACTACATTTGGCACATCTCCCAGCACATCCCAATCAACTCAGAATAAGGTCTACCAAGCTTTGGTGAGAGCTGCATGTGTAGTGTATATGCAGATATACTCTGAATAAATCACTGTAAACAATGCTGAAACGGTGGGACAGTTCATTTCCAGAAATAAATTGGACCTGCTGTGGAGTTCCTGGCATTGCCAGTTCTCCTGGGATCAAAGGGCATCGCTCTGTCTGCTCCTTGGGAGCCTGCAAAAGGTAAAACACGTTGGTGGCTTTGGGATGTTGTCAGTGAGTGCAGTTTTGGAATAACAAAGCTCCTTGATCCGGTCGGAGTTTGCTTTGCCATCGGTGCTGGCAGGAGGCAGAGCTCCCCGCGGTGCAGTCGAGGGTTTGTCGGCTCGGCGCGGGGCAGCACAAGGTGGAGGTGGCTGCAGTGACCGGAGAACCTGCCGACCACAGGGCAGCGCCCTACAGAGCAACCGGCCCAGCAGTACAGCTTCATTAGTGTGGCACTCTGCCCTGGCTAATAGACCCAAATTCTCAGCAGGACCAATTAGCGAGGGCAGGCTTAAATACACAGCTTCCAGTTCTGGCACTAACCCTCCTGTGACCCATAGACTTTGCATCTAGTGCCGCACACAGAGCGGCCGAGCTGTCCCACCGCACATGCCCGTCCCCTTGATTCCTTTCCTGCAGCCTGCCTCCCTTTTCCCATTGCAGTCCTGGTGCCAAGCGATCCCGCAAGGGCAGGGAGCAGGACAAACACCGCGTGCCTTGCCCCAGCTGTAATTCCCCGTCTTCAAATGTCCCAGCTGGCAGAGTAAGACACAACTTGCCTCTCCCAGCATAAGCAGAGCACCACAATCTCTTATTTCTAGCCTCTTTTTTAATGGCTAGGCTCTGCTAATTCCTTGAATTAGGTATTTTTCACATGAAAGGTTTCTTTCTGACTTGCGTCGGCATTTGTCAGATTCTTAGGGCAGAGGGCGAAACTCGGAACCTGCGTTGGGGAGTGTGGTTCCATTGATGTCAGCAGAAATTTCCCTGCTTATATCAGGCCTGAATTTAGCCCATAGTGGTTCTTTTGTAGCATCAGAAAGCTTTGTGTGCGTCTGGACTGAATGTCCACGCTGTCAGATCAGAGTGTGTCTGGGACAATTGGCATGTGGGTAATTGGTACATTTCTGTGAGAGAAAATGGTTCATGATCCTTGTAAAGGAAAATAAAATAATGTTATTCCCCACTGACATATTAAGTGAATTGATAGTGTTTGAAAAGGCAGGTATTAAATCTGGAAGCAGCATGAGTGTTATGAAGTAGCTAGCAGTTTTATCCCAGCAATTTAAAATTCCTATCATTCAGCTCTCACTGATTTGAAAGTCACACATTTATTTTAGATTGTAGCCATGAATTTCTTGGGAATTACCTGACATGAAAGCATGGAAGAGTCACTTGATATGAACTGACAAGACTATCAAAGAAAACATCTTGATACACTTAATCCAGTTGCAAGTGACTTTATAAAAGTTTTTTCATCCAGCCATATTATTCATTAGTAGCATTTTAGTATTAGGAAAACCATTCAGTTAGATGAAAAGTCTAGGCATCCTGTAGGGCAATAATCTAAAGCATCCCTGGAGATCTGATTTCAGACTCCAAATAAATTAGGTCTCTTGCTCTCCTTGTACACATAGTTTACTCATGAACATGAACTGTCTGGCTCCTTATTTCCTTGCTGTGCTGTTAATGTGAAAAATGTTATGTAAACAATTGTCAGGATAAGAAACTATTACCCAGAGAGCCTGGGACTAAAGCAATAGGTATATTAGAAGATAGGACAGAAGTTTTTTTTTATCTTTGGACTCTATCTGTCCTGTTTCTGCCTGTGTTTAATGGTCATGGCTTTCACGACCACAAAAATTCACCAGCTGATCCGTGCTTTGAATTAGTTCAGAATGGAAGTGTGGAAGATGAAGCAAGAAGCCCAGATGCATTTGGCACAATCTGACACCGCCGCTGGTCTGATGCAGATGACCAGATGTTCTAGGGCACAGGAGATCTCTGGTTTTCTTTTGACTGTCCCGGTGTCCTGACGCGTTGTCAGAGCACGGAGATGTTCTGGCTCTTGCTGCTGGGGAGCTGTCTCCTCCCATTACTCCACCAGATGATTTGGAAACCGTGACCCTTTTCCCATGTGTGCGATAGCCACACCATCAAATGCGCAGGCTGTCAGAGCCAGATGTTGCCCCGAGGACAGGGCAG
Organism: Nesoenas mayeri; assembly: GCF_963082525.1. Lineage (NCBI taxonomy): Eukaryota > Metazoa > Chordata > Aves > Columbiformes > Columbidae > Nesoenas > Nesoenas mayeri. The sequence goes on from NC_137562.1 coordinate 7,837,200, forward strand.
CCCGGTACGAGGGGAGGGGGCACACACTGCCCAAGCACCCGCAGATTCATCTTCTGAGGATGCAATTTGTTCCCGTGGGCCTCTCTAATGCTCCCCCGAGAGCTGACGGAACAGCAGATTTGGCCCAGGTGATATAGTGCTTAGTAGTTGCTGATGCTCTCGTATTCTGAGTTAAAACAAGTCAGCGAGCTCAGGGTTGGTGTTTCTGTCCAGTGGGAAGCTGAGAGGAGCAGGACAGGGATGGATGGATGGATGGATGGATGGATGGATGGATGGATGGATGGATGTGTTTGCCTTCCATCCCCTGAAAGAAGAAAAAAGCCTTCCTGATGTTTTTTATGTGTGTTGTCTTTATGGTCAGCATCTGTCACAGCTGAGCAGTGGAGCTCTGGGGTGCTGACCAGCTCTTTTCACAACACTTTAAATAACCAGAAAGACACACAAACCTAATAAAAAGCAGAGAGGAGATGAGAATCCGTATTAAAGGCATTTATAACTTGAACAGAAGTCTCCATTTAAATAATGTTTTGAAACATACTCTCAAAATTTTATTTATGGTATGGGGCTTGTAGCCCAGCCTTTTTTCCCTGAGGACTGAGGGACTGGAGCGCACTAAGCCACACAAGGGCAGTTCTACATTCAAGACTTTTTTATTAAAATTCTCGGGATATATTGGCACTCTTCTGTCACCACTTGTTGATGGAAACATTAAAACCCTTGTACAAGTAAGGATTTAATTACTAGCATAACATGTTCATTCTCTTGCAAAACTTCTTGTGGTTGTGTTTCTATGGTAGGGCTAAATGGAAATAGGATTGAACAGTCTGAATTATTCTCATCAGAGATACTGGATGCTTGGGTACCCTTTGTTGAAAACTACCTTGTACTTGCCAAAAGATACTGCTTAAAGAATCAGTAATCAAATGTTTCCGAAGCATCTTCTAAGTCTTTTCTTGTAACTAATGTTTTTATTAAGCAAATCATTTATTAACAGCATTTTCTAGGAAAACAAATTTCAATGCTTCTGTGTGATGGGTATGTGGCTTCTCATAGACCTCGCTGCAGAAATGTGTTTTGAAAGAATCTGCTCTGAAAAAAAGAGTCTATGACTTCATAAGTGATAATTGTACATGTATTACTTTGATTCTGTTGCTAAAACAGTATCTTTGTGTGTGTGTCTTCACACCATGTCTGGCTCTGCCGTGTCCAGGAACCTCAGGAGAAACTCACATGGAAGTAGAGTTTTCTTCATCAAATCCATCTACCAGTTTTCAAGGGAAACAAACCATTTTCCCCCCTGCTTATTTTCCTACTTTCACACATCATACACACAAAAAGCATTTCTGCTAATTTAAGAATTATGACAGTTCACCCCTTCTTTCCTTCACACTACAGCAGCAATGCAGTTTGAGTCACATCAGTAGCATTCCCGCTGACCGAGATTATAGCTCAGCAGGAAAACAAGTCATTCCAAATTGTCTCCTGGCATAAACATTTTGGATCATTTTTATATTACAACTAAAAGAGGAAAAATCCAGGTTTTCAGACTTTTTTTGTGCTCTTGTCATGTGAAAAATGACAGGGCTTTTATTTTTACAATGAAAGTTACTTTTGCTTCTTTTTACTGCTGTAGCACTACCAACTTTTAAGAAAAAGAAAATAGTGTGGGTTTAGTATGCTGTTATTACACATGCATCTGCAGATTAAAGGGCTCCCTAGGTACCTATTGATACAATAGACCGTAACAGCTCCTTTGGAGTCATGTCAGACTGTCGTAATCAACCCTGTCAGTGATCCACAGATAATAGGACATTAAGAGGTGCTTGAACTATGATTTTCGATCCCAATTGTGTTTGAAGGAACGTGGAGGTTCAAACTCTTTGGCCGGCACACTCCGAGGTGACCACTTGGCTGGGAGCAATGCAAAGGAAATTGATAAACAGCATCTCCCACGGTTGAACATTGTGGTTTTAAATGGCAGCTGGAGAAAGAGCTTCTAGCAACTACTGCTGTGCTTTGCATTTGCACTTCTCAGAGGGTTTTTTATGAAGAAAGGGTTGTCTGGAAAGCTTTAGGCCTGAAGTCTTTGGTGGACAATGTTCTGGCTCCTTGTCTACTTAAAGGCTTGATGATCAGGGTTCTGATAGCTAAATGTTTGTGGAATGTTTGTATTCTGGTGATGATGATGGTACTGACATCTTCATCTTTCCATTAAAAAAAGGGCAGATTCTAGTACTTATTCTAATACACTTTGAGCAAAGTGCCCCATTGAATGTTGATGGGAAAAGGAACTAGATGATATGGAGCATTTAAACCCAAAAATCTTTCTTCCTTTAACTACTACCTAAAATTTTATCAACTATTGTGTGATCAAGAAAGCAAGCACAGCCTCTGCTGCCATTCGAGTGCGGCACAAGTGACTTTGAGTGGAATTTACCTGTTTACCTGCTAAACCTCTTGAATGAATGAAAGCTGGGGAAGTGTAATGCTGGAGCTGAGAACAATATGGTCGTGCTGATCCCTACAAGCTATTTAAAGTGCTCTCTCGGTTCAGCTTCTTTAATAGGAAAAAACTTATTTCTTCTACAGACTTAATACTTAATTACACCAACTCTGGGAAGAACCTAATATTGTGAAGGTCAGTAAAGTCATGATCCCTCAGTATTCAGGCCTGATTTTTCCCTTGCAAAATTTAAAAGAAGAAATCCCTTTTATACCTCTTAGGCCTTGAGATTTGTGGGTTTTAATGGATGTCTGGCTGTCAGATAAATATATAGCTTTAAAGACAACAAAATGTTCTAGGCAGTAAGAAAGAAGCTTGTTTAAAGAAATTGCTTGTGTCATGATTTTGTATTCATCCCTCAGAGAAGATGATTAAGTCCTGTGAAGACAAAAGGACGAATGATACATTTGTAGTGTGGAATTGAACATTAAGAGTTTTCCAGGGAAAAAAGGAAAAAAAAAACCCCTCATCTTTCTTAGAGAAAATAAATTTGAGTGGAAAGTAAAACCAAATGAGTGTGTACATACAAATATATATATATATACACACACACACACACACACACATATATATATATACACACACACACACACATATATATATATATATATATATATATATACAGAATTTTGAAGTTTTTCCCCTACTTAAGTTAGTAAAGATCTTCCCTGGCTGTCAATAGAGCTTGTGTAACCATTTACAGATCTCTGGTACCTGTAGCTGGCCGCACTTGGTGTTACCAGACTCTTATTTGCTGGTAACTTTGCTGGATTTTGATAATTTGAGATGCTCATTTGCCTCAGGCAGAATACTTTTGAAAAGTTTTGGCTGTAACAGTTCTTTCATCTCATGCAATTAGGGTTAGACTAAAATGCATTTTCTTATTTTGATACTTGCTTGTTTTCTGTGTTACAGGCTGTTCTGGAGCCCTTTGAAGTCGATGGAAATATGTCCATTAACTTCAATAGACTCTAGTTTGTCCCTAATCAATAGTAATTTGATTAAAATAGCCGTGAATGTTCCACATCCCAGTGGATGTTGCAGTTGTTCTTCAGGTTGCCTTATCCTCCAGGTTTTCTGTGCACGGTCAATTCTGTTTGCCAGGGTAAGGGGAAGCACGAGGAGACGTAAATCTCACAGTTGTCACCGTTCTTGCTTAATCATGGTGGACACATTTGAGTCAGGTTAAACCCACACTGTGTGATGTGGTTTCATGTTGCTGAATCCTTCCACAACCTGCTTTCTGCAAGGAGCAGGGTTGTCCTGGTACAGAATGGGGAGGTGATTGTATTTTCTTTGTTTTCCCTTTTTTCTTCCTCCTGTCAGCCAACACTAACACAGGGTTAGGAGCAGTGGCTGCGACTGCTCTTCCTGGAGCTGGTTCAAGAAATATGCAGGCCTAGAAAAAATGATAATGTATTATTACTCTGGAAAATTCTTTGTGTTTAGATCATAATCCTTTAAAAATTGCAGTATCTTTGCTTGCCTCTCCTCGCTTTGGAAGAGCTTTTCCCCTGGAAGGCAGCGTTGGTCTCCTATGGCAGAAGGGACACCTAGGGTGTTCCATCCATCCATCTTCTCCTCTAAATCTGAATTGCCAGCACTGTATCCCGGTTGGCCATGGCTTGGTCTGGCCATATCCTAAATATCTGTGTGGTCTTTCTGCCACCCACTCAAGCGGCCAGTGAAACTTTCTATATCAGTTTCCTGAGCCTTTGGCAGAACTCATATTGGGTAGTCAAAGATTCTCTTGGTCTGATCTGCTGTTTATTCACCATCACTCTGAATTTCAGAGCTGAAATACTGGCATTTTTTAAATCACCAAGAGCATCTTTTTCTCCTTGCATGCTACCTGAAAAAATGCTCACAACCTCCCATTACTGCTTGCCCTGTTACCGGTGCACCAATTTCTTTTCTTGACTCCTGTGTCTTTTTAAACTCAATATAGAAATGAAAGAGAGGGGGGAAAGAAAAACAGCAATGAAGCTCTGCATTGAAATTGAAGTTCACAGCCTGACACAGATGCACAGAGCCTTCTAAATCAAAGGGAATTGATGAGCCTTGCACAGGCAGGTGCCCCAGCTCAATCACAACCTAAATAATCCCGAAATTAAGATCAGAGCCTGTCGCTGCGGTTGCTGCCATATGTAGCCGCGACTCAGCTCTGCCTCCCATGCTGAGGCAGGGAGTTGGGTCCATGGAAGCACCAACGGGCAGAGCGGTGGGAGCCCTGGCACCGAGATCCATTGCTCTTCTGCGGGGAAAGCGAATTTTGGAGTCCTGGGGAGCCAGGATCAAAGAGCTGCGGAAGTGACAAGTGTGGCATGTCACGGTGCACCCCATGCTGGGCAACTAGGGGGCGCGGTGTGGGCAACCACACATGCCACCTCTTAATTAGAGGAAAAATGCTGTCCCTCGGTGGTGGTCTGGAACCAAAAGGGATGAGCTAAGGGGGATGTCATCCTCTGAACAAAGAGATGGGCAAGAGCACAAATGCCTGGGAGCAGGGCCATAGAGGGAATGAATTATATGCCCTTCCAAAGCAACTCTTTGTTAGTCTTATTAAAAAATATATAAAAATAAGCTGCAACTGTTATGCTCAACATAGCATTTTAAAAGCTCACATGACTTTCAAGCATACCCTGCTAAGCACAAATTATGATTCATTTGGAATTTGCTAATTAATACTGGCAAGGCATTGTCCCCTGCTGTTGCCCAACTTCTTGCTTGAGAGAACTTTTTCTTTTTAAAGAAAAAAGAAAATATTTTATCTTGGAACAGTAAGGTGCCTCTTCAGATGTGAAGCCTGCCAAGAAAGAACAGGAAGAGGGTGAAATGTGGGGGGTTTTTCCTTTACTTTCACTGAGTTGCTTTATCATCCGTAGCACAACCCAACTCTTAAGTAAGGCGATGACCAGAAATAGCATTGCAGGCAGTGCTAGCTTTGCTCTCATCCCTGTCTTTAAGTACTAAAAACTGGGGAAGAGTAAATCATCATTTAAACTCTGGATATTGCAGCAGGCAAAATGATTTTGCCTTTTTTTCTCTCTATGAACTAATGGATGTGGAATCTTTCAAAAAGTAAACCAACTCCTCTTAATAAAGCTCTGCATATAGATATTTAGCAGCTAAGCACTAAATCCACGAAATAGGGAGAAAGTGCAGTAATGGATTAATATATAAAAGGATGCTTTTTCCCCTTCAAAGCCTCCTTAAGTGCTGACTGATGGAATAAACCCTGAAAACTTTCTCTGTGCTAATTGTCATGTTCCTTGGCTTGCATCCCATTTGCTGTCCGTCACCCTCTGCAGTTTAAGAAGTTTCACATAAGAGCTTTCTTCTTCTGTTTACAGGCATGCCATGTAGCGTATTCAAAACCAGGGGTAGTTCAGAGGGTCAGGAAATCTTCCTCCTGCTTCTTATTAGAAAGAAAAAAAAAAAAAAGCCTTGAAGATTTAGAGTTTGAAGAAACATCATTCCCTCCCATACATCCAGCTTCTCAAAGGCACAAGAGCCAACTTTGAGCTTTCCTAGAAATAATCATGAAGCGATATCCCACTCTAATCGCCGCAAAAATACCAGGTCGGCTTGTCAGCCAGTGGTGTGCAGGCACTGAACTGAAAGGAGCTGTGCTGATTTACACCAGCTTGGGGAGCAAGGCATGGCTTAGGAAGCAGCCGTGTGGGTTTGGTATGTGACAGAATATTTTCATTTCCTCTGATTGAAAAAAAAAAAAAAGATACTGTATGAAATAATCTGTTCCTTCTTAATATCACCTTTCAAGTATGTATGGGACTGATAGAGGAAGATGCCCTGTAATTCCATCCCAATTAAATGCCCAAAGTCAACAGTTCACAATTCCTTCACTGGTGGATTATTTTCGACTCTCCTGGTTCCCACAGGACCTATTCCCTGTGTCATTATCAACTTTTTTTAAATTGAAAGTATTATGAAGGCAATTTCCTGCCACCAGCGACTCTCTCATCACTTTCTCAGGGCCCTGCAGCCTGAGAACAACCACTCCAACTGAACTGTCAGCAACGGAGAGTCCATTGTATTGACCTGAATTACAGAGAAAAAAAGAAAACAAATAGTTCAGAAATGTTCTGTATGAAATGTTTTTTCTTTATTCTGATGGTTTTAAAGGTTGTTGTGGACCACCATGTTTCACATCCACTGTCAACAGTTTTCAACAAGTCTTTAAGAAGATGTGTGTGCTGGATGGGGTGGATCTGTAAGACCTGGAGGGTGTATTTCAGATTTACAGTTGAACTATAAAAATCCAGCACAAGGGTGGATATAGTGAACAGAGAAAAGAGCGCGAGAAAACCCAGAAGTGTTGTAAAAGCTCAGATCTCATTTGTGCTTCAAAAGCAGAAACCAGAGCAGGGTTTCCCAGCTTTGCTCCTGCAGGGCTGGGACCGGGCTGGGTGCTGCGCAGGGAAGCCGTCTGCAATGCAACACCTTTGCTTTCAGTTTGTGTGAAGCAAAAATCCCTTCCAGGGCTTAAACAGAGGATACAAATGGCCTGTGGCTGCTTTACGGGAAGCAGGGGCCAGATTTTCTCTGTATTTATAGTAAGTTGTGCAGCAAGCCCTAGAAATAATTTGACTTACGTTTCAGGTGTTCGGGCAGGAACACGGTTGCACTGATGATCTGGCCCCGATTTGCTGGTGTTGAATCTCTTGGAAAGTGTCATTCATGCTGTCGCATGCACAGAGGAAATAACATTTCCTTCCAGTCTGTTTTACATACCGTAGTAGCACGTGTTAGTTGTAGCTGTACTTGACTGAGAGTAGAAGTGGCAGCCGAAGTGCATTTTGGGGTTGGTCGTACCCCTTTAGATAAAGCCCAGCATGCAGATTTCTGCATTTTGGCTGTTCCCAGAGATTACTGCTGGTTCTTATTCTCAGTATTGTCAGAGATATCTCTATTACACAGCTTGGAAAACAAGCAGAAGGTCGGATGGGTTCTCTGCGCTCGCAGCCGTGCTCTGTTTTACTCCTCTGGCTGCAATTGATAGACCCAGCGACGTGGAACAAACATTGCTCCCGTAATTAACTCCTGCCTGTTAGACCTGCAGGTAACACGCAGCTCGGGGATTGTAGGGGGGAACATGGCAAACCAGATGTGCACGTAACAGAGAAATAGAAGGGTGAGGTGCAGACACGTACACCTCCTCGTGTGGGGCGCCTTGTTAAAAGTTTGATGTGCATAGTGGGGATCTCTGCTTAAAAAAATTGAATTAGACCCTTCCAGTTGCATTTCCAGTATTTTACTAATCTATTCTTTCACCACAAATAGCATATTTCATAGTGCTACTTTATTGATTGAAGGAAAGATTCTATTTGACAGCAGTTTCAGAAAAGCCTTCAAGTTGTCCAAGATGTGGTAGAATTATTAACTACCCTAAGCTGACATATGGTAATTTAACGTTTAATGTTTGCCCTGACACGCTGAGGAGTCATCATGCCAAGTTACCAGCTGATGCGCAGAAGTTTATGAGTACATAAATAATAGCTGAAATAGTTTTCTGGAGCTATGTTTGGATTTAAACATCCAGCCTTTGATTTGTCGCGTGTTATAGTTAAACTTTCTTCGCCAGGGCGGCGGGGGCTGGAACCCCGCTGCACTACCCACTACAGTTGGAATAAATTAATAGGATTTTGCAGCTTTTTGCAGCTGTATTTGTACAACTTCATCTTGAAATAATTTTAATTTCTGTGCCTAGGCTTATAATTTTTTCAAGCGCGTTACACAGTTGGCTGTACATAATTATGTCTTACAGCCATAAGCACTGACAATCTGCTTACCTAAACTATTCTGCTCTAAACTTGTCATTTAACTGATGGTGAAGGAGTCGCATGTAATTCACCAGATCGGAAATCAAATTATCAATTAATAATACTGCAAAAAAAATGGAACAAGAAATTCAGTATGGCTGTCAGAGCATCTGCAATTAAAAGGCAGCCGAGCACCAGCATCCCAGATCAGAATTAACTCCACTATCCTTGTCAACCAAGTCCACCAAGCACAGAAAATCTGAGCGAGTGGTTTGCACCTCACACCTATTCTGGAAGTACTTGAAAAGGCAAATGGCAAATTGTTTTTTCTGCAAACCAACCTACCTGTGTGAATGTGGTCATGGTTATTGGGGTTTGGGGGGGTAGGAGGCTTGTGGTTGTGTCCCTGCTTGTGACTTTTGAGGACTGTTACTGGCTTTGAGGGGTTAAATTCAGAAACAGAATGTGCCATAAAGGGAAGTGAGATGTAGAAAGGCACTAAAACATGCCAGAAATGATGGTTAATATATATATATATATATAAAAAATATTGTATATGGCACCATGTCCTGAAGCAGGCCTGTCTGCATCTTGTGTTAAAAGCATATGTAGAAGCAGCATGTCAATAAGTCATATGAATAAATCTAACATGAATTCAAGTCAACTTAAGCAGAGGTCTCAGATCTGACCCTCACAGACGTACAGTTAATGAAAGATAAAAACTTGCCAAGAATTCAGCCCTGTGAATCCGTTCCAAATAAGCAGAGTTCAGCTAGGTTTGAAATTTCCTAGAAGGCCTTCTCCCCTCCCTAATGCACAAAGCAGATTTGCAGAAATGATGGTTATTTGAGTCTGAGGACACCCACACCAGGGGGAAAAAGGTGCCTTTGAACTGTGGGGCCCGAGTGCAGGAGCTGCAGCTGCCGGGGGTGTTGTTGCCACGTCTTGCTCAGCAGTTGCTTGAAGGAAAAAAGCAGCTCTCGGATACCCTTCTTAGCTGCTGTTATGTGATGCAGAAGAAAGCAGACTTATCCATCCATGGGCAGAATTTGGTTATCAGGGAAAAGTTATAGAAAATCCAGTATTTCGTCTGAGAGTTGCATAGCATATGAGGATGAAGCCTGAGACTGAAGTCAGCTCACGCTGGCTTCGTTCAGTGGAGAATAAATGGTAAAGGCTAAACCTGCGCTGATGCCCGTTAGCATTGCTCCTGTAGTGCATAAGGAGAACTCATTTTCTGCCTCCTCACAGTTGGTGGTTCCCTTTACTGACCATCGAAATAACTTCTGTATGCACTGTGCCGTGTGTTCTGCCCTACAGAACAAACGAATGGGTTTGCTTTTCCTGTGATTAAACTTATTAGAGAGACTTTGAGAACTGCAGAGCTTTAAATCCTGCTCTGCAAGCATCCCGAAGTGGTGTCTCAAACGTGAGCCTCAGCAGATTCTCTTCTCCAAAATACACACACTAGAGGGTTTTATTGTTTCCTGTTGTTAGCTATTTACAGACAGGTCCAAAAGCTTAATTTTATGCTGAGTCTAGCATTTGCAGTCATGCCTCAGCACCACTTCTCCATGATCTGTAATATCTCTAGGTGTCATACAAAATGTAGATTCAATGCATGGCTATATGTGATCAGGAAAGCCGGAGCTCCTTGCAAAAGCAAAGGTCGTGCTAAGATGTATTATATCCCTTGAGTCTGGGAAATGCTCCCTTCATGAAGACACAAGTATGTTTGTTCTCCAATGAATCCTTTTTCCCTGTATCCAAGCTCACTGTTCTACCAAGAGGAATGGGGCTTGTGTCAAATTGCTGTGTGTTGTACAAAGATTGTTCTTCTGCTGTGCAGCTTAATTTTTAAGTGCCATGGGCCAGCTGAAATAAATTAGCATGGTTCTGTTTGAAGCCAGTGAGTCTGCACTGATTTATACTAGCTGAGGGCTCCGATCGTTAGGTAGAGTGATCAGGTTACTCTTGTGTAGATCAGTGTTTGCTGCCCGTGGTTATCTTCTGCACTGAAATTTGGGTTTGCTGATCAGTTTTACCCAGGAAGGTGCTGGAACCCCTTTGCCTGGCTTTGTGGCAGATGTAGCATGAGGCTTCAGGACAGACACACATCAAAAAGAAATGAGGACTAAGTCCCACTGGTGTGATTGATTTATTTTGATTTAATCTTGGTTTGGGCATAGCCATAGCAGACTGCAGTAGGGTCAGCTGCAAGAAGGCGCTGCAGGATAGAACCCTTCGGAAGGATAACAGTGTGTAGCCCTTCATAAATAGATTAAGAAGGATGATCTCTTGCCTGTCATGACTCCTCCAGTGCAGCAATAAGAACAGTGCATTTTGAACTCTCAGAGGTATTTTCTTTGACCTTTTGTCACGGAGCATCCTCTACAGCAGAGGAGGTCTCGTGCATCTGCTTCAAATCCCGGTGACTTCGTATTAGGCACTTGCATCTCGCACAGCGTGAACCAGCCTTAGTTCTCCAGGGCCAACGTTGAGCCGCCAGCAGCACGTGCTGCTGCACTGGGATGCCTTCAGTCACAACGCTGAAGAGTCTGCTCTCTTGTGAGAGAGATAAGAGAAAGAGCAGCAAGAGGGAGCTTTGTCACTCCTGCTATCAACGTTCTGGCAGTGATAAGACATTAGTCACGTGGTGGTTTTCCGCTGATCTATAATAATCATCTTTTCCCATCAGAGCTGCTGTCCTCCTCTCACTCACCTGGCTGCAGTCTGAAGCGTTTCCACACTGGAGTACTTGAAAACTGAACTGGCTGAAGAAAGGCACATGTTGCTTTAGAAATCACTCTGCCGTATCAATTACCATTAGATGTGGAAGATCCATTAGCATTGGCCAGTTCCTGATACAGGCACATTAGCTTCTTGACCTTCGTAATAGCGAGTAATGAAAATTGCTTAATTATTTAATCATGAAGACCATGCAACAAATTACAATTTACCGAGTCTTCGCTGGTGAAGACAGAAACCTGGTAGGGCTGGCATCGTCTGGGCTGCTGTTGGTCCCAAGTCACCAGTCGGAACCTTGTCCCAACTGGGGAGTTACACAGCCAGCAGACTGGCCCCGCGAATCCTGCAGACCTCAGCCTCATTGTAGCCAGACAGCTTATGCTAAAACATAAATTTTTGCTGTTCCAGCAGGTAGGAAAGCAAAGTTAAAGTGCGGCAGATCCTGAGCCGGGTTGCGCTGCTGCACACCAGGTATTCTGTGCTTGTAGCATCTCATCTGAGCACATAAGAAATTTGGTTTCCTAGGCAAAGGGATTGTTATTTTGCTTTTATTCCAAGCAGAATAATGGTAGTTTTGAATTGGATCATGAGTCTGACAAGTTCATTTTCATCCTGTACTTACTCGTGGGGTCACACACGGTTATTGGCCAGAATCGCAGGCAGAAATTTTTCTCTCCCCCTGCATTACAGCCTCCTTGTTGAGCCTGGTTTATATTCTCCTGTTCTCCATCTGCTCAATGTTACATCTTCATCCAGGTAGAGGAGAAAAACCCTGGTAAACAGTTCAAAACAAAAACCTGGAAGGGAGAGAGGGAGTGAAGAGTATCAAAGCTACCCACAGGCACAGGGAAAGCTCTGGAGAAACGAAACCACATGGACATAATAGGCCTGGAGGGACCTGCACTGTTGGAGAGCAGCGCTTGGACGGTGGGAGCCGCGCGAAAGCCAAAGGACCCGTGAAATGCTGGAAGCTTCAGCAGCTGAACATTTGGTGAAGCTCCTCAGCCAAGCGCTCGCAGGGTCCGTGCAGAACCGGCAAACTTCTCCCGGTCAGAAATGGGAGAGCTGGCTGGGAACAAGGTCCCCCATGGGCAGCAGAGGTTCTTCTGCTTGGCGTTCAATCATTTTATAGTTTCATTTCTTTCTTTAATGCAGGCTACGTCATCAGTTACATCAGTAACTTAAATCACAGCTTTCATCTCTTGAACACACTCATTTTACTCCATTTTCTCATCAAAATAAATACATTATCAATCACTTTGAACAGATTTCCACTGGAGCAGAGGAAGATTCAACCTGGCATGAAACATCCAGCCATTAGGACAAAGGGAGCATTTTTATGGTTTGGATTTGGAGTTTAAAGAAGAGGAGGAGACTTCAGCTCTTGCATAGTAATAGTGGCAGTAGAGTAATGCTGTTTGTAACTGCAGGAAGAGTGCTGTTCGTTGCAGTGAATCTCAATATGCCATGTAAAAATAAGATATCTAGTCTAAGTGTAGTCCTTGGTTCTATCTCTACAGTATATGGAAAGAGAAAACCATTTCTTCTGGGAAATTTGATGTGTCCTTAAGCATTCCAAGACAGGAGGATGAATTTCAGTCTGGAAAGGCTTGTTTGTCTTCTGTTTATCTTAGATCAGACACAAAGTGTTTAGCAAGTTACACCTGAGATGAAACCAGTCCCAGCTGGAGGAAGAAATCCATAATTACAAACGTAAATAGCATTTCCATCCTTTCTTTCTGTACCAATTGAGATCTTTTCCTACTTAACCTTGTTTGCAAATGCTGCCGCCGTGGGAAACAGCTCAATTGATAGTTGTTTTGTCCAGTAATGGATAAAGATTTTTAGGCGGCTGTTAAGCCCAGTGGTTTAGTTAGTGGAAATATTCCTTTTATTCAAACATGATAGCTGCCCTTGGCATGTCAAAGCATTCTGTTTGCAAGGTGCAGAGTAGATGGTTTTCTCTGAAGAAAGCTGAAGTGTTGTTGAGGATCTTTTGGGGCATTTTTCTCTTTCTGGGAAGTAGCCTGGGATCATTGGCAACGGTGATAAAAGGCGACAGAAGTTAATAAATATCACCTTAGCCTGGTTGGGTCTCCAAATCTGTCTTAATTTTTCTCTGTCTGACTTTTACATCTATTTATTGAAACCATGTATGATTCTCTAAGCAGCATGTTGTAATTTGTTTGGAGATACAGGGCTAGAGATGTGTCTCTTTACTGGCTTCTGAAACAGCTGTGAAATAAGAGTTACAAACTTTTATACAAATGACTTAAACATATTGCAGATTCAGTTAAAAATAAATAAGTCAGTCCTTAGCAAGGATTTCAATAAGCAGTAAGAGTAGCTGAATTAAAATATTTCCACTAAAATTAATGAGCCAATCCTGGAATGCTTAGGCTGACTCTTAAGTGTGCTCATTTAAAGACTTTGAATATGTTTGCCTGTCTGAATTTCTATGGAGCATTTTGAATGCATGACAGATTATAGTCTTCAGTTATTTTAATTTGCTTTTCTTAATGGGCAAAATAGCTAAGAGCCTAATAATAAAAGACACTTACTGCTTATCATTTACATTATTTTATGTGTTCATTAATAACTATAATGGGTTTTATAAAACAAAAAAATCAAGTCTAAGTCTCCCCAGGTCATGTTAGTGCAAATGTTGCATAGTATTATTCTATGGGAGATTTAGGAAATAAACTGTTTTTTGAAGCGCATTCTTAACTCCATACTGTTGCAGAGCAAGTTGGAGAACTTCTAAGGAAATTTCTTTTCTAATTTGCTCTGTGAATAGAAAATGCAGTAGTGTATAAATGGCCTGCTTTGCTTTCTCTAGATACGTTCCCAGGCACTTACATATACCATAGTGCAGTGATGGGCAGAACCCAGACTGTGTACAACTCAGTGAAATCCTCTAAATACAGGTTGTTAGGTACAGGAATAGTGTTGTTACAGTCCTGTCTTCTCTTCTGTAGGCTCAGTTGTCCCTGTTTGTTCAGCCTTTCCTTACACACCTGGTTCCTGGGCTTCCAGGCATTTTCTTTACTGAGAGCTAAACAATCTCCATTGGGCCACTTTTTTCTGGTGGTGTCGTGCTCCGAAAACTGTGTAATTTGTGGACTCACAGGTGTCCTCCAGTCTGCTGCCCATATAGCTTTCCATAGTCTGCATTGCCGCTGCCCTGAGAGTTACGGGGATTTGTGGTTCTTCTTGGCGTCTGCTGGGATGAGAGGGCTCGTAAATTCAAAACCCAGCGTGAGAAATGGAAGTGCTAAGAGCGCAAGAAGGATATGGATCAACAGGAGCAAAACAGAGCGATAAAATCTGGTACCTCAAAGGAGCTCGTCTGTTGAAATTTTACTTCTCAGCAAAACGCGCGGGAACAGTTTAGCTACCCGGTTGCTCCTGATGGAGATGTGTAAACCCTAAGATTTTATCTGTAAAAGCAGGATGCAGTCCTGTGTCACAACCACAGACTGCTTTTCAAGCCCATCTGAATGTGAGATCGCTACAAAGCAGAAAACCGGCTCTGAAGGGCTTAGCTCTGTATTATCTCAAGAGCTGTAACGTTAATTTTCACACAGCTTAGTTACTATATGGGAACCCGCGGTGGAAAATACCCATCTGTGAAATCGCACCGATTTCTTCTGTTCCTGGGATTACTCTAGAGAAACGAGAGCTGAGTCAAGCTCTTGGTGTTGCGGTTCAGGGTTGTGAAGCGTGACTGCAGCCCCTGTGCTCCGTTTGGGATGGGTGCATCGATGCTTCCAGCTCAGACCCCCCAGCCCCTGCTTTGGACCGAGGCTGTGTGTCCTGCCTTGCCGTGGCCAAGCGAAGCTCTGGCAATGCAAGGTCAGCGTCTGGCTCCATTCCATGTCCCCTCGGTAGATTTGGTGCCTGGTCCCAGGGTTCCCAGATGGTCTGTTTGTACCTGTCAGTGCAGGTGAGGATATTCAGCATCCCAGGGCTCCGGCATGGAAATTTCCCATGTTTGCACAACAGGACAGGATCAGGGGATTGCATCTTCCACTGTAAATTGTCTTTCTGTCTGCGATATTTTCCTTCACCAACGTAACAACCCAATCTAGGATGTTTTAGAGGGTAAAATCTGCTTTACAAGCAAATCCCTCTTATGGTGGTCATCAGCCATCGTCACTCATCTTGCTCACATCATCATACGCAGGGTTGTACAGTGCCCTGTGTTTGGGGAGCTCAGAGCTCCAAGGGTTCTTTGCATAGAAAACATATAAATGCGGAGAAGAAGTACTGTCCTTCTGCCACCCTTTCTGTAAACTGTCTCATCTGGAACCCTGTACCCATCACACCGAGAACCCCACATTACTCTTGATTGCATTGTAAAAGGAAAGATAAATGCAAAAAAAATTAAAAATAGCGTGTATGTTCTCCAGTCAGAAGATTATCATACAGATGTGTTACCATCTTCTCACTTCCCAGCCATAAATGAATAAGAGAGCAACTCTCTCCTGAGCCAGTAAATTCCCCCAGCTAGTAATTTTTTCTCCTGATCTGGTGAGCTCCTTAAGAATAGAGGTTTCATCATTATTATTATCATTATTATTTTTATTATTGTTATTGTAAACTACTACAGGAACGGTTTCAACAAAAGAATTAAACCTTACATTGTATCCAGATAATGTTCTTAGCTTCTCTATGAGATTTACTAAATTGCACCCTGGGAATTATGCAAATAAAACTTTTGGTCAAAATGCTACAGGATTACTGTAAAAAAAAAAAGAATAAATTTTTTAAATCTCATTAAGAGTGCTAAAATTACATGTTCCAGTCTAAAAAGCATGTGCCTTTGTGTGATGAATATCTCCTTGGTAGTAATACATACTATGCTTCATTGTCAATGGTCTTTGCAACTTTCTGTGACAAGTGCTAGTTCTTACGTGCTTTTTTCCTGAACACTTCATGTCCTTGTATTCTTACTGGAAATGGAATTAAGTACAGGTAACAGGCAAACCATTGCAGTATGATGGCAATTAACAACAAATAATGAGTCATCGCTGAATATTTGCAACATATTTCCCTCTATCTGTTTTGCTCAATGCGGTATAATTATCTCGTGGATTTTTCTTACTGTAATTGGGTAAGTCATGTGGGTCTTATGATATATTTCATCTCCTAGATCTGCAATGATTTACATACAGACAGTTTAGACCCTATTAATGCTAATAAAAGCGCTGCAAGGACATCCTATAGCATACACTTTATTAAACTGTACATAGCTTTCTTAGAGAGCTGCTGTTTATCTGCATTTCCTGAAAATAAAATATAGTGCCTTTAGCACTGAATATTTAAATCCAGGCTCCTTTTCCCTGTTTCTGTCTCTCTCTATGCATTTCTAATGCTTCTATCATGATGGCATCTGGGTACTGTATGCAACAGGAAATAGAGCAGAAAAATGTCCGCAAAGAACTAACAGACTCTCCTCTTCCATGATTCAGGTTAAAATTGCTTCCATCTTAGTTCCTTGGAACTGGTTTGCTGTTTGGTACTTGTGCTCCAGTTGTAGGCGTGGTTGAGCCAAACTGGGAACCCCACCTCAGAGCTTACAGGTCCAGCAGTGGCTTCCTACATTTTCACTTACATTAAGCCTATCTAAAAATGTATACGTAACAGGTTAGAGCTTGAACTCCCTGACTTGAGCTATACATTTGCACAGACATTCAGTGTTCAGCCCTTTCTGCCTGGCAGGGTGGAAGCTGACTTTCTGAAAATGGGGACTGTGAATTTCAGTTATTGAACTGGTGACTCGGTTGCCATCATTAAAGCCACAGTTGTGCAAGCAAAGCTTGATTTTAATATCCTCTTTTTCACCCACGGATTTGCTAATGAAAATTGGATTAATACCTGTCTGCTTAGGTCCCTATTACAAATACCCACTGGGCCCACAAAAACCTGTATAAACCGTTGTGTGCGGCATGAGGGCACTTTGACAGTGTCCCCAGTACCTCTTTTAAATGATTACACCAGTGTAAGTCAAATCAGTTTTCCTTGGTACTAAAAGCCTAAACAAGCAGTGAATCCTGTAGAGAGAAGACAGATGAAACTGTCTCCATTCCCTGACCTTCAGCGCCAGAAGTGTAGGTGCAGCACGAATCAATCCTGGCAGTGTCTAGTAATAACTGACATTATTAGCCGTTAGCAGGAGCAGAGTATTTGGCGGAGGCAGTGCAAAGAAAACAGTGTGCAAACTTGGTAACGATCTGGACAAAGGCATCAAAGGAGGTTCTCAGAGCCAGGGGGTCTGATGTTATTTTGCAGCATCTTTCCAGCCTCCCATGTCCGAAGAGGAGGAGATAGCAGCCGATCACATGCGGGAGGAACACAAGAACAACCCACAGCCCTGTCCCAGTTCCTTTTCCTGGCAAGCGGAGCCTCCTCTTCCCTTGGGAAACCACCTTTGCTCCCCAAATTTGGGGCTGTTTTGGTGGGTGCACAGACCTCCTGCATCCCACTGAGCCCACTCTGGCTCCTCACAGCTGCCGTAGCGGAGATGCTAACGTGCACTCAGCAAGGAGATTTCTATTACCTTCCCGCTACTTTCTTGCATTCATAGACCTGTTAGGGTAAAATTTATGCACGTTGCTTTTACAAGACGATTTGTGGTGGTGCGGGGGGTAGTGATTTATTTGTACCTTGCGTTTTCTTCTGAGAATAGTCATGCTGTTGTAAGAACTTCTTTCAGCATTTGAACAGAAAATTAAATTTTGGTTTAAAGAGATAGTCAGGGTTGCTAGGACAACATATTAACC
The DNA here is from genome assembly GCF_963082525.1 of Nesoenas mayeri. Classification (NCBI taxonomy): domain Eukaryota; kingdom Metazoa; phylum Chordata; class Aves; order Columbiformes; family Columbidae; genus Nesoenas; species Nesoenas mayeri. Next base: position 7,855,019 of record NC_137562.1, read on the forward strand.
TCCCTTTTTTATTTTCTCGACTCTGTATCCAAGGTTCATGTAGTTTGTCATGCTAATTTGGTTTGTTGTGTGGTTCTCAAGGTATGGGAGAGAAGGGGTTTCGAAAGCAACATGCCAAACATGCTTTTCCTCAACTAATAGTCAAATGAAATGGTGGCGTCACACCGGGCATTGCCGGCCTTGCATTGTCAAGCCATCAGGTTTGGACAAAGAAGGAGCGAACAGCTCTGTTCTTAGAATTTCATGGGTGTATTTGTGTCCAGTCACTGAGAACATGGTGTGGGAGCTTACAGACAGTGTTTTCAGAAGTGATTAATGGCTGGGAGACTCTGGGTATGGCTGAACACTTTGGACACTTTAAGGAGCCTAGGGTTTCAGTAACATGTAAACAGTGGTTTTGTGCGTGTAGATTCTTCCACATCTAAGACAGAATTGCAATGATTCCTAGAGAATCATCATGAATAAAAGAAGAGGAAAATAGCTGAAAATACGTGGCATACACTTTTCCTGGCTTTTCCCCAAACCTTTGGCGCACAGGTCTCTTGTCAAAATCGACAGTGGTATTACATTTATGCAGCTCTCAGGCTCCAATCTTTGAAGTTGTTTAAACATCCATATGGCTTTTGTCCAAAACTTATCGATTGCTGTCTTTGTTATTTTGTTCAGATTCGTTCCGATAAGGACAAAGAGATCCATATCAGATACAGCATCACCGGAGTGGGAGCCGACCAGCCGCCAATGGAAGTGTTCAGCATTGACCCTGTGTCTGGCAGGATGTATGTGACTCGCCCGATGGACAGAGAAGAAAGAGCTTCCTACCATGTAAGCATAGAACAGCTTGAGTCTTATCTAGGTTCACAAGCTTGAAGGGACACACAGCTTTGAGGACACCGGGGTTTTGTTCAAAATCAGAGCCCGGTTCCCAGTTTAGACTGACTCCCCATGTCAGCAGAGACCTGGGAGATGTTTGCACAGGGATGCTCTGGCTTAATTAAGAGCACAAGTCTCAGGAGCAATTGAGTGTGTGTATGGAGATGCTGGTTTTGTTTCTGCTTTCCTTTAGTGTAATATGCTCTTGCTAAATCAACCAAACCAATGCAAAGCAGCATTAAACCGGTGTCCTTTTTGGACACAAAGTCCAAGTCATTTATTTAAAGTGGTGCAGCATCACACTGCTTATTAAATCCATGCAAATTTGTGGAGACTGAACACCCCAAAACCAGGAGAAGACGATCACTACATTAGCACATCTTGGGAAATTACTAATTTAAGAATCATTACTGCAGCTAAACATGCAATAATTGGTGTAGTCATTTTTCATTTTAAATCACTAGGAGATGTTCAGGCAGTATGATGGGGGTGTGTCAGATAGGTTTTTAAATATGCAGATAGACTAATATTATATATGAGGAAATTAATTATGATTAATTACACTCAAAAGTGGTGCCTCACGCTATCCTAGTTCATAAAATGCTCTACCTGCAGAATACTTAGAGTGTAATTGGCCATTATGTTTTGATATAAATCCTAGGCCCTGTATTGCACAGCATAATTGCATAGCAGATACAGTCCCATAAATTGCCTAAAAAATGTGTTGCACCTTGCACGATAGCCCTGCAAAATTTCCAGCGCTTTCTGCATCTACGCACCAGTTCTTTCCTGGAATGGCTGTGACAGGTTGTTTCATGGATTGCTCTGTATCGTCTATCAGCATCATAATAGCCATTCGCGGGGATGCTGTAGTGTCAGTGAAACGGTACGGGTCACTTCCACTGACACCATACCCCTAACTGCACCATCCGAGATGCACATTCTGTCAGCTTTATCAGGTATCCAGTTAACCATGTTGACACAGCTTCTGGACTGGGATAGAAGGATAAAGAAAATAGATTACCTCTTTAGTTGGGTGGAAAAAGAGATTTCCCTTGGGTAAAAGAGGATCTGAAGGAAAATTATTTTATCCTCTGTGAACAAGAACAATTATTTTGTTTGTTGTGCCTAGGAAAATATGAAGAGAGGTTGTTTTGAAAAGGGAATATTGGAGATAGAGTATGTGTCATCTCAGCGTTGTTGATATTGTTTCAGAAGTGCCAGGTTATTATAACAGTGTAGTCAATAATACAATACACAAGTTAACACTTTTGATGGAGCCACTGTGATGTCTACTGTCAGACACTCTCCATCAAAAACAGAAGATGAAAAAGATTTTGTCCTCCATAATAGCAAATCATGTGCCCCCTGTAACCTACTGGCGCACAGTAAACTGAATTCTCGCCTTGGCAAAGGTGACTGGGTAATTCTGCCTCGTACACAGTGCAGGATTTCCAGCCTTTTCTGTTCCTTATGGAAACAATGAACTAGCAACATCCCTATGTAAAGAAACATATTCAGATTCTGAGGGTTAAAGGAAGATGTAGTTTATAGAGAGTGAATAACTGATAAGTATGTTACGAGACCTCACAGACAGCAATAGTGAGTGACAGAAAATCTTTCTTAGCAGAACAGTAGAAGGTGATGGAGAACATTTTAAGTCATGGCTGTAAAAAACCTTTAGAACCTTCAGCCTCAATAGTAATGGACTCGTGATTTATTGAACCATCAATTGTTTGTTTAATAATACTTTACAAAATGTTTATAAATACACCGTGCACAAAGCAATTACCCAAACACTAGTGCAGAAACTTACAGTAGGAATGGACAATCTTAGAAACTAGAAAAAATTAGGCCAGCTTCCAGAAGGAAAATAATCTCAGCTATTGCAAGTTTCAGAGAAGCAGATGAATTTATGACACTTCATATAGCTGAGTCTCTAATTGAAAGGGAAGACAGACTTGGAGCTGGGTTTACACCAGGCACTGGAGGAGCAGTCACTGAGGTGAAGGTTTGGGTATGAGCTGTGGAGTCTGGCCATCTTTAAATCGGTTTGGCATCTGCTGTAGAGTTTTCTTTAGCTCAACTGGTAGCTTAACTCTTCAGCTGGGGTGGAGGATGTTGGTGGAGCTGCAAGGCATCATCCCTGGTCTCTGGGCTTTTTTACCCAGTAGGACATGGGCTTCTTGTCCCATACAGGCTTGCTGCTCTGGCTGAAGACAGATGCAGTTATAGAACTTCAGGTTTCCGCAGCCCTAAACAGAATGACGTCTTTTCAGCATCTCTATCAATGTCAAGTGTTGTCCTTGCTGTTTTCATTCCCAGGTAATCTAAAAACTAATTATAAAAAAAATACATATATAAGTTGCAAGTGTTTGTGAGGCTACATACAAAGAGTTCTGTTTCATTAACTGCCACATTTTCAACACATATTTTCTTATGCATAATTATCTGTATCGCTTCAGGACTGCCATTTTTAAAATACTAGTGTTTTAACTCTCCCCGCATTTAGCAAGCCATTTGTCTGATGAAATCTACCTTTTTCCCTAAGGTGAAACAGATTTATTCTAATTAGATTGAGAGTTCTGTAGCAAAGCTACATTTTCAAGATAGTTCTTGAACTTCTAGGGAGGATCATTCCAAGTTTGATGTATGCAGAAATGCATATGCCTCTGGGACTCTGGCTGCCCAGGTGCGTGCTGGCATTCCTGCATTAACCCCAGCACAGCTGGCAGTGGTCGTGATCGCAAGTTCAGCTGTGTTTTGGCTTCATCTCTTTTCTTGTCTGCGTTTCAAACCGGAGTACCAGTTCTCCAGGGACCTTGCAGACATCCCAGATGCAGAGTCAGCTGCAAAAATGAGCAGAGAAAAATGAGAAGGGCTTTGCAGCCACTTAACCAACACCACATTGTGGCACAGAAATGCACGTGTTGTGCTGAGTGACGCTGTGGGAACTGCTCCAGCACCTCTGGTGTCCGTGTCTGGGGACGCAGCCTCGGGCCACACTGCCAGCACCAGCACGAGCTCAGTCACCACGTCTTGCTGCCATCTCGCTGCGGCCGCCGTGTGTTTCTGCCTCTCACCTTGTAGTCAGCCCTTAACCATAGAATCATGGAGCGGTTTGGGTTGGAAGGGATCTTAAAGATCGAGTTCCAGCCCCCCTGCCCTGGGCAGGGACACCTTCCACTAGATCAGTTGCTTAAAGCCCTGTCCAACCTGACCTTGAACGCTCCCATGAACGGGGCATCCACAGCTTCTCTGGGCAGCCTGTGCCAGGGTCTCCCCACTCCCCTGGTGACAAATGTATTCCTTATATCCAATTTAAATTTACCCTCTTTCAGTTTAAAGCTATTACCCCTCGTCCTGTCATTACATGCGCCTGTAAAAAGTCCCTCTGCCGGTCCCCTTTAGGTACTGGAAGGTTGTTACAAGGTCTTCTCAGAGCCTTCTCTTCTCTAGGCTGAACAACCCAACTCTCTCAGCCTGTCCTCGTAGGAGACATGCTCCAGCCGTCTGGTCATCTTCATGGCCCCCAGTGTTCATTGCATGCCAAACAAGTTTCAGCAGGTGATAATATTTAATATACATGAGTTCTCTTGCCCTTATTTAGCTGCGTTACCCAAGTCCCATTTGTTCCGCTGACAGAATTAGTGACTCTGAGCGTCTTTTCTAATCCAGACACCAATTTCGTATCAAGCTGCAGTTAGGTCTGGCAAGTACAAGGGATAGTAAATTGGCAGGTTAGTTTTCCAAGACATTTTTCAAGCTCTGTTTTCAAAAGCCATCAACATAAACATGTCAGTAAGCAGTAATTGCTTATGATACTGAAGTAATGTGCATTATGGAGAAACTTTGAAGCAAGTCCTAAGCCAGTCCCAGACGTGTATTTCTTCAGCATCAGACTGATGAAATACTGTCTCAGAAATGGCTGGAGCAGAACAGGTGGGTAATAGTGTGAAAAGGAGTTATTTGAAGTACAAAGAGACAAAAAATTATTGGAAATTAAGGGATACAAGAGCTAATTCCAGTATTTTGAACCAAGTTCTAGTGAATAATGCTAGCCATTTGTGTCACAGTTCTCTAATTTGAACTTTTAATCACAATTAAGAGCACACAAATTAGGCATGACATTGTATGCTTATTGCTTTAAGGCTCTGTCACTGATTGATAATGTATATTTGTATTAGTGGTATTAGTGCATAAGTAATAGTCATATTTAACACAATTCACTGTGTTGACTTTGACTAACTACCTTCAGATACCACCAGCCTCCAGTGTAATCAATAATCATGATACTGAATCATTTGTATGCCAACAGCTACATTTACACTGGAAACTGTCAGTAGTAAAACCTCAGAGACCTGTGGTAGCTGCTGCTGAATATGATAGGAATGGTTGTCATACTTTTAAGCAATATTTGTTAAAGAATATCGAGCCAGCTTGGCTGGTGTACAGCAGAGTGAAACACCGGCTCAAGATTAGCTGGGACCTGTCTTAATTTTTCAGAATGCTCTGCAAGGTATAGCGTTCAATATTATTTATTCCTTCTCTGCTCTTGTCATGTTCTCCCTCTTGGGGACCAACTTTATAAATGTTTCTTAACTGTGTCTGCAGCTAGACACCAGCTTGAATACTCGTGCATGACCCATGTCTGATATTTGTCCCGTGGCCCAGGTTGGTCTCACCGGCCTTTTCAGGGGTGGTTTTTTCCAACTCTAATTGACGCGTGTGTCTGATGGAGCACAGCCATCACCTTTTGTGCCTTGCCCAGCGCCACATGTGTCTGCTTTCCATCCCACCCGTGATTCTACCACCAAACACCCTCTTGGTCCCAGGTGGGAGCAGTTGGCAGCCTGAGCCCTGGAGCGCCGCGTTGGACTCAAACTGTGCCTCTCACCTGAAGGACAACTCCAGAACGAAACGTGTTGTCCAGCTTGAGGATGCCTCTTTAATGCAAAGAGTAGGGCAGGAGTGTAAGGGAGGAAGGAATTAAGGGAAGGAAATGTAGTATCTGCTCTGCCTTGGAGACAGGACTCATTTCTCAGTGGACAGGCTGCCTCATGAGAGTCTGTCCTGCCTCTGCTCCCTCCTCTGGGAACATGCTCTGATGAGGAGGAGCTCCCACCGAGCCGAGATTCAGCCTCTTGTCTCCCTCTGCTGCGCTGGCACTGACCATAGAGCAGCAATGTGTTGGGGAAGGATATGGAGGCGTTGGAACATGAGAATTGTTGAAAGAATGCAAGCAAGCCCAAGAGGAAAAAGAAAAAAAAGGAAGTTTATTGGATGTGAGGCAAAAGAGAAGCAGGAGTGAGCAGAGGAGTGTGCAGAACGGCAGCAGTACTGGCTGCCTTGGGAGCAAAGAGCAGCTACAGACACCCAGACACCTGCAGGTGCAGGGTTTGCTGGGCTGGGCTTGGGCAGCGGGTGCTGTCTTGGCCACCCAAAAGCTGTTAGTTGGGTGCACTGTCCTCCCTTCCAGAGCTCAGGTGACACTTGTGCTCGTCACTGCAGCTTTGATGAGATTTCTGCAGTCTTGCTTATTGAATATTTTTTTTTCCTTGAGTGCAAGAGGTAACACTTTCATGGGTACATGTGCTTAGTGAGTGCAACAAGCAGATAGATGTGCATTGCTGAGAAATCCCTTACTCCTGGAGATTTCAAACAAAAGCTATCAAATGTAATTAAAAATATGCGGGGAGAGAGTCAGATCAGAGAGGAAAGATACCAGATTTGCTCTCTGCTTTATCTCTGAATGGAACTGTTTCCGCTGCTGGAAATGCAGCAAGAGAGAGCCCAGTGCTGCCTCAGTTTGAAGATAATAACTTTAATTTTAGCTCCGAATTACTTTTTTTTCAAAGGCAGTCTGACCTCTGACTGGTAAAGTTATTGAATTGCCATGTCTGACGTGATGAAGGATGGCTCAACAGGTGGGAGTCAAAGCGGTTTGTATGCAAGCAAGAAATGCAGATATTAAGAGCATTGCAAGTCATGCAATACAAATGGTACATCCCGTGTTGCAAACAAAGCCATATTTCTTCAGTCTTTAAAGGAAAAGGGCGGCTTAACTTCCTTTAAAAAAATGTTTTTCTCCCAGCTCATTTCACGTGGCAGTTTGTTCTCTTTGCTTGATTAAATGTTAATCCAGCCCATCTTAATAGCATGCAGTTTCTTTTGTTAAGCTCTGGACTTCTGAACACCGTACATGAAGGAGAAAGCCGCATCAATCACAGCACAGCGAGAGCGAAAGGCGGAAGCCGGCGCTAATGCAATTAGCACATTTATTTGTCATGCATCAGAGGAGCTCAAGACCTCCTTGGCACCAGAGCTCCAGCTCCCAGCGGCATCCCCAAGGCCTGGGGAGCTGCTGGGGGGGACCAGAGCCCTCGATCCCTTAGAAGGCACGAGCTGGTGTGTGGCAACGTGCATGAGGGGTGGTGGGCAGGTCCCTGTCCCTCAGCCCCACTCTCCCAGCCCTTGCACCAAGCCAGCGTCCTCTGAAGGCTCCGTCTGTCAGTCCATCACCCCGCCAGCCTCACAGGGTGTCCCGCAGTCCTCCTGAGCACCAGCCCCAGTTTCCGTGGAGGTTCAGCAATGCTCCCTGGTGCCGAAGTGAAGAAAGGTGACAAACAGGGTCTGCAGCACTTGCCCCCATGCATCGGCAGGGTCAAGCAGCCCTTTCCTCGCTTGTCTCTGTTTTCCAGCACCGGCAGCTCCGCTCAGCGCACACGCCAGTTAGAGTAGCCATCTGTTCCCTTTAATGAGAGAGCTACCCATTTTTTTCACCTGATTACTGATTGTTCCAGACTATTGTTGATTGCTTTGTTTTATTAATTACTCATTTTGACATGCTGTATCTGTCCCTTTTGTTCAGAAAACAGATGCTCTTGTTCTCGAGCATTATTGCTGATGGTTATTACTAATAAGATAAAGCCACAGTTTCAGTTTAACTGAGGACTCAGCACTGTGGCTCTGGTTATTGCAATGCTTCAACGCTGGATATTTTAGTCAAGCCTGAGAAAAACATTTCGTTCTTAATGCCATGGGAAGTCCCATCATTTGAAGGAAAGGGACTTTTTAAATGTGTTTTGGTGCATAATGCAGTGGTGTCGGTAGTTGTTGCTGTTCCTAGAGACCATGATTAAACAAAGAATAAACAATACCAATGTCATTCTGAAATCTCTTCGCTTATTAATCTCTGCTATTGTGGTTATGAAAGACTGAAAGTTCCCATAAGAAACCTCTTAAGTCAAACCCATTTCCTCGCTGTGCTTGGAACTAAGCAAAATTTGCTTTTCAGATTGTCAGGCAAGGTTCACCACATCTTAAAAATCAAAATATAGTGGTCTGTTAGCAGTGAGGGAGATAACATCACTACACCAGAGTTTAAGTGTTTCCACTGACAATTGCTATTTTAAAATATTATTTCAATATTATGTGAAGCCTTGAAAAACTGCCTGTGTGTGGAGTCTAGATGGAAGCCACGTCACTGCTTTCTGCTGGAATTAGATGCCCACTCAGTTCAATTTTGAGAAAGTATTTATGAGGTGAAGTCAATTCTCACAAAACAGGGTCTCTCATTCTGCAACAAATCCAATTGCTGATATTGTGCTTTTATTGTGCTTATTCCCAGCTCCGGGCTCATGCAGTGGATATGAATGGAAACAAGGTGGAGAATCCTATTGACCTTTACATCTATGTGATTGATATGAATGACAACAGACCGGAGTTTATAAACCAAGTCTATAATGGATCTGTTGATGAAGGCTCTAAACCAGGTACTGTTATAAAAAAGTCTTAAAGTTATCACCACCTTTCAAACATTAATCTGATGTGGTGGCTTTGCCTCCTCTTGAAATAGGGGGAGTGTGGGAGAGGTTTGCTGTTGCTGGCACTTTGTTGAAGACTGATAGAGGTGAGAACAATCTGGCTGGTATCTCTGGATGCAGAGAAAGTGCAGATGAATATCTGACTCCTTGATATTTAATCCAGTCATTTGCAAACTCAATATCTGGCTCCCAGTCAGACTCCAATGGAGTCTGTGTCCCAAGGTGTGAAGAAAATACTTTCTTATTTGGAGGCTGATGCAAACCTATTGAAGTGAGAATATTCCCACTGAAATTGCTGGCTCGTCCTCCGTCCCCATAGGCTTTTTGTACAGAGGGTGAAATGGGGAAAAACCTGAAGCAGAGCTTCAGAAAATTTACGGGTGAAAAATTAGTGAGAGTAAGCTGTACACAGAATACAAGTGATTATTTTTATTTGAACATGTTTATATGCTTAAAAAATCACACTTATAAGAGTCTTTAATGTTTTCAGCTATATTGTTGATTTGTTATTTAAGTGTGGTGTAACTGTGCAGTTTCCAATATGGTAGCAGAGTTATTTTAGCTTATTGCTGAGCATAACTAACGTGAGTGTCTTAGTTTTTTAAACAGAAATTATACTGTAAAAACTGTCACCGGTACAATTGGAAGTCTCCTGAAATCAGAGGGCAATTTTTCTAAGATAAATTTTATCCTCAGTTATTTGCCAGCCGAGGGGTTAAGCACCGCGTGACTTTGTTTTGTGTCAGCAAACATTTATCACGGCTTCTCCGCTGCCTGAGGTGTCATAGGGAAGTCTCCGGTGGCCACTATTTTTAACAAGGTGATTCTCAGTCCTGATTGATTGTCTTTCAGCATTGTGAGGAATGGGCTGCTGGGGTGATACGTACTGGGGACAGAACATGACATTATTTTTGAGGAAAGGATAGGTACAGCTCCCTTCCTGAGATGCTTCGGGTGGTGACAAAGTGTGGATCCCGATTCTGCTTGGCAGAGGGGACACAAGAAGTCCCTGAGCTGATGGCTCTAGTGACATCCTCCTGGAGGATTATCCCGCTTCCATTTGAAGGCCACTTTGGGGCATAGGAAGGTTTGACAATTGATACAACATTTCTGTAGAAAATCAAATTTCTTACATCTTACTCTAGGTCAGATCAATATTCAAAGTGTTCCCAAATGTTGTAACTGGCTCTGCTCATTTGTGTCAAACAAGCAGTAAATTGCATCCTCTTGTCTGAAATCCAGATAAGCCTTTGAGCTATTAAATCAGAATAGGATAACTTTGCCTACAAAATACTTGTGCCTCTGCTTCTACCAGTGATTTTTGGTATTCTGTATCCCAGGCTGGAGTGCTTGCCTTTAAGGCAGGTAGGTAGAAAGCAATCTGGTTTTATTCAAAAGCAATTACATTTGTCTTTGATGTGTTGGTTTTTTTTTTACCTCTGTCCTGTTTAATCGTTATTCTTTTAAAGGTTTATATTAGTATTGAGCATCTGTTCTTTGCTTTTGTAGAACCTCCTGGGAATTTAGGTATCTGAGGCCCTCATTCCATGTACTTGACAATAAACATTATGTTGTGTCTTTGAGAAAGTGATAGAGAGGTCGTAGAGTTTCTGTGGATGTCTGCACGCTCCTCCTTTGCCTCAAAGTTACGAACCCCTGTTTTCTGTAGATACAAATATAGATGACGTTTTTAGCTAAGCACAGATCTTGCAGGGATTTGGAAACTTTTTTATCATTTAAGATGCTTCAGAATATTACAATAACTAAGGAGATACCACACCAGCCTTTACAAGGGGAAAAAATACGTGGGCAGAATTCAAGATCATTTGTGGCAATGGTCAGCAAATGAAACACATTGCACACTTTTAGAGGTAACTGCAGAATGTGTTCATATAACAGTATGTTATGTATTTATATGCATCTGTAAATATATATATGCATATGTGCATTTATCCGTTTATAAAGTACAGATTTGCTTCAAGCAAACTAAAAAATCTCATTATATATTACAGGAGTTCAGCATTCATTTTCCACTGTTCATTGCTATTGAACTGTGCCTGAGGACTGAAAATGCTTCCCTGGATATCCTGTACAATTGTTATTTCTCACATCTTCCATATGCCCATTTATAATGGCCGTGATTGAAAATACAGTATTATTGGATTACCACAGTATCTGCAATGTTCTTAATAATTCTGCACACCTTTTATGAGAAAAGTAGCGAGAGTATTAGAGTATCCCAAATAAATGCTGACTCTGAGGGCAGCTGGTGTGAGCAGCCGATGACTGTTTGAAGTCAGTAGGAATTTTGCCCAGATTAAAAATTTAAGGGGAAAAAAAAAAAAAGGACATATGGAACTCAAGCTCTACCCATGGAAATTTAGCAGAGCAAAACCATCAAAAATATGCTGTTGAGCACAGGGCACAGTGACCTTGAGCTGCAGGGAAAGCCCCCGTAAGACTTTGCAGGATCAGTGGAGCAGATCCCATTCAAAGCGAGCAGGAAGGGTCCCTGCGGAGCTGCCACTGGACACCCCGGGGTGCGGGACAAAGTGGTGGTGTCGGGGCGCGGGCTAGGATGTGGCTCCAGAGGATGCTGCACCACGTCCCCTCCCAGCAGCTGGGATGCAGCGAGCTGGAAGGGAGCACCGCACCTGCTCTCCAGCCCTGCGGGACAGCTGAAATTGTGCCTGGCCATGGCAGGGGATGGAGGGCGGCCAAGGAAGATGTGACCAACCGACTCTGTGTGAATAAACCAAAAGGAGATAGAGTGAACCCAGAAAATGGGAACATGGGAAGGAAGTGCGCTCCAACGCGCAGCACAGTGTGATATTGCTGGACTCTTAGCCTCCCATGGAAGAAGCAACTTTGCTTTAGCCTAAAATACAAATATCCTTTAAAAGGGGATTGTCCAAGAGCTGGAGGAGTTGGCAGGAACGTGAAGAGGCTCATTAGAGACAGCCTGATGGGGTTTAAGTGAAGGGGCTTCCCAGACTGCAGAGCACTCAGGCTGCCGGGGTTTCCGAGAGGCGCGTGCTCTCTGCGGTGTGCGAGTCACCTTGAAGCAGCCCTTGACAGGAATAGAAACGAAATCATCAAGTATTATTAATTATAATAGGTTGTTGTTGCTGGTTAAGATTATAATAGCTTAATTGAAATAGTGTCTCACAGTGTAGCACAGTGTTCTTGAAATCAGGAGCTCATTCGTGTGAAGTTCTCTGCAGTGTGAACACGTGTGTCACAGCCTGGCCCCTTCACAACCCAAAGTGTCTGCTGGCTCTTAGACTGAATTGCATTTCTTTTTCCTCTTCTCATGCTCTCTGAAAAACATTTTAATGCATTTTTTTGTTTATCTGGCCTAAGGTCATGCACCCAGACAATTTAAATGTGTAAACAGAGGCCCTTCCAAAAATGCGGAACAGCAATAGTGATGCAGGATTTTCTTTTCCACAGGACCATCGTTCTTCCTTTCTCTCCCCCTCCACGAGTTGTTTTGATTTAACACACCACTGTTTGAAAGTATATCTTAAAAGACCGTGTTTTACTCATATCAAATAATGTTCTGCCTCTTTGAACTCTGCCTCTACACGAAGAACACAGCCAAGTTTTAAAAATGCAGCTGCAAGCTCGAGCTGAAATTCCCCTGGTCCCTCTGGCAGCCTTAATCAGCAAAGTTCTCCCGGAGCTGCAGAACTTGCCTTCCAGGCACTGATAAGGCGGGAGAGCTTGGCTGCCCAACGCTGCCCGCCCTGCGAGGGCTCCGCTGCCCTTTCAAATCCACGTCTGAGCAAAATCTACACAAAATCCGCCGCCTTAAACCAGAGAGGAGCTGGGCTTTAGGGTGGGTTTTCCCTCCCGTACAACAGCAGTTACTGCGATGAGCCCAGCCCTTGTGCATCCCAGGGGTGTCTGTGGGGAGTGCTGTTTCAAAAGAAATCCTACAGTTTCCAGAAAATTGCTCAATAAGATAGAATGAAAATGCTTAAATGTAAAACCAAAAAAAAAAAAGGGGGGGGGAGTTTAATCACAGAACAAAAATGTGAGGGAGAAGGATTATTTTGGTCACTGCAGAAGCTTAGTTTTGATATAACCACCACAAAATGTACCTTACGGTAGGATGTGGATGTCTTACTTAACTGAAGCGTTCAGTTCTGAAAAGGTCAATGTGAAATGCTCTGCAGCGACTCGAGTGCTTTGCTCAGGGTTGTATCTATTTTGTTTTAACAGAAAGATTGTCAAAAATTAACACATCTCTCCAAAACAATTTGTTCCTGTCAGACTGGCCTTTTCCATTCCCATTCATCCATTCCACTTCACTAACTCTCTGGATACATCTTGGTCCCTTTCAAGTCAATAGAGAAACTCCAAGTGCTTCCTCCTAAACTGGTGTTTCATCCAGCTGCTTCTTTCTCATGGAGTTGTGTAGGCGGGATAGTTCTCCCTGGAATGGTGTGAAAGAATGCAGAGTATGGACAGTCCTCCAAAATAAGAGAATATTAGTATTTCTTACAGGAGGAATGTTGTAATTTGAAATTTCCCTATCTCCTCCTGATTTCATGAAAGTCTGAGAAAATAATTGTTGACAGCATGCCACGTGAAAAATGAAATATTAATAGCTGGGAGCCAAATCTATATGTGGCAAATTGAGTTAAAAACAATCTCATAAAAATAAGCAGTATATTTAAAAAAAAAAAAAACAAGGATTTTAAAAGCCGATTATTCTACTAGTGTCCCAGTTTGTTTATTTTATTTCTATGCCAGCAGAGATTCCCTCGGAGATTAACACCATGGACTAATGCACAGATGGGGCCAGAAACTTGAAAGTCATCTGAATATTAAGAATTGAAATCTTTAGCCTCAGTGAACAGAAAGCCAATTATGAGGCTGAATTAGTTTTCAAATTAAACTGCAATTTAAGGCTTCTGAAATTAATTTTTTAAGGCATATAGTTGCATTTGTATATACATATATTCACGTGGAGAATTTGGAATCTGCATTTCTGGCTCCTTCCTCTTTTCCAGCCTGATAGTGCAATTCATAAGGAGATTCCTGGTGTCCTGCAGGTTGTTCTTGCAGCGAGGGAACCGGCGGCTGTTGCTGGGTGGCAGGAGAGGAAACGAAAGCAGCAGTGCCTGGTATCTGAGGGGAACACGTTTCATTTTTATAACGTGAAGAACACACCGAGTGAAAACCCTGTTTTCCATTACGCACTATTCCAAAATCTCCTTAGTGCTGCTTATAATTAAAGCATTCAATATTCTTTTCCCAGCTTGGAGATAGTTTGGTTTTAATACTCTCTATTTAAGAATGTTTGAATTCAGCAGAGCACCTGACCAGGTTCTGGGCTGATGTGAGTGCTGGTGGGGATGTGACATGGGGAGGTCGGGGTCTGTACCAAGTGCCCGTTCCTGCTGATAGCCCTGGAAGTAATAATGCAAATGCTGTGTGTTTCAGAGACATCCTGCAAAGGTAAAATCTTCAAGAGCCAGAGTAGGTCTCAACAGGCTTTCCTGGTCATCCCAGAGCTCATCCCAAGTTGGTCGCATTCCTTCTGGCTTCATCACATGTGTATCGATGCAGCTTGGGAGGTGCTACTTCATATACTATTAAAAATGGCTTTATCCAGCCTGGCTCTCTTCTCTCACACATTACACACAGACTTAGGATACACAATATTCTTTTTGAAGTTCTTTTGCTCAGCCAAGCACAATTGTAAGGTAAGAAATTGTTTTTCTGCAGACACATGTGGTAGTGCTTCCCATTTTGTTTCGAGGTGGGTGGTTATGAAATCTGGTCTCTTAATTTCCTTCTCAGAAGCATCTAGTCCCAAGAGCAAGGAAGTGAATTATAGGGCTGTAGGTGAGAAAAAAAAATGCAAATCCCCAGACTGATGGTTTTTCCCTCCAGAAAAAATTGTCAAGTTGATGTAAAGCAAAAAAATTTCGAAATCATGTTCTGAGATTATTCTGGAAAGGGAGTTACAACCCTACAATAGTCCACTGTCTGCCTCCTTTTTACCAGCAGTTACAAATAACATAGTGTTATATATATTATAGTATATATGTTATATTACATTGTATTATATTATGTTTGTAGCCTATAATGTTACATTATATTGTCAAAATTCAAGGGTTGGCTTCAAGCCTTGTGGAAAATGTGTTAAGTCCGAGGTTTTGTGCAGCCGGGTCTGCATTATTTCACTAATTGCACGTCTCCAGTTAGGCATGAATCCTGCCTGTACTTGTGAGCACAGTTCGACGGTGATGTTCAGGATATCTTGTCCTAAGTCATGCTCTCTCCATTTTTTGAATTTGCCACTGGGAATCGAGAGGATTCATCTGCAGGAGCTCAGCTGAGCTGAGGCTCATCAATTTATGCAGTCAGAACTATTTGCTCAGAGGCTGAATCTGCTTTTGCCCATCTTGAAACTTCATTTCTGTTACTTCTCTGCGGCATGCAGGGTCTCAGCGGGCTGCAGGCTGCTGTACCCGACTTCTCTTCCAGTCTCGCCATGCCCATGTGTATGCTGCCTCACTGCCTTTTCTCTCCTGAGATATTTAATTTTTAACAATAAGAAGGTGTTATTTCAGTTCCAGGTGACAGCAGCCTCTTCATCTCACTCAGTCATCTCTCCAGACCTGCTCACTCTCTTGATTCTCATTAGGTTGACTCTTGCCTTGTTTGAGGCTGCGAATCTGATGTCTCCGCTAATTAGGAAGTGGCATCCTTTATGAATTAGGTTAGCTGCTTGAAAGGTCAAAATTTGCCAATGATTACAGAAGTAATAGTGAAAGAGAATGACAGTAGCTATCAGTTATGACTGAAGGAATGTCATTTGGAAGGAAAGTGCTGTTTTTATTTAGTTTTCTATCTAGAGCATGTGGGATGCAGTTTATTTTAAGTATATTTGCAATTTATTACATCTGCAGTAGAGTTTCAGGCACTTCTTTCATCTCAATGTCTGGCACACATTCCTTTTTACCTATGTAACTCCACTCAGCACCTTTCATGAATGGCTCCAAAGTTTTCATTTGAAACCCTTAACAATGAGTGTGTGAAAGTTCTTCAGATCACCTATTGAATACGTTGTGTTTTCTTAACTGGAGGATACAAGTCTGTTCACTGAGATGTTTTAGTCTTTAACGCTACAGCAGTTCTCCAAACACCATTCTCAAACTCCTATTTCCTGGCAAGGTAAATGTGCCCATGAGGAGCTCCTTGCTGTGCTGTTTTGACTGCTACTGACACCCCAGTTATGGCCAGTAAAACTAACTGGGGGTCACTGGTGGCTTTTCTAGTCCGCTGTCCTTCTGTTCCTGAAACCTCATTGCAATGGGTGAAATCACTTGAAGGGTGAGCTGTTCCTACTGGGAGGAGGGCATGAGATTCCCAAGCTCTGTGGGGAAGAAAACTGATATCAGGACACTCTTCGGGAAGAAAAAAAATCGGAAATGTGCATTTTATCCTCCTTTTCAGTATTTAATCTTCCCATCCACAATTAGTCTTATGTCTAGCATCGGATGCAGAGTATTCACTAAGTGAGCTCTCCAACTTGGGAGAAAAAAATTAGGAGCAAGGGGAGGTTTCCATTAGTACAAAGCCATTATTAACTTGAGTTAATGAAGATCTAATGTAATATGGCCATCACCACATGTCTGCATGTAATGATTCAATCCTTTTCTATGGGGGAATGATTAAATTAAGTATCTTGTAGGTCAAAATTAGACTGAGAAGGTTAACCAACCTTTAATGATTCTGCAACCATTTACCAGCCATTAAAAACAAACTGTAAGATAAAGCTGAATAGAGAATCAGCCTTATCAGTAAAACCTGGATGAAGTTTTAGCTTTTTCCGTTTATGTCACGAGTAGACAGAGAGGATTGTGTATTTTTATAGTAGTATGTGGTATAAAGGGCAAAATGAAGGGGTTTTAATCTTTTTTTATTATTATTATTTGGATTCCTGATAAGTGCCCATTAGCTCTTTTTTTTTAACATACATTAAATCTAACTAATGGATATCAAACCAGCTTGGAAAAATGGTAATTATAAAGCAATTGTAACAAAGACTTTGGGAGCACAACTGTGCTAAGATATAGTTTGTATGTCTTAAAACCATGAAATCTCAGTCTTTACGGAGAGATGAAGTTGCATAGATGGGAGAGCAGAGATTGCAGACAACATGATGTGAATTAGCAGTCCTGGGCCTGCATTGGGACCCGCTGAGCTCAAAAGAACTGAGCTGATTCTCAGATTCCAGAGTGATTTGGGGGAGACATTTGTTTATGACCGTGTGCTTATCTGCTTATACACAGGGCAGCTATCTTTCTTGTTTTCTTCTTTTTTTACTTAACATGTACAGATTAAATGGTATCTTGGACCTAACAGAATCTTTTTTGCAGTCTTTTACAAGCAGATGCAATTAATTTAAAAATTGATAAACAAAACTGAATATACAGTTAAAAATTATATCTCTTTGCTTACGTCCCCCCAGATTCTGTAAGGTTTTATTTTGCCTATCCTGTAGAAAGCTTAATTAATCTAATGGGAATATTTTCCGTAAGGGTTGCCTTCAAGTGTTTCTCTCATGTGTTTTGTCCATTGTTAGACTGAAACAAAAATATCTCATTTGACAAAATAAGGTCTAGGAGATTGCAGTTGCTGGGAAATAGAAGAATCATGAAGTTGCAGCATCTTGGGGTCTTGCCTTTTATTGATAGATCCTCTTTGTCACGCCATGCATTTATTTCAGCTCAGGTGATATATGAACTTGGTGCACTGGTTAATGAAAGCTAATGCACAGTAATCTTGTCATCACTAGCTGTGCATGATAATTCAATCTGCTTCTCGGAAGAGCTGTTCAACATGCAAGAAATTTGATTTAACATTGACATGATGTACTAGGTTAGGTATTTTATTTAACATACCGTGTGCCCGATTAGATGAGAAATGTTTCTCTTTCAACAGGTTACTTACCTGAGGTAGCAGGCCAAGTGTGTAGTTTAATATAGTTATATCAAATACTGTCTGCACTGGGTATTCGTTATGTGACACACCGGAGCAAATTCTTAAGTCTCAGCACTTCTTGCATTCATTTAGTGTTGTCAGTGGGGTTGAGAGCAAGCCCTTCAGAGCAGAAAAACAAAGCTAATGCTTCTCTCACACACTGAAAGCATAAAGTACCATAAAGCTCCATTTATACACCTCTCACATCTCCATCACCACTGGCAGGGTCTGACCCAAAAATGGTGTGGGGGTCTTCAGTGTGACTAGGAGGAGTTTTCCCAGCATTTCTGTGCTTTGGCAGGATACGGGGATTTAAAGATGGTGTGGTTAATACTTTGATTTCCACAGAACGCACACACGCATGGTGCAGGCTGGATTGGGCAGTGTGTGCTTTTCCACTGCAACCCTAACAATACCAGCCTCAGTCCCCGAGAGTTCAAGAACTGTGCAGTCTGCCACTGTTTATTTGCCTAATTTGAGTAGTAGTAGTAGCTGGATATGGGTATGTATTTCCTTTCTTTTAATATAAAGCATATTAAGATATGTCCCCATGCACAGGACACAGAAACGTGGCATTATTTACTTTTATAGCAGGTAAATCATCACCAGCCATCTTAGTACAGCGGGAGACTTTATACAGGCCCCAGAAGATGTTAGTCGCTGCAGCACTATATATCCACATCACTCTATTGAATATGTGCTTGCATGGATATATGTTTATGTCATTCACTGCAGCACACGGGTATCTAGAGGACAGGTCTTGCTTAAAGACAGACTGAATGTACAGAAAACGGAGTGAAACGTACATGGTGAGTGCGGGTTACACCAGCGCATCCCCCAGGAGCGGGTAACAGGAGATGCCGTCACGCTCTTATTCTTAGTTCGACGTTGCTGGGTGGGAGATGTGTGTGCACAGAATGGGAACGGACATTCCAGCCGCCATCCCGCCGGCAGAGAGGAAGGAGCAATGTGCAGCCGGTTTCCAGCAGACTGCGGTCAGAGCAGCCCCGGGGAGGGAAGCGGCTGCTGCATTTCCAGCGTGCGCTGCCGAGTGCTGCAGCCACACAGGGCCCTTTGCAGAGAACGCTTTATTAAGTTAGAAGTTAGTAATTAATGCCGAGTTCCTCTCTGTATTTTCTCTGTGGTTGGGTTTCATAATCGAAATTAAAGATATGAGATAGGGAACAGATTGCCTGTTGAAATACAGCTCCCTGGTGCGCAGTTCATGACTTTAGAGACATTCGTCCAGTCCCATCTCCCTTTATGGGGATGTAGGTCAAACGCTGTTGAAATAGTCCTTTTTTTTCTAGAGCAGATATGATCAGTCCAATGCTACACTGCAGGAAAAAAAAAAGCAAAAAGGTCAGGGAAGGAGCATAGGAGACCTGCTATAGACTCCATCTCCAGTATAGCTGCTGGCAGCTCACCCCATGCCCACCACAGCAGCAGCCTGGTGGGTTCCCTTGCCAAACTGGGGACCCACCATCTCCCACATGCGCTGGTTTATTTTGGAAACCATGATTCAGGTGAGAGATCCCAGATGAGGAGGGACCAGAACTGCAGGTGCTCTTGTCTGAACTGAGTAGTCCAGATAACATCCCTTTTTGAGCTGCCTCTTGCACTGGAAGTGTATCACAAATTGCCACCTGTTTATTGGAATAAGTCCTAAGACTGTACATGTCCCTAAAATAGATTCTGTTTTCCTCTTCCACTTCTGTTTTCATTAGCCCCACATTTTGGCTTTCTGTTCAGAGACATTTTCAGTGTAGAATGTATTAAGATAACATAAATTCCAAATCAAACATCCCTTTCATTGTATTTCCTATTTACATTTCTTCTGTACATTTCCCCCGTGCTTATCTAAGGGTTGGTTTCTTTATTTGTATCAGTTGTCTCATGATAACTGGTTTTGCAAAAGAGAAAAAAAAAAAAAAGAATGCTTGAAAAGAAAGGAGACAATTCATTGCTTGCGCAGCCTTGTTTCAATTTAGTGTTCTTTCCCTTTCCTGAAGTTTATTGATCGGAAAAATGTTAAAAGTTGTTGAATAGTTTGTTTTCATTTCACAAATGTGCATCAGGATTATTGCAGAAAGATAGGAATGTATTCATCATTAGAATTTGCTTTACAGATTCATTTATTTTTTAATCTATAATTCTTATTGAACTAAGAAAACTCACAGGGATATATATCACCACAGAGAACAAAAAGAGCCTGATTGAGCCAGATGGAAGGAGATCAGCAAAGCACTTTCCACAGTGCAAAAATACAAACTTATGAGGCCACTTATTGCTAATACTGAGAAATGTTGTTTTCCCGAAGCTGGGGAAGATACTGGGGCAATTGTCTGGGTGCTGAGTGGCTTAAAGACACTTGTCCGGGGTACAGAATTGGAGCATGCTGCAGCCATTGGTAGACCTGCCCATTAGAACATGGGATATGTTTTTAAACTCTTCCTGCAAACAGACGCAAGCTCTGCAGCTCTCTGCTGTCTCTGGACTTGGGAGCTTTGTGATCAAACTGGAGGTCTGGGCTTATGAGATGAGACACGATGCAGCGCTGGTGTAGCCACACGTCCTCCGGTTTGCCGGGGGCTCACGTCTAACCCAGCGGGCAGAGCAAACTCATCTCTTTTTGGAAAACAGTCCATTGCTCCATCATGAATCAGCTCGGGTTCTTGTTGGGACCGCTTTGCATCGCCACCAGCATGGCAGGCTCATGAGTTGGTTCAGCCTGTTCAGGGTTCCCGAATGAGCAGTGTTTGAGCAGTACCTTCCCGCTTTCCATTGATGCTGTTGGGTTTTGATGGTCACTAAACGAAGTTTTGTCTGATTTCACTGTCTCTCTTTGCCTCCCACTCCTCCTTTCAGGTCTCGTATCATTACATTCATCCACTGTCACAGATTGCTTTTGTAAGCAGTACGCGTCTGCCCTTTCAGTCATTCTCTCCTACCAATATAACAAGCGTAAAGCTGGGCCCTATGAGCTCTGGGGGGTCACAGGACCGAGCAGCTGCAGGAGTCCATCCAATCAAGTAACATCTTTTACCCTCATAATGATAATTTCCCACTTTAGCAAAACACCCTGCTGCCAAACTCCAGTGATAATGAGCCCGTCAGTGCATCAGTGCACTCCCAACAGTATCTAGAAAGTAGGGATTGTTTTTTGCAAGGCAAATGAAGACACTGATGATTAGCAAGAAACAAACCAATGATTCAATACATCACTGGCCACACATACCAATTCATTGATTTTCTGTCCTGCTGGGCAGCAGCTGTTCCATTTGCTCTGCAGAAATGGGGTTTTTTTCTCCAGAAGGGGCTGGAAAGGTGGATGTTTCTCCAGGAACTGGAGGCTGCGGGGAGTTGCTTTCTGCACTGGGCATGGGTGTGTTGATAGGGTCCTCCTGAAGCTGCTGAGAAGTCTGATGGGCTTTCCACTATTAAACTCTACTTCTGAATGCATGTGAATGCGGTGATTGGACGGAAAAAAATCTCCTTTGAGAATCTATATGAAATTGCGGGACAAAAAAATGCTGCCCTAAAACTTACAATCACTGAAAGAATTAGAAGTTAATCACAGATATCCTCATATGGCTTCTCACTATACGGCAGTTATATGTAATCAGTATCCTTGCAGATCATATAATCTCAGCAGTGTTGCTATTTTCATAATCCTTGCCTTGCCTAGCTGACTGGATGGAAATGGGATGTCTTCTCTGTAACGTTTCTGAGTAAAATGCATGCCCGGGGTCACCGGGACTGCAATCTGCTCTGCAATACCGTAGTCCTGATGTTTCATCTTCTCTTTTTCCAAGGTACCTACGTGATGACAGTGACGGCAAATGACGCAGATGATAGCACTACAGCAAACGGGATGGTGAGATACCGAATCGTGACTCAGACCCCACAGAGCCCATCGCAAAATATGTTTACGATTAACAGCGAGACAGGAGACATTGTCACTGTGGCTGCCGGACTTGACAGAGAGGTGAGTTGAAATTCCATCATTCCAGGTTTCCCGTTGCTGACTTGCAAAGCCCAAATCCTGTCTCGGATACAAAACCTCTAAAAGTTTGAGTTGCAGCATGGAGATCGTGATCTTTGCTTCTGCAGCATCTGTGGGGCATCGTAGCTTTGATGGGATATTTTTGTCTTAATCCATATCAGTCGATGAAACCCTGGGAGAATCTTCAAGCTCATGAAGCTGATATTTTCTGTGCGTAAATGTGTACAACTCAAAGATGTAGAAAATACTCCAGAAGGACCAGGGGGATGAATAAAGTGGCATTTGTCCACCTCCTGTCAGGGGACAAATAAATGCCATACATCTATAGCCCTTCTAGGACTGTCTTTCTTCTTTGTTATCTCTGTAAGCAGTTACACAACCTATATTCAACACACTTTGTGTGTTTCACAGTGGCATCCTTGTGTTGTTTTCAAACTAGTAAAATGTCTCCCAGTGATTTTGGTTGTGCGTGGGGCTCTGCCTTTAGTGCCTCTTCTTGCTGGCGTTTTACAATGTACAGATTTTCCAAATGCAGAAGAAATTTCATTTTTACTGACAAAAACATACTCTTGCCAGTATAAGCTATATAGTATGATTGTCAGAGCTCTGCCTTACCTAGTTAAGAGTATAGCTCAGGGACAAAGCATTTGTACCTCACACTTTAAACAAAATCAATGTAGCATTGGTGGATTGGAGTGACTGGGGAAGAAGGGGACGGGGATCAGTGGGTGTGCAGGGACAGGGGGACTGACATTCTTGGGGGTTTCCCCGTTGAACTGTGCGGCTCATGAAGTGTCACTTGTCCAGTCAATTAGGAGACCTTAATCAACTTGTAACGGATAGGAAGTATTGTTTGTTCATTGAGCAGCCAGCCACCGATAGTACAGCTGTGCAGTGCATATGAAGGTAAGGACTTGCACAGTCATAAGCTCAGATGTTTAAGTTTGGGCAGTCCCCAGAGATAACAAGTCCAGTGAAGTCCATCCTGAGAGAGCCTAATGTGCTGCATTTCTGAGAGAAGGCACCAGAAACTGGTTTTGTTCTGCCTTTCTCTCCTTTCCTCCCCACAAGTGGGCAGGT
This sequence comes from Nesoenas mayeri, assembly GCF_963082525.1. Lineage (NCBI taxonomy): Eukaryota > Metazoa > Chordata > Aves > Columbiformes > Columbidae > Nesoenas > Nesoenas mayeri. The sequence continues at coordinate 7,877,807 of NC_137562.1, forward strand.
GCAGGGGTTTCCTACCGGGAAAACCTCCAACACCTCAGAGACTTTTTTCCCTTCCACATCAGCCCCAGGGACACTTGTAGCCACACCGCTGAGTGCTCTGCGAAGCGCCGCCCGCCGGGGTTTGTGCCCATTTCATCTACATGCTTGGGGCCCGTTTTGCTTCCGAGCTGTGCGGTGGTTTTGGGAGGGACCCCAATGCAGCCGCCGAGCCGCTGCTGAGGACGGATAAAAGCAGCGGCAGCAGCTCAGCAGCAGATGGGGCAGCCAGAGCGGCTGCTGGGACCAGCACGGACTCTGGGGCTGCCAACTGGGGATGGCACAGGTTTGAGGCTTGCCCCAGGCACCATTTCGGGGTGAGACACTGAGCGAAACAGCTTTGCAAGGAGAAGGGGTGAGCAGAGAGCTTTCCAGATGTGAAGGCAAAGGAGCACAGCAGGAGAAACACCAGAGCCTGCCCCTTCCCACCTGGCATGGCAGACCTTGCAAGCACAACTTAGGGTGGATTTGACCTTTTCCTGCTCTTTTTATTTAGAGAACTGGAAATTTAGCTGAATCTTAAGCAGGTAGATTATCCTGGGCAGTGCTGAAGCCTGCAGCGTGCTCGCAGTCGAAGAGAAGGAACAAGCGCTGGAGAGATAGCTGGCAGCCCTCGGGGGGACGGTGGCCGAGTACTCGGAGGAGGGATCTGAATTCTGCCAGGAGAATGCTGATTTTATGGAAATGACAGAACTATTATTGCCCCCTTGACATCAGTGGGGGCCAACATTTTAATATAGGGCTTTTCAGGTAGAGAAAGGTCGTCGGTTTATATTAATTTCAGAGACATAGATTGGGATAGCTTGGTGGGAGAGAGGTTTTAATCTCGGCAAATCCGCCAGAAAAAAGAATCCAGGTGATAATTAGGGGGAAAGGGTTAGGCAGAGCAGTCATCTTTTTCAGATTTATCTCATTGCATCTGAAATCTTTTAAAACCTTGCAGGGGAACCATATGCTTCTCGTTAGTTCCCCTATTGCGCTGGGTCTGGGAAATCAAGGCGAGCTGGCACATTGAATATGGAAATACAGTGTTGGGTGTCCCAAGCTGAGCACCAGGTTGGGCAAGGGACACTTGGATCGAGGCAGAACAACCAGCTCTGGGCACAATCCTGGGGCTGCCCTGAAGGTACGAGACACGCTTATTCCCAGCGCTCTCTGCTGTGTTTCAGGGTTACATCTGGAATTGGCAAAAGTTTCTGTTCTATTAACATAAAATTGTGTTAGATCTAAGTGGGAAAATGTGTTTAAGCACTCCCGTATCTGCACCACAGATTGTTTTTTTGTTTTTGTTTGTTTTTCCTGAAATCTTGAGAAAGCTATTAGAGGAGTAAATTTGGTTTTGCTGCTGACATTTTCTTGTTGTTAGGAAAAGGAGCCGAAGAGCAGAATTTGGAATGCAGATTTGTGTAAATTAAAATGTTAACAAATCTGACCTATTCAGCTGAAACTACTGCAACCAAGATAAATTCCCTGGATACCAGTTGTTTCTCCAAATGCTTATTGACACATTTATCAGTGCCTATGACACTATTATATTAAACTGTGTTGAAACAGAAGCAGGTTTTCAGTCTCCATTGGACCCTTCTGCTTCGTTCCTGCAATGCAAAAGCACCTCAAAGCAGGTACGAAAATAACTGTCAAAGCTGTTCTGTACCTGAGAGGCAGGTCCATGGTCCAGATCCAGCATTTGTCTTTCAGAAGGGAGAAAAGTCTCTTCAAAACTGGTGTTTCTAGCTCAGCATTTCTGTTGCATTCTCATTAAATGAGACTTACTGATGATCTCAGCATCTCCACTTAAAAAATCAGTTCTTTACTGGTTATATTACCTTCAATTCATAAAATGTCCAAGAAATTGGACAAAGTGTTCCAGCTTGTTTTGTGTCATGAGAAGTGTCCTGGTTAACCTGCAAGAAACCTATTTTAAGACAAATTCATGCAGTTTGCTGCTGTTGCTAAACCCTCATTTCCACAAACCAAGGAGGAAATTAAAAACTCAGCCTCTCAAATTGTGCCAGTCTCTCTAAATGTGTCTGACACTGAAGATAGCAAAATGAAAAGCCAAGGTATTAAAATATTGATGGCTTTAAAGTTATCTTACCTGCTTCCCATTAATCTGGATGTAAATATGGTTACAATGCTCTGTGTCCATTCACTCATTACGACTCCGCTTAATTGAATGGATCCCCAAGGAAGATAAAGATAATTGGACTGCACTTCATAAAAATTATTAAAGGAGGACAGTTTAGCAACAGCCAGATTTAAGCCCCTGGATGCCTAAGGGTGAGAAATGCCAAAGGTGGAACAAAGGAACATCTATCCCTTGAATTAATAGGGAAAATGATAGGGATTTAGAGTGTGCCAGAGGTTCAAAGGTACATTCAGACAGCCAGGCTTAGATGAAAAGGTTAAAAGCAGATACTTGCTCTAATACAGGAAAACGTCAGGGAAACGTAGGATATCTGTACCTCATTTAATGAAACTGGGAGGGAAAGATCAAATAGTGGTGGGAGCACAAAATGTGTGGATTAACAGGGAAAGCTCTGAACACACAAGAGACAGGTCATAACCAACTTCAGAGGGTAGGAGGGGACCACGTTGATGTATTTATGGCAGTAACATTTCTCCTTATAACTGTGCAAAAGGGACCAGACCTATTCTGCACATTTGCTCCTTTTATCCACTGGCACTCAGGCTGGTGTCCTAGACAGGGATGGAGCCCAGACCCGGGGAGCTCCTGGTACTGTCATTCAACTCCATCAGCTCCTGTGATTTCTCTGGTGGCAGAATATCTGTCTCAGCAGCACAGCAAACCTGCACTGGAGCTATCGTATAGGCAATATCATCCTCTGAAGAGCTTCTGCTAAATATTTTATGAACACGGACTTGGAGCAATCAAGGGGTAGGGGGAAAGAAGTGAGAGAAAAGGAGCTGGTTGATCCCACACCACTGGCAGGCCAAGAAATGTTGAGACATCTCAAATGTCATCCAGGCTTATTTGAGATAATAAGTATTTCGGCTCTGCGGTGCTTGTAGTATAATATTGCTAACTTTTTGAGGTCACCTTTAGAAAGGAGTCTCTTCCCAGCACAGTCGTCTCATACTGAAGAAATGAAGAAAATCAGGAGCTCCAAGTCGCTTCTTCTGAATTTCTGTATGTTTATATTTCTTTTAAAAGTGATTGGAGCTCTGCTGCTGCAAATGCTTTTAAAAATACATGAAATCCGATTCTATGATTACTACACTTGGCTTTCCGAAAACATGATGTTGCTAGTCTTTCTCAAGTGAGTGAAAGATAAAAGGGAGAGCCTGCCAACAACTGAGTTAGTGGCTTATTTTATTTATGAATGAAATGGCAGGATTCTTGTGGGAAAGAGGAAAAGTTCTTCTTATTGGCAGAGACAGCTGATTTCTTTTCCAGCACTCTGGTTTTGGTGCAACTAGACATTTCTGATAGAACAGAATTTTGAAATGTTATGTTAAACAAAAAAAAAACCCACAGTATTCTGTTTCTCCAGAAATTGAGCAAGGATTGGTTTCTACCATCTGTAGTAACTGTTTTGGGTACATGTATCTTCAGGTCACTGCAGTAGATTTTCAAAACCTCCTTGTTAACTTCATTTCAAATGTGAGCTGGAAGTAAACAAGGCATTGCACCAGTGATAGAAATTTATCCATTGGGACTGCTACTAAATCCAGATTACCCAAATACTGTGGTTTTAATCTGGTCCTGGCTCTTTCAGCCAGCTGATACTCTAAATGTAACCAACAGGTAATGCAGGCTGACCCTTGCTTATTGTACCAGGAAATTTTCCTCTAACAGGAGAATCCAGCAGCTTTTGTTCCTTTTTCTGGCCTGAAATGCAACAAAAGGGTTTTACTCTGTTCTAAATTATGGTCACTCTTGTTAATTCTTACCCCTCACTGCATCTCAACGTGCTGTTCTGCAAACTGCGCCTCCTCCTCTGAGCAGAGTTGGGGGAACATCTGCTGGACCATGAGGCTGAAGGATCTTGACATGATACGAGTGATACACGAGTGAATCTGTGCAGATGATGAGTTGTCTACGTGTACTGACAAAATACAAAGACTGAGGGAAAGTTACATCTAAATGGCCTGAGTGCATCTTAAAAAATGCTTTTTCCCATTTTCTTCACTGGAATTAGCCATCTCCAAGGAGCAGTGAGGACTAATGCAAAATTGGTTATAAGATGTCACCTTCTGACAGATGCGATCTAGTCTGCACGGTATTTGCTATTTATATCTATTACAGGAGTTCTTTAAAGTGAGAGGGATTTTGGTTTTCATGTTCTTTCTGTTGTTTTTTCTGGAGAAGAGCAAAACCAAGGTTGTTAGATTCTGCTGAGCCACAAGTATCGTGCTTTCAAAGATGAAGTTCCAATATCACTGCATTAAAACGTGCAGAAAAGTGCATCCACAGCTGAACTCACAGGAGGAGAAAGAGACTGAGAAATTAGCAGTAATTTTGCCTGTGAGGCACATCCACTTCTTTGACTTTGGACCACAAGCCCCTGTATTTAGCTTCCAGACTCACAGGCTCCCCAGGTATTTTCCAGTGACTGAGATGATGGACTGTCACAGGCTTCCAAGGGTAAGTGGCTTTTCCACTTCTCGCAGCATTCAAATAACGATTGGAAGTCTTTGTGGAACATGTCTTCAAGGCAGACATAAACTACTGGAGTCTCGACAGAGGTAAGCAGATAAAATGCTGTAGCATCTTCTGTACAGCAGGTCAGACTGTGTTTTATTTCTCCCTTCCAGCCTTGGCCTTAATGTTTCCGACACCGTTTCCCTTTGCTGTTGAGAAGCGTTTTGCCCCAGCACTGTCGCACCCCAGGCTCTGCCCTCGCTGTCTCCCAGGGATTTGGGCAGCACAGAGTGCTTCTAGGGGATGAAGACCGCTCTATAAGTGTCATTTATCACCAAATACTGTGTTACTCCCGCTACCTTGTCATTTTTCAGGTCCATGTAGCAAAAATGTAAATACTGAAGCTTTATGTATTAATAAGCCTGAAAACATTACTTAAAGGTAAAACTGGTTAAGTTATTCAGTTATGAAATTATCCCATTTCCACAGCAGCATATCCTGTCAAAGGAAGAGCTGATTAGCCATAAGCTGAATTTAGCCAGTAGATTTATGCTTGATTCTGGTTTATGTTTCTACATTGTACATAGGACTGATTTGAGCTTGCTCCATCATTCCGGCATGCATTTCATTTTCTCATTACAGACAAGAATGACCTTTTTCAGCAAATTATGGTGAGGAGCACTACCACTCATCAGTGAAGGAGGTTCATTTTATTAACCCTATTTAGTGGCTTTGGAAATGCATTGTGCACCCAATAGAGGACCACTTGTAGTAATTTGAGATACCAGAAGTTGGCAGATGGGGAGGGCTGGAATCTGCTCTGAGCACTGTGGGTCTAGCATTGCTTAATGGGTTCCTCTGTAGCCCTCGTTGTGGGATGGGAAAGATGCGAGATAAGCCTCGTCATATAAATAGCACCATTTGTTTTAATTAGGAAGGGAATTGTGTCAGCGTTTTTGAAGCGTTGTTGCAGTACCTGGAAATAATGTTTTCCCCAGCTTGCTTTTCTTGAAGAGCAGTGGCTGTGTGTCCTTCTGGTGGGTGTTTCCAGAATCATCTGTAATTTTGGTTTTCTGCTTGTTTGCTTTAACTCACTAAAAATGAGATTTTAGATGCTGCATGTATGGGAAGGTTTTTTTTATTTATTTTCCTTGATAAAAACCTGATATCTGGGTAGAATATTGTACTGATAGAGGAAGGGCTCTGAGCCATGGGCCTTGGAAGACAATAGCATGAGTAGGTGTTTCACTAAGGAAAAAAAAAAAGAGTATTTGGACATAAGAGAAACTTTTAAAGAACAAAACAGCTTTCCAAAACAAGAGGCTACTAAATAGATCGGAAACTGTGGGAGTCCAATGAGTAGATAGGAAAACGGTCATATTTACCTCCTCCAAAAAATTCATCATCAAGATAATCAGGACACAAATGTAACAGGCTGGAAACGAACTGGTTGTACAAATGGTGATGATCTGTTGGCGTTATGAATGTGAGTTTGTGTAAGCTTAGCCTAGTCGTGGTTTCATCCTCACATATTCACTCACGATCCAGCCTGTGCTCAGACGCCAATGGCCCTGCCATCACTAGGTGGGGTGGAAGTTAATAACATGGACGAGCAAAGAGAAGCACTAATGAAGGAAATAACAAAGCACAACAAACATGTATTTAATCATACTGCCTGGACAGGCAGAGCACGCTGTGTGACTGCCTGTATTGCTAATCCTTGACCGATGGATGTGTGACATTTAATCCTTGACATCTCTGCTTTTGGGAAGGAGCACTTTGCACTCTCTGGGAAAACACGGCAGAGCGGAGCCTGTTTGGTTGAGCAAGCTGCTCAGTCTGATAGTTTCCATGAAACCTTATCACACTCTTCCCATTATTTCAGTCTATGCAAAACAAACTCTTCGGGATTTAGAAAATCACAGTCAACCTGTTGCCAGGATAAGCGGTCCTACGGATTTTTTTAATGCTAACTTTGAACTTGTCTTCAGTAATTTTTGCCTAGCTGTTGGCATTGCTGAGATGCTGTATTTAAAACTGGGACATGCTGTGTGACATTTTTCACGTCGAGTCCCTGTGCATTGTGTGGAGCTTCTGAAGATGCACACAGAATGATGCTTTAACCACAGAGCAGAGAGAAGTGGTATATAAAAGTAAACCTACAGCCAGTTTATGTCTCACGTGGACCTGATTCCACCAAGAATGAGTCCTACCCTTTGGCTGAAATGAAGAGTTTCCTCCCACTCAGACAGTGCGTATGGAGCTATTTACTGCATGCCACAGTAGCTCACAATTTGATTTTTAAATTCTTTTTTCCATTTGGCTTAGACTCTCCTTTATACACCTGCCTTCCTTTAAGTGTTGCTAGCACCCAGATGCAATAGCCTCTGGATGAGATTGCACTGAACCACATTTTAATCTCTGTTGACTTCTTATTCGTATTTGGGCAAGCTATTGAAGAGATGTTACCAAATTGAAAAGCTTCATGATTTGGGGTTGACCTGCTCATCTAAAACAAACATGTGAGGTTAATTGGACCCGATTATTATAGAATCTGAGCAAGAGTAAGTCTGATACCCAACCTAATCAGTTCTCTTTTTAAAAATGCGGAAATCTTCAGAGCCTCTCCTTTAAGAAAATTCCACATACACTAACAGTCTACAGACCCTTGTCTTTCTTCACACATATTTTAGTATGTTCCGAGAGATCTGGTACAGTCTGATTGCCCTTGTTTCAAGTTGCTCACAGAATCCCACTTCTGACTACAGTGGGTTGGTTTATACATTATTCAGTAGTAAAATCCCAGCTGAATAGGGCGGGGAAATAAAAAGTTAAGTATCGGAGTGGAAAGCTCACCAGGTCCTTAGCATAATCTCTCTGGTTCAGACCTGCATTTCTTTTTCCATTTGAACCTGTTTTACAGTGGGGAAGAGTATAGCATTCCAATTTTAGATAGAAGACTACCTGCTCAGCTCAGGCAGATTTAAAGTTTTTCTTCTGGTACATCACTTACTTTCCGCCAGCCCCTTCCCCTCTCTAAAGGGATTATTGTCTAAATCTGCACCAGGTCAAGTGAAATAATTAAACACAAGCTGGTTCCACTAATTAACTTATCCACAGACCATTGTCTGTTATTAGCATTTTAAAGAGACTTTGTTAACTCTTTCTTCATAGACCTAGTAGTGTTTTTTAATAACACAACCCATTCCTATCAGCATCTTTGGCTACATTTCTTCCTATAATATTATCGTTGACATGTTTGCCAGAGCATGAATGGATTTACAGGATGTTACAGTCTGCAGCAGCTACTTTTCTTATCAGAGCATGAGAAAAAGGCAGCTTAAATGCAAAGGAATGTAACTGTCAGAAGACCAGATATAGTCTTGTATTCTGAAAGTATTCTTAAAATGGAAAGTCATCAGTGTAAACAATGGAGAGACTATTATGTGCTTTGTGAAACATAATTAAAATGGTGATACATCTAATGTCTTATAGTGCATCTCATTGGAGCTTTGGAACCATGTCAGGATCGTGGAGTTGGGAGTTGCTGGGGATGTAATGCTTCCAAAAAGACAGAAATGTGTTGATAGGGACAGAAATGGGGGAGCTGCTATTCTGCACCACGAATACTGTCTAATTCCTTGAGTTCTGCACTAATTAGCATCCCAAAAGGTGACAGAAGGCAGCTCTTTGAAGGGCAGAACTGTTTTTGTTGGACACTTCCAAGCATTACTAGACTGGCTATAAATAATCACAACATTAGGTACTGAGGTTTGGGATATTCTCCATATACTGCAGGTTGAGAGGGTCTCTTGGATAAGGCCAGCAAGATGTCATGTGCAGGCAGGAGCTGTGTGTTATTTTTCCCAGAATTGTACGTTAAAGCATCTAGGAGCCTGTAGCAGCAGAGCAGTGAGGCGGTTTGTTCTTTTGTCATGGTAACCTCACCATTTTTTCTCATAATTTTTAGGCTAAATATTTTCCTTTCATTGTTCTGTTATTCTAATTTTCAAAAATTGTGGGGTTTTGGTGTAAGAGAGCCTCATCAAGTGGCATATAGGTCAGTGCAATAATGTTTTATTTGAACTATTCATTTTTTTGCACTTAAAATGCTTTCTTTTCCAAATGCTTTTCTGGAAAAATGAATGTAGTTTTCTGTTAAAGTAAACGGGTCACATACTAAGTGACCTCAAATCTGATGGCTAAAATTTAGAAGGAGAACTAATTGGATAAAAATGTGGTGACTCATACTCTTCAGACATTCAATAAGTTGTCCAGTCCAGTCTTAATTTGTACATCTCTCTGGAAAATAAATAGATTGCAGTTCCACATTCATCTCTGTTCATTAGGAAGAATCTTGGTTTAATGGTTAAAGGTTTGGGTCAAACGGGGGTAAACTGGCCAGGCTGATTTCTGTTACCTGAGGATGGGAGTCAGAGTTTGTAAGTCAACACCAAGTGACTCTTGTAAAGTTTTTCTGGTAGATAGCTGCTTTTCTGAAGGGGGGGTTTGATACCACCCAAGCAACCATATGCCAAGTAAAATTCCTACTTAGGAAGCGTTGTTTTCACCTTCTGAAGGTGATTTTCAGAGAGATAAGAATAGCAGCATCCTTCTCTCTTTAACTGTGTGCAAACCCCTTGGTTGGTTTGCAGCAGAGTGGAGCTGGCCCAGCCGCAGGGATCTGCAGTGTTTGAAATATCCGACAATATATTGTATACATTTTGCTCACAGGGGAGCTTGTACCGGGATGAAGTGAAGTAGCAGATGAGAGGATACTCCACGCATTATTCATCCTGGAAGTGGTTTGTTTTGGAGATGTGTATGTTTCTGCAATTATTTTAGCCATTAAACTTCAGCCCTGAAAATGCTTTCATCTTGTCTGATTCCATCTTTTTGTGGCCATGGCAATGCAGAGGAGTGTGGTGGGAAATGCGTTATTAGATTTGTAAATTATGTGCATTTTTCCCCCCTTGATGTTTGATATCAGAAGACATGATGTTTGACAGAAAAGGTAATGAATGGTATTTGCTTGTAAATCAGCAGCTAGATGTGGTTTGAATGAATGCATATTTGAGCATAAAGAGAAAATCTGAAGGGGTTACCAGCGCTTCTCGCTATCAAAAAATCTGCTCTAGGGATGAGAAGTGGACGCAGCTTCCATCAGGGGTTGTTGGAGAGGCACTGAATGTCTGCACAACGCATCAGCTGTTTGCAAAGCAATCGCTGTCCCGACTGCGGGACATATAGATGTATCTAAACTGACTTTCCACAAGCTTTACTAGTCCTCGTAAAAATAGCTTGAAAATCAGGGAAATCTGCGGGAGATCGGATGGGTTTTTTGGGTAGGTGGCCCACCTGTAGCTCCTTTGGCCATGGCAACATTTCTGTGAACCCACAAAACAGCTATATCCGCGTGAGTGAAAATGGAAGCATCAGTAGTCATATAGGTAGGTGGTCCTGACCAGGCAGGAAATGCCCCACAAGGCTTTTCCACCCTCAGATTAGGAGAAAGTAATGAATTTTTAAAATTGTAATTATCAATCAGGAAAAAATCTGGCGGGAATCAACATTTTTATTTTAATAGCTGGAAAAATGTCACATTGATATTGGTCTTTCAAAGTGATGTTTGACATTTTAAAAGATCAATTCTTGTCCAAGTTATCTCAAGCCATTAATACCATTTTAAAAGGGACTATTTTGCAATGTAAAAATAAATTCCAAGTGAGAGAGAGGTTTGGAACGCTCTTCCTGGGGAGCATTTTCATTCTCAGTGCCTTCTGATGAAAAACCACTTTGTCAGAGTACTCTCCACCAGTTTTCATCCTCGGGCCCCTTCAGCTCTCCATCCAGTCTCTGCCCCTACTGTGATCCTACCATATCAAAATGGGTATTTAGGACTGTTCTTCTGAAAGCTAATTCCACCGTTCGCAATAAGAGCCTATTAATGTAACTCAGAGTGACCATTGCCTGCAGTCTGAGCATCTTCAAAGGCTCACTGACAGATTGGAGAAATGGATTTTGCACTATTGTGCTGACCCCCGATGCTGCGCCCCAGCAGATTTAGAGGAGCACAGGCACGGTGCTTTTCTTACAACATCCGTAGGAAACACGGTGGGCAAAATTACATCCTGAACAACCAGATGTGCAGGGGAGCATTGAGGGAAAACGCATCGAAACATCTTGCAAAAACTCATTTGAAGTTACATAAATTATTGTTTGCGTTTTCACATGCAGTTATTTTCAAGCCTAACCAGCTGTATCTGTTTGGAGTGTCCCTAAATAAATACATCATTACATAAACACAGAATTTGTTTGGGGATTTTTTCCAAAGAGGTCCAGGCCCTGTTTGCTTCGCAGTATTGCACAGACTGTGAGAAGGAGGTGTCTGAATTTCAATGGGACACTTTGACACAGAAAATCCCATTCTTAGTATGTTTACTGTTTCTAAATCGCATGGTGACAGCTACCTAAAAAGAAGACACAGTAAATAACGTGGTACATTTTTTTGCTAGAAAAATTTGAATGCAAGTAGAAAGTCCAAGCAGGTGATTACATTTCATTTAACGTTTTTCACCCCCTTTTGGTAGAGCAAGCAATGTCTGCAACATGCTGATGCACCGTACGGGCATTTTGCTGACAGGCTTCCCAGCAGCGTGTTGGTTCACTGCTTATTCAGAGAGCCGGATGACCGCTATTGAAGGAGGGCGCGATGTCGTGATCTGCGGTGGTAACGCCGCGATCCCCTCGCCAGCGCGTTATTGTCTCGCAGGATGCAATTACCTGATAAATGGTGATGCTCTCCACAGCCGTGCGTTGGTCATACGCCGCTGCAAGTCCAGTCTGCAAAGTTCAATACAGTGCTCAAAAGTCCTTAAGCACCATTGAAGTGTTCTCTAGCGGGTCTCTGGGTTTTATAAATGAGAAAATAAACGAAGTGACTCAAGGCGCAGAGACACTCGTCTGTGACTTCTCTGTTCCAAGCTAGAATAAAACATGAAAGAGTAATCTGAAAGACACGATGATTTTTTATTGAAGAAATAATCACAGAGTCACTTATCAGAATCAGGAAAGCTGCTTTATCCTTTGTTGCATTATAAATAAGAATTATATTTGTTCTTGGGAAACAAGCCTGAATTGCACTGCAACACGTTATTTTGAGAGACGCATGGGGAACGACTGAATAAATACTGCCTATCTGTTCCGTTAGCTGATTTTCTTTCTCGTCTTTCTCTGCTTTCCTAACCAGGAATGAGTTTTATCATTTCAGAGGTTCAGTCTGACCATTTCTCAAGTCACTGGTTACTGGGTGTGAATTGGAAGCTGACCAAAGGGCGGATCGTGGTGGTGGGGAGGAGACAGGGGCTGGGGTCTCCAGCTCTGCCTGGTCTGCTCACCAATGGCCAGGCTGTCCCAGGGTGATGCGGAGGAAGGGAGAAGAAGGGAAAAACATCTGTCCTGCACCCTTCTGCCTCTCCAGGGACAGGGAGATACAAGGAGGGACAAAGGTGAAGATAAAACAGAAAGGGGAGGAGGAGATGTTTGCAGGGATGGAAGATGAAGGAGGTTGGAATGAAGGGGTCGGGAGCAGACCCTAATCAGGCTTAGGAGCAACTGCTTGCTGAAACTAGCCTAGTGCTTACTGTCTCTGGTGACTGGACATATGCAGCCTTGAAAGTGATCAGATCTGGTTAATAAATGAATGGTGCTGGTCATGTAGGATGTCTTATATTGAAGGGAGAAAACTGACATCCCATGAAAACTGGGAATACTCATGATTATTGGGAGAAAAGTCAGGTGACAATGAAGTGTAGCTGGGACATTGCAGTAAAATGAAGAGGTTGAAGTTCTCTATCTTCTGTGCATCGTGAGAAGAGTTTCTGCGGTTACTTTTTTTAATCCTTTTTCTGCTCGTCATGTGAGCTCTGACAAACTTTATAAGCTTTGGGTTCAAAAGGATATAGAAAATGCTGTTCTAGATGGGACAACCCAAGTAGCTCAGCATCCTCTCATGATACCGGCATCTGCCGGAGCTTCAGGCGTGAGCTGTTGGAGCTGTTATGTTTGGTGGCTGTGTCTCACACTAGGTGATTAGATGTAAAATTACACAGTATCATCCTAACTTGGAACATAAAACCACTTCCATGCTCTGTCGTGACTGTTCATATGTTTCTTGGCAGAAGCTGTTGCAGACACCAGCTTTCAATCCTTTCAGATTAAATGTCAGTCGATGGCGGAGTCATCGTCAGCTCGAGCGTCCTGCTCCTTCTGCTCCCCCCGGCTCTGGAGAGCGGTTCTGCACCTCCGGAGCTTGCTGATGAGCAGCTCATCTGGGAGCAGTTTCGAAGGAGATCTTTGACTTTCTTTGGCTTCCCAGAGGAATTCATAATTATTTCCTCCTTTATCATAGAGTGCAGCTGGAGGCTTCAGCTCCATTAGGGTTGCCCTGATAATTTCACAGTGGGAAATTTACAGCAAACAAGGGACATTAACGTTAAATAAATTTATGCAACAGCAACCCTCACCCAAGTCATTAAAAGTGTGTGCAATTTTTAATGGATGCTTCAGCATGGCATTTGATAAGTTCGTTCGTTTCTTTTCCCAGTCTGTTAAGTATACATACACACACACACACACACACACATAAATTTCTCTGCCAGAGGCATTGGTAAAAACTGGCTGTGGCCTTGAATGTCACCTCCTTGCAAGCACTTAAACGTGTCTGTAATCCCAGCTGCAGTGGAAGGAAGAGAGGTTGTCACTGAAGGGCGGATTTGTGAGTGTGGGTCAGTGTGCGACTCAAATAATCCAATTGAACTATGTAGTGATTCTGAATTACGTCTATTTGCAAAGACAGGATATCATAAAGACTGCTAATATGGTGGAAAATTATATTAAGCTGAGACAAGACAAAGTTGATTATGTGCTAGACTAGTGCAGATGTGCCTGGCGCTAGGCATTTATGCATATTGATTGATCTTAAATATAGCAGAGCAGAGGATGGGAGTGGGGTTTGTATGGTTATTGATTTTGTTTCAACTCCTTGAGCTGTCATCATAAGCTTTCTGATCCAACTATCTTGACTGATCCAACTCCTGATCAGAAAGCTTGATAAGAAAGCAGGCATGAGGTGGGTGTCCCAGCCAAAGAAATCATGCCAGTTACATCCTTTTAGGAGCAGAGTGTTGCTCTTATTTCATGCAGATATTCACAAACACGCCAGCTCTTTATAGCTCAGCAGAGCCTGAGTGTAGAATTCATGGGAAGGCTGCAGTTGGGCTTCAGCAGGCTTTGGGTTTCAGCTGGTCTGGGCTTGACTCTGGACCTGGTGGATGTTCCTGATCTCAGCTGCTCAGTGAGTTGGTTTGCTGCATGATCCACTTTTCTTCCATTTGCCAGAAGGAAGATACTTGGTGTCTTAATTCATTAATTTTGACTTTCACAAGCTGCACGAGCAGAACTGTTGTTTCTCAACCTCTCCCACGTTCCAAGCAGCAAAACTGTAGACAGGAGGTTTTCAACATCACTCTTTGGTTGTTCTCTCATTCCTCACGAGTCTCTACTAAGAAGGTATTCATTAGTGCAGCCATGCTTAGGGCCAGTGCCCTTTGACACCAGGACACCTGGCTTCCAAGGGCTCTGGAACTCTGCTGGCATCATTTGCATGGAGCTCGAAATGTGTGAAGGAAGTCAAATAAGATGCTGGGTTTCTAATAAGCTATTTAGGAGTAAACCTTAAGCAGTCAATAAAATGGATTTGTGGCTATTTGCCGTGGGAAATTCCTAATACCCCAATCCCAAGAATGTATACATGTGTGTGGCCATCTTCACCTACCATAACTCCCATCTGAGCCCCGTGTGGGTGAAGCTGCTGGTACGAATGAGTTTTCATGATTATGTTTGAGTTCTGAAACAGAAATTTGTAAGCATGTTGAATTGAGTGCGTATCACTTACTTTGATTTATGCTTGAGCTAAGGTGAAAGAACTCTATCTGTGATTATAGACATCAAAGGCAATATATTGAAATTCAGTTATTATAATGTACACATCATTTATCAAATCCTTACCCAATAATGCCGGCATCTGCTGCGCAGAAAATATAGCTTGATGGATTACCTGCTTCTCACCATCTTTCTGAAGGCCAAGGAAGGCAAACAGAATTACTTCAGAAATGTCAGACTCGGCTACTTTCAGACTGGGAAGAGGGACTGAAACCAAAAATCACAGGGTGGTCAGCAGAATACATGGGCAGGGTGAGGATTTCAGGGAGCTTACGGTCCTCAAAGGAAATTAGTTTCTTTATTTCCTGCTCTCATCAAGAACAGGCAGAACAGGTATCACCTTTGCAGAATTTGGCCTGGTTTAGTGCCTGCTCTTCAGATACTGCTGATCTAAAAAAAGCACATTTTTACATCTAAAGCAGCAGTGGTCTGGACTTGTATCCATAACAGCCAGTTCTTGCCTGGGATCTTAAAAAAAATGGCTTTGAAATATGAATTTCAAATTAGAACCAGCAAAAAATAAATAGCAAAGAATACTTTTATTTCTTGCTGAGCTTCTATTCAGTTCCCGCTTCCTGTTTTGACAGTGTAGGTTATACTTGGGCAGGAAAAAAAGGAAGCCCACAAACATAATTGCAACCATGTCTAATTAGGCAGAGCTATGTAAATTTAGCGTTTCTACATGATTATAAATGTCAGGAGAGCCTTAGATAAGACATGAGAGTTTTGAGTATCTCTTGTGTACCTAGTCTAAAATGTCCTTATTGCTAATCCTATTCATCTGGAGTCGCTTCCTAATTAGAATATTTATGGGCTAATAAGGAGGTGAACAAGACACTCCAGTTCTGTTCCAAAGGTGAGAGGAGGGATTCATTAGACTCGGCGTCTCTGTTTTGATTGCTGTACAATGTAATTAACATTGTGCTAGACAATCATTTTAGATTTACCTTAACAACAAATATTTAACAAGATTCCTGTTGTTGTTCTCTCTTTGAGTCTAGGTCTGCTGAAACCAAAAGCAGTTTTGTCATCAGCTTTCAGGGATTTTGAGGTTCCGGGATGGTTTTTTCCTGTTTTGTCTTGCAAACTGTTTTGACCTCTGTCAGTTATTGATGTTTCTGAGTCTTACTAGCTAAAAGTGAATCTGTTTTGCATATTTTATGAATTCATACTTCATGAATTTTATATCAGTGAGACCTGTTTTTATAGGAAATGCTTATTTCAGGTTTTCTTCCAGAATTTTTAGTTGTATGTCTATATCCAGTGACCTGCTATAAAAAGTAGTTTTTGAAGACAGAGGCAGTTCAGCTGTTTTTAAGTTCTAGTGCCACAAAAGCATAGTTATGGGCTGTTGTTCAGTGCCCACACCCTAACGGAGACAGTACCAGGGCAATGCCATGAATTTGCCCCCAGTGAGTTCTAGGCCTTCATGGTCCACCACTGCGTGAGGGTTTGGCTGGATGGGATTAGATCCCTGTGAACAGTCTGGGTGCCTTGATCTCCTCTCCCTACTTTCCGTCACATACTGAGAAATGGACCCTGTTGTCTCAGAAAACAATGTTCTGTAATTTTAAAAGTGTTATCAGACAACTTGTTAAGATGGCAAGTCACGTCACTTCAAGTCTTCTCTGTATAAATTACAGTTAGGTACAAGAATCTCATAGATAATGATAAATATAGCATCATTCTACTGCTGATGGAAATCATTCTCAGCCATTATCAACTTTAATTAATATATTCACATTATTCAAATCCAGGTAGAAAATGTTCTTTGGCATCAAGTCAAGAATAACATGGTTTGTGACTTTTCTGCAGCTGGAAAAGCAGCCGGCAACAAGGGAGCCACTCTGGGGAAACTCTTCATTTACACATGGGGTCCAACAAATTCTGTGTCCCATAGATCTCACCCATTTTCCACACCTGTGTAGAAGAGCTGGAAGGTCTCACGTTTCCGAGGGATATTCCTTGGTGCACGGCTTCCATGCCAGAAGAGCTTTGCTGCTGTTTGTGGCATCTCGGTTGTCTCCGTAGCAACCAGGGTACAACCGAAGATGCTAGGAATGAGCACTGGTAGAAATGTTTGCTGTGAAAAATGACTGAAAACAACAGAAAATATGGGCTGACTAAACCTCTGCTATTTCTAAATGGAAAGCTTCTTGAAAATTTCTATTAGACCTTAGCAGCTCTTTAAATAAATAACCAGTATGTCCCCTTCCATCTGAGGATTTCCATCTGTTTTATTTGTTTCTTTGCTTTTTTCCCTTTTATAAAAATACCAAGGCCCAGTTCTGCCACATGCTGCACATGCAGCTTTGGGGAGCAGCACCGGGCGCGTGGGGTTGAACATCCCCTTCCGCTTGAAAAAGAATCTGGAAGATATCATAACATCAGGCAAATGCACAGACCATCCCAAACCCCGCCTGCTGCTCCACAAGCAAAGCCATAAATCCCTGAACCCGCACTTGCCGTGTGCCCCGGAGCGTAGCCAGGGGCCTCTTTATCCGCCACGACTTTCCTGGTGAAAAGAAGAAGATTTCTGACAACAGCATTTAGACCAGAGGAAAGTGCCGGCTCAGGACGGTATATTCTGTTTCAAACAGAGCAGTGAAAATGGGATCTCTGCGTTGTGTTTTCCAGTTCTACCCCTTCAAAGCGACAGGACTAGCTTTAGGTGAGGCAAGGTCTGTCCTCCAAATCGATGACTCCATGGGCTAATGGTTTAGTTAGAGACCCTACAGACTCAAAGTGAGGACCTGTTACAGCTCGTTTGAGTTAGCGCTTTGTTTCTGCTGCCAGATAATACACTTCTAAACCTGGACTGTTCTGACATTTGCTACAAGAAAAGAGAAATAAAAAATCCATACACAGCTCCCATTAACAGCGAGTGAGGTAAACACTGCAGTTAGTGGGATGAGTTAAAACCTTTTCACCTCTGGAACACAAATGTGAGTACAAGTTATGATAAAATTAAATACATTTCATGACCTCATCTTATTCCCACATGGAGTTAATCTATCTCACAAAAATCTTGGTGCATACCTATCACAGCCTCCAGCTTCTTCTTAAGAGAGACCAAGGACCAGAGTCCTAATTCCCTTCACATCCCACTTGAAGAGGATGGTCCCACCAGGTCCACGTGCAGCCCAGTCTTACAGCTTTGTTTCTTGCTTGCAATGTTCATCAGCTTCTAGTTCTTCTACTTCCACAGCACAGTTTTGTCTGAAATGGAAGAAATAAAGCAACACACATATAACATCCTTAGTGTCAGTTTGTACACCACCTCCAGCACCTGATGTGAGAAGCTCTGTAGAAGTCATATACTTATATTATAAACTGCCATAAGAACAGGAGAAGTATTTCTTTTCTCTTTTCTTTTCTTTTCTTTAAGTACAAGTCTCACCAGTATTTAGGAGAGGATTAAACTTAGGATCTCATCAGCCCCTTCTAAATCTGCCACATGAGTTAAGACATTAAACTGGATTCTGAAGGAGACACCGATGCAGTTTGGGGGATGTTTCACTTGTATTGTACAGGGAACTGAGGTTATAGAGCACGGGGCCACAGACAGCTGAGATGGTTTCATTTGAATTCTTCATCACGACCAAAGCAAAAATACGTATTTTGAGGGATTCTTCATACCACAATATACCCTTTCCTTTCTAATGGTCAGAAGGTGTCAGTACTATTATAGAATAAAGACTGTTGTTTGCAACCAATATAGCCTGAACAAATTGCGGGTAACGCCTGGTAGCCTGAAGTGGGATGAGGTACCCCAGGCCTGGCTCAGGATGATGTTTTAATGTACCTATATCCTTAGTCTGCAGTTATGTTTTGCCGGTCAAGTTCCGTCACTGAGTGTAAAATGGTGAATTGCTGCCCAAAACTTACAGTTACAGTGGCAAAGAGTTTCTTTCAGCTGTAATTCTGCTCAGGAAACTGGTGCATCTCAGCAAAAGGACTTTCTTGCACACAGAAAAAGGTCTCAGCTGAGCCTGGGGGGGAAGGAGGTAATGTCACCAGGATGGATTTAATCAATATAGCTTTAGTTCTGCGCATAAAAAAGGCTTGAAGCTGTATTCTCTATGTCAAACTGGGCTCCCCAAACTGATGAGCAGCTTTGAAAAAATAGTCTTAATTCCTGTGCTGGTTCCCCACTTGAGAAATGGGGGTAATTCCCAGCTCACAGAAGTTTAATGAGTATGAATTTGTCAATATTTATGCTTACAAAGAAAATAAAATATGCCGGCATTATTTATAGCATTTTAGTAAGTTCGTCAGAGCGGCATCATATATGAAGGGTTAATAAGGATTAAGTATCTTGGCAGAATTAAGAGTTGTGATTTTCCATTTCAGTCTGTTAATTTTGAGTATTTTATAATATAGGCTACTAAATTTGGGGTCATTCTGCTTCTCAGATGAAATTCAACACTTCCATACGTAAATGTTTTTTAAGAGGAAACATAGCCAGAATTGGAGAGAACTGAAATACTGGAACTCCCTCTTGCAGCTAATAGCCAAGAAACTGCTATATTCCTCCAATTTTGCAACTGCAAGAATTACATTTCATCACATAAAGATGGTCGGCAAGTTCCTCTTTCATACCTTGTGGCAATGTGAAGTTAATTCCGTATTACAAGAGCCTGGGAGGTTGTCAAGGTGGTCTCTACAGTGCCGACTCTTTTAGAAAATTTCCCGTGCTAAATTAAAACCTGCTCCTGGTCACTTAAAGGCCTTTGACACTTGTAAAGATCCCATGCATCCTTTAGATGACAAAAAGCACATAAATTAAATGCTGCTTGATTAAGTCCCTGATCTGAGAAAATTAAATTCTGCCTTCGGTTATTAAAGTGGCTGGTGGCTTCCGCACCATCCTCATTGTACATGCGGTCACAAGAAGTGGCCTGAGATACCCTGCCAAAGGTCTCCCTGTGCAGCCGGGACGTTTTTGGATTATTGAAAATCCTTCCTAGTCTGTGCCCCCCTCTTTCAAATTAATAAACGTGGCCTTTAAATTTCACACTTTGTATCTCAATACACTTCTTCTGGATTACTTTTGAAAAAACTCTTGTGACCAGCGCTTCTCCTCCTGCCACTGACACTGAGCAGTTTGTTTTGCGGGTGATGATGATTGCTCTTGGTGTAATCTCACCTGGACATACAGGGACTCTGCTAACAGAGATCTGATTAAGGCTGACAGGCCCAATATGGGAAGGAAAACGTCCCTGCTCATCACAGCGAATTCTCGCAGTGGCATTCTGCCAGCCCGGCTTCTCAGTCATTTAGTTTATCAGCAGTTTTTCAATTTATCATGAAGCTGTTTGTTCCTGTTCCTCACTTCCCTGGTTTTATCTCTTGTCTGAAACCTTCTGAGCAGGCAGTAGATTGAGTTGTACAGGTCTTCGCTCCCCAAAGCAGGAAACACAAACGCTGGAGGGGGGTGACATCCTGCTGCCATCGCATCCTTCAAAAGGCGTCTGCAAAGCGGCCGAGTCAGGACGGTGGGTTTCAGACCTCATTGCAGTGTTTCTCCGCTGAGGCTTCGGGCACAATAGAACCCAAAAGATGCAGACAATGCAGACATCAGCTCCAAAACCAAGTTTACCCGAATGCCCTGCAGCCACTTTCTGATTGCTCAGTATAGCAATCAATATTTTCCTGGGATCTCTCTGTTTCTCATTTCCAAGCAAGTTCCACAGGAAGTTCTGCTCTATTAAGACTGTTCTCTGCGAAATCTTATTTGGATGGCCTTCCCTTTGTGAGAGTACATGTAATCCACTCATGACTTCGCTCAAATCCATTAATACAATGTTTAATAAAATCTTTCTTTTGTATTTATTTAATAACCTCTACATATAAACATTAGGATCATTAGCTTCTAAAAAACAGCTTTTTCTGAACAATATAGCATTTTATCCCCCATTAATCCCAGATCTTGTTCAGCGTGTGATTTGTACCATCTAAATTGACTGTAGCTGTGTTGCACTGGCAAGTTACCACAAACTTTATTACTATATTTTAGTCTGGATTTAAGTGTTTTTTCTATCATATTCAGTCTGAATTATATCCCTCCTTCTCCTCCACCATGACATACTACAACAATGAAGTGTTGAATCAACTGCGTATTTTTATTCTTTGGCATTATTACTATATACAAAATGAACAAGATCAAATCTCTATGTTGAGATGTCTTTGTTTCATGTCATAGGTCAGAATTTCCAGCCCGCTCGAAATCCTTCACTCTCAGCTTAAGCTTTTGGTTGCTTTTCCCACAGCATTGAAGATCTTTTCCTTTGTACCTATTTTTGCATAAAAATTGCCTTTTCCCTAATCAGCAGGGCTTGCAGGTGAGCTCAGGTATCATCCACACAGCAGTCAGAGCCAGGGCTGGGTCGGTGCTGTACAAAGCAACCCTACAGTTGTTGCTGTAATGAAACAGTTGGCAAAATTCCACAGCTTTGGGGGTCAGTGTTCGCAGAGGAGGAGTTTGCAAGGGAGGAGGCAAGCCCATGTTGCTCATTCCCCGTGTGCACACAAGGCGTAGTCCCTATGAGGCTCCTAAATGGGGCATCTTCCAGCTGAGTCTGCACTGCCTGACCCTGCCCAGCTGATCACACCTGGAGTGCTTGTCTACAGCACCTGAAAGAGCGTAACCCTCTTAAAATCCAGGGAAACAAAGCTGTTGGCATGCTGAACCAGTTTTGACAGAAGCCCCCATTAGTATTCCAACTTCACAACCAAACTGAGTTTCTTTTCCGGTAATCCTGTCAATCACGTTCTCAGCAAATCGACACAACATGACCCTTCCCATACTGGGTAAAGCAGCTCTTAAGGGAAATACAATAGGGAGCATCTCGCATTAATCTCTTCTTGGTTATTTGACTGTTTTCCACTAACCTTTCATTCTGCCAAATTTAATTAAATCAGCTGCTTTTCCAACTATAACCTGTTGAATGTTCCTTCCAGTTCGTAATGGTGAAGGCATATATGATATGCAGCTAGCAAGGACTTAGCCAAGTTAAGATAATTCTCAGCAATAAATAACAAATGACACCAAATTAGTTTATTTTATCCAGAGCATACATGGTACAGATTCTCAAGACTTGTGTTGTGCTCCTGACTACCGTTGATTTTAAAGTCCAGAATCCTTGTGTTGTACATACCATGGATATACATGTAGGATTAGAAGAAAGGGTTTGAATATATTATGTTGAATCTATTACATTGATTTTAATTTTTTAATTGCTGCATTGATAGGATTTAGAAAGCCTCATGGTCCTAAGAATAAAAAGGTCTGACTGTAGCAGTGGTGTCATGAGCATGGAATTTCAAGCCTATCTGCAAAAATGACACCAAGTGTAAATTATGAGCAATATTATGAATATTTATTCATCTATGCTGATGTTCTTGATGATCTTTTTCAAGCTTCCAGCCTGATACAACTTAAAGAAGAAGGCAGTTTTACCTGAATTGTGAATGTTGTGGGTTTTTTTCCTCATTTTAATCAAGCGAGATATAGCAGAAAACAAATCAGGCTGATAAAAACAGGAGTCAGACTTACAAGAAAAACAGCTGTAGCGGCTAAATGGCTTAAAGCAGAGAAAGTAGGAAAACAGCATGTGGGGCTAATGATGGGTGGTTTTCAGGTTTCAGAATACATTAAGGCATTCTCCCTGTTTATTAAATTGCTCTGGCAGCATTTGACAGCAAAGGTTTTGTGGATTATAAGAGTGCAATGGACATAACTAGGATATTTTTTTTTCCCAAAGCGTGGCCTTTGGGTAATCGCCAAGAAGTTACAGACTGTAAGAAGAATTTGGTGTGCACAAGTCTAAAGAAGGTCATTTTATATTTTCAAAGATGTTTCTCAGATTGTTGTTTATTTTCCCTTCTCTTAGTCTGCCTGGGGTTTTTGAATTTTTTGCGTCTCTCAGCACTCCCTCCTTTTGTCAGAAAGTGGCAGACGCAACCTGGAAGCAGCATCAATTTAGTGCTGGCGTATTTACCAAAGGGCACCTCTCAGCAGCGACGGTCGCTGTATGACCAGCTCGACACTGAGCTATCGCTCATCTCTTCCTGTCCGAGAAAAGCTGAACATAATTTCATGGTTTTACAAAAATTGCCTCAGCCAAAAGTTAGAAGCCTTATTCCTCAGGTCTCTTTTTAAGTGCTTTGCAAGATGACCTGGCATTTCTGGGGCATAAAGCCTGCAGAATATTGACGGGCTTTGAAAGCAGCGTCTGCTGGGTCCAAGTTTCTTCTTGTTTCTGCCGAGATGCAGAAAGATGCCGGTACCTGGCACGGTTGCCACCGGAGGGAAGAATGCTGGAGATGGGCACTTCTGCATCCCCTCCTTGTCGGGGTGGCTGAGTGCTTCAGCAGACTAATGGATTTTTATTCTCACGATATCACTGTGAGATAAGAAAGTGTTTTCATTTCATTTTGAAGTGTTATTTTCAATTTCTTTGAGGCACGGAAAAATTAAATGACCTACTAAAGGTCACTTGGGGAGTGTCTGGGAAAATGCAAAAGAAATCCAGGCCTTCCAAGCTGCAGCCTGCAGCCTTAATCACAACTCTGCTCGGTTTTGGCACCGACCCAGTGCTGCAATCAGAATCAAAATACATCATCCAAGATATTCATCATATCTGTATTTTTTAATGAAATTTATTTGTAGCTCATTGCAGCTCACTGTCACCCCCTTGCATGACTATCAGTGGTGACTATCAGAAGCACATAATCCATTTTCCTTATTTCTCTCCTCACGGACTTATGTCTGATCTGTAGTTTGGATCACTGCAGAATGAGATGTAACCCATTTCTAATTATTCTGTGATTCTAATTTGGGCATTAAAGGAGAGAACCGTATGAGAGGCTCCTTAACTGATGGTCTTTCTAAACAGGAAAGTCAGTGCTGTCCAAGGACAGAGATACTGTTACAATGGGGTTTCTGATAACAGTTTTGATAATAATTCTCATAATTACTTTTAGGTCAGTCCGTAGTCACGGAATGGCTTCAACAGACTGTGCACAACCCAAATGCCTTTACGGGACCCCTTGATGTGTAGGAATCTGTTGGGTTCTGCAGTGACAGCATCAGTACAGAAAAGATTTTAAGACTAGAAAAGAAATGCAACAGAACGCTGGCTTCTTTTTGCTGTTACTGTTGTTTTCATGCTTATCTTCTGTAAGCAGCCCAGTCCTTATTTTCTGTGTGCTCCAGGCTTGGTGTCTTATTTGCCAAGCCTTAGTAAAAAAAAAAAATCCCAACAAATGTTATGTTCATGTTATAAAATTTCCCGAAACTGGAAAATAGTGTCACAATCTTAAATATAGAGGTACTTTATACATTTTGGGTGAATTTTAAAGAATTAGGACGATTTTAAAGCACAGTTTCAGATAGGAAAATAAAATCCATTGGGCTTAAAGGTTTTCCAAGGAACTACATGCACGTTTTGACAAATGTCTGTGCTCAAATATGAGATAAAAAATTTTGTGACCTCTAATCCCCACCCTTTGCAACTTGAAATCTAGAACAAGTATGAGGTTAAACAGACCCTATTTGGCTGTTAACCATGTATACAGCAAACATCAAAACATGCTGTTGCCATAAGGGGTGACCAGCTGAGGTCTGAGCGTGGCAAACCCTCCATAACACATTTGGGTCAGTTGACTATTTTGGTGAGTATTTTCCAGTAGGTCCCTTTCCTTGGGCAGAAGTTGCTGCACTGATATTATTCGTGTGTCCCACCACAGCGGGTTTCAGCTTGGGTGTGTTTTCAAAACCTTAATTGCCCAAGCTCAGTGTCTGATCCCTCAGGAATAGAATTCACTCAGACAGACAGACAGACAGATAGATAGATAGATAGATAGATGATAGATATCAGATGAATGCGGTTGCAGCAGATCACACTCAAAAGTGTCTCTGTTCCTGTTTATTGCAGCCTTTCCTATGCACAGCATTGCTAGCACCAGGCATTAAGGAAACCATGAAGAAATGACCCACCAGGATCCCTGGGCTGTGTTACCATTTTCAGTTATTTGTCTGCTGGTTTGTTTTGTTATTTCTTTTTCTCTCCTTGTTTTTTTTTTTCTGTTTTTCAGGGCTTTTTATTGTTTGGAGTTTACATTTCTAAGCTTCCCTCTGTATCCCTGACAACTAGCAGATCGCTTTCCGAGATGAGATTCTCAGTCAATAACACGGCTCCCGGAGCCAGTTCAGCAAGACCCCGGCTCTCCCAGTGAAACGAGGTGGATGAGCAATTCAGTTTGGTTCACATCTCCGCTGTCCTGGAGGCCACGGGGAGATAACACCAGGATGCTGGGAAGCTTTTGGTGTGACCGTCAGGGTCTTCTCTGTTCCTAGCATGTCCTTTGGAAAGATTTCCACTTTCACTGTCAGAATAACACAAAAAAAGGCAGCCAGGGGCAACAGCCACTGAACGATTTGGTCTCACACTAGTAAGAGGCCAAAGAGAGTAGACTCCTGAAAGGCTTTCTGGCATTCTTTGATTTTATAACCTCTGTGTGATAAAAAGACTGTATCCCCTTTCTTTCAGGTTACTTTTAAAGCACTTCCTCGTGCTTTCATACAAAAGCTCAGTGAGCTATGGCTGGGTGTTGTACCCACCACCAGAAGCTGTTTTTTGCTTTCAGAAGCCATCACAAGAAAAGGCAAAATAGCTGCTTTGCTGGAGAAGGTCCCATTTACACATACAAGGGAGGTTCAGTGCCCACCCTGGAGAAGCTGGAAGAATCAATGGTGTGTCTGTGTGTTCTGAATGGGTTCAGATATGTGAACTGTGACTCATTAAAATACCATCTTGGAAGTGCAGTAGCTTAAGAGATAAAATGATGAGTAGTATAAGGTGTGAGATCCCACAGTTACAGGTCCCAGGTGCTGAGAGGGAAAGAGTTAATAAAAAAGCTTAATTGCTGGTCATTAATCAGGCTGCCAGGTGAAAGCTATTTATTACAGGCTGATTGTCAATATAGGTGCAGTGCCCAATAACAATTGTGAGGTTACCTTGTGGCTTCTGGGCCTTTATTTGTCTCAGAAAAAAAATAGGCACGGGTTGGGCTGATTTCTGAAGGTTTGTGGAGTGCATCTTCTGGGCTGGCGGTGTGGGTGAAAACCACCAGTGCTTTGGCTGGTGAGTCAGAGCAAACGCTACTGTGCTCATCAGAACTGCTCCTTGAATAAATATTTTCCTTCTTTCTGAGTCATACACAGGCAGGAAACCTTCACTGTGTGAAGGGTGAGCACGAGGAGTCACCCTCTCCCTGCCTTCCCGTTATTATAAGTACAACCGATGTGCAAGCTGGGGGTGGCCCTTGGCATGGGGGTGCTGCACCCTTGGAGAACAGTGGAGGAAAATCTCCCCCAGGCATTTGCTTGGTGTTTTTCTCCCTCTCTGTCCAATACCCTCAGGCTGAAACGTGGTGGGTACTCCAGGAGAATTAACTTTGTGTTGCTAGAGAGCGTTGGAGCAAGGCAATGCGCCACACGATTGCAGGTGGCTCATAAAATCAAACATTCCCAGATGTTTGTGGATGGGGAACACCACGCCATGCTGGAAGAAAAGCAAATACAACCCCAGCTAGATGGAGAAAATAAGGCTCTCTGTTTGCTTCGCTGTTGGTGGCTGTGCAGCACCAAGTAGCCCGGTTAGCCCTTGTTAAACCCTTGTGCTAGCAAGCGTGAAACACCTCTGGTTGTAGCTGGTCCTGTGTGGTGAGGCTGCCTCCTTCACAGAGCTCCCAGAATAGGGTTTGCTACCAAAACAGTCTGTGTTCAGGTTTAATTGCAGCTAAGTAAGGAGTATTGAGGGATAAATGCCTTAAAAGGTTTGTCTGTGAGCTTTGTTTAAATGGTGACTAGTTAGATCTTTTGGGGAGAAAAAAAAAGAGTTAAGTGTGTGTTTGTGGGGAGTTTGTTTTCAAATTGGCTTTCCAGGCTCTGGTGTTTATTACTAGTGTGTTCACCATCAGCTGTCTTGTACCAAATAAAGTAAACGTCAAAACTTCACTAGCATGCAAAGACATTATGTAGGAAAAACAAACAAAAAACGACATAGAGGAACACCCCGTGTTCTGCTCATTTGTATTGCACAAGGGGAGATGGAAAAACATAAAAATAAATCAGATGAGAGGATAGGCATGAGAGGAAATAGGATTTAGATTTTCTAGCTCCTTCACCAAATAGGTTCCTACTTAGTACATCCTGCAGCAACATCCTGGTAACCTTATTTGCTTTACCAGACATGATACTAAAATTAGCTAGTCACACATTTCTCAGGAAGTGGTAATTAATTGGACAATATTTGTACAGAGCTTTGAAAATGTAGGTCCTAATTTTGCAAACCCTTTGTCCATAATGGAGATTAATTTAATCACATAATTACTGCATTTCTGGACTTTGGCATACACAGTTACCCAGCTTGTGTGTGATTTATAATAATTGCATGTGGAAACCAGGAACAGCCATATTCCTAAAAATACTTTGCATGCACATTTGAAAATTGGGATCACAGATAGCACTTCATTACTAGGATTTCATTTTAAAATACTTTATTCTTTTAGACTTTCTCTCTGAATATGATTTGGTTTTATTTATAACCTCTCGGCAAGACCATGCTCAGCTTGGTCAAGGATTTCAGATGGTGTTTTTCATGCCGGCCTGTATCTTGATAGGGAGGAACTGTGATTTTGTTTGGGGCACCTATTCCTTTGTGTGTGCCGATGAACCGGGCTGGTTCAGTGATATCTATCAGTGTTAAGTCTTAAACCATTTTCACACAGACATACTGTGGTATTTAGACTGAAAGGCGTTTTATTATTTTTCTTCCTAAAAAAATTGTTTGTACACAGAGAGTCCTGAGCGATCTGACTTCTGCTTTAGCTCTATTTGTCATAATTTCTCCCTGGACCAGGAGGATTTTATCCCTAATTTAATACCTTATTTTGAATCCCTGAGCCCTATATTAGATTGCTCCACCATCTCACTCCTTTAGCAGTGAAGGACCGCGTAATTTCCAGCCTAAATTTATTCATGGCCAGTTTCTACCCATTTGTTCTTGTGTCAACGTTGTCCTTTAGTTTAAATTGCTCCTTTGCCTTCCTAGTGTTTATCCTCCTGATGTATTTATAGGCAGCAATCATATCTATCAGCTATCAGCCTTCATTTTGCTAGACTAAACAAGCCAGGCTGTCCTAAGCTCTTCTCCGGTGATGGGCTCTTCGCTCCCGGCACCTGGTCGGATACGGGTTGCTTGGCAGTGAGCGCCGGGGACCTGGCACCGCATCCTGATGAGCCCGTGGTGCTTGGCACCCAAAACCAGCTTCCAGACAAATCCTGTCCTTGGTCCCTTGCTGCGTTATCTGGTATTTTGTGCTGTTAAATCACATCTTGTTTCTATTATTTCATTCTCCGGTTAGCCCTCTTTCAAGCTGTTACTTCTTTCTGTACTAGGCAGTGCTGTCTTGATCAACTTCCCGTTAACCAGCTTAACCAATTTCTTCAGCTAATTCCCATCTTCTGGAATTTAGCTGATGTGTTTCTTTGTGGCACTGTATCAGATGATTGGCAGAGGAGAAGTCAGATTAGATCTGCCACACTTCCTTTAATTATTCTTTCCTTCATAATTTTTTTCCTTCAAAAGCCCTTCTTAGTTTTTAGGTCAGACTAGAAGCTCTGCACTTATCAAGATGAGGTTTTTTTATTCCTTGGCATAAGTAGAAGCAGCACATTTACTTTCCTCCAGTGTGAAGATCTGTTAAATTTATTAAAAACACTGGCCACTGGGGCTGGATTTTTAGTCTGGACCCCGTCAGGACAGAAGCTCATTTCTTTAGTTCCACAGCATCACCATCAGAGCAAACATATAGTAACTGTTTCATTTCTCTGGGTTAGGACCATTTTGTGTTACCTCTATGCTGCAGTTTCTGCCATGTGCTATTTAAAATGTCATTTTTGTAAAGAAAGAGAATATGAGAATCATTCTGTATGATCAAAATGCCATCAAGAAAATGTTTCTCTTGCTTGGGGGCATGAGACTGCCTTTTTTTTAATAGTTGTAACAATAATAATATTAGGACAACAAACTAAGATGCCCCTGGAGATGCTGTGACAAATTGGAAGGACATGTTGAAATTAAAATTGATTGAGTAGTTCAATAAAATCAGCTTAATGCACCCAAGCAAAAAGGTTAGCTACAGAAAAACAAAAAAAATCAGTCATTTGTTATCTTCTGGGACCAATCTTACTGAAGATTGAATTAATTATAAACTAAAACTAGGGACTTGAAAGCACCACCCTTGGATGCCCACACTGGAGCCTGTTGGATGGAACTGGACATGGATGGTAACCCAGTGCCTAAAGGTTTGACAAATCTCACATTGCTTCCACGTACATGGTTTTGTGTTTTATGTGACCTTCCATGCCAGCTGAGGCCATTCTCTGTGTCAGGTCGCACTTCTTCTCTGAACGCAATCGTTACGCCTTCAGCAGATGGGAATCAGTGCAGCTTTGGTGCTGTCTCTGAAGATCCCCCCGTCCCACCTCCAACGTGTCCCCGATCGCTGTAGCTGCCCCTGGGGTCCTGAGGTTCAGCACCCACCTCAGACGGGTCCTTTCCCCTCTCGACCCTCCCTGATCACTCCATCCACCTGAGATCTGCTCTGGTTCCTCCCACTTTCTCACTAGGTTGGACTCCGCACCTTCTAGCACACACGCAGTGCTCCTTAGCCTTCTTCCCCCTCTGCCCATCCCTGTGCACCAGCTCTTCGTGACTGGTACATTCATACGTTCCTGAATTCTGGGCATTTTCATTTTTGACTTTGTGTTATCTGATTGATATAATCTTTCTTTTAAATTTCTTTAATTTAGTGTTGTGAATTTGTGTGGGGTCTTATTAAAAAGACTGTGCTATGATGCTCTGAAAGGCACTTTGTTAAATAAAAAAAACTTCATTGTAAATCTGAGAATAATAAGACAGGCTCTGTGATTACACACACGCACACATGTCATCAGAGTATGTATAATTTAATAAGCAGTAAAATTGTGAAGTCAACAAAACTTTTAAATGAGACTTTGTAGTCCCTTACCCCCTATTGTATGACAGCATTCATTTTTCCAGGGGAAGCTTTAGTTGAAGTGAATGAATCGAGCTGGAAGGCGCGAGGAGGTTTCCAGGCTTGGTCCCGGTATGAATAAATGCGACACAGACTGAGCGCGACCTTCCCCAAGGTCTGCAGCTCGTTCTTGCAGTTCAGATCAAAGTTTGCATGACGGTGTTGGGAGTTTCAGAACTGGAGGGAACTGAGACCTATAGAGGGGTCAGGCTGCAAACACAATAAAATAGAAAACCACCAAGTTAAAAAAGCAGCACCCCACTGACGGGCCTGTTTCATCACCCTCTCAGCTGATGGAAAGGAAGGAATATTTTTCTTTCCCTGCGGTCACTGTCAAAGCACCGAAGCTTTTACAATAATGTGCGACAGCCACCCCATCAAGTCAGAAATGCTGTGAATTATGCGTCTCCGTCTCGTTGCGATGAGGAACATTAGAGGTGTCTTTGCCATTTAAATGCTCTATTGAAACGGAGTCTCTCATCTGAGCCTCCGACCTGTTTTTCTAATTTATGTGGGGTCTGATTGCTGCTATTTTTAAAAATGGTTTCTCCTCCTTCTATGATTTAAACCTAGTTTGGCTCACAAGTATTTGGCCTGTTAGGGAATACTTCTGTCAGCCTCCTAAGTTGTCTATAAGAGAGAATAAGGAAGGAAATGCTAAATATGAAATAGAAATTACATTCACCAATAAGGGCATTTCAACCTTACACTTACCCAGTGCTTTACAAATGGAGTAATGAACAGCAACTTTTTGTGTGAGGACAAACAAAGGCTAATGATAGTTTCTCTCTCGTGTTTTATTATACAAGGTAGCAAGAGATAATAAAAGTGCATTTCCATAATATATTCCAGTCGCAAGGTGCTGATGGGTCCCTGTGTGTGATATCTTGTCAATTTAGGAGGTTAATATCTGTCAATTAAAAGTCCTGGAATCAGGGTAAAGCTAAAATTCACATCTCTGTTATTCTAGCAACTCAGAAGAATTAAAGAATCAAGCCAGTTACAGCGCTTCAAGAATGTTTATGTAGGAGTCAAGAGTCCTAGTTGACCTGATTCTTGCCCTTTGAAATTTCAAAGGACATTTGACATTTTACACACGCTTGTACCATCCCAGACAAATGGAGCAGCTCTGGAGTATCCAAGCTGTGTTCTGGAGCAGTCCAGCGTGTGGAAGGTCTCTCCTCCCTGTGGAGTTCCTTCCCTTGGCTTTGCACAAAGCTTTTCCTCCACAATGTTGTGTCTCCGTTTGGTTTCAACACCTTTAGCACTCTTGGATGTGCTGTTGGAGACACTTGGTACTTGTGTCCCAGCTCACGTCTGTAATTACACCTTAAACCTTAAGGGATGGGGAGGGTTTCACTTTGCCCTCAATCACACCAATTTTAGCTGGATCCCCCTGGTTCTCAGCGCATCCTTACACCCGTCTTTCAGGAGAGGAGCTTTGCTTTAATATCTGCCTGTGAAGTGCCCTGGGTACCCTGGGCATGACTTCTGTAGGCATCAATAGTAAATCCTGCAGATCCAAATGAAAATTTATTGTTGAGGCCAGTTCTAAAGATTATGAAGCTTTTCTCAGTGCAGGCAGATATTCAGAAATAAGGAGTCATCCCAGGGAGATGTACACGTGGCAAGATCAGATGCCCTCTCCTATTTTATTCAGGTTTATTTCTAGTTTCACTCATATACAACTTCAGTGTGTGGTTTCCATGGCTGGCTCTGAAAGGCTTTTTCTTTGAAAGCGACATTGTTTGGGATCTCAGGAACTTAAATCAGTTCTACTGAATTTTTGTTTATTGCAGTGAATATTCTTTTTCATAATGGACTTAAATTCTCCCGATTTACCAATACTGTGTTAAGGATTGAATCTTGGAGGGTATTTTAAGTATCAAAATGCTTTTTGGGCATCAAACTGTGTGAGCAGAACAAGCTGGAGGGCCACGGGGCAATATTGCTGTCAGTTTTGGGGATATAATGTTCTTGGTTATGTTTTTTGTGAAAACACATGAGCAAAATTTGTATTCTTTTTCAGAAGATAGAAATTAATGTTCCCAAAACATCTTAAAAATTAACAAAATGTTTGTTTCAACCAAGAATTTTTGCTAGAAGATTTTTATTGTCCCATAAAACAGGTGATATCCAGCAATCCATGTGAAAAATACTTTCAAAAACATGATAAAAAATTTTATCTCTCTTTTTACTAACGTTTTGAATCTAATTAACTTCCCAGTGTCTGCCTTAACATTGCAATTGCATATGGAAAATAAACCAAGACACTTTACAGGATGCATTTTTGATTCTCATATTTTCTTTTCTAGAAAGTTCAGCAGTACATAGTCATTGTTCAAGCCACAGATATGGAAGGAAACCTCAACTATGGTCTCTCAAACACAGCAACAGCGATCATTACGGTGACGGATGTGAACGACAACCCACCCGAATTCACTACCAGCACTGTAAGTATCCACACATCAGCACGGTGATGCATGGACACACGACGTGGTTGTAATTCACCGGTGTTTGTATCCGTCGTCTCTCGTAGCTGGTTTGTCAGATGGGAGGAACTTGATAGATAACTGCAGAACAGAGACTTTCATGGAGGGAAAAAAAGGAGGAAAAAAGGGAAAAGGAAAAGAAGAATGATCCATGAACTCACAAAACTATTTGGCAACCAATTTCGCCAAGGTACTAAAGGAACTGAAATAATGTGGCAAACAGACTATGTCTGATTGCACCGAAGAGGATACGGTTGTTTCACAGCAATTGGCTGTAGACATATCAGAGTTATTATTACTTACGGGTGAAATCCTGAGCAGTAAGAGATATTTTGGCTTTAGTAGCTCGGATATGATTTCAAGGAAGCAGTAAATACTTTAAATGGTAACAGGTATCGGGTAAAATTTGTATTTCACCGATAGCTCTAACAGATGTATTTCTGTGTGCCGGCAGAAATATGTGAACATTCTTCAGTACATCTGGTTTGAATCAGTTAAAGGTCTGTCTTGTATTAGTACAGTATTTCTCTTTTCTGTTCTCATGTGCTCCAAGTTGCTATTACTGGGAGGGGAAAAAAAATAAAGAGATGGCAAATTATGAATTTTTATAGCTGGTTAAGTTAAAAATTAGGAGTTGGAAGGTGAAACAATGTGGTCTTGTTATTTCCAGCCTTCATGATCCATAGATGTAGAGCATCCAAAATGTGCATAGTAATTTCAGAAACCACAGAGCAGTACAGAGATCTGCATGCTAATAAGTGAGAAATCATTGTGTATCCACCGTCTGTATTCATATGCAGGTCAACAAGGAGCAGCAAATGATGTATCTTAACCTGATACCAAATCTTTAAAAATGCAGAAAGTCCAACTGCATTGTGTTCAAGACACTGAACACCCTTTGAGGAATGTTTTTATATTATTCTGAATTTTCATACCATCTTAAAGGGTCTGCAGATATTTTATTATGTTAGTACCAAAGTTTGCCTTTAGTTTTACCCTTAGAAGCCACAAATACTGTGCAGAACTCGAGGAAGTCATGCAGAGCCCTATTTGTGCCACCACGGACCCAAATCAGAGTCTGGATCCT
Source organism: Nesoenas mayeri (assembly GCF_963082525.1). Taxonomy (NCBI): domain Eukaryota; kingdom Metazoa; phylum Chordata; class Aves; order Columbiformes; family Columbidae; genus Nesoenas; species Nesoenas mayeri. The sequence goes on from NC_137562.1 coordinate 7,911,159, forward strand.
CCCCTCCCATCGCTGTGGGGACCCACGCTCATGGGTGGGATGTGCTCCACACCTGAGCAGCGCCAGCGGTTTCTGATCAAGTCTCTTGGACCTAGATTCTCAGAAAAAAGCGCTAAATTCCCCTTAAATCAGAGAAAAATGAGCACCCAGCATGTTTTCAGATCTGGCTCTCAGGCTGCAGCAAGTACAAGGAGGGTTTAACAGCAGCGCATGTGCTTCCTGTCTGCCATGGAAAATACACCGGGCGTCATATTCTAACGTTGTCATTAAATGTCTCCTTAAGTATGATACATATGGGTGTGAAGAGCTGTAAAAATCTAACGCAAGTCTTGGGCCGTGTGGTCCTTTCTCCTGCCAGCGTGGGATTGTCCTCTGGAAAATGTTCTAGTTTTATGTCTCCCAGGCCGTGGAACTTGTCACCACAGCAGTACGTGTGCCTCAGCTTGCTAGTGTTTGGGGGGGACCTTGTTCTGCCAGGTAAATACTTGTTTAACCTTCTTTTGAGTGAAAAAGGAATGACATCTAGTGGCCACGTCATTTAAGCACAGGTTGTTCCGATGGCCCAGGTTGCCTGGTCCTTGTCCCCAAGTGTGAGTCGGGGGGTAGGTTTTGGGTGGTGGGATGAGCTGTGTCAGAGCTGGTCACACATGCACCCATTGGTGCCTTCGGGAGAGCAGCATCCTCCAAACGTGGTGTATTTGAATGTCTTTCCAAAACACTTCCCAAAGCTGAATCTGATGAAACGTGCAGTAATGGAAATTTGCTTTCAGGTGAATTCTGAGTATTCAATGTCTTGGTGTGTGTTAGACACACATACCATTGAATAGAAGAAATAAAAGCCATCAAGAGAATTACCCACAGGATTGTGTTAAATGGATTAGAAAACGCTATTCTTCCTCTAAGCGGGGCTGATGTCTACCATTATTTCTCTAATTTCAGTCACTGGAGAGTTTTGCAAGGGCCAAAGGGCTTTACATAGTAGCACATGGGACTTTATAAAGATTTGAAAACCGAGAATGTTTTACAATAATATTTTCTCATTCTATGGAAACAAATATCTTTCATATGCTCCCAAGCATAACCAGGATGAATTTCACGTGAGTATGAAAGTATGATATGTTATTTCCCTGACTGGCAGAGAAAACAGCATTAGACTGATCAGTCTCTTTAAACCTGAGCTGAATCTCCTTACTGTCCTCAAATAGTCTGATCTGCATTTTAACACCTCTAAAAAATAGCAAAAACATCTCTTTCCAGGAGATCTATAGCTCCTCAGAGGGTAAGGAAGCCTGTGGTTTCTTTAAAGAGTGGAGACTGTTTGGAGAGATATGGTGTATTTTAATCTAAAATACTTCTGTATTGAGATGCTGTTGTAAAAAAAAAACCAAAATAGGCTGAATAACTGAAATTGTGGTTTGCTCTTGGAAACCTGCCAGACCAAAGGAAGTTGAGCAACTGAATTCAGCATAGACACCTACGAAGTCCACCCTATAGCACTCCAAAATCACCTGTCATTCAGCCAGAGTGGTTTTAGACTTCATTGTTCCTGGATAAGAATGTAGCTCAGGAGGACACTGCACCATGCTGCTGTCACAGCTCTTGTATGCAGCAGCAGGAATTAATGTTGCTGTGTAAAACTTAGCAGCCGGACAGGAGAGAAGAAAACAGCTGCTGTGATGGTCAAGAAGGTCGGGTCGTGTCCGTAGGGAGGTGAAGAGACTCTGTGCACGGACATTTGCAGTAAGTTTTACTGGGATACTGGCTCCATAACCGTTACAAGAGAGAGGTACCGGTATCAGTGTGCCCTCTGTTATCCAGGGTCCCTGCTCCTCGTAACAGGGTCATGTCCGCTGACATGTCTTAATTACGTGGAAATTCTTCAGCCTCCCTTCAAATATTTATCTCTTCTGTGCAGGCAATTTGCGGTTTTCTCTGTATTAATATAGATCCGTAGCAGAGCCTCTGGCCAGATGCTCACCTCAGATAGAGGGGAGGTGCTCTGAAATTAGTGTTGGTATTTCAGAGATTAGAAATCAGCTGAGACAGAACAATGCTGGATGGTCTCAGGTGAGATTTTATGCAAGGTGGAGGCATCTTCTTTGCTCATGGAAGGAATGCCCTTAATTCCAGTGAAATCTTTAACTCCTGTAAAGCAGGATGCCCTTTCCAGTCTGACCCATGATACCATTAATAGCCGTCCAAGGGTTTCCACTTTATCTAAGGAAATGCATAATCAGGGGGGAGGAGAAGCTAAAGAAATCCATCCCTACACTCGACTCATACAAAGTCTATTTTTATCGTATTCAATCAGGAACAATCAGGCGCAGAGAGGAGACGCAGATGAATTTGCATGATCAGACTTCTGTGTCTTAAATGTTAATTAAAAGTTATTTTAAATTTGCCTACTGTGCAGAACTTGTTTTTATAGTAGCCCTTGTAAGGGAAATATTATTTCACAGGGCTGAAGAGCTCGTGATTAGTTGAGCTTGTGGATTCTTGGAAAAACCTGCCTGGCAATCAACCTCTTCTTTTTAAAAAAAAAGAAAAAAAAAAAAGGAAACTAGGCTATTCAAGTTCTTTAAGCTCTTGAGCCTTAGGAGGTCTTATTTAAAGCTACTTTAAAATACGCCCTTTGGCACTGCTTTGAGAATCTCCTCTTCCGAGGCTGAATCCAGTGGAGCGTGTTTTAAAGAGGCAGCTCTAGCACCGCATCCCCTTCCCCGCCGCGCTGCCTCACTGGCTCATCTCAGCACTGACTCCCATTAGGAGCAGCTCTAAAGGTTTAGGATCAGACTATGAAGCCTGGATGTGGGCTTCCCAGCTCACAGAGCCCAGATGACTTTTGCTAGTCTGGCCAAAGGCTGCTGTGAACTTAAAGCAAATAGCTGGTCCAGAATAACATTATGCGTAGAGAGATGCTCGTATTCTGGCAGAAGGGGATGTGTTGCTGGGGAAGGTTAATCTAGTTGCAAAGTGGATTTGGCTAATCAGTGGAGGAGCAAGTACTTGTTGTAAGTACATTGGAAAAAACAGTTCTTGCCAGTTTTCAGCTGGGCTATTTAATTAATAGTGTCAGATCAGACTCATCTCTGGCTGCTGCACTAATGCTGAGTTAGTAACCTGGCTGGTGCTGGGCTCAGTCAGCAGTGACATCTGCCCAGGGAAGAGCTGGATGGTTCGTTAGCAAAATGACACAGAGAGAGACCCAAGTTAAAAGGGCTTTTTGGTTTTGACACTGCACTGCCAGAAACGTCTGACTTGTGTCTGTGCAGGTATTTGGCTCTTCAGCGTACTATGGAAAATGTTGATGAGCCCACTCAGAAGTGCTTTGAAATGTGAAAGTGAAGTATCGGTGCCATTGTCCTCTACCACGAATAGTTCTTCCTTCTCCTGTTTTGATGTTTCCTTCCCACTTTCTGTCCCATCCCCATGCTGATATGCCCATGCACATAATTTTGTGAAGCTGCACAAGCCAAACTCCTTCAGCCCCTCTTGACATTGTAGCTTTCCTTTCCCCTGTTATCTTGCTAACCCTGCTGTGCATCAGGCTCTGCTCAGATTTCTTTCTTTTGACCAGATTTGTATCTAGTAATACGGATGAGATTTTTCAGTGTCTTGAACAAGGGCAGTAATATTTCCTAGGATCGAATTTGCCATTTTCACAGCTATGGGACAGCACTCTCTTAGTCCTCCTGCTCTGTGAACTTGCCAAAATTCTGGCAAAGCAAACAAGCATAAGCCAAAATTTTATTCCGTGTTCTGTGTGCATTTGTTCTCATGCTAATGCTGTTTGAGGACAAAATACAGCTGTGCATCAACCAATGCAAGAGCAACACTGTCCAGAGCTGCAGAAATAGCTGATGTGAGCTGTAAAAATGTGACTTTTTTGCAAGTGGCGAAGCTTGGGGGGAATCCTTCACCTGATCTCCAGCCTGCTGACTTGAATCCTGCTGTGCTCTGCTTTTAGTGGTGAGTGCAGAAATAGCAAAGTAGCAAAGAAAACTCTCAGCTTTTCCTTCAGGCTGAAAGATTCTGACTTCCAAATGGCTGCGATGCAAAGATGTAAATAGCTCTAGTTTGGAGAAATGGTCTCATACGGTAGTAGGAAACCAAAATTGGAAACCAAGTTAGCCTGACAGCAGTTTGGGGTTTTCTAAGCACATTTATAGCAGGTATATCTGAAAGCTTTCAGTACATTTGAGCATTATGATAAAGCCCTTGTACATACATGCCCATGTTTTACAAATTAATCTTACGCTGTGAAAGGAGAACCTGGCAGGAATGAGATTTCAGTGGGATTTCCCACAGACAGAAGAAGGGACCAGGATGCCCACCAAAGGCTGGCCTGAAGAGAGGTCTTAGCACAGCTGATCGGGGAAAACCAATGGAAGTGGGTATTGAACTACCTCCCAGGACCTGGCACGTGCCCAGATCTGGAAAGGACCAAGGACTTAAAATCCTGAGCGCCGTGTACCTAATTTCCCAGCGTATAGATAAAAACTGCATATGTAGTTGCCCATTCAGATCTCACGGTCCGCAGCTTTACGCCTGTGCCATTCAGAAAATCTACAGTGACATTTGAATATAGATTAGCCTGGATTTTACAGTGTTATAAAATCATCAACGTTACACCTGTGGCATAATTCAGAGCAGTTGTCACAAGAGGCAGAAATCAAGGTGAACAGCGCAGGTCGGAGCTGGCAAGGGGAAAGGCCTAATACCGTGGTGAGAAAATTTACAGGACTGCGTTGTTTTACAGCTGAAAACAAACCCAGGAGTTCTGTACAGTCCTGCAGACAGGATTTATCGTTAAAAATCAATTGTGCTTTCGTGGAAAATCCCAGGTGACTCTATTCACTTGCAATTTTCCAATCAAAATGAAGCTCAGCTGAAACGCACAGTAAAGCTTGGGCTATTATAGCGCTGTCATCGTCTAACTGAAATAAATTATTATATTCAAGTGAAGCGAATATTCCCGGTAGCGTTTGGGTACATGAGCATCTACCTAATTCTGTGTGTGTTTCAATTATATGTATAGTTGGTGAAGTCTGAAAACTACAGATCAGTTTTGTTTTTCTAGATAAGAATTAAGCATTTATGAATTGAAATGGGCTTTCTGCCCCTTGTTATGTTGCAGGTCCTGATGAAAACCTGTGTCATGAGCGATGAATTAGAGTAAGGATGTGAGGTGAAGGAGCAGCGGTAACAGAGAGGGAAGAAGCATAAACAATAGTTACAAGATGGATAGATAGATACAAAGATG